>NC_063221.1:15664043-16339043 GCF_020740725.1 Corvus hawaiiensis | reverse complement strand
TTAATTTTAACTTTATCCTAATAGATTATTTCCTATCATTTCCAATTCAGATTCTTATGAATGCTAATGCTTCTATTGCATGGGTAGGTGGAGCCATCTCTTACCCAGAAAGCAGACACAGCCTGTTAAGAGTTCCCTTGTGGCTTACTTGGTATAAACAAATCATTAATCTGTTTGAGGAAACAGACTCTTCCAGCCAACAGGTTTCATTTCTAAGGCTCTATTTACATGGTCACTTTAATCTCACATAAATCCACCCTGCTGCTGAAGCAGATGGTGTCACCTTCTCTTGCTGTTGGTGCCTACCTTCTCCCTTGGGTTGGCACAAACATTTCTCTTGTTGTATAAAGAACTAGATCAATGATCTGAACTAAAAACTAATCTTGATTCTTTTTTCCTCTGAGATAGGTTAGAGGCAGTCCAATTGCTTTCATCAATGGCTTGGACTTACACTAGAGCAAAACAGCTGTTTGTAACCACTGAAACATTTATCTTATTTAAACACATATCCTTGTAAAAGATCATGTTTTAATACAGTCAGATAAATTGTATATGTGACTCATTTTTGGCTCTTGTCTGAGATTAGATACAACTACTATTATTAAACATTCAGAGATACTGATTAATTTGACATATAAGTCTTTGCTTTGAGAGACACAATGTTTTCTATTCTGGTATATTTTTAAAAATTCAAAATGTACTAGAAAATGTTACAGTACATAGGTCTTAATAACATAACTTATCTAGAGTAAACAGGTCTTCAAAAATCCAGAATAGAAAGCTTTACATGTTCCAATCCTGTATACATTAGAGGACTAAGAAAACTCCAGAAATACAGTGCTCAGAAGAAAAGATTCAAAGGTGGTCACTTGTAAGCAAATGCTAAACAACAGTTCACATTTATGTTCGTGTTGTTTCAAAGTCTACAAAGACAACACAGTTCAGATTCAATCAACCAATAAAATTAGGTTTCCTTTCTACACATTTGTGCTTTCAAGTCTACTTCCTCTATTAATTGCTGGAGTTACGAGGTTCAAGAATTTTACTCAAGATTAATTGAGGTTATATGTTAAAATGCATGATCAGAGTACACTTGCTAGCATTAATTTATTTCTGGTTTGGAAAGCCTTTTATCATTTTCAGATAACTTATTTTTGTGTAATGATTTTTAAAATGCACCCAGCTTTCAACATGGTTATTTTACTTAATTATCCAGGCTGTTTCCTTCTTTGAATTAGAGGCAAAATAGAGTTATAATCCACTCTGAACTTCTGTTCACACTACTTGAAGTAAAAGACTTCTTTGTTCTGTTCTTTTATGCTTGTGGTAGTCATCTGTTAAAAAACACAAACCTTTATATAATAGAAATGTTAGTCTTAATTCCTATTACAGACTTTTCCATAAACAGTCTTGTTGGCATTTTCTTCATGCTGTACTCCCATTTCCCAAAATTTCTTCCCCTGAATTAACACTTCCACCTTCCTGCTTCCTGCATAAGGTAGCTCAGTGAGATAGGAAATACCCATGTTCTAGCCCACACTCTTTAAAAAATCCTCTTAGGTTCTAAGTAGTGGATTCCAGTATTGAAGCTAGTACATACTGATACAAGAAGGTCAAGATGAGGAGATTTCAATCAGAAGCAGAATTCAATTCAGAAAGAAGATGTTAATTTTTAACTCCTGAGGAAGTATAGTATTGGAACAGGTCACCTAGCAGGGTAGAACATTTTTCAACATGTGGTGCATTTCATTGAGAGCTCTGACTGAAGCGCAAAGGAGGCAACAGCTGCAATGGTTTAATGCATTGCTACCCCCAGCTGTCCTGCCATCCCCTCTGTCTGAGGACATTTCCACAACAGAACTCTTCCAGTTCACAGTCGAGCACATTTGCTTTAATTGCCTGAGAAGTCAGTTCACACTAAAATGCCTGACTGTGAACCTCAGCTAGTGAGTTCACTCTGCCCTGCCTTCTGCCAGCTATGGCATAGAGCAGAAAAATGGGCAGACGAGCAACTACAGATAGCAGAGCTGCTGTGTGAAGCCCTTTCCTCACTCATCCTCCGCTACTTACACCTACTCCCATGCTGTTCTCTCACTTCTGCCATGCAGCTCTTTGTGTAGCTGAATGGTGAACTGTCTGCTGAACTCAAAATTAACACAGAAAAAGAAAAAAGCCACATCAGTTCTCCATTTTGATTCTGCATGCCACTGCAGACTGCCATATTCAGAAATGCAGGAATAGCTTGACATTTGGAAGAAGTGGCAGAAACAGGAACTACTTAAAATGGGATATGACGAAAAGCACTTCAAGTCTGCCCTAAAACTGATGTCTCCTTATAATATATACTCCAACCCACTGATTTGTTGGGCGGAATGAATGAAATGTTGTGTTATGTAGGAATTTGAACTGAACTAATAATTGTGTCAGGCCTTAAAGTAAATCTGCTTCAGTTCACAGGCTTTAATGAAGCTCGCAATCTGGTCTCATAAGCAAGAATTAGTACAGTGTAGTGGCATGCCTTATCAAAGTCTTCATGACATAGACAAAAATTAATCAAAACGTAACACTTTGTCTTACTTTTTTTGTCCTCATTCAAAACCTCTATACATGAAATACAGAAATCTTGTACTGAATTGTTAGAGGGTTCTGGCAGCACCCTAGAAAAAGCAGTAATGATTAGAAGAAATCTCTAGGAAATAAATATTTCCTTTCAGGAAACCTCTAATTGTAAGGTTCATCAATTTTTTAGGTCCACATTTTTTAAAATGTATTTTTAGTATTAGCTTATTGAAGTTGGTAATTTTGAGGTAATTTGTAATACATGAACTTTCCTAAAAAGCTTATCCTTATGAAGAAATAATCTATATTACTAAAATTCCAAGCTCTTAATAAATATATGTACAGTTAATCTACTTAAGCATTTATCATTGAGTTCTTTTCTAGGTAAAACGGTTTTCACTCCCCTTTAAATAAACAAAACAACAGACAGTCAAGCACATTCCTGGCACAGAGCAGATGCCTTTATTGATCCCTAGAGTAGGCAATGTATTGATTGTATATTAATTAATTCCTGTAGCCTACTTTATGGAAAGTCCTGTGGGATTGTTGATCGAAAATGCCAGTAGGCATTAGGTATTAACTGAATTATTTTAAATTTGTCAACATCTAAATTTCTACAGTATGTAGCAGGAATTCCCACTGTAAATATAATTGCTAGAATAAAGTAAAACTATTTTATTCTTAGACTGATATTTTTTAGAAGGAAAAGCGCTGTTTTAAGCAAAGTAGGGAACTGCTTTCACACACAAATTTTCTTACATTATTAAGAATACCCAGACAGTATAAATTCAGTAGTCTAAAACATATTCTTTGGGTTTTTTTCTGTGTAATAGTACATATTTCTGAACAACAGATTTTTTTATCCATCTATACAACATAATAAAAGAATGACAACACAATAAATAGCAGGTTACAGCATTTCTAGAGGTGGTTTTTTTTTCCCCCTAAATGAATGACAAAAGACAATTTGGAGCAGTAACAGTTTAAAACGCTATAAAACAAAAAAAATAAAAAAAGCTTATGCTAATATAATATGCAGTATTATTTTTAGCTATATGCTTCATTTAACTTTGAGGTAAGTATCACTACAGTCATAGAGTGACTATGCCATACCAACATGCTAAAAAAATATCTTGTCAAATTAGGCTTATGCCCACTTCCGACAAGGCTCTACAAGTCTGGTGTTGCAGTTCTCATTGACCAGTTCTGCTACATGCTTTTACAGCAACACTGAAGTTGCAACAGAAGGAGTTATTTTTGTCCTGCCCCCTCCCTGCTCATTTTATTTCTGTATCACAGACACACCATGCCAGCCCCCACCCATCAATATTATTCAATTGTTTTTAATTAGAGGTTATTCTTAATCTGGATTATTTCTGTTACGAAATTTGCAGCACAGCTGAACAAAGATTTTGCCTGCACTAAGGGTGTGTGGAGAGCACCCAAGAAGCAGGTTGTGGTCAGAACTGATTAAATCAGCCCAGCAGCTAAGGAAAATGCATCATGGAACTGCAACTGAAGTAACTTTGTTATTTGACAATATGGTATCTGTAAGAACATAGGCCTTAAAGATGTATTTTAAGATTGCTCTGTATGAATCTACATCAGAAATCATGTCATCTTATTCCTTGTCTTTTGTTTAAAAGAAATCAAAGCTGCATTTTATATACAATCAAGTGCATTAAAAATTGCTATAATGTCTAAACATACAAAGGATAAACTATTGCAGTTAATTAAATCTTTTATTATCTCAGAGGAAACACAGCGAACACGTATCTTTTGTGCTAAATTGAATATATTCAGTGTCATTATGGGGAACAGTGCAACTGTTGTGCATGCCCTGAGTGCTCATTGTACGTAGGTTCAGAGCCCTCTTTCCAAACACAGCGTTCCAATGACACCACCATCACTCTCAGGCAGAAGCTGTAGCAGATAAAGCATCTTCTTTTGATCAAGCAGGCAATCAGACCCTTTCTAGATCTTTTATATGACAGTGTAGCTGACCAAAAGGAAACAATTCATAAATCCACATTTCCAACCCAAAACACCAATTTTGGTTTGGGATTTGGCAGTATATTTGAAAAAAAAAAAGTAGCGTGTGAGGTAAACGGAACAGCTCTCTGAAGACACAGAGCGTCTTTGTTAGACTTTTACACCTCTAAGAGGTTAAGTCATAGCTGGTCAATGCAGTCATTGTAGTTTACACAAATCGTGTCATTCCTATGAAAATATTTCAAATTACTACAGATACTTATTTTTGGTTTTGTCTAGATATGTATTAAATACTTTGTTATAGTTTAGGCTGACCTTGATGAGATTTGCAGTTTTCAATCAACTTACTTCATGACTTCCTCTTTATACACAAACAAACAGACTTTCTGTGTATTGACATCCCAGCTTCTACCTGTTTTATCCCAGCTTCTTGTTGTCATCGTGCTACTGTCCACATAAAAAATCCTTCTGCAGAGTATTGTTTGAACCTGGACTCATTTACATAACAAGGATATAGGTTTATGTCTAGTTTTACTTCCAGTCAAACTCTAACCACAAATATCGTTTCCCATCAGGAATCAATGGTTACAATTAGTTTTAATTTAAAGCCAGAACAGAATGGTAACTATACAACTTTTCCACCTCTTTTTTTCCCCCATCCCTCTTTCCAGCCATCATCTGAGATTCAAAGTACATTCTAAACAGAAGGAAATGACATATTCAATAAATTGCTGTTTCTGTTAAAGAAAATGTTTTTAAATAAGACCTGGATTTACAGGTCTAGCAAGTAAGGGTGCCCTTTTCACCACAGGCCATCCGTTGGTAATTAAATCACACCAGTAATCTGATACAGCATTAGATCTTTGGTAGCATGATAGCACTGTCACAAGGCATTTTACTTCCTAGAACCTGCAGTAAATTAAAAAGTCCTTGGAGGCCATCACTACTTGACCTCTTGGTCTGCTGAATTCCAGGCAAGGCAAAAAAAAACCAGTTCTACTTTTAGCAATCTCCTTAACATTAGTGCAGTGTCTTATCAATGCTTGCCTGCATTTACTCCTATCCTTGGCATGTACAGCTCTAGAATTGATCCTACCTGAGAAATTTGAGACAGCTGGTAAAGTTCCTGGGAGAGGCAAGCCGACAACAGTCTGTTGTAATTTGAAAGAGAATTAATCTATAGCAAACTGACTTCTGATTTAGATAATCCTCACACATGCTTATTAGGCTTTCCCTTTTGTGCACTGTCTTCTTTCATTTATCTCAGGTTTTTAGGGTGTTTTCATATCGACAAGCCCTTTGAATATGGTCTTTCTTATCCTGAAATTGTCTTCCCATTTGCTCTTGGCAGGTCTGGGTATTCTATTTGCATTCCACATGGGCAGGTGGATGGACTTTGATTAGGTGTACTGGGGCACAGCAGAGCCATCAGTACCCCTGTATGTCCATCGGTACTGCCCAGTGAGGAAAGCACGTGGGCCTTGACCCCAGTCAGGCTGAGGCCATCGCATGACACCTCTCAGGAGTAGTGAATTCACAGGGCCAGTGTGCCTACTTGGCAGTCCTTGTCAAACTTCTGCTTTCCTGACTCAAGAAGCAGCTCATTCGTCCCATAATCAGAAGCACTTCAATTGTTCACTTCATAAGCAGTCCATGACCATGGAACATGCATTTGGACATCTGAAAGAGATGGCAGTCCATGGGATCAAACTGAAGGTGAGCTTATGTTTCCCTTTTGGCTTCTTGTAGGTGTTTCATTCTGTAACTTAAACACAGGAGGAAAAAAGCCTTTTCTCGCTGTATTTCCATTTTGATATGAATATTTGTATCACCTCTTCTGCTACCTCAGTTCTGTACTTCCTCTTCAATATGTACATGCTCTCAGCTCCTCCACCCATGAAGTTACTGCAAGCTGACCTGTCTGCAAACAAACCTATTTTTACACATACAGGTGTATGTTTTATATACATCTATGCATTAATGTTTTTCAGCAGGAGCAGTTCACTGAGCTGCCACCTCTGCTTGGCTGCTGGCACAGGGGACAGCCAGTATGTCCCTGAGCAGAAGTGAGTGCAACCTTAGATGGTAGCAGCTGTCAGACAAGTGTGGCTGGGTCAGGTAACTGTACCCTCAGCTACAACTGCAGAGAAGAGAGGGATTTAAAGCCCCTTGCTGGTGTTCTGCTCCCCAACCCCTTCTTCAGCCCAGGCCTCCCCTGCCTTTGTGAGGAGTAGGCTCAGGAGACTGAACCAGCAGAAAATATTTTAACCACTGTTGTGGGCTTAGTTTATACTACTGAGGGTATGGAGCAGGTCAGAGGAGCACCCACGTGGGCTCAGTGGGAGCCATGGCAGCATACTGGGAGGGAAGCAATAGGACTGCCAGCTCTTGATGTGTTGCTTTGTAAAATTCACATTTCCACTTCGCTGCAAAAGCTGGCAGAGGAGACAACTGGATACTTAACTAATGTTTATAGACTCATCACAAAGAACATAGCACAAGAAAAAGAAAAGGAAAAACCTGTTGGTTGCAGCAGCCCCAAATTTTAGGGACAGAGTCAGGACTGTATAGATATGGATGTGCCTCAGTGCTGGTGTGAAACAAGCCAAAATAGAAAATGAGTGACTGATAAAATAAGAACTGATTTTGATCCTGTTTCTGTATACTTTGTTTTTAGCTGAATGCAGATAAGCAATGCTGTGTTAGAACAAAATCTGGGCTTTCAGACTGAGAGAACGTGACATCACTGTGGAGTGATCAAAATATGCATGTGACAACAGCTATTACATTTGGATTAGCTAAAACAATGATATTTAGATTGTACCTTTTAAGTAAACATACCAAAGTTAACAAGTGTAACAGTATCATTATTTCATAAGCGGTGCAAGAATGAAGCATGCAACTGATGACTTGGCTGGTGTGTCAGCCTGGGACCACTTAGGGTTCTTTCTGTGCAGCCCCCTTGGGCTGACAGCAGAAAGGACTACTGCCTTATCTTCAGCCCCCACAGCTGAATTTTCTGGGCTGCAAACATCTCTTCAACCCTGGCTAAGTGTTAGCAGGGTCCTGTCATGCTGCACTGTTCAAAAGTATTTTGTCTCCACCTTCATAGAGACATGCTATGAGGTAGAAAAAAAAAATTAGAAAAGAAAATAAGAGAAGTGAGGGATTTTCCATCTGAGTGGGACTTAGCAGACCTGCTGAAAGCTTGTTCGAAGGCCCATACTGCATTCCAGGTGGTGGAAGAGCAGAAGGAATTCTGTACTAATTCTCCCTCCAGCCAAACTTATGTCCAGAACATATTTTTCATCGCAGATGAAATGGCAATATTCTGCCATGTAACTGTGTCCTGAGGGGCCGTTAAACACTTTTTAACTTCAGTTTAGAGTTAAGAGGTAAGTCTGGTCTGTACTGCTACAAAATCTAACCACAAAAGAGCTTGCAATTCTGCTCTAGCAGACATTTTTACAGTCCACAAAGGAGCACAGATGCTGACGGACAAAACCTTACCGTAAAACAGTATGATGCTCCAGTCCCCAAGAAGTTATGATACAGCCCATCACGATGTAAAATATTTGAGACTGCAATTACTTTTGCAAGTCTGTAGAGCAGAGCACTTATACTGAAGTGAATGAATAAAATGCTTGCTTAGGCTTTCACTCTGAAATGCTGACTCTGCATTTTAACCTTAGTCACCAGCTAGAGCTTCAGTAACTATTCAGAGAGTAGGGGAAGGAATGCATTGCACTGGTGCATGACCAAATTCTCAGGGAGTTTGAGAACTGGAATCTCTTTCTGATCCAAGCAATTAACCAAAATTTCAAGCCTTGGCAGCTGTTTGTTTTCTGAAAGGAGGCAATTATATGACCACAGCAGCAGAATGACAGTGCAGGCAGAGAGTAAACCTCTCTTAAATTCCACCTCTGAATAATGAGCTCAGATTTTTATGAACTGGTCTCACACGAAAAAGGAAAAAAAGATCCACACTTGCATACCCTCACAAAATTCCCACTAGCTGGAATAGTAATAAGTTGCAGTTCTCTTACAGCTATTTCGTGGAGTAAAATACTGCTACATTTGCTCATAAGTCTTCAATACAGATAAAAGAAGAGTACTAGCAGTAAGAACACAGTAACTCATACATAAGCACCCTCAGCCAGGCTAAACCTAGTCAAACACTTATTTTTTTCTCCTTCAGACTCACTCACTGTCTTCAGGTACAAAAAAGTGTTAGTATAACTAAGATAGATGTGAGACATAATCTCTTACAATAAAAGCCTTTCCTGCTCTTAACTAGCATCCTGTAGAAACACTGTGGCTCAAACTCTTACTATTTCCATCCTTGAGTATCTCAGTCTACAACAAGTTGTTTTATTTCTGCACTGTTACACATATATGACAACTGAGGGATTGCTTCTTGTTCAGCCACTTCCAGCAAACAGAGAGAATTCTGCCGTGGCAGGGTATGAACTACAAAATAGGAATAACTAAGGGCTTAGAGCAGAACGATGTGAACATTTAATAGCTTTTAACTGCCTTGAATTATGAACTGTAGAGCACTTGAAGAACTATCTATCCACCTACCAAAGATCACTCAGTCATACAAAATCTTGGCTTATGTTTTATAACAAATTTCAGTAAGGTTACACATCTGGAATAAAATTTTAAGTGAATGAAACATTAAGGGCTTTTTAATCATCAGCTTGTTTAACATTTTTTCAAGCATCTGAAGCATCTGCTATTAGATGCAGAGCTATCAGGCAGAATTGGTTATTTTGATTTCTTTTTTTTAAGTCTCTTTGGTGCTTTCAGTAATAGCAACAGGGAAAGATTTAAAGAACAACTAGAACATTGCTAAATGTTAATTTTTAGAAGGTAAAAAACCCTCTAGTGATTTTCAAGCCTAAATGTAGCTTAGCTAAAGGCTAATACAGATTGTGATACAAACATTGCTGTTTAATATATGTATTGCAGAAGGGCTTTAGAGATTTAATAATAAAAAATAGGACTGCAATACTCATATTATTCTATCTTCAAAAGTTAGCAGAGTTTTAAATATTAAGGAGTTAAAATAAAAAAATAATTGCTTAGGATTAGTGGGGCAAACGTGTTTTCCTACACATTGAATTTAACAGAAACAACCAGTATTTGACTGGCTAAATCAGGTCAACAGTGACAGTGAACACATTTAAGAGGGTATTTATAGTTTAAGATTTATCTGGCAAGATCATGACATTCATAAGAAGATGATGGAGTACAGGACAGTTTTTTTCAGGATTTCCTGATCCTTGAGAAGGTAAAAAAGGTAGAAATGGCAAAGGAGTTGTACTAGAAAAGTGAAGACCAACATCAAGGTACTTTACCACCAGTAATATTAGTTTACTTTCCTCTCTATTGTTGTTATGTGAGGATGAAAAATTTTTAATATTCTTATCTATCTAGAGAGATATTTAAAGATGTCTATTTTAAAATGTTTTCTGTGCTATTTTTATATCTTTAGCATAAAGAGAGAATACTACAATTGTTAGCTAGTTGTAACATAACTAATACAAAATTCTTTATATCTTATCACTTTCCTATTTTTTAAATTTTGAAATTGAAGATTCTTTTCTGAGTTGAGCCCTAATAAATGCAGCATAAGTGCATTGTCTTACTAATTATAATGTTTATGTAAAAATGGATGTACCATATTCATCTTGCTTTAAGATAGGAAGATTCCAGATGAGCTTCCTTGCTGTTTCTGTGCTTAAACAATGCAGAGAAAATGTCCTGGGATCTAATTTTCCCTCCTTGCTGAATTGTGGTCATGACAACCATCTGTACAAGGATAAGCTTTACAGTGTTGTCTTGTTCAAGGGTATCATTTTGATGTTATGTTGTGTGATACAATAAGGTAATGGGAAATAATACTGTGCAGCAGTTGGTGCTCTCATCTACATACACTGCTGACTTACACTTCTGGTTTTTGTGTGTTTTGGTTTGCTTGTTTAATATTTATGTGGATATTGGGGCACTGAAACGATAAGAAACAACACTAACTTGCAAAAAATACATTAACATTTGAGAGAAGGGCTACGGGAAATGCCTTTGTTCTGACTCTTTAAATTTATCCATCTCTACTGGCTACCAGGGAATTTACATGTTGAATATGAAATTTAGTCTTTGTCTGCTGTACCAGCAAGGCAAGATACAATTTTTAAAATCCAACACTTTGCTTTTGTATGTCTTTATGGCAAGAGATTGCCTAACAGTATATGGACAAATATAAACAGAGGTAAAGACAGTGCTAGGTTGTTATTATTTAGCTTCTTTCTGAAACACAGCTATTTATATAATGATGTGGAATAAAGCTGAACATCTCTATTATTAAGCAGAATATGATAGATAATAAAAGACTATTTTTTTTCTCCAAAACTTCTACACAAGGAAGCCCTTACTCACATTGCAGGTAAAGTAATTTAATTTGGCTTTGGTCATTCTGTGCCTCAAAGTACAGACATAATATATCTGGAAGTGAAAACACACCAGGAGAGATTGCTTAAGCTGTACTTTCAAATACTTTTGAGATATTAGCAGAAGACAAAAAAGAAAGTCAAGAAAATTCCTTCTAAAGGCATGACATACGGTCTTGCCTAATATTAACAGAAGAAATAAGTGGTTGTTTTTGCTACTAGCACTGAATAGAAAATAGACAGATTCTAACTTGCTCCAAATCAGATTAAACATGCACATCTCATAGTATAGTCATGGGAATGCTAGAAAGAGTTGTTTAAACATTCTAAATTGCTAAACCCAGCAATTTTTACTATTGCTGTTGATTTTTTTGCCCCACATATGTCAGTCAGTAACAAAGATCCTCCTTCTGCAAATATAGGTTTGCCAATTTGAGCATTTTAAATTAAAAATCATTTGTAAAGGAGTGTTTGCACAATACCAGTAAGATTTCCAACCCTGTAATTATCTGATCAGGCTGTGCAGAGGAATAATGAATGTTACTCTTTCTGTGCAAATTTCTTGTCCTGGAATACAAGTTACTGAAATTGTCACCTGTGTCTATGTACCCCTCAGCCATTTGATTTACCTGATCTAGCAGATGGATCGGATGGGTAGGAGTTACACAGCTTCTGCTCTGGAAAGGGGCTTCCTCTCAGATTGAAATTCAGTGACTTGCTAAAGTGATCAAAAAGGATGTTATAGTATGAGTTACTAAATTAAGTTGGCGGGGGATGAGGTGTCTATGTGGGAGGTACAGAGCTTGGAATCTTTCTAGCTACCAGTAATAGCTGAGTTTAAATGAAACAGAGTTAATATTTTTTTTTTCTTTTTTGTTGTTTGGCTATGAGCTCATGTTGTTCTTCTTGGATATTACAGGAGAATTACATAGAATCTAGCTTGTGGTAAAATACTCACAGTCTGCTGTTTTTAGTAATAAGGCTAATGGTAACAAGCTTTGGGGGTACATTCTGGCCTAACTATTGCAATCCATGTAATAGCAAACAAATCAATTTATCAAATCCTAATTATTCTAATATACTGTAGGGATTCCTAGTTTGTTTTTGTGCTGCCCTCACATAATGCTATTCCAGCAGCAACTCCTAGCTTTGTGACAAGTGGTGCTTTGTGGGTAGGATGGGGCCATGCAGCTCTGCAATTCTTCAATGAAGTTCTGCAAAATCCTGCTGGGAACAATATTTTAAGGACAAGGAGTGTAGAGATGGCACGTGTCTCACTTGTCAGAAGATTTTGTGTTGAGTTTGTGGGAGTTTTGGAGCTGGTGGTGAAACAAACAATTTACGTTACAGGTGAGTGACTCTACTTTGACAAATTTTGATTAAATTAATTTTAAAGATAGAGCAGGACAACAGGCTGGTAAGACCTTCCAAGTATGACAGTAAAAGAGGAAGTTGTGATGTAGCCAATTATTGATGTTTATTCTGTTGCTGACTAGAAAGTTTGCTTTTTAACTTAGCTGAACACCGGTTCTTACATGACCATTGTGATTTAAATACAAGAATTTGTATGTGGATATACTTCAGACTGAGTCTAATTTTTTTTTCTCCTGCTGGTGACCCTTTGCCTTTAGTACCAGCAGTACCCGACTGGTACATGAAAATCTGTGAAGAGCAACCAGGGCTCTTTGTGTTGTCTAAGTCTGTTTTTAGCAGACCATCATGACTCCTGAACAGTGTCTCGTTATTGTATCCAAGGGAGAACTATCCCCTCAAACTTGAATTTAAAACAACTCAGAACTAGGGATTTTGATTATAAATACTGCTTTATTCTGATGTAACTAGGAATTGGCCACACTAAGCTGTACTCCAATGCTCTGCCCAGGCTTCCCTCCCTGTGCCCCTTTCCATGGATGGCAAACTGATCCAGTAGCTTAGTTTCAGTGGCTTATCCCAAGAGGGAAGAATGCTTTGAGAACTTGGGCAGTTTGAGCAGGAGAGAGATTGGAATCCTAAATTCACCATCCAGTCTTCCAAGTTCAGCCGTTCCTGAGAGTGACACCGGTGGGTGAGGTCTCATCCAGGGAGCACTTGCATTCCAGTGTTACACAGGGCACACAGCAAGGGCCCTTACATGGTTAGGACAAAAGCTTTATAGTGTTTATTACCACGGTATTGGGCAATTGCCGTGCTTAACCATGTGGACCTATATAGACACTGGCCCAGTACTGAGTCTGAATAACTACAAACACAATGATGGAAAACAAAAAGCTATTTCCGGAATCAGAGAATTGTTAGCGTTGGAAGGGACCTCTGGAGATCATCCAGTCCAACCCCCCTGCCAAGGCAGGGTCACCTAGAGCAGGTAATACAGAAATGCGTCCAGGTGGGTTTTGAACGAATCCAGAGGGAGACTCCAGGACCTCCCTGTTCAGCCTGTTCCATTAGTTTAGCTAATACAGCTGCTGCTAAAAACTGGAACTGAGGTTCAGCTCATCTCCTAAAATGGCAGCATCCCGATGTCAGTGCAGAGGAGTACACTGTCCAGTCCGCTGCCCACGGGCCCGCCGCGGCACCCTCCGGTACCTGGGCCGGGCCTCGCCTCGCCAACAACCCGAGCAAGAAGGCGGACCCAGGATCATTCTACATGGCAGGGCCAACCCCACTAACGCGGGGAGCTTGTCCCTGAGCCCGAGCGGGGGGTCCCGCGGGGCGGCAGGACCCGGGCACTACCGCATCCCCTCAGGTGCGGCGGGAACAATGAGCAGCGCAGCCAAAACGAGCCCCGGCTGCGCGCACAGATCCGCGCCGGGCGCGCACGCCTAAAATAGTCCCTCTTTGTTCAGCAGCGGCGAAGGTTCGGCTGCACCCATGTCCTTCCGCCGCGGTGCTCCCGCGCCCGCCCCCGGCGCTGCCGGCGCAGGCGGGGCCGCCGGGGCGGGGCCGCGGCCCTTTGTGCTCCCAGAATGCACCAGCGCCTCCTCCGCGGGAAACAAAAATGGCGAGGGGCTGCGCTGGGGCCGGGCTGCCCGTGAGGCGGGTCTGACTGTCCCCCGCCGCCTTCCGCAGCGGGTCCGCGCCCGGGGGGCCCGCTGCGCACCGAGCGCCCGGCCGCACCGCGCCGCGCCGCCGGGGGAGGCTCCCGAGCTCGCCGATTTCCCTGTATGAGGCAGTTGGCACCACTGGAGAGACCGAATGAGGTGAGGGGTGGGGGGGAGGGAGGGGCGGCCGGGCCCGCGCGGTGGGAGGCGATCCCCGCAGCCCGGGCCGCCGGTGCCGCATCCCGGCGCCACGGCGGGGAGCGCGGCGAGGGGCCCCGCTGTGGCGCGGGGGGGGCCCGAGGCCTTGGGGGGAGGGGGAGGGAGCTCCCTCCGAGCGGCCGCTGGCAAGCGAATGTGAGGGGTCAGTGGTGCTTCTCGGTGACCAAAACAAAGGGAGGGAGGCAGCTGGCCGGTCGGCGGCGAGGCCGGGGGTTGCAGCGGTGAGGAGCCATCAGCCTCGCGCCAGCTGGATTTTCATCTTCTCCTTTAAGGATATTGTCCGAGTAGGCTGCGTTCGCTCGAGTGCGAAGAGAGCAGCAGCACAAAGAGGTAGTGGTGCTCGTTGGTAACTTTGTTTGGGGGGGTTTGTGGTTTTTGTTTCTTTTTTTTTGTTTGTTTGGGGTGGGGGTTTTTTGTTGTTGTGTTTTTTTGTTTTTTTGGTTTTTTTTTGTTTTTTTGTTTTTTTCTGCAACGCCTCACCTCTTTAATTTCTGTCAGCCATGACGATTTGAATGTGCACGGTAGGGCTTTAGTCTGCTAAAGTGTGGTAACTGTTGCTGGCTGAAAGCATGTGCAGTAATGCATTTTGATTTTTTTGGTATTGAATTCTGTGGAAAGAATGGGCTGATACCTCTTTTAGTGAAAGAGAACAATATGGGTCTGTGCTGGATGTTCTGGACACTGATATTAGTGTTGAAATACGAGGGGTTGTCATTCATCCATGAGGTATCAGGGTGCTATTAGAAGTCGAGGGCCTGCATAATTAAGTGAAAGGTTCTGCCAGGAAAGCAGTGTAGCCTTATGGTGGTTTCTAGAATTTGTGATAGACCCAGCTTATCATAACTTTAAAGGTCAAACGTAGTAATGGATGATGACATGGTTTTCTCCTGATTTAGAGTAAGGGAATGTGATCAGTGATATACACTCAAACTGCCAAAAGTGTGGGATGGTAACAAAACAGTTTCACTGTTGTTTTTTTTTTTTTCTTTTGATCTTTAGTCAGGTTGGTAAAAGTTAACCTGGTAACGTTTGTCCCTTTTTTTGAGAGCTCAAATTACATTTAATTTGAAAAAAATGAGATTAAAAGAGAGGGGGGGAAAGTTTAGTTTCTGTATTATTAGAATACAGGTTAGTGAGTTCATAGCTTTTCATTTAAAGGAGAATGAGGGAAAACAAAGATTGAGAGTATGAAAGGAGATGCATAATATAGTGAAAATGAGAAGGGTCTTTGCAAGGAGGTACAATCTGTGAAATGTAAGTCTGTACTGAGAGTATAATGTTTTCTGCAGTTAACCCTTATTTTGTCAAGTACAGGTGTGTGGCTTCTCAACAAATTGCCTTTTCTGTTCTGGAAAGAAGTTTAAATCAGATGTAGATGCTTCTCATATGACTTAATATGGCTAGTCAGCAGTGAGTATATGTGTTTTTTAATAGGTGAAAGAGACATGTATTGGTAGTTAGTATGAAGTTATGTTTGTCCCTCCCTGCACCAGAAGATCAGGTAAAAGTTATGGGAAGAGTAGCTGTAACAAATGAGTTCCAGTTAATTCCTAGTAGACAGTGGACTTCTGTATTCCCTGGAGATGGATGTGAAGTAATGTAGAGGCACTAAGGCATATTTTGTGCTCCTCACAAAGAGTTGTGGAGGAGGAAGCTTGGAGATGTGACTAGAAGCCAATATGAATCTTCTCTTAGTTCGTGAATTGACCGCATATTTTGTGCAACTGGCCACTGGCCTTGCTGCAGACTTGGTTTCACCTTCTTTACAGGCCTTCCTTGCTGGAAATGGAGGGGAAGTGTGTCTTTGAGCAAAACACAACAGGAGAAGAATTATAAAACCACAGGTATTGCTGGAGATGTAATCTCCATGGAGGAGTGAAATCAAGAAGCTTAACTTTCTTTGAGAGAAGGAGAACTAATGATGAGAGCATTCCTGATGGGTCTGGACATACTTCATTCACTATCTATCTTCAAGGATAATACTACTTTACTTATGTTTCAGATCTATTTGTTTTTTTAATTCTGTGGAATGCTTATGAAGGTTGCTGTTCTCGTAGACTAACCTTAAAGAAGAAAACTTACCATTTTGGGGTTTTGGTCAGCTCTGAAATCATTTTTCTTCCCCACTTCTAGAGCAAGTCAGCATGTTGTCTGTTATCTCTTTAACTGCTGGGATGTGTGCTCATACTCCCGCAGGTGTGTTGCTGCATGTACTGGAGTTGGGTACTGCAGAAACCCAAGAGGCAGTTGCTGTATTCACAGACGTGCTTAGGATACAATTAAGGGAAATTCTGATTGAAAAGGTGTCCCGTGACTTGGTACCGTTGTTTTCTCCCTGTACCTTCTGCCTCTTCTTGTACAAACACGTGATCGATCCCAAACAAATGGCTCTTGCGATACATGTCTGCCCTGTCCTATTTCCCTGCATACTAAATATGTAGAGAAATATGTTATTCTGTAATGATGTTTTAAACTGTAATGCTTTCACTATTTATATCAAATGGAATTAAACCACTTATTTAAAATTTCTTGAGGGAGAATATGAGCAAGTAAAAACAAAATTACAAATGATTATAGTATTATGAACATGGGAGTACATTTATCCTGGTGACTACCTCTTTTTAACAGTATGGATCAATCATATTAAGGACAGTCATATTTCACAGGGTCAGAGAACAAAACCACAGTATTCTATCTAGATGCTAACAAGTTTTGTGGAGAAGGAAATAGTCGCTTGCCCTCAGTCTTCTGGCTAAACTTCTTTCTGATATGCAACAGACCTGTAGATGTAACTGCTAGTCAGATGAATAGGCTGTGAGGCCTCACGTAGTTTTTATTACCAATTTTTTAGTTCTTAGAAGCAAAATTTATTACTTTTGTCAGGTAATGTGATGTATATACTTCTGAAAGCATGGATCTACTTAAAAAACTCACTAATGAAAAGATATTCTGGGATAACTGGAGTGTTCCTTAAAAAGTCTGACCAGACAGAAGAATTCAGAGAAAAAAAATCATAGCCAAAAGGTAAGGCCCTTTGAAAGAATTAAAACCCTTGCCAAAGCCAACCACCCTATTGGGGTAGTAATGTATTATGTGAAATCACATTTGATTGTCATGGCTAGTATTAGGGTTGACTGGGTAAAGCTGAGAATAAGCAAGTTACAATTTTCATATCATATTGACAAGGAGTGGCTTATACAGAATAGTTACCCTGAAATCATTGGTAGGACAAAGTTGTTCTGCTTTAAATGCTATTTTAACTTCTATCCAGGGTGGATTTGTTAAACTTTGCTCGAGTGGCCTATGAATTGGCTTGCTGCACATTTGAACAAATGTGAACTTGAGTCATGTAGGCCCATCAGACCAGACTGCTTTCAAGAGCACCAAGGAAACTGTGTGATGTTCTTGTAGGGCTCTTCCTTACTATTCCAAGTTGTGGAGAACAGAGCTAATCTGTAATGATTAGAGAATAGTAAATGTTACACCCATCTTTGGAAAGGGCTAAGAGTTCAACTAACCACAGGCTGGTTAGCTTCACTTCGGTCATTAGGGAAGTCATGAAGTCTTCCTGGAGGATGTCTCTGGATGCATGGAAAGGCGATGACTAGTAACAGTCACCAAAGATATAAACCATGGCCTGAACAACCTGACCACCTTCTGTGTTAAAAAGGGCAGGGTTTTTAACATGGGGAGAACCTCGTCTAACCTCAGTTTCAGCAAGGCTGAAGGAAGAGATTGAACATGAACTTCATGAAATTCAACAGATAAGAAAGCAAAGTCCTGCATCTGAAGAAGGAACCCCAGGCTAAGATTGGCTGGGGATCTGACAGAAAGCAGAATGCTAGCCAGCAGTGTGTCCTGGGAGCTAAGGCAAGTGGTATCCTGGGCTATATTAACAGAAGTAGAAGACTGAGGGGCAGTGATAATTTCCTTCTACACAAAACTTGTTAGACAGCATCTAGATAGAATGCTATATTTTCGTGCTCCCACTGCAAGAGACAGCCAGCTAGGTGAGTTTGGTGTGGGACCACAAAGACAGTCAGGGACTGGAGCAGGTGCCCTATGAGAGGGGCCTTAGGGAGCTGGGTTCATTGAGCTTCAGGGAGACATAACTGCAGCCTTCCAGCTCCTATGAGAAAGTTAGTGTGATGCAATTAGTCTCTTCACAGCAGTGCATGGCAGGAGGACAAGAGGTAACTGTGCCTACATTGGAATAAGAGAGATTCTGGTGGGGGAGGGAACATCCCCACTCCCCGGGGTGGCAGCTCTGCAGTGGAACAGGGGCCCAGGGTGCTTTTGTGGCCACCTGGTTTGACCTCATGGTTAATGCTATGCTGAGCAGGAGTAGAGAGTTCCTGAGAACCTTTCTACCCCGAATTATTGTATTTTCCTAAATGCTTAAAACTGAAAGTAATTTTAATAATGTATTTCTTATCCCCCAATAATTACTCTCTACTTTTCTAGACTGAGGGATGCCTAGATTATGGTCCCTTTGCCCTTCTTTGGTACAGTTGGCTTTTGATTGTACTAGCATGCAAAATAGTGTAAAGATAAGGAGCTCCAAGTGTGTTTTGTAGATGTTGTATGGCACAGCACATTGGAAAAGCAATATTCATTTCAGTCTATGAAGTAGTGTAGAGGATAGACTATAAATCTGGATTTGTACTTTATCCTTTGCTTAATAGAAGTTAATGGCAATGTACTACTATAATGGCCTGTTTACATGTAATTGATTTTTTTCTTTTTTGTTTTTTGTTCAATCGACCTGTTCTGAAGTTTGGATCTGGGTTGGGGTGGAGGAAGTTAACTTAAGTTTGACTTGTCATCCTGCTAATTTTGACCTGCTAATTTCTGACCCAGCAGAATCTTTTTATTTGGGGGAGGAGAGTATGTTTGCCACAGTGAACAGATAATGGTTGGTATGAGATCTCATAAATAGTGGAGAAGCTGAAAAGAAGAAATGTGGCTAGGATCCAGCATGTCTCCAGCTGTTAATGTAGGTACTAGATCCAAGTCACAGGCAATGTTGGAAACATGGCTTTAGCTTGGTTATGTGGAGCTGGGTAAACAAGCTAACATTATTACTCTCAGACAAGATTAATTTCCCTCTTCTGCTGTCTTCTAGCTGTGAGCACTTGGTTACCTGGCTTGTTTAGTCACCAGATCTCTTTGTACTTTGATTTGTTTTAAGTATCAGTCAGTGAATCCATAGTAAGGGAAAGAAAACTGAGTAGAAAGCTAATGGAGAAGGCAGCTGGTCATTCCAGAGCTGCTGGGAAGGAAGCAAGCTGCTGTATTGGGTAAGCCATGTGTGAAACTGCCGTCAGTTTTGTGTGTTCTGAGCCCTTGCTAGACCTCCACTCCCCTCATTCCATGTGAATGTTAACTGTCCTGTTTTAAGGAGAGAAGAACAGGCTGCTGGTAGTTCAGTTTTCTCTAATAAAGGATAATAAAAGGCTAGTTTGCAACTTCAGACCAAAAAAAATTGTTATTAATTAGCAATACCATCATACTTCTGGAACTTGAAGTGATTATCTCTAGTTATCATAAGTCCCATCACTATATTTTCCTTTCCTGTGCGATACCGCATTTCCAGTTTTGAGATAGATCCTAAACCTCTGTGAGTTGTCTTAGTAGAATGCTCTGTGTGTGATTTCTAGTCTGAATTCCCTTTTGATAAATCTTTAAAGTCATCATCCCTTCACTGTGATTTCTATTTACCAGGAATAAATGAGCTCTTTGTCCCACATTGAGTTTTCTCAGTGTATTAAAATTTTCTCTTAGTATTCTTTGGGCACTTTGTTGTTAAAACTTAGTTTCTGGAAACATTAAAGATACTATCTGTGCTCATAGGGTAGCTATCGCCTGTTACCATTGCAGCATTTATGAGTCAGGTGGTCCTTCTCAAAAAGTTTCCTGAAAGTGAATGGATTGTCAGTGAACCTGACTACAGTTCAGTCATGCAGTCTGGCAGTGCCAGCTGAGGGAGTTTTTGTCCTAAGCTGCTTGTTTGCGTTTATTCAGTTGTGCTTACGAACCATTCTGTGAAGCAGATCAGTGAACTGAGATGGCTGGGGAAAAAAAAAGCCAAACCTGTCCAAGGGAGCTTTTCTTAACAGAAGTTTTTTCATAGCAGTTGTTGAGACTGAAGGAGTACAGTAGTATGAATGATCTTAAGAAAAATTTGACACTTGGAAGCAAGAATGCTCAGTCTTTTTGATCCTCCAGCCTCTTTGCATCTTTTCCCCCAGCTTTTCCCACTTCTTCCTTCAGTAGGATTGCTGTAGAGGAGTAGAGGCACTAAATGGACACCAAAATTTACTAACTGCTAGTAAAGAGGTTAGAGTTACAAGCAAGTCAAAACAAACGAATTTAATTTTAATAAATAAAATGCTGGGCATAGTAACTGCTTATGGTTCATAAATCTGACTCATTTAGGTAGTTTACTTTGGGAGGCAGTTTGCCATTTCTGTTGACAATTACAATCTTCTGCTTCTGCAACATACTATAAACTAATTCATTAAGTAGATGAATATAAGGTATTCTTCTGTCTGTCTTGCTTGAGAAGACTTCAAGGTGAAAAATTGGTGAGCGTTTTCGGTACTTCACGACATCAACTTCTCAAGAAAAGGTGGAAGTTCATTTCCATTTTCAAACTATATCAGTGTGCAGGCACATTTTACTGACTGCTACCACTAACTTCTGAAAGATTGTATGGGTATATAAGTACTTTTCTTTGTTTATGCATTTTAAGTGCCAGAGTAAGAATACAGTATGACAAACTTAGTATTGAATAATAGATGTAAAGCCATACATGCTGTATGACATTCAGCGTAGCTTGATTGTGCAAGTTAAATGAGGTAAGTTAGATCTTTATATTGGAAAGTATTTTTTGAAAGACAGTGCATCTGTTGGATATTGTGCAATTATAAGTTCTTGGAGAGAAATGTTTAAGATGGGGAAATTGTTATTTCAAGGTTACTAATTTTGTTGGTAACTATAAATAGTACAGTAGGAAGGTGCTATGTAACTTTAGGGAAGACTGGAAAGCAAGTTTCTAGGCAATATGGAACCTTAAACTTCTTGCTTGCCAATTTTGAAATTCAGTTTGCCTTTTAACTTCCAGCAAGAGTTTTATTTTAATGGTAGGTGTGACTTTTGGCATTCCACTACAACAGATAGAGCTGTGACAAGACAGATAGGCAAGTTAGTAACATTTTATGCATGTAGCTTTTACGCTGATCTGCACCACATTTCTTGTGCGGTAGTTCCAGAGGATACTTCAGAGACACCTACTGTAAGTAACTTACGTCCTGCTCATTAAAGTCAACTTGTTAAAACAGTAGCTCTTCCTACTTAATCTCAGTCAAAAACATTGAGGGAATGTTTCCCTGGAGAGAAACTTCCTATCCATGTGGAAAGCAACTGTTAAGCTACTGTCAGCCTATTGTGGTAACTAGCCCTATTTTCAGTCTCTGAGATAAACCATAAACTGCCTCAGCAGGAGCTGCTTTCGTGAGCTGTTTAGTCGTCACTTCTGCACTGCCATCACTCACAAAGAGAGCAGTATGGACAATGGAGAAGTGTCTGGTTTATTGGCTCACATCTTTACTGTGTATCAAGCTTCCTCAGGGTCTGAAGCTGCTATTGTGAATTTATGCTGTTGTATAAGTAAATGTATAGATTCATTTAAGTGTTTTGTGCCAGAAAATTATGCACACTTTTTTTTTGTTATGATTTCAATGGAGTTGTTAGACAAACTTTTGTACTTAAAAGAATGCTTTTGAAGACTATTTTGAGTATAAAGCTCGTAGTTGTTTTTTAAATGGCAGTCTGTACTGTTTATGATAAATGAATTTGTGTCTTTTTGTGTATTCAGTATGAGATCTTTCACACATTTTTTCAAGTACTGGAAAAGAAGAGCAAACGTTCCTCCCTTGTAGCACAAATAGCTACCAATTTCTAGGCTAGCCTAGCCAGGTGAACCTAGCTTTTCCTAGGGTCTTAAACCCTAGAAAAACTTTGGAAAGAAAATTTTTGAACCTCTCTGAGAGTAGTTCTGTCAAAACAGTTGTAAACCAGATGTTAGTACTAAGAAAGCAGAAACTTAGTGTGCTGGGCTGCCGTGCTTTTACTCTATGATGGTAAACCTATTTTGAATGCTACATGTATCCTGTTCCATTTATCAGAGGTTAGAGAAGAGCTGAGGAAAAGCAGCAGTAACTTGAATCAGCTTTTGTGTAAGAAGCAGCAGAATTGGTAAGATTTTTTATCTGGGAAATCTGGCTGGGTGGTGGGTCTGAACACTGTTACTGCACCATGAAGAGAGAAGATGGGAAATGACAGTTTAATTTTCTGATGTAGTGATGAAGGATGTCAGATGAAGTGACAAGGTGCCAGCTGTGAAACAAGCCAAAGGTTTTTGTTTGTTCCTCTGGTCTTCCCTAGTTACCCATCTGAATATTTTTGTATTTGGGATCAAGCAGGACTTAAATTGGTGACCCAGTTGTGCATGAGGATGCCAGAGGCCCATTATAGCTACTCTTACTGCCATATCATTGTTTAATGTCACACTGATTATAAATATCTTAAAGCAGCTGATTTTCTTGTGCCTAACCTTCCTGGTTTAAACTGTTTAATATGATACTTTAAGCCATTACCTTTCCAGTTTTACTGTCATATTAAATGGGAATAGTAAATTCTTTAGAGAGAAGATTGCTTTCTCTTTGAAGCTGTAGAGCAACTTCTTGAATATCTGTATAGCCGTTCTCAAACTCTATGGGACACTGATTAGTTTACTGCTTTTGTTGGTGCTTTGAGATTAATTCAAATGTTTCTGGTGCTGATAATATACCTAAGATATCTTGAGTGAGGTGAAACTGCTCTTCAATCCTATTTAATTCCCTGATCCCTAACTGTTTGCATCCTAGTTACACATACATGTAGTTTCTAGAAAAAATACATTTGGATATACAAATGGTAGCTTTATTACATAGTCTCAAATTCTGGGTATTACTTATGAAGATTCTTCCTTGTGCACTGTCTGGTCTTGTTTTATGATTTTCTATATTTTGCTCTTTTAATTGAAGCATAGTGTTTCATAGGTAGTCTGACATAAAAGCATGTTCACACTTACATATAAATAGACTATATATTGTGGAATATATGAGGAAAAATGCTTATTGATACAAATAACTCACGATTTTGGGTTTCATGTATGAAGAAATGTTGCAAGATCTGTTGTTTTTCCTTCCTTATTATTTTCCACTCTTATTCTAACAGAGAGGAAAATTTATTTTATATAAGAAATTTAACATGTAGAAAGTCATCCTGTGCTGTAAAGCTCTATAGCTATGCTTAGTGGCAAAGCATGATTCTGTGTTGGGCATACCTCAGTTAGTATTTACCTTCAGCCAGCATAATGCTTAACCTGTATTATCCCTACCAAGGTAATGCAGTTAGAATTGGCTTAGGACCTTTTTAGCTTCCTTGGAATTTTAGAAAACTGGCAGTGATTTGAGTTTTGCATAAGTAATCCTGTATTGAATGTTTTTGATGTGTTTTTCAATGCTTCTGGTGATTATGTGAAGAGTCTCTGAGCTAGGAAGTTAGTGTGTCCCCGTTCTCGTTTACATTAGTTGATTTCATAGAATGCTTCTCTTTCTATAAACTTGTCCTTTTCAGATTTTGTACACTTGTATAGTAACAGAGGAACTGCTACTAAAGATGTGTAAAGTCAGAAAAGACGAGCAGGTCTTCCATTACCTGAGGTTCTAGAGTCAGTCATACTGGTATTTCCAACACACATTTCTTTTAACCTAATTCTGGTTACCTCTTCTCTTGCTTCCCTTCCTTTAGAGACTCTACAGCGGTGGGTAATTCACTGGTCCATAAGCGGTCTCCTTTACGTCGCAGCCATAAGAGCTCAGCATCTCTGACCAAGCTGTCATTACGTGATGGACAGAAAGCCAAAAAGCCACTTTGTAAATTTGAGGAAGGTCAGGATGTCCTAGCTAGATGGTCAGATGGCTTGTTTTATCTTGGAACTATCAAAAAGGTAAAGACATTTTTTAACTTCACTGGAGTTGTAAAGTATCACTTATTGTTGAAAATTGCAGTATTATTGTCTCGCTTATGTAGTATGAAATACATTCTTCTGTTTAGTACTTTTACTCATGGCTTCCTCTATATTTCTGTCTTTCAGATAAACAAACTGAAACAGAACTGCTTCATTATATTTGAAGACAGTTCCAAATCCTGGGTTCTCTGGAAGGACATACAAACAGGCAAGAGCTTCCATGAAGTAGTCATTGTTTAGATTACTGTATCTGTTAAAAACGTGATTACATTATATTCTTTTATTCTAAAGAGTGGTATAATTTAATGTGATCCAGGATCAAAAATTAGGCAAGTAAGAAAAAAATATTTTCAAACAACTCTGTCGTTGAAGTTACTGTTTTGTTTTGGGTTGGGGTTTTTTATGTTTGTTATTTTTCACATGTGTGGGGTGGAGAAGACTTCTAAAAATAATCACATTTGAGTTTGTTTAGATGGGGGTAGATTATGTTCTCTGCCTTAACAGAAAACTCCATTTACACCAAGTTTATGTTCTTTGTACTGTTTTCAGTTGAAACAACATGATGTGGAAAGAAACTAAAACCTGGTAAATCTTATGTTTGAACAGAGTTTTGACTTCTAAAAATTTAAAAGTAACACCATAACTGTTGCAGATAAGAAACCATTACAGGTTTTAGAGTATTTGTGTGGTATAAAGAAATGTGTAGTTAACAAGTGAGGCACCTATTGTATAACACCTTTTTGGTTTTCAGACATTTTGATTGTAAATATTTTTTATAACCTAATGCTAATGAAGCATGGATGATAATTCCTTCTGAAAATCCATTACAATTTCCTCATTCTATAAAACCAGTGGAAATCTGCTCTGGTTCTTGTTGCTTCTTGATGTTTAAGCTGAACACTGTCTACCTGAAGGAGAAGCTTTGTATTTGTAGTAGCAAAAAATCAACTGCTTTATTTCTTGAAGCTTGTAAAAAAAAAAAAAAAAAAAAAAAAGGCTGTTCTCCTTCTGTATAGTGCTAGTTTATGATCTGATTCATTTTTTCTAGCTATCAAAACTTAATGAATGAGTATGAGAAAATTTCAAGTTGATGACCCTTATGGGTCCCTTCCAACTCAGAATATTCTGTAATTAAGAAGCTTGTATTTTAATCAGCTGTTACATTGGTATGTGGTATAAATGGAGCAAGACATAGTTTTGTTTCCAGTTTGCAAACTTACTTTTTTCTCTTACCTCTATCTTAACTGTGTGTTTCTGTATGCTTGCAGATATGTGTAAGTAGTAGTAACAGTAGTAATGTTGGATGTTAAGGGTTTAAGGCTGCTTTGGCAGATCTGTCAAAAAGATATGCAAAGTGTGTACATATTTATGTGGAGAGAAACACAAAATAATATAAATACAAAAGATATATTAGTTGTCCAGATAGGTATTTTTAGCCTAAATTTACATTCTTTATTCAGTTACTGATTTTTTTATTGTTGATGTTGAGGAACCATGGACTGCATAGTCAGTAGGCAATATAAAGCCTATAAATATCTGATAGCTTACGATAAGTGATATAAATATTTGTAACACAGTCTGTACAAAGTGTCTGAATATGTTCTTACTAAGAAGTTTGGCTCTGTAACAATGTGTTTCTACAATGCATGCATCTGTAAGTGAAATTATGAAGAAGGCTATACATGTGGTAACTGTTCCAACTGCAGATGTAATCTGAAACAAATCACAATCTCGTCTTTGTCTAGGAGCCACTGAGAGTGGGGAAATGGTCTGTACAATATGTCAGGAAGAGTATTCAGAAGCACCAAATGAAATGGTTATATGTGATAAATGTGGGCAAGGTAACTAGATTTTTTTTCTGTTTACTGCATTTTAAAAGATGTTTTGATTTGTTTCACAAAGGAGGATATTTGCCCGGCTATGACTGACTGCTCAACTGATCTTAAATTTTGTAGCCCTTAGTGGCTATTAACAGCTCAGTGAAAGATGATAATCCATGTTAAAGTGACTAACACCTGTTCTGTAAGTCAAGATTATTTTTTTCTACTAAGAAAATTTAAAAGACCATTTTGAATGTGTTACCAATCTTTTTGTTCAGGTTTTTGGCACTTAATGATGGATAATGCCTTATAGTTGCATTGAAGTTATATATAGTTAATTCTGTGTAAGCTTCTTTTGTCATTTTAATAACAGTTTGGCTGATCATTTTTCATACAGGTTACCATCAGCTGTGTCACACACCAAATATTGATTCCAGTGTGATTGATTCAGATGATAAATGGCTCTGTCGACAGTGTGTCTTTGCAACAACAACAAAGGTGTGTTTCTAGAAAAGAAACGTTAATACATCTCATATTGCATCTTTGTTTTTGAAACTGAAACAATAAAAAGATACGGCATTTTTTTCAGAGTTTTCTTTTAATCTTTGATCTGAATGCAAGTTTCGTATGTTGAGAAGTAATGCTGTTTTTAGAAATCGACAGTGTTTCACTTTTAAACAAACATGCTAGTATGAAAACATAAATGCACGTGAAAGTATTTGACTTGAAAGTTATGAAAACTTGTCTACAATCAAATTAAAAGCTTTGGAAATTTCAGAAGTATAGTACGGTTTTTTGTAAACTGATGTAATTGTTTTGGCCCAGAGAGGTGGTGCGCTTAAGAAAGGACCAAATGCCAAAGCACTGCAAGTCATGAAACAAACGTTACCGTATAATGCAACAGACCTTGAGTGGGATGCAGGTCATAAAACCAATGTCCAGCAGTGTTACTGCTATTGTGGAGGACCTGGAGAGTAAGTAAATGGATAATATGTAAGAACTTTTCTCTAATGCATTTGCAAACTTTGACTCTTTTCTTGTAGACTTTCTTGTGAACTTGTTAGTTTCTGTTGTGTGTATGTGTTAGAAACTGGATGCAAAGTGGGATTTTGAATTCTATATACATTAAATGTCTCACAGCGGGAAATTATCAATTTCTTAATTAATTTCTTTTCTTCTCCCATGAAATATTTTGGTTTGTTTTAATTGTGTCATGTGACCATCACAGATCATCACAGTACGTTCTATAATGAGCAAGAAATTTTTTTTTGTGTTGCTATTGTTGATGTGTTGAGTTTGGATGGAATTGTTTGTTAATAGTCTTGCAGTTCTAGGTGTTATTTTTCTGATGTTAACTCAGCTCTGTCATAAGTCACGAAGATACATGTACCTAGAGATTAGTTTACTAAATTTTGTTGGACTAGACAGCTGTCTGATTCTACCATAGCATCATATCCTGATTTTCAGTTGCTGGCAGGAGAAAGATGGTTTTTTTTCCTCTAATGGTGTTACAGAGTCCTTTGCTGGTTATTTTTTACAAGAAAGGCAAGGAGAGGATTTCTTAAGCAGATAGAGATGAGTACTCTGGTGTCAGCATGAATGAGTGAATGAATAAGGTAGTGTTGAAGTTTTGAGGTCAAGGCAAGTAAAGAGTCCCACAAAGAAGCCAAGTTTTTGAGTGTATAGACACAGGACAGAGCTCTAGTTTGAGAATTTTGAGACTTCAACAAACATCACTGTCAGTTTTGCATGGTTCCTTTTCTCAAGGGAGAAGCTGAAAAAGGAAAAGGTGTAAACTATGAGGTTTCTTTTGAGGATTCAAGTAGTTGGATCCCCAGAACAGATGTTTGTGACTTGATGCAGTTGTGTTGTGCTTTAGAAAATTACAAGGAAGCTAATCTGGTATGTCAGAAGGAGTTTGTATGGAGTTCCTGAATTCTTATTATTGAGAATTATAAGGTGTGGTTGTCAGAGTAAATTAAATGGTTTTTTCTCCTTAATTTAATAACTTAATTAATTATTTTACTAGGCTATCTTTTTCTTAGTCTGTCTTTTCTAGTAATTCATTATGGAAGTAAATGTTACTGAAATATCCCTAGAGATGAGTTTGTTTTATAAACTGTGAAAATCAGTTTGGGTCAAAAGATCTCTTCCTATTTAATTTAAACATAATGAAGAAAGAATTTTCAGTAACTTTTTAAACACATCTTGTTTTTTTCTCTGTTGTTGAAGCTGGTATCTAAAGATGTTGCAGTGCTGCAAATGTAAACAGTGGTTTCATGAGGCTTGTGTGCAGTGCCTCCAAAAGCCAATGCTTTTTGGTGACAGGTAAGAAAATTAAGCTGTACTTTATGGTTGTCTTTATTTAAAATGGGAGGGAAGTCTCACATACGAGCTTTTATTACAGCATCCATAACACAGGAGTATTTTTCAAAAATGAGTTATGTTTTAAGTAGTTTATAAACAAGACAGCCTGTGTTCAGGTGCCAGGAAAATACAGTTCTTCATCTCAGTTGAATGGGGGATGCAGTGGTGGGTGGTGGAGAGGTAACCAATGGAGAGTTGGATTCCAGCTGTTACTGACTTCACTTTGTGTGGAAATCCCTTATACCATAGATGCTGGGAGATGGAATGCTTTAAAGCTGACCCCTTTAGTGGGCCTATTAGGATAAAGGCTCTCGAGTTCCTAGTGTGTAGGTGACTCATCTCTTACACAAACAGTGGACACCATGCTTGGAGTGGGCTGTTGGTGTTGGGTGTGCAACAGTTCCCCGCACTAACAGTGTAAGGCATTGGAGAGAGCTGGAGGCATACTTAGACTGAGGGGAACTCTACATCCTCTGTTCATGTGTGAGGAGTTAGGACAAAAAGAAATGAGAAAGTGCTGGTCTGTGCTTTTATTTTAAGAGGAACTTTGAGCACTTGCAGCAGATGAAAGAGGAAAACTGGAGAAGAGAATCAAAGAGTATTTAATTAATTATTTATTATGATTTTATATAGGAATTTTGCTGGAATGTTTGTATAAAGGAACTGAGTTAGGATGCAGGAATGTATGGGTCCTTAAAATGCATGTTTACGCTGGTGCACAGGTTTTTGCATTTGAGAGATTGTGCTGGGGACATTACAGAGCATCTTCATTGATACAGTCACAGGCTGAGGGACTTTCTCAGGCAGAATGAAACAGTGGTAGCAGGATGAAATTGAAGAAGTACCTTGTATCTGGCCCAGTAGGTATCAGCACAGATGATAGAAGTTGCGAAAGTAAGAGAAGAAAGGGACTCACAAATACCACATGGCTGAGTTTTTCTAGCTTGCTTAATTTCCTTTTTTTCATAATCAGAGTGTTAAAACACTGTGCGTGTGTGTGTATGGACACCCACAACCCAGGCACATGTACATATACATATGTATATATTTTTAGGTTTTATACGTTCATTTGCTCAGTTTGCAGTTCTGGACCAGAATACCTCAAACGTTTACCCTTGAGATGGTAAGTATGAATTTTTAAAAAAAAGGGTGAGTTGAATACATGCTTTGTTTTCCTTTTTGGTGTTTTGGTCCTCTTTGCTAAAAAGGAAGTCTACTTGTTAGCTTGAGCTGTTTCCCGAGTCATTCTTGCTGTGTATCTGACCAGAAATAAGTTTCTTTCAGAGTTTATTCTTAACTGTAGAGATAATTTTGTGATTGCATGCTCTTGGGATTCATTCCTGGGATCATTCAGTGAAGTAACAAACAACTACTCACTTGTTGTATATGTGAAGATTGAGATATCAAAGTTAAGTATTTTTTGCACACTTAGGATCCTGCTGTATTATGTAAGCCAAACAAAGTGAGTACCAGAGTACACATCTTGATACATTTTGTAATAGTTTCCGTGAGGAGTCTTAATGGAACTAATCTGTAATAGAAATTATATCCAATGTTGCTAACAAACACATGGTGGAAATTACCTTGCTAAATGTTAATTCACCAAAATACTTGCATGAATTCAGGACTGATACATTCAAGTATGAATTCAGACTTGCTTACATGTCCCATGGTCCAGACCAGTTTTGGAGTTCGAAAAAATACCATGACAATGAGAGGAGGCAGAAATGAAAGTGAGTTTCAAAACAGAAGGAATCATTTGAAGAGAAATTGCAGGAGGCTTCATGGTGTGTCTGGATTGAGTATTTTTAAGTTGGGCTTCATGTTCCTCCAACTGTATCATGCTAATATCTTTTCTACTAAATTGTTTCAAAGGAAAGCAATTGGAAGAAATATACTTGTTTTCTCTGTTTTTTTTTATTCAAATATTCTAGGGTAGATATAGCACATCTATGCCTTTACAACCTAAGTGTTATTCATAAAAAGAAATATTTTGATTCGGAGCTTGAACTTATGGCCTACATTAATGAAAACTGGGATAGATTGCATCCTGGTGAGGTAAGTAGGTAGAATACCCTTTCTTGTTCTTAAATCACAGTGCATACACATGTCCTGAAAGTTAACAACCTATGAACTGTTTTACTCTGGATGTTAAATCCTTTAGTACCTTAAATCTGGTAATCCCAAATAATGAAAAAATTTTTAATTTCCTTGCAGAAATAGAATGGTTTTTAGGTGGTGTATATTTTTCTAAACTGTAAAATTTCTTCAAGTTATCTATGCAGCTAATTACTTGCATAGCAACTTTTCATTACTTAACTGTTTATTCTGTTGCATATCTACCTTCTCCTTTAATTTCATAATTTTTTTTACTACTTTGATGTTTTCATGTGCCTGGACCAGAAAATCTAAATGTAGAATTGAATGCAGAGTATATTGTGTATGAAGATGACAGTCAAAGTCTCTAAGGTGTAACACATTATGTGTTAAATACTGTATTCAAAAATTTCTTCTTTCCTTCCTAATTCATACAGTGGGGGTGGTCAGTTTGTGTCCAGGTCTAAAAATTGTTTTGATCCTTTTTCAGTTGGATTCAAAATGTTTTGGTTTAAGTTCATTACTATACTGATTATTTTCCCAGCTATTTGATTACTGGGCATTTATCTTAGCATTAAAAGAAATCCATTTACTCAAGCAGATTCTCTTTATATTTAACTAAGAGGACCAGTGTTGATCTTTGTTTCTGCATAAGAGGTTAGATGCAAAAATTTATGATTTCAGTTCAGATTGGCATACTGCTAGTCGAGTAAGTGCTTTATTTTGTGCATGAAAATTGTTTAGGGTTTTGAAGTTTTTTTTAATACATGGCATATAATGGGTTGAAGTTTTCTAATTATGAGAAAATCCTGCCTTTATACTTCTCTACAGTAAATTCATTTATCTGTAGTCCATTTTTACTAGCACACACAATTTGAGAACCAAGTGTATGTTCGTGGTTTAAATGAGTAATTATTTTTCATAAATAATGGGAAATAGTTTAAACATATTTTAAACTCTCAGTTTCAGTAGTTTGTTAGAATGACAAGCATACACTAAAGCATTACTAAAAATTAGTGTCATGAATACATATCTGGTTTACTTTGGTATGTACGGCGTCTTTTACCTAAGTCATATAAAATCCATAAGTCTGTCATATCAAGTCTTGAGCCTTGATTAAGATAAGGCTGCACACAATGTAATTCTCACATCATCTTTTCAATAGAATGAATGTTTTAGCTATCTTATTGTATAGCCTAATAAGTATGTAAGCTGTTTTTAATTTTGAATTTTGTTTTTCTTAGTATTGAGGGAAATGTAGAAGTAATTTGTTTGTTCATTTAATGTAATATTCTTTAACATAATTTCATGTCAGACTGGCTGGTCAGGGCAGTGGATGAGGAGAGTGAAGGTGTCATTAATTTGGAGCACACGTCATTTTGAAGAAGTTGAAAGGTTGCAGTCCTCTCTGTGCTCTTCCCCCTTCTGCTTTCAATCCATCCATGCTCAATCTGTGAAAAATATGCAACTAAGGGGGAGGAAGGAAAGGGCAGATCCAAAATAAATTAACTCACCTCTTTGTGTTGTTTTCAATTCTTTAATATTTCTACACCTTCAAGGAAACTGCTAGTTTGAAGTCTGAATGCTGCGTTTTTGTAGGGCTAGATTTTGAATAAATTTATACAAGCTGTATTGAGGAAATTTCAAGATTTTATTCTGAAAAGATTTTAAATGTCTCTCATGAAGTTGGCAAAAATTATCTTGAAAAATCTGACTAACTTTGGTTAATTAGGGGAATGAGGGAAACAGAAATTAATCACAGAAATAATTGACATGTACCATATAATGATTTTAGGGATTTTGTAATCTCCTTAAATTGCCGCTGTTAGAAGTGACACTTTAGTTTACTTCTCTACCTATTCATACTTGAGTAAGAGGAAAAGGGTTTTAGCTGTAGGTAAGATAGTGGTAAATGATGGAGTTATCAGACCTCCTAAGCCAGTAGTTTTTAACATGTTATTCTTTAGAATGCAATAAATACGTGGCAGTTTTCTCTAGTTTAGTGCTGCAGAGTTGCCAGACCTCTGGATAGCATATGGTGAACATGGAAAACAGGTTGTTACTTTCTTTAGCTAAAACCACTTGAATACCTTCCTTAGCTTTAGCAGTCAGGTAGACTGCCAATCTTGCTCAAAATTGGTTAAAAGGTTGGGGTTCTTGAGTCTATTTACTCAATTATTTAGCTGTTAGCACAATGAATTCTTTTACCTTTTCTCTGTGTCTTGTTTGGTGAGAATTGTATTCTTTAGGAATTATCTGGTCATTGTTGGGTTTTTGTTGGGTTTCTTTGAGCTGCCAGTGTTGTACAGTCTGGTCCTTAATATTCGTATTAAAAGTGAAACTTAAACTGTTGTCGGCTCTATAATTAAAGGTAAATTTACAAGTTTTGGCATGGCAGCTGGAGATAATAGTCATTTTGCTGGAATTGAAAAGTAGATGTATAAATATAAATGTAAACAATCTTATTTTACATTCTGTTACATAAATGTTGTATCCATTTTGTAGTTGCCGCCATACTTGTTCTGCTTTTCTCTGTAATTCTTCATGCAATTTTTTCAGAGAGAAGATTCCATGTTTTGAAAGCTTGATAGGGACTAGTTACTTCAGGCTTTGGTGAAAGGAGGGAGGTTAGACTAGGCCTTAGCAAAAGGGGCATGAAAATAGACCTACTGGTTTGGGTTTTTTTAAAATTCTAATAATTTTTCTGTATGTTTTCCTTTTTTTTTTTTCCCTTATCAAATTGAGTAATATAAAAAAATGGGAATTGGGTCCTGTGGCAGGATTTTGGTTAAAAATTATCATAAATAACTAAGTTCTTTTTTCAATACAGTTATCTTCTGTTTGCAATCTCAGTTAATTTGGGAGTACATACAGATGTTTTTTGTTAGGAGTCTCGGAAGGACAATCTAGTGTTACGTTCCCTCATTACACTAAATGTTTTCGAGGTATTATTCTTGTACTTCTTAAAAGTGAAACTCATTCAATGGTCTGGTCTTGGTCTTGGCATTAATTCTGTGGATGTAAATCACAGAATATATAGGATTATGATTAATATGCAACCACAGCATTTTAAGTACTTCACATTCAAATCTGTAGTTACAATGACTCAGAGTAACTGGGATCTTTCTATTACTAAAGAATTTGACAGCTTAAATGACTTCTTAATACTTCACAGCTGGCAGACACACCAAAATCTGAAAGATATGAGCATGTCCTGGAGGCATTAAACGATTACAAGACTATGTAAGTTATTGGTACTTTTGGTTTTAAATGTTGGTTGCCTATTTAATCTGACTTAGGTTATAGTTTTTAATCTATGTAATGATCACTCTGGCTGTAGATAACGTTTTAAATTTTAAATACTGTTTCTATTTCAAACTATAGCATCACGTGACTCTTTTGATTGGGACCCAGACTATGAGAAAAAATTGTTTTAACTTCCATCCTCTTTCCACTTCACATTCTGTTTTTGAGAGGGAGGATTGTGATAGGGTTAGAGAGGGGAGTAAAATAGTGTTTGAATGAATATTCTCTTTGCGTAGTTTTGTTTTGCATGTACACTGCTATTTTAAAAGTTGCTTTCCCTGGTATCAGAATTTTAACAATTAATTGAACATCATCTAGGTTTATGTCTGGAAAAGAAATAAAGAAAAAGAAGCATTTGTTTGGCTTGAGAATTCGAGTTCCTCCTGTGCCACCGAATGCTGCTTTAAAGGCTGATAAAGAACCAGAAGGAACTTCTCATGAGTTCAAAATTAAAGGCAGAAAGTCTTCTAAACCAATCCCTGATGTGAGGTAAAATAACCCAGTCATCCTAGCAGTGTTGTGGTTAATTGGGGCTACTTTGGGTATTTTTTGGTGCCTGCAAAAAAGGCCTTTTCTTTGTAGAATGGGGTTTTTAAAAAAATAATTGTAAAGGTGGATTACTTTTAGGAACAAGGTTTTAGGACAATTGTAGTTAACTTTCTATAAGGATTCTTATAAAAAAATCGACATGAGGTTTAGCAGTAAGAAAATAGAAAATGTCTCAACTTTGCTGTCATTTGGGAAACAAAACCTTTTGCCTTACTGGATCTCTTAAGCAATAATTAACTAGAATTCTAAATAGACAGTATTCTGTGAAATAGTAGCTTGTATTGGTAAATGTGCCATCTTTTTCACTAAGAGTGATCATATGAATAAATTATATTTAACACTTGTTCATTCCTCTTCAACATTTGGGAATCAGTAATGTCCCTAGAAATACCTTGACTCTGTTGATGTTATTACAAAAACAAAACCACGTAGCTTTTTACCTGCAAATTTTGGTTTGCCAGAATCATCTCATTTAATACAATGTTTTAGAAATCAATATCTAATTGTATATTCATTGCCGAAGGAAGATATGTATTCAGTGAAAATTATCATCAATAATACAGAATAAAATACCAATTTTCTTCTAGGGAATTAAGTAATGGTATAGAAAGAAAGGGGAAAAAAAAATCAGTAGGTCGTCCACCTGGTCCCTATACAAGAAAAATGATTCACAAAACTCCAGAGTCATCTCCTCTGGTAAGGATATTTCTTCCCCCTTCCTCCCTTCCTTCTAACTGCATCATAAATGTTGAAGAAAAACATAACAAGTTAACATGAATTTATATTCCCCCACTTGCTCTCAAATAAAATCAATTAAAAAATCAAGATTTAAGTTGAAGTACCTTTTTTTTCCCTGTAGGATAATGAACCAGTTCCGGTGATAGAGAACCCAGCCTTGGAATTACCCTGCACTGTTGGGTAAATTAAAAAAAATACCCCTCCCATAAAGCATTATAACACTATGTAATTTATATGTTTGCTTCTGAAAGGTCAGCTCAATTTTTGATATAAGATTATTTTTTTACATGGCAAACCTGTTATCTTGCAAAACAGGAAATCTGATGGAACTGCACATTCATCCAATACCTCAGATGTGGAATCCACAGGTGCTGCCAATATGAAAGAAACTACCTCATCTAGCATTTCCAGACATTATAGGTAACTATCCTGTTATGCTATCTGCTATAAAGATAAGATTTGTAGTGCATCAATTTTGATAAAATATTCTCAGAGTAGAGCTATAAATTGCGTGCGGAAATATAAAGAAATAGGATGAATGAAAATTAGTCTTTAATAGTTCTGCTTACAACTCACAGGGTGAAGATTTTTTGGTGCTCACTAACCATTGTTTTTGATGTAAAATAAGTGGCTAAGTTACATTTACTGAAAAGAATTAAACTGTGTAAACGTTTGCTGAGCTTAGTTTTTCTACTAGTGGTCACAGAAGAACTGATGTGTACTCTGAATTAATTTTAGCAGCTTTTGTTTTTGTAGGTTTGTGTATTCATGTTATAAAATACTAAGTATGCTGTGATTTTTTTACAGTCAATAGAGCATGGAAAAGTTTTGGCACAGTCTTTATAAATAAATTATTAACTACAGTCAGTCTTCCTGCAAGTAAATTGTTACTTGAACTTTTCCCCCTCTCAAGTTCAGCAAATATAAATTTCTCTTTTATTGAGGTACATGGATTCTACTGTTTTGTCTCCCCTTTCTGGTTCATGCTATTAAGTGCTTTCATGAGTAATTTTTGTATGCATTAGTGATATAAATAGTCAGTTTTTAAAAAGCTCATGTTTAATTTAGAGTTCTGAAATTGTTACCTAAGTGCCATACTTACAGTTACCTATCTGTGGGCAATAAGTATTTTATGAGTGAAAAACAACTAAAATTATTACATGAGTGGCATGGAAATAACTGATGATACAGCATACATTTTGAATTTCCTTGGAGTTAATGCTGTGGGTTTTTATTTTCAATAGTTTATCTGACTCGAGAAAAAGGACTCGTACAGGAAGAACTTGGCCTGCTGCAATACCACATTTGAGGAGGAGAGGCCGCTTTCCACGAAAAGCACTCCAGACTCAAAATTCAGAAATTGTAAAAGATGATGAGAGCAAGGAAGACTACCAGTATGATGAACTCAATACAGAGATACTTAACAACTTAGCAGATCAGGAGTTACAGCTCAATCATCTAAAGAACTCGATCACTAGTTACTTTGGTGCAGCAGGTAGAATAGCTTGTGGGGAAAAATACCGTGTGTTGGCTCGTCGGGTGACACTTGATGGAAAGGTGCAGTATCTTGTGGAGTGGGAAGGAGCAACTGCATCCTGACTGTAGGACTGAACATTATGTTCACTGCACTGTCATCTGTAAGTACAGTTCATAATGCAGAGCCACGAGAGAAATGGTCTTTAAATGTGTTTCTCAAAAAAAAAACAAAAAACAAAACCAGTTTAGCCTTAACATGTAATTGTTATCATTACAACTCTTGTGATAAAGACTTATCTTTTTAAAATCTGATCTGAGACTTTAAATTTTTTTATCTGAACATTGTTAGATTGTTTTAGGTTGGGATATTTTGGGTTACAATTGCTTAAAAATGTGCATGGTGTTTAAAAAAAGATGACATTCTCTAGAGAACATTCCATGGATACAGTTATTGTGATTTAGAGAAAATATTATGTAGATAGCACAAATATTTGAAAAATCTTGGTTTGTTTTCTTACCCAAATGTTTGCAGAAATGTATTTCTATTTCAATACTTTCTAGCTTTCATAAGTGCAGTGTATATAATGCCTACTGAAGACTGTAAAATACTGAAGTTTTCTTTCAAACAAAGTGTAAAAAAAAAAAAAAAAAAAAGAAAAAATATATTGAGCCTGTAAATTGCTCTGTGACCAGACTTCATTGTCTTCTTAATATATTCTCTGTGTGTGTGCGTGTGCGCGTGTGTGCGTATATACAGAGGTGTATATGCACACACAGACCTGGGCGTGTATATAGATGTGTGATTGTGACCTATGCAATACAATTATGGGATCGGTCAGCTTCTGAGAATACATCCCATAATTCTTTTTTCAGGAATAGTTGCCAGTATTTACACAGCAGCATTTCTTCTCAGGCTTATTGGGTGCTGTTGCTTTTTATGTACTAAGGAAAAGTGTCCAACCAGTGCAGCATGTTCTGGCAATGGGTGCAGTCATTGATGTTTGTGTGCTCTACATTCCTTTATTTTCTGTTTGAATTAACCATTAAAAGATAATGCAGGATCTGAAGATTTTGAAATCAGTTCTACTGGAAATAACAATTTGAAAGTTCTTGTGGCACTCTGATTGTAAATTTCATGTCCCAGTTACAAAGTATGTTGACAGGAGTTGTGCAGGATTTCTACATATCTGTAGAAACAGTCATATTTTGATAAGTGTAGTATGAACGAAGTGTATTATTGCACAGGGTCAACAAATGTTGCCATTTGAAGTAACATTACTGATTTTATTACAACATTACCTCTTTTGTGTTTATAAAATGTACCAAGTTTTAAATTGATAAGATTATTTTACTTGTTAAAAAAAAGTCAAAAAGTCTCTTGCCAGTATTAGATGTTTTTTCTTTGTCTGCTACTTTTGAGGGGGTTTTAGCCAAAGAGTAAACAGAAGAATATTTTTACTTTGGTGGTTATTCACTGTACTGTATAAGGTTAGTTTTCTTACATGCTTACAGTTTGCCACCAAAATAAAATTCTGTAACATTAACAAGTGACAGAGTGGTTTAAAGTGTACTGCCTGAATTAGTACTTATTTATTCCATTACTTGGTTATTTGACTTTTTCTGCTCATCTTGAACATCTTGAAAAGGTGATCTTTTTTTTGTCACCTTATAGCCAAAGGAAGCAGAGAAAGCTTTTTATCCTGTGCTTGGCTTATGGCTGGCTGGGTTATATTAGCTTTATAAAAATGCTAATTACAAGCTCCCACTTCTGTTTACCTTCACTAAAATGTGTGGGTTTTTTCCTCACACCCTCAGCTATTAATTTAATGTTGCCTTGCCTATAGCTGCAATATTTTGATAACACAGCAACTTCATGTTAATTTTTGAATGTTTATATCTTGAGATAATGCAAAATGTAAAGCCTTTGTAACCTTACTCACACCATCTGTATTTGTCTTTATTGTTTCACTTTATCCAAGTCCTTTAATTCTAACTGAACACCAGCAGTATTTTTCATAAAGATTCATTTAATGATAAATATTGGAATGTACTTGGGGACTTTAGTGGGGGAGGTGTGGGGAGAAAATATTTGTCAAAGCTGTCCATAGACTTAACTATTGTGAATGTCATTTCATTTTATTATGGTGGTTGACTTAACTCTGATGTTCAGTTTGTATTTTTGGAATTGCTTTTTTCTTAGAATTAAAAGACCAACATTAAATGTGTGTATTTTTTGAGAGAGAAGAATGAGTTTTGATTCTGTACTCTTGTGAAGCACATATTTGGTGGCATCCTCTCATCCATCATTTCCCAATCTCTAGCTTTCCTGTTCCTGTCCTGGAGACACTTGCCCTGCACATAGACACTAACTGGTGTTCCAGCTATGGTTGAGGGATGCTTTGTTACAAGGTGTCATGTACTGGAAAATGCTGCAATAGTGCTGCTGAAGATAGAGCTAGAGTAGTAATTAAAGCACACCTACAAATGCCTTTCTCATTTTATGTGAATTTCATTGTATGTAGTAGTAGTGGTGTGTCTCAAGGAAAAAGACAAATGTTGCTGTATGTAATGATTTCATTTTGGTATAACTCGATCATTGTATGTATGCATGTGTGTAAATATATGTAATTCAACTTTGTTGTGGTCACTGATTTAGAACCATTTCTCTGTGTATGATATTTAATATTTTTCCATTATGTTTTATTTGTATTACAGTAGTGTTTAGGTAGGAGAAGTCTCTTGTGACAGTTCTAAAAATATAGGTATCGCATGAACAAGACAGCAAAGAAATAATGGCACAATACTGGTCAGAATTGTAAAATAAGCATCATAGCAAACTATTTGTCAAATCATTGTTCTCAACAAAAACTTCAGCAGGAATTTTGAATAAAACTATGGTTTTTCTATGCATAACAGGCATTTTGAAAAATCTCTAAGCATGATACATGAAATGCAGGTCATTATTTTGATTTAACATGAAGACAAAAAAAGGCCTCGAAGGTGAAGAGGAGCACTTTGTCTAGGGAGAGGGGGCAAAGATAATTTAATAAACAGAAAAATGGTTTGTCTTTGGAACATCCTAAACATCCTACTAAAGTGATCTTTAGTGTTGTATTTTAAAAGGAAGTTGGTGAATTGGGATGGAACACTCCAAGGCTGACCATGGAGCAGTAGTCAGTGATAAGGATAAATTGGACAGAAGCATCAGTTCTGTGCACAGAGTGAAGAGGATGAGTCTTGCAAATGCTACACAGGTAATATGTTCAGGCATGTCTCTAGTTGCCTCATATCTGTCTGAATGAAAAATAACCCTCCAGTTAAGGGCATGATGGGAGAAAATTACATTTTGTACAAATAGCAAAAAAGGTTTAGGATGCTGTCATTCTGTCAATGTTGAACTTAAACTGATGGCTAAACACCCATATGGAGGTGTCATATCTATTGATACCCAAATTTAGTTAGAAAAACATATTAATGCATGGGTTAAACATGGGAGTTGTCAATGTTTTTAGAAAAGTTAGCTGTTGGGTATTTTTATTTTTTTTGTAATTTGGATCATCTATAGGTGAGGTGTAATGAAGACATGGGAAAAGAGTCTCCTTTGGAGTCCCTGAAGGAAGTTGGAGGGGGGAAACAACTGTCTTTTAGCAAAGATCGTGCAGGACGATAGAAAGTAAAGCAAAAGACCACTATAAGCTGTGCACAGTCTGAGAATGAGCTTGAAATTTGATGCTTTTGCTGTCTTTCAGTTTTATTATTCAGCAACAATGAAACAAGATTTTTGTATTGTCTTAGTGTTTTAGTATTTTGCATTTTTGAATCCCTTAATGTTCTCAATTAGCTCATCTCTGCTATTTTTTAAATCAGATTTGTACATATTCATCATTGAGATCCATATACTGTAATACCAGCAGTTACTCTGGTTCTCACTAGTGCCAAAATACTTGCTTGCAGATACTAATTTTTCAAATACAGCTGTAGTTCATACCATTCTTTTCATATAATCTTTCTTCTAATCTGTTTACTGATACTATTTCACCAGTATGTGTTTTTCTTTCACTTGATCTAATTTATGTTTCCAGCTTCTCAATTTGACAATATTCCATTTGCTTCCCATTGTTAGCTACTTAGTGTTTGGCACTGATTGACTTCCATATGGTTTAAGTTTCCTAGTCTTCTGTTTATTTAATGTTCAATACAGTACCTTCCAATCCTGATATCTGCAGTTTTACTCTTTAACAAGCTCATTTACTTCAAAACCTGCTTTAAAGCAGGAAGCTAATTGATAGTTCTGTCTTGCTCTAAATAAAGTTTTTTCTGTAAGCACCATTTCCAAGTCCTTCATTTGTGCTTTGCCATTCTCTAATGAATATTCACAAAACTTGGGTATTGTTGCATTCGCTTGTGTCAACATCTAGTGGGATAGTTACTGCTTTGCTATGTACATGTTTTTCTCATTCATGAGCATTACTTACGTTGCCTACTTTGTTATTTGGTTCCTCTAATTTGGTATTCATAACTTCACAAATTGGTTGCATGCTAGCAGAGACCCAAAAGCACTAAGGGTAAATTTCTAGAGATCATCAAGAATAGTTGGAAATTGTGGGAAAGGGAATTAATGAACAACTGGAAAGGTTTTAACTCCATTAAATCCTTCAGCATAGAAGAAAAGGACTTTAATTAGATGTTTAATTTTGGGTCCCTTAGCATAAGGTTGAAATGTATAGATATGTGCTTCTAGAACTTTTCTTTTGGCAACTCAGTGCCTTCCTTATGCACCTGTATTCCAATTTAGCAGGTAGCAGATGGAGAGCAAGGAAGGATGTTTTACTTCCAGAAACTTGGTAAGTACCAAGGGAAGAAAGGAGTTTGGCAACAGTATGGGTTCCAAGTCTCATTAACTGTTGTAAACTATAGCACTAGACAGCATGAGAGATGTAATTCAGATGCTTCTGGTGAAACTTCAGCAGTGTAGGTGTGCTTACTACTACTTCTGAGTTTTTTATCATTATCTTATTTTTTTCATTATTCTATTACTATTTTATTATCTTTACCTTTGATAAAAATCAGGTTATGTTATATGAATTGTTGGTTTTATACAAAACGGTATGTAGCTTTTGATTGCATTTTAAATTTCTGTAGTAATTTGTGTAAATTGTGTTTACTCACCTCTGTACCTCACTATTAATACAGCATTCCTCTTGTATCAATAGTGAATTTCTGTGAGGGAATACTGCTGGAGCCAGGGGGAGAGCATGGAAAAAGGAAAGGCTTAACTAAATAAGCCATTTCTGAGCAGTAACTAGGAGTTGTGTGTTTCCTGTCTACACCGCAAGTTGCTAAGTTCTCAAATGAAAGTGTCTCGAGGAGAATTGTTCTTTAAAACACAGGAACTGTTAGTTTTTAAAGACATCAGATATAGCTCAGGCTTTGTTTCAGGCTGTCTTAATTAAGTTCTGGGGCTAATGAGTCTTTAGAACAGATTGCCATATAAATTGGAAAAAAAAAAATACTCCAGAAAGGGGGAAAAAAAGTAATTAAGTAATTGCTGTGACTAATTGAGTAAAATTTTTAAAAATGTGGTCTTAACACTGTACCACATGGTCATGGACTGAGGATGCTGATGCAACCTGGCAAACAAGTGGAGTTAAACAAGGCCGTGCTGCACTGCTGAGCACGAGAAGCATTGTGCCAATCTGAGGCACAAGGCTGTGCTGTGTTGTGTGTGCAAAGTGAAGGCAGAAGGTGTCATTTCTCATGGTGCACACTTGCAGAGATCAGGAAAAGAAACTTGCAGGTATTTCTCATGTCTGTGTCCAAAAATAGCTCTTGAGAGTTTTTACTGCTCATGTACTTTTCCAAGTCAAATCACTGTTCCTTCTACCACTAATTGCCCAATCTGACAATGTAACATTGGACCGTAATATTTTATGATCTATTTCATTGATTCAAAATGCAGCACAAAGGAAGTTCCCGTTTCAGTACTTGAACAATGTGGTTTGCAGACTTCCGGATAGGCCCCAGTGTCTCAGGAGTCTTACGAAATGGTAAACAAGCTCAGATTTGTCATGTGTGTTACTCAATTAACCTGAAAAAATGCTGCAATATTTTGAGCTTTATTGAGTATTATTTTATGAGTAATGCAAAACTATTACATGTGAATAACCAGGAGTAATTTATATTATGAGATTCTTAATTGTGAGCTTGATACTGTGATACAATTTCCTGTTGATATTTGCTGCTGAAATAGACAGTTAAATATTTTCTCTTTAAACGACCCGAAGCTGGTGTCTTTCTGATCTGATGCCTGTGCAAATCGTAAATTATTTGCACTGATAAAGTTGATTTTGGGTTACAGTGAATAAGAACAAAATTTGAATACTGCATGAAGAAGAAATGAAAAAGCTGCATTACTAAAACCAAAATTCTTGTTAGCTTAGCATCCTTGATCTTTTGCATCATTCAGTGGTAGAGAATTCTTCATTATAAAATGAACACAAACACAGGTTTAAACTTGATTTATTGAAAATCTCAGTTTTGCATAATTATTCAACATCTGCAAGTCTTAAAACATTTAATTCTGAATAAAAAGTCCATTAAGAAAGAAAATGTAATTTATATTCTCCTTTGTAAATTTTATACAGTCAAAAGCAACCTACTCTTCAAAATCCAAATACAATGTTATTTAACTGTAAGTTTGAATGCCAAATCCTTCACCTATCATAAACATATTCCAGCTGCCAAAGTCAATGAACCTTTCTAGTTATTCCCTCTTTCATTTTCTAGTGGACCTTGAATGATGAGAAAATATAGTCAGACCTCTTAGTTGCAAAACAATAATTTCTTCCAGATGAACTCTGGTGCCAGTTGTTGCATTTTCCTTCTACCAGCGATTGCTATTTATAAGGGAGACACCGAACTGCAGCAGTCCTGTGTCTTTGATCAGAGCAGGCTGCAGTCAGTAGCAGGTTAAACTGAGACACCAAATGGTTTGCCCCTGATGTATAACTACTGTCAGAGGCACAGCAGAGCAGCTTGGGAACTCAATCCCTTAAGGTGCCCTTGGAAAACTTGGCAGAGCTTATCTGTTGGAGTTGTAAGGTGAAATGAATCTAGTAGCTTGGAAAGCAGAGGTAGATATCTTAGTCACAGCTTCCCAGAGCTGGTTCAGCATTTTGCAGAGGGTGATGCAAGCAAAGATAACAATGTGGTATAGTGCTACTGGGAGATAGACAGGGAAATGGCAGGAAAACATTATTTGCCAGTCTAGCTGAAACAATTATTTTTTCCTAGACATATTTCTGGGGTAAGAACAAAGCTTTCTACTTCCAGGCAGTTTAGAACAGAAAGCATCATATGGAAGTAAGATACACAAAACCTTAAAGGGTTACAGTCTTATTTTGGACACAGCTTTGCAGAAAGATGAAGTAGCTCAACAGCCTTTGGAGCCCTCTATAACAAGTTCTGTAATAATAATAATAATACTCTTGCTTATAAAAACTATTTAGAAATATTATTGCTAGGTCCTCTTCTCTGAAGTTGAAACTGAAGTGCTGTTTCTATGTTCTGTAGCCCTTGCTAGCATCTGCTTCATTTGAACAACGTATTTCTTCAATGCACCTATTGACCCTGTTTTTATTCATAAAACAGTATTTAATCACAAGGTCTCAAAGTTGCAACTCTGCCATTCATACAGATGACCCCACAACAGGCACAATACTACTACATATACTTTTTTTAAAACACTTCTTTAAAAGTGCTTTTAATAAAGTTTTTAAAAAACTCTTAGAATGAAATGTAGCTAACACATTTATACAAGAAATTGCAATGACTTGGCACATTGTGAAAATTACTTTGAACTACTAAAAAAAAGTTAACTCTCATGTACCAGGGGTTTTGGCAAAAACTTTATACCCTCACTACACTGTTAAAAGCCACCTCATCCAGATATTATAAATTTCTGATTTGATATTAGCTTTGCCTTAGTTAAGCGATACTACATATTCAGTTGATCATAAAACTCGAAGCCTGTACTTACTGCTCCTGTGGTTTGTGCCTTAGTCATATGAACAGCTAGGTACAGAAACACTGGTTATATGAAGAGAGTGTACTTACACAGCTGAAAGACTTGTGAAGGTGAGCAAAAATGGAAAGCTTAGGTGAACAGCTTTGGTTTTACATGGCTGTGTAAGTCACCTGATTGTTACATTAGTCATAATTGTAATAAAAATAAAGTGGAAAATAAGAGGGATTTTGAGACTACAGCAATCAATGTTTGTTTTGGTATACCATGACAACCCCTGCCTTTATTAAAAGGAAAAAACATGAGAAATTAATTTTTAAAAAAATTAGCTATTACATGAGGTAAGAGTAACTAAGAATTTGCACATCATACTTCCAAGTGTGTCTGTGTTTGTTTGTATACCATGTAGTCACTTGTCTCATGTAACAGCCAAAAAGGAAAATAGGATCATGCAACTACAGGACAGAAAGATTTATGAACTGGAATTGTACCTATTTTCTCCAATTGTTTTTCAAGACTGACTCAATTTCACATTGATGGTGCTTTTTTTAAAGTGCTGATATTAGTCATCTGTTATAAAAGGAGATCTCATGTTCTTACATAGTTAGCCCAGTGTTTCTCCATGATGCCAAAGAACAGAAACAAAGGATTTTTAAAAACATATAGCTTTGAAGAAAAATGACAGTAACTACCAATCCTGTAAACTTAGGCACATATGTAAATTCATTCAGTATTTAACAGCAACTAAACCAATGTCTGTTACTACTTAAACTTTTATGTGAAAATTAAAAAAATGACAGTTATATTAACATTACTTTGCATATGCACCAAGTGTGCTATGCATAAGGTAGGCATTAACAATCATTAACAAATCCTACAAGTACAAAAAAATAGTAGCATTTGGAAAAATGGGAGAGCTTGGGAGGATGCATTATCTTTTTGTTTTAAAAAAAACAACAAACCACCACAAAAAACAAAAACCCCAAACACAAACAAGACCAGCACCATCACATCCAAAAAGCCCAATGTGAATTGAAAACCTGATTTTTACTGTCTGTTCAATAGAATCTGAAAGGTCTTTATTTTCTTTACCGTAGTTTATTGCTCCCCTCCTCCCCCAGACCTGTTATATTGTTACGATCATAATATGAACATTAACGAATATTAAGTTCTACTTTTCCTCTTATCTTCAAAGAGACTTTTCAACATGTAAACCTGAACAGCTGATACCACCACCATTACTCCCAAGTTGACCATGGACCAGAAATTCACTCTGTCGAAGTTGCTTTCTTGTATGTTTCGGTCACGAGCCTCAAATGCTCTGAGCAGGGTCTGAATTTGGACACTTTTGCTTAATCTGGCTTTGACACTGTTGATGGATTCCTGGTAAGTAACAAAAGAGTATTTTTAGAAAAAAAAAGAACGCCTGAATTAAGTGGATAGCTTGCAGCACATACAAAATTATTAACACTGTATTACCACCTGTAATTTAATTTCTTAACAAGTGAAGAGTTAATTTCATTTTAAAATGTACACCTCATCAGTTTTCATTAATTTGTCTAGCCTGTTTATTGTGTGTCACCTGAAAAGACTTAATTTATGTAACATTAGTATTCTCTAGTAATTTTGGTTTTTCTCTTTTATACGTAGGGAGGTAAGAGAGAAATCAAACCTATCTGGACAAATAAAAAGCAGTGAATACTGCAAAACTAGTCTCAAACCAAATTATGTAGTAGCAAGCAAATGTAAAGTTTTTTCTGCCACATAATAAAATTAAGGAGCTTTTAAATGCAAATCACCATCAGGCCTGTATCTGTAGCAAAAGAAAAGTACAATAATGTTACATTCCTGTCTGCTTCTGGTGTTTCTACTGTAGTGGCCATAAACTACTGCTTCAACCTTGATACAAAAGCAGAGTTTAGACAATAAATTTTGAATAGGACAAGCGGAGGTCCTACAAAGGACATAAAGTGTTACCCTTGGAACTAGAGGAAGTACATGAACACTCCAGTCATGATGACGGCAGCTCAAGATCCGCACCTTATTCTGCACTAAGTAAACACCTGACCCTGTGATCTCTTGAAGTTTCATCCACCACATAATAGATACTAACAACATAAAAGCTGTTCTCATGAAGTGCTGAATTATGTTCTTGATATAATTATGGATCCTAAAGTAACTTTTAGTGAGAAGAGTAACATTTGCAGTAAGAGGAGGCTAAGAATTAAAAAAAAAAACCAAAACCATACGGTTAAACCCAGCAGTAACATTTTCTCTGTTTCGTATTTAACAAAAATATTTCAAAATAGCTATTTTGGGGAGCCAAATAATTTTATGATGATGAAGTTCATTGTTACACAATAAGGAACATCAACATGACACAAAAGCTTTAAAAATAAGACCCAATTCCCTATTTTCAACAGAAAAGGTGTTTTCATTAAGGAATTAAACTACTAAGTGTTTATGTTAGTCCTCATAGAGCTTGCAGGGAAAGTAATACTTGGCTAAGTAAACAATGGGATCAAATACTAATGTTAACTTTACAAAAACAACCTACTTTATAAGATTTTCAAGGCTCTCAAAGAGAAGTTCTGCATTTCTTTTTCTTTTGGAAGAGATACCAGTATGTAAACAAGTGTCTATCAAATCCATACGAGTATTTTTTGTGGTTAGTGTGAGAGGGATTTTCTTCACAACTCCACATATAAATTTCACTTTTTTAAAGTGTCTTGATTGACATTTTTAAAGATCTGGTCAGCTTTTCAGATTCTGTATTTGATTTTATTATTATTTAATTGTGTATCATACACCTTCAAAAGATTTTAAACATTATTTTGTTATTTAAAAATCTGCATTGTGTTTATGGCAATAAATAATACACTGTAATTTTCTACATGATGTATTCAGTGTGTGCAGATGTTGGGATTTTGAGTTGGTTTTTTTTTTAAGATACCTATTGTCTGTAGCTATGATCAAACAAACAATAGCTCACCGCATCCTACCAAGCAGTAAGAACAGTGGTACTGGAGAACCAAGCAATCCTTTGCTTATAGAGTAATCTCAATATTGAATGATCATAAAGAGAGTAAGAGCTTTGACTCAGCAGTAGTCTGAATCCTACATCGAATAGGGTCAGAATACAGTTTAAGTAAACATAACTTCTCATACAATGTCTGCAAAGATGAACCTGTAGTTTATGCAAATTAACTTTCATTCTGTTTATTAGTTTGAAAAGGTGTAATAAAATTTGGGGGCAAAAAACCTAATAGAGTATTGTCTAATTTACTGAAGATAGAAACAGCAATCCATACTTCTGCAAAGATGCGATAAAGAGACTAACACAGTGTACCTTATTTTTAAATGTTGATAAAAATTATGCAGTAATTCCAACTACATCATTGGGACTAAGTAATACTTTAATGGTCAAAGTATTATTTTCATTGCTGCTAGGGCAGAATGTCCCATTTTAGCAGTAGGAAGAAAAGAAGCTGAACTGGAAAGCAAGTGACTGAGAGCTAGCCAGTTTCTTCTTGCTGATGAAGGGCCTATTTTGAAAAGATCTTCAAGTTTCTTTGTGTAAACAAGAGATCCACGGTGCTAGACTTCCTGTATTAGTAAAAGCAATATATGGAACTGGAATACATTCCAGAATGATGCACCAGACAGAGGCAGAATGGCTACATGACGCTGAGTTTTTTTCCAAATGCTCTTACAATGAAGAGAATTAAAGATAAAATACTAACCAGAATATCTTCCAATTTCATGTCTAGGAGATCTGTGCCTGTAACGTACTTCTTCCAGTCTTCCTCATCTTGTCCATCTTCTCCCATATTGTCCAGGATCAATTCAAAGAAAATTACCTTTTCAGAAATGGTACTGAATGTGTTGTCAAAGCAGAACATGTAATCTCCATCTTCTGTTTCCACCCTGTGTAATTAAGCAAAATGTGATTAACTACACTTTCCGTGCTGGTTCTCAAAAAGCCAGTTTTTGTACACCTCTGTCTTAAAGACTGACAATCATGCACTTAGAAATAACCAGATCTTCTTTTTGTATAAAAATAAGAACTCTAAAGACACCTTACAGATTACACAGTCGCAACAAAACAATCCCACTGACTCTCAAGGCTCAAAATGATGAGGACAGCAGCTTGCTTTCATTTCTTTTCAGGGATTTTGAATCATTGTTAATTATTACCAAAAAATACACAGTAAGTGTAATTCTTATATTGTATAGTAAAATTGCAGCAAATATTACATGTTTTGACAAAAGGACTGGAAAAATAGGGGACTTTTTAGCTTGTTATTTGTATGAATGAAATGATCTTTGGTACTAGATATGGAGACCTTTTTCAACTGCATAATAATTATTTTTATCCATTGAACATTAACATCTATCATTAAAACAAAAGTACCCTTCACTTCATGGTACAATCCATGTAAAAAGCATTCAGTGTCTATAAAAAGAAAATTGTTGTTCTCAAACTGTCCTATTAGAAAGTCTTTTGTAATACTAAGGAATAAAAAGTACTCAACCTTCATTTTAGTTGTATTTGCCAAAGAAACCAGAAAAGTTCTTTATGTAACACTTCTGAGTTTGAAGATTTTAAACTTACGTATGAACTCCATCTGATTTTCTTTCATCAAAAACTAGAGTTTCACCTTTCGGGGACAGCAGATGAAAATCAACATCTAATCCTGCTCCATCCAGAACCTGTGAAACAAACAAAAATAACCAACCTCCGACCAGTGGAATTCCTGTTTGCACTGCTGACAGAAACATTTTTAGGGAAGGCAAACGTTTGTAGGTAAGGGAACAGACAAATAAGGAATCTGAAAGAATAATCTGTCTGGATGAGCCAACTCCAAGTTAACTGGAAACAGATTAAAACACGGCTCGACCTAAAAGCATTTTAGCAATTTCGGAATCTTAAACTAAATGTGATCTAAACCTGCAAGGCTGGGCTTTTATTGAACCTTTCCCTAATTACTTTTAAGAATGCATGCAGTTTTATCAACAGGCAGGGTTAAACAACCTGTAAAAATACCAACAACAGATGTCTAAATCTAGCACTTCTATGGCAGAAGGCATTGACTGGTAAGTACCTGCACTACTCCCATTTCAGTGGCAGAAATGTTTTAACAAGTCACTTTCCTGTACATACGTGTTACACATACTTGAACATTATGTGCTGTCACCCCTAAGACATCTTTGTTGGGTGAATTAACAGTGTTGAAAACTGGACCAAACCTCTTATGCCGATCAAAGCTGTACCACAAGTCCTTCCCACCTTTTGATACACATTTAAGGTCTGAATTCTGCCAGGGCATTCTCTTTTCCCAAAGGTAGGAGGAATTGAAGGCATTTAGCTTCTTAAGTTCTCAGGGAGTGTCTACAGCATTACAAAAGGTGTGTTGCTTTAACTGTATAACACAGCTACAGTTGTATCACCACACCTACTGTGTTGTAGAAATTCTTTATAGGGAAGGTAGTAACTGCATAAGGGGGTGGAGAGGGATCATTTTTATGACATTACTTAAGTCCATGCTAGGGGAATTTTTTGTTTGCTTGTTTTCCAGTCAGCTTTTTCAGTACAACAGTCTGCTCCTGCTGAAATGGAGGGCAAAGTTTACACTGGCTCAAACTGACACTGAAGACTTACAAAAATAAAAAAAAATGGATAAAGGACAAGGAAAATTACTAGCTAACAGCTGATCAAATTAAAAACCATATATAGTGACGTATCTTTAGGGGTATGCTCCAGTCTAAACACCCAGAAAAGAACCTTTATATTTGCATAGTGTTTACCTTATTTCTTTGGAGAGTGACCTGCATCCTATGTTAAATACTCCCATGCCTTAGCCACTAACATAATTAAGTACAAAATAAATCTATTTGCAATAATATACAGAGCTCCTTTTCTACACATTGAAATAGAAAGATGAATCATTACTGTTAACAGTAGTGCTAAGAAATTTATGCCTGAGTAGAAATAAGTTACGTGTATAATGTTATACACATTAGCCCTTTCTAAAATAATGTCTTTATTTAGCTTATGATCAAACTAAAATCCCATTCTGTGCAAAATAAACTTCTGTTTGGCTTAGACAGGCCTCTGAACAAAGCTTCAACACCTCTGTCTTTCATTCTTGTTCAGTTCTGCATGTAACAGTATTAGAAATAATCAGGAATTTCAGCTTTATCTTTCCATTGAGAAACAGAAGGGAAAAACAGATGGAGGGAAAGAGAGACAGATCCTGGCCAGCCTAGAGGCACAGTAGTAGTAGGGTGGGAAAATATTCAGTGCAGCTTCCCTCACTGTACCTATTTTACTGTAGAAAAAGTTTTTGTTTTAAGGAGGAAAAAAAAAAGTCTGAGATCGAAACCTATCCCAGACATCTCTGGGAAACTCGACTCTTCCCAAGAAGGACATTGAAATCTTAATGATAGTCTGTTAAATTCGGCTGTTTCTGTAAAACTTTCATCATTGAGGTAAAAGGTGTTTAATATCAGCACGAAGATAGGCAAGTACGGGCTCTGTGCATCAGCACAACGTTCCTTACGCTTTAGAGCTACAACACAAGGTCACAACCGTGAACTTTCTACATTCAGCCCTTTTAAAGGATGGCGACTTGAGCTCTTCTAAAGCAGAAACAAAGAAGTGTCCCCAAACCACCAAAGAACGTATTAGAATAATTAAATAGGCAGGTAAGTTAATTTTTAACTCCCGAAGGCAGAACTTCTAAGAGCGCACAATTCCAGCGTGGCTTTGCGGGCGCTGCCGAGGCCGGCAGAGTCCCGGGCAGGGCTGGGCTGCCCGCGCCCGGGTGAGGCCGGTGGAGCCCCGCGGCCACTGCTCGGGGCAGGGCACCGCATCCCTCGGCAGTCACTGCCCCTCAGGGCCGAGGCTGCGGCCCCAGCAAGGCAGGACCGAGCTGCCGGCATCAGGGCCTGGTGGAGCCGCTGTACAGGGGGACGGGCAGACGGCCCGGAGACGGCAGCGCCGCCGTTACGACGGGATGCGGGACCGCAGCTCCCCTCGGGACACCCCGCGGGGAGACGCGCCCTCCCGCCCTGCCCGACCTGGTACTCGAGCTCCAGCGAGGCCTCCTTGCGCATGGGCTGGTAGAAGCACTCCTTGCGGCCGGCGGGCAGCGTGAACGTGAAGTCGCTGTCCAGGGAAGGGCTGAACTCGGCGGCGCCGGGCGGCAGCAGCAGCAGCAGCAGCAGCGCGAGGCACCCGAGCGGCACCAGCAGCAGCCGCGGCCCCATCGCGGCAGCGCCTCGCAGCGCGGAGCCCCGGCGCGCGCAGGCACCGAGGGGCGGGCGCGCCCCGGGAGGGGCGGGGCCGGGATCCCCCCGCCGCACCAATCGCCGCCGCGCCCCGCCCGCCCACAGTGCACCGCGGCGGCGCGTGCTGCTCCCGCCCCAGCGCGCCGGTGGCGGGGCCGCGCCTGCGCCGTGAGGGCCCCGCGCGGTTCGAGCGCGGTGCGAGCGGCGTTGGGCGCTGCTGTGGCGGGCACGGGGCGGCTCCGCCACCGGCACCGACCCGCTCGGAGCCGAGGGACGGCCGCCAGTGCCCCGTGCCGCAGCTCTCCGCCAGCTCGGGCCCCTGGCGCTGGTGCTGCCCGTCCGCCCGGGCCCGGTTCGCTTTCGTCTCTCGTTGCGCTGGTCACGGGCAGCGAGGCAAGTTTTGCGCGTTCGCGTGTGCGCCGTTCGCTTCTCGGGCTCCCCGCCAGGTGCACGGGACTGCCAGATCTCTGGGATGCGCTGCGTGACAGATTTTTGGCAAATAATACATAGCAAGTTTTTCCGGTTTTCATATATGGCAAGTCATGAAGCTTTTTGTACTTCGTGAATGCATATAGAACTCCTCACAAAAGAGACAATTTGTTATTTTTATCTAGTGAACATGGGAAAGAGTAGTGTGTGAAATGTACGTCTACATTTGGAAATTCAGTATTCTCTTTATTGTATTTTTTTCTCCTTTCCTTTTTTTAATCTTTGCAAATAGTCTTTATGCACATTTAACAGTGTTTTAATATTAAATATTACTTTAGCCTTATGCATGTTATCAATGGAATGTAGTATGTGGACTTGCTCTAAAAGTGGTGCTGACGAAGACCTGCTCGCAAATGTACAGTCGTTACAGAATCAGCTGAGGAGAACTGAAAAAAACCTACAAACTGTAGAGAAAGAGCTTTCCAGGTATGAGCGTGTCTGGGAGTGAGAGCCTTCTGTCTCTTGTAGTGTGAATCTGCCTTATTCTGTGTGACAGATTACTGCAATTAGCTCCTTTTGTGCTTTTCGTTTGACTAGTCTTTATGAGCAACCTAAAAAAGAAAAACGGAGTAGTGACTTTTTGCTCTCCCTTCGAACACTAGTACAAGTGAACATTACAGACACTGCTTCGATGAGGTGATAGACTCCCGTCTGGAGGACTTTGAACAGCTGAATTACAACTGTCAAGGCTTTTCCAGCTGTAAGAAGAATTCTGGTAGAACATCTCACCAGGATTTTCAAAGAAAATCCAAAGTAAATATTTCTCTTCATTACTTCTTTTTAGAACTTTGGCTTTCTATTCTTTGCTATGTTTTTGAACATTTTTTGGCTGCTGGGCTTGGAGTAGATACACTGTAGCATCGGACAATGATACCAAGTGAGTCCTCTTAAGCATAGTATCATTTGAGTACATTTCTTCTGCTAAGTTTCTGCTCCCACCTTTCAGTTCTTGAGGCTTGTGAGAAAGATGGGGGCAGGTCCTGTTGCTGTAGGACAAGGGGTAATGATTTTAAACTGATTTAGATTAGCTGTAACAAGATGTAATAAGTATTTTACTTATGAGGTGGTGCAACACAGGAACAGGTTGCCCAGAGCCGTAGTAGATCCTCCATCCCTAGAAACATTCAAGGTCAGGTTGGACAGGGCTCTGAGCAAGTTGATCTAGTTCAGGTTGTCCTTGCTCATTGCAAGGTGGTTGGAATAAATGACCTTTAAATTTCCCTTTCAACCCAAACTATTTATGATTCTATGACATATTTTTATGTCTAGTCTTACTCAAATGTATTTTTATGTCTAGTCTTACTCAGTATCCACAACTTTGGATAAAACTGTGGAAGAAAATGAACATCTTCAGGAGAAGTTGGATGCCCTTCATGAGCAAAATGCATCTTTGACTTCTCAGAACCACTGCCTAAAGAACAGAGTGGAAACAATGAACTTTGAATTGATGCAGTCAAAAGCAAAAGTATGTATCTTTAGTGTATTCATCAAAGAGAAACACAAACCCCAAGACACCCAGTGACCATGATTTTTGAGTTTATAATTCCAAGCAGAATATGTTGGGTTTTGTCTTATCTTAATCTGTGTAATATGTAATATTTAGTATATATTTAATATTCAGTATTAACCTTGCACTGAATACTTTGGAATCTATTTCTCCGTGGGCAAAACAACTATATTAATTATGAATTCCATCTGTTTATGTTCCAAAGTTTAGTCTAAAGACAGTAAGCCACAAAATAAAAAATACACTATGAAAGAAAATAGTTCAGTAGTGTATTTAGTACTGTACATTCATGTGTCTGAGCTACATAGACATTAATGGGAACAATAATGGCACAGTAGTCATTTTTCTAGGAAACGAAAATAGTTGATCTCTCAGGTTGGATTAATATTGCTATTTTGAAAAAAGTGAAGGTGAGTTAGAAGGGAATATTGTATCTAATAAATCATTACTGATTTAGTGTACATTTGTCTGTACAGGTTTGTTTCAGGACAACTATGTTCTTTTATTTGGTTTATATATAATATTATATAGCTATGCTTAGTGCATTTCGTTTGAGAAATGTTATCTCCAAAACAGTACAAATAAATAGATAAACAAAATGTTTGACTGCCTGGCACTGAAAGAAGAAATATTTGAATATAAACTTTTGGGGCAAAGCAAGAGACAAGATCAACCTATAAAGAAATAGTTTTGCTAGACATCATGTCACACTGGAACTGGAAGGAATGTTAAACGAGCAGAAAATTGGACTTTATGAACAAACATAATTTACAGTAAGGTTAAGAGCGCTGTCATTCAGTAAGCAGATTGTTCTTATGTTTCTCACCTGTGTATATGCAAATGTTAATGTAACTCCAAATATGTTTGTATTTCAGATTTCATATCTTGAGGCCGCTTTAGGTACACATTTAGTCAGCATTCCGAAGTTGAAGGAACAGATTGTAAATCTGGAAGCAGAAGTTTCAGCTCAAGATAAAATTCTGAAGTAATAAGTGTACTTTAAAATCTTTATTTTATTGTTGTCTCACTGCTAGTCCAATCTCTTTTTAGGGATGACTGGTACTGTGTGGGTCATGTAATCTGGGTCTTCAACTTCAGCGCCATTTATAGGAGGAGGGAGGTGGTTTAGCTTGTGCTGAATGTACTTCAAGAAACTGAGAAAAAATAATAAAGACTGGTAAAAGAAACCAGTTTATAGTGTGTGCTGAATATGGATATGCCCTTGCAACTGGACAGAGTGATTGTTTGCTACATGACCACATATATTCTCATGTAACAAGCATATGTATTTCTAAACATGACAGTGTTCTTTGTAATATAAAGGATTCTTTCTTCAGGAATACATCAGTCAAGGCAAATGGCCAAATAAAGCTGATGTAAACACTGTTCAGAGGTGTCAGGAAGACATACCTGGTTGTCAACTTGCCATACAACCTCATGTTATGTAATATTCAATAAATATCTCAGTAGTCTGTCTTCAAAAAGAAGTATAAATACTTATGTTAAATTTGTATTTTAGTGTTCTTTCCCAGTCACACCTCTTGGCAGAGCAAATATGATTTCTATGATCAGAGCTCATGACACAAAGACAGCTCTCTGGATCCTTGGCAGTTGTGACACCTGGTGCCTATTGACAAGTCTTAGACACCACTCCAGACTGCAGACATATTCCTGGGGAGTCTGGAGACTACAAGTGTTCCTAGCCTAGTTTTGAGAGTTACAGCATATTTGTCTAGCACTTCTTGAACATCATGTGTAGAAAAGAACAACAGAAATCTATTTTCTTTACAAAACGTTCTTATTTTTTTATTATGCTTTGTTTATTTGCTAGAGATGCAGAAGATAGACTAGATCAAAATCAGAAAACAGCAACGGAAAGAGAACACATGTTGCAAAGATATCAAAAGGGCTATAAAAATCTGAAAATGAAGTTAATTGAACAAAGCAAGCAAGGAAAGAGGTAACTAACTAATTTGATTAAATGAAGCCTAGAATAGTAGAGCATAAGTGTTTATTTCTATTGTTTGCTTTGTGGAATCAAATTGCTTTTCTGTTTTAAGGATGTTATTTTTAAAAAAAGGGGAAATTCTGTGGGAAGGTAATGATTATTTAAATAGACACATTTAAAATCTTGAAATTAGCTGGTAGTTGCAGGTTGATAGCACAAAGTAGTAACCAGTTTATCAGCTGTTATTTTTTTTTCTTCAGAATGGATGTATTACAGTGGAAAGCTTCAGTGTCCAGAATATATTTTTCCTGAATTATTTTTGTCTTTGTCTTGCAAGAACCTGCAGTGTATGCTCAGTACTTGGTATTCAGCAATATTCCTTGGTGTGAGGAAAGTGATAAAAGCACAACTCAATCAAGAGAGCATTTTTATGTTATCCTTAATCTTACCTGTCCATATGGTACTGTTGAAAAGGGTGCTGTAATTCCATCTCAATCCCCATTTCCCTCTCCTATTGCCTCCTTTGGCCTAGTGGTTCCATCGCCACTGGGAAGGCTAGGGAATTTGACTATTGGAAGTTGCTATAAACACTCTTATCACCTCCAAAATGTGATTTTAAAGGAGTGGAATAAATAAAAGGATCCCTACCTGCCCTATTAATTTAACTGCATTACCTGGGGCAAAAATTAACTGAATTAATGGCTTGGGAAAGCATTTCTTGAACCATTTAAATGCAAACTCTGTTTAACTTGTGCCTCTACCCATGAAATTACTTCTAACCTTCTTAGGGCAAGAAAACCTGAAATACTATAAGGCTTGCACTACTGGTTGAATAAATGTTTTGCTTTATGATTGCTGTTCATTCAGAGCATGTGGGAAACTAGCTGTACTTAGTTACTAGTTGCAAATGTAAATATTTTGGTACTTCAGAAAAGCTGAGCTTCTGCCAGGTGTTACAGGCAACATATGACGTTATGGTTAGTATTAATAATTATTATGGTTTACTTTTAATCATTAATTCCAACAACTTACTATTCTTTATCCAGGTAAACTGAAGTGCTTTAGACTAATGCTGGTTTTTTGTTCTGAAATGCTTTTATCCCATTCTCTGAATACTTTTGCCATCTTCAAATGGGCAGTGGTGGTGAGAGACACCGATCTGAGGGTTGGTTGTACTTTGATGAGGCACTGCCCTATCCCCACAACTCCCTTAGTGGAAGAGAGAAATGTTATGGAGCAGCAGCAATTCTTGTGTGCCTGTGTTGGCTGTCCTGAACAGACTGCATACCTGAGCTGTCCTGAGGTTACTCTGCCAGCTTCTTCCGTAATGAGTAATGATAGGGGAAGAGGCAGTGGCGTGGAATGATAGAGGCAAAAAGGTGGGAGTCTGGGTTGTTTCTTGGAAGACATTTGCACGTGATATCTGGGGCTTGGAAAGTTGGAAGAAGAAAGGAAGTACCTGGATTAATTACTGTAGTAGTTGTTTTTAGTAACTGGAGAAGATAGTTACATTAATAGCTGGAGTTTGTAGGTTTTAAAATTGGTTTGCATCTTTTGCTTGTTAGAGCACAACAGCAGAGAAATGAAGCTTTGTTAAATGTGGAGGAGCTGACAAGAGCTTTCACAAAGTATAAAGCAGAACTAACTGAAAAATTAGAAAAGGTGAGAGTTTTTCTTCACTTGTATTTGCCATGGTATTAAGAATTTTATTCCAATAGGCCAGGCAGCTAATAGCAACAAGTTCATCAGTGAGTCAAGAGGTGGGACAGGGTAAGCAACTGTTTATGGTGATAAATTGTTATATAATTTTACACTGTCTTTGCATGGTCTGGATCTTTGGAGTTTGCATCTTTGGAGTATCCTAATACTGCTGCTGTTTCTTCTGTCTCCTGCTTGCCAGCTGGGAATTTTACATTTTAGAAATACAAGATCCTTTTAAAAGAATTATTTTTCTCCATATGTATAAGCTGTTCAATAAACCATGTGCTGAAGAAGAGCTAAGATGAAAAGGAATTCTTCTCCCAAAGTTCCAATGATCAAAATTGTCAATCCTTACTGCCTTGTGGAAGGAGAAAATACAGTTAGCTCTTACAGAGAATTTTTTTTTATTAGACTTCTTTCCTTGTGGAACAGGAAAATTTGCCAACCACAAATATTTGTGGTGGCTGGTGAGGCTACGTTGCAAGGGACAAAGAGAGTCCACTGGTGGGACAAGTTCCTGGTACCAAAAGAACCTCCTCAGGTTAGGGTGACCAGAAAGGCTTCTCCCAGGATGCATTGTTCTGCTTCTCTGGTTGACCCGTGGTCCCTCCACCCCCTTGCTACCTTATATGTTTCATGTCCCAAAAAGTTCTCCCCATTGGTTCCCCCCATTGGCCTTTGCCCCTCGCCACTCCCCCAGAGTTTCCCCATGGGTCCCCATTGCCCAGTCCTGCCTGTGTACTGCCCCCGTGCCCCCAGATCATTGGTCCCTGGTGCTCGGCTCGCTCCGGTACTTAAACCTGGACCCTCCATTGTTTCTTGTCTTCGCTTCTTGACTCCTTCACGGGTGTGAATGCAATAAACCTCTGTTCATGGAATTCAGTGCAGAGACCCTTCCTGCCTCTTTGCCATCGACCGTATTGCTGAAGCTGCCCGTGCGTTTGTGCGTGCACGCGTGTGTGAGTGTGTGGCTGATCCTGCCGAGCGGCTGTGCTAACGAGACGCTCTCGGAACAGCGCAGCACCTCGCGCTCTGCCACAGAAGCCGCGGAGCCCGGGTTAGCGATAAATATGCCCTAAAATACTCAGTTAATTTTTTCCTAAATGACAGAAAAATTTCTTTGCCTCTCTACTCTTCACAATAGTGAGCAATAGTGTTATCTACTAACTTACCAGCAAGAGCATAGCGTTTATAATAATTCTTTTAAAAATAGCCTCTTGACCATGGAAGCTTAGTTTATTGCTGTACAGTGATGAAAAAAAATTGCTTTTTAAGGCTAAAGCTGAAGACGAGGTATTGGGAAAACGTTTAATTAATTGTGAAAAAGAAAAAGAGGAGTTGAATGAAAGGTGTATCAGCTACAGAAAGGATCTAGACATCCTAGAGGAGCAACTAAGGTAACACAAAGGCTTTTAAAAATTCTTTGCACAGTTATTATAGAAGAAATTGCATGTTGCAGATGTCACTGTGAATATGCTACTCAATTCATGTAGTTCAAACCAATACATTTCTACCTATTTTCTGTAACTAATTTTTAAACACTTTAATCCCACCTGCTGCCACTCATTCCCAGTAAGAAGCTCCCCACCAAGCCTTCTGGGACACTGATTCCCTGGGTTGCTGGCTGCTCCTGACGGCTCTGTGGCTGCTCTGGTTTGCTGTGTAGCTGTGCTCTGCCCGTGGGGTGCTCATGCACCTGCCAGTGAGCAGCACCCAGGGAGTCCCCTTGCACTGCCAGCTGTGGGTCCCTGCCTCTTGCATATCATGGTGGCAGTCCCAGCTAGAATGAAGGATACTCTTGGCATCTGATGGGGAGGCCGCACTCAGGCCTCAGTGGAGGTTGTGATGCTGACTGCAGCTTATGGAACAGTCAAACTTGGTTTTGACTGCTCTCTGTCCCAACTCCCACTGTTAACACGTTGTTATGCTTGTATGTTTCATTTCAAGCTGAACCCCCCTTTTTTTCAGGAGTTCTTTGGTAATTCCCTCATTGCTTTAATGAGGGAAGACAACCATCAGCTGGTTGTCTTTAGAATTGTTAGGTTTGGACAAACACCTGCACAGATATTTTGGGGGTATTCAAATTTACATGCGTTGTCCACGCTCACATTCCTGTCTTAACTGTTGTTCTTTAGGCCATTTTGGCAGGAATGGGCAGTGTATGAGCACCCTTATATTAGCTTGAGTCTCCTTAATAATTCTCTGCTTCTAATAATGAAAATCCTCTATGTTGAGCTATATCTTTTTAATGTCTTTTTAGGCAATTAAAGGAAGAGAATCACAACACAAAAGAAGAAATTAAAACTCTAGAGGCAAAGAACACTGAAATGACATCAGTGCTGAGTCAGTCTGATCAGAAGATCATCAAGCTTGAGAGTGAACTTTCTGAAAAAGAAATAGTACTTAAAGAGAAAAGTGCTCTAATAAGTGAAAATGAAGAGCTGAGAGCACTTACTGCACGGCAACATAACCACTTGAAATTATGTTGTCAAGAAATTGAGGATTCAAGGGAAGAGCTCAACATATTAGAAACCATTATTTCTCAGCTGTCTTTAAGTACATCTGAAGAGGTAGAGTAACTAACACAGTCTTAACAGTGTATTATGTTTTGAATAATTTTAAGGATTGACTTATCCAAACTTCTAACATCCTGGCATATGTCTTAAAAGTTATATACTGTCTTAAAAGTTATATGCCAGTATAACACATGAATTAAGGAGGCTGTGAAGCAATAAAAAGTTGATTTTTCATTGATCTTTGTTTTCTGTTAACTTATAGTTTAAATGGCACCATTTCAAACACCAGTTATGGAGTTCTTCAACAAAAGAAGCTACTTCTGAATCTTGTGGTGAATCAAGTAAACCTTTGATTGCAGACCTAAGGTATAACTTTCTGGTTACTGAACTATGGCAAGAATAGGCAGTTAATAAGGCGGTATTAGAACTAACGTGTAGAAAGAATGTTTAATAGTTGTCTCCTCTTTTATAATAGCATTAAACTGGCGATGAAAGAAGCAGAAAGTCAAAAGCCTTGTGCAAACTTAACCATCTGTACTGAAGCTGAGCATCTTTGTAATCGTAATGAACGACAAGAAAACAGCAGGTTGTGCCACCTGGAAATGGAGCCTGTCAAATTGATCAGAAATCCAGGAGGTAAGCTTGCTGAAATAGCTGTGCAGTTCTGTCTAATTAATCCACAGAACAGAAATGTTCTGGAGGGATTCAAGTTAGTTTTATAGCTGTTTTGAAACGTACCTCTGAGCTAACAGGTATGGTTTGGTTGAACAGGGAGCATTTTGCTGCCTTGGAAACTGTCATGTTCTCCAGACACAACATATTCCTTTCTTTTGCTACTTAAGTTGCTCATTCAGCAATAGCCAAGTTAAGAGTTGTGTTGAAATGGAACCATGTATTTTTTTCTTTATGCAGGTTGTGCTAAGGTCTCCATATTTTTATTGACTCTTTGTATCCTGTTGTCACAGTGTTTCTGTGATTGCTTCTGTCATTGCTGTTAGGACTGCTCCATGAAATTATGTCAGGGCACCTACATGACGATGCTGTCTTTGGTTTGTTTGTTTGTTTGTTTCTTGGAGTATTGTTGGGGTTTTTGTTGTTTGTTTTCATGAGTCTCTGCTTTCAGTTACATTATGGGTTTGCATGTTCTTTTATAAATTAATTTTAAATTTATTTTTTCTACTTTGAGAGAGGAGAAAATGTCAACAGTTGGAACTTATAAGCAAACAATTTGAAAAGCTGAGGCGAAAATTCCAGAAAGAGATAAAAGAGTTACGCACTAAACTGACAAAAGCAGATGATGAGAATTCTGCTTTGAAGACCAGCATGGCTCAAAGAACCAGTCAGTTTCAAATCATACAGGAAGACCTATTGAAGAAGGCTTCAAAAACTAGTAGCTTAGAGAGAGAAGTAAGTTTTTAATGACACTGAAAAGAATATGCCACTTTTTCTTTAGTTCAGTAATCAAAGCTATTGAAGACAATAGTTATGGAAAAACTGCAATTGCTATAATAATTTTAAAATCTGATTAATTTGAGAAAATTTTAAACTAAACTTTTCAGCAAGCAGAAGGACTTAGATAGCAGCCTTGATTTTTTAATTCTCAGAAATACTGTTTTAAAGCTGGTGTAGTAGGTAGGCTTTTCTGCTACTAGTTTGATTTGTTATGTGGAAAATGTGCACAGTCTTGTTGGTTTGGTGTGGTTGAATTAACGGGTAATCTTAGGAAGTAGATGTTGAAGGAATTGTATTTTTCCTAATTAAATGCTAGTGTAGTTGCCAGAGATGAACTCCATTACCAGAGAGACACAAAAGAAAAAATTTAAGCTTCTGCTTTTCTCAGGGTGAATAAGTTAAATTGCTAATGTTTCCATTCTGGTGCTAATGGGTTTATAGAGTTCAGCTAATGGGATTTGCAGTATTTCCTAGTAATGAATGTAAATGTTATAAATATGTAATAGCTATTTCACTGATAATTAATTGGATAAATTGTAGGTAAACTGTCCTGAATCTTTCTCTGTAAGTAATAAAAGATGATAGATCAACAAAATCAACCAAACAATTTATTAAAAATATTATAGTAGTAGCTAAAATGGAATCGGTGATAAGAAATTGTATACAAATATTTGAATAAACCTGAAGCAGTTGTCTACATGCTGTTTTGTGCCATATTTAATTTCAGATAAGAAAGAAATCTTCTCAACTTTCTGCACTTGAGAAACAGTTGGAAGAAAAGACTATTGCTTATTCCAGTGCTGCAGAAAGAAATGCTGAGTTGGAACAGGAACTCACGGTAAAATGTTCTCAGTGAGAAACTACATTTCTGTAACAAGACATAAAAGTTTAACTTAACAGTAGTATTCCCTGTATTCAAAATGTGTAGACTTTCAGATCTGCTAAATAATCAATGCAGATTTTAGGGAACACAGGTTTTAAAAACTGAATCTTGTTTGAAATAAAACATCTTTTATTCCCTGCCTTTGAATGTGGTAAGTTATTAATGAACATGGTGCCTTTTCCTTGTGGTCACACGTGCAATGAAGATCTGGCCCTGTAAAATTGCCTTTGGTTTCAGCGACATACATGTAGATTTGTAAATAAAAAAGTCTTCCAAATGGTGTTTTAAAGATTCCATCTATTCATATGAACACTGAATTTCTTTTTGTCAGAAGTTGTTATCTGTGCCATAGTCCATCTTGACAGACACCTTGTCTCTGTAGAGGCTGGATTTACTGACATTCTATACTTCTATTACAGCTGTGACATCCTCTGAGATGACACATGCTCTGTGTAACTTTAGTATTTTCTTTGTTGTTCCTTTATGAAATCTATAAACTAGATGATCAAATAAAACACCGCTTAATATCACAGCTAAATGTTTTTATTAAGTCCTTTTATTGTTGCTGCTTCCCAGGGTAAAAACAGACGCATTCATGAGCTGGAAACCACTATCAGTGAAGAACATGAGAAAATAACTTCTGCTTTTGAAAATGAAAAGTTGGTTCACTTTGAGCAGCACAAAGAATTGGAGAAACAGATTGACTTAGTAAGACCTTTATCGTGTGGTACTATGTATGAGTGTTATACTTGGTAACTTTTTCCTATGTTTATTTGTCTTGTAATTTCGAGGCACATCCATTTAAAAAGTTATGTTAAGAAGCTCCTTCTTCTCCCTACATTCCCTGATTTTAGTACATTTTCCATCTAACTAGCTATACAACTTTCCCTCTGGAATATTCATATCCTGCTCAGCTGAAGAGAAATAAGGAGATAAGGAGTTAGGAAAGGTACTGTTGTTCTTTGCTCCAAACACCCAAAAAAAAAAAAAAGTATAGCTTTAGTGCCTAGTGAATGGATTTAAAGCACGACAGCTTCTAAAAATGTTCTCTTGTTGGCTGAACCTCGGCCAGTCTGAGTCATATGAGCATCTGCATTCAGGGAGAATTGTTGGTAGGTTTTTCAGTCTCTAGAGAAGAAGTCTGTTTCTCCATGTGATTAGAAATATAACTGTGATTATTTCTAGCTGTTCAAGAAACTTCTCATCTTTTACTAAGGAATGTATGCATGTCTTATTGTCTTGGCTGGTGACAGACAATTATACTCTGTCTGCCTTCATTCTCCTTCATTTGAAATATTAAGTGCTTGGGATTTCTTGATAGTTTTAAGACTGTGCAATACTGCCAATGGCAGGAATGTATTTAATTTTCATTATAAAGATGATGGGTGAACAGAACTGAATGACATATTTAGATGCACAAATTCTTATTAAAACAATAAATTATGATTTACTTACGGACAGCTTCGGACACAGCTGGGGAAGAAACATCAAGAATTCATTGAACAAGAGAAAATAATATCTGTTTTACAACAAGAGGTTATACATAAACAGCATCACATTGAGTCATTGGATGGGCTGTTAATAGGAAGCAGAGAGGTAAGGTTGGCTCTTGACTTTCTTTAAATGAAAATCAAACAAGTGACTAAAAATAATGAAAAGCATATCCTTAAATACATGGGAAAATTGGGGAAAATGAAAGATGTTTATGTTTTAGCTTCTTAATTCTTGTTTGAGTAATTGACTGAATCTAGTGTAGTCACCAGTTACTGCTACTACTGCTATATATTGTACAAATTTTAATGACCTTTCAGTATTTTCTGTCTTTATGCCTCTGGATTGCCCCTTGGGCTTTTCTCTCTAATGAAAGGAAAGAGATCTGGATAAAGAATGATTGCATCAATCCTGTACTAGGTGAAAAACCAAGAATGTTCTAGTACGATAATGTTTTATTCCTTTTAACAATGCCTGCTGCTGAAGAATATGAAGAGACATCTATCAGCAACCAAATTCACTTCAGAGTATCATGTACACAAATACATTATACAAGAACATGTATTTTAAATACACTGATCTGCAGGTTTTTCCTGATTCTGAATATAAGTTTTTATTAAATTACTGTTATTATATTAATGTAATATATTTTGTTCTCTTGAATAAAAATATCTGTAAAAACAGGAAATGGAAAATCAAAATGTCAAGAAAGATCAAGGCTTGAAGGTGCTGGAAAGTCAGTTAACAGAAGAAAAAATCAAAGTTAGTAAGCTCTTTGTAATTTTCAAGTAATAGTTTCAAGGTTTGCAGTAGTGGTGTATTTCCTTCTATCTTCTACAGAAAAACTGTCTCAGTAAATATTCCAGAAGTCATTTATCTGAAGTATTTCTTTTTTATCTGTTGTTTCATTTTGATTTGTTTTCTTTTTTTTAATTAAAAGAAGCATGATGAAACCTACGGTAAGAGCTTATGCAATGGATAATTGCTTTATGCAATTATTATAGTTACAAATAGGGCAAAGTTGTGCTTATTGTACTCCTAAAGTCCAACACTGTCTCACAGAGCTAATGTTATATATGCTTTTGGTCTATATATGGCATATATTTTAGATATATATGATACTATAATATTGGTCATGTTTTTAGCCATCTATACCTCTTCCTAGTGTTTGCCTGATAAATATTTATCGTGCAGCACTTGCAACGGGATTTTAATAAACCAGTGCTGTGTGGGGATTTACCCCAGTCAGGTTTCAAAGTATTAAATCTTCAGGATATCAGTAGGAGAAGATACTGGGGACTTTGCTGTTTTCATGCACTTTCTGAGCTTATGTTGGACCAATTTTCTATCCATGTGGTTTTATAGTATTTGGGATGTTTTCCAGAGATTTAAAATTAGGACACATTGTAATTTCTCTTCAAAAAGCTCTTGGATTAGCTGGGGACAGAGATATACAGTCCAGTATGGTTTAGAAAACTGGCAGTCTGATTGCAAAATTGAAAGCATTAGTCATGCTGCAGCTAAATTCAGTACAATTCTCATTGATGAGAAATCCTAGCACTGAAACTAAACAGTTAAGAAAGCTTAATTACTGTGCCTTAAGATCTCTGGGGGTTTGTTTGTTATAATTTTTATCAGTTCAAGGTTATAAGGTATTTTTTAGAGATTACTCAAACCCGAATGAACATTAAAAGTGTAAAATAGATTAACAGTGGTGACACTGCTCAAAGGTCTTCCTTTCCCATTTGCTGAAACTCAGGCACTGTCTCCCAGTGCAGAAAGGGAAATCATGCTGCTTGGTAACTTTTTGAGAAGGATTCTATTAAGATCTGAGTGTTTTTTTTCAAAAACGTGTGTCAGCTCACCTATGATGATAATTCCAAATTTATTTATGCAGTTCTATATGTAATAAAACATGATGGATTCATTTTTGGTATTGGCCATCTGTTTGCTTTTAAATTCTAGCTACTGACAAATGCTGGCATATCTTCTCATAACTGATTGTCTCACCTGATCTAAACACAATCTGAAGTATTGTAATTTTGAATTTCACAAATACTTTTAATTTTTGAAGACTATTTCAGTTTTAAAGTTTACTATAATCTTCCATGACTGTTTTATACTCCTACGATAAAAATGTAGCTTTTCTGATGTTTTACACAAAGATGCCTTTTAATACAATTTTTAGACTAGTTAGTACAAACCATGCCATGCAATTTTAAATAATCTATTGCATTCACCTAGGTACGACAACTTGAGTCAGCACTAAATCTATGTAAGGAAGAAGTTGCACTGTATTTGAGTCAGTCACAAGAAAATAAGGAGATGTTTGAAAAGCAGCTGAAAGAAAGGTCTGAAGAGGTAACAGTTGTTCTACAACTCTTCTGTACTCCAGAGAACACTTGTTATGATTGATTTAATCTAAAAGTTTGTGAAATAACAGCCAAAATTTGCAACAGGAACTGTGAATAGGAAGCAAGCTGGGAAAAGATTATACATTTTGTGAGAGTAAAGGGAGAAATCATAACTAAGAAACACTGGATAAGTTAAGAGAAAAGAAGCACTAAGATAAATGAATTGTTGAAAGAACTAGCAAAATCAGAATTATGTGAACAAAGCATTATCTTGGAAAAAATGGAGAGAGCACTATTGCAATTTAAATTTAAGTGCACATAATTGATTTGTTTTACAACTGTCTTAATGAGGAAGAAGTCCTGAGGATAAGAAAATGTTTACTTCAAGAACCTGAGTTTTATCATACTTTCCACTACTACATGAAAGCAAGAAAGAGTTAACTTTAAATATTAGAATGAATTTTTATTTGTGGGTGAACTAATTATATAGTAGGCTAATCACGTCAGTGCTGGCCTACCTGCTGAGAGAGGCTTTAGTCAAGTGGAGATTGCTAGACCCTGTACAGGCTTAACTTGATGGAAATTTGTGGTCTGTGTCACACATAAGCCTGTGATATTTACTGCTGCTTCCTAAGCCCTAAATTCTATTGTTCTTATACTGCATATGAAGGGACTGGATGCTGTGTGAAACATCAAGTGTAGCAAGCGAGGCTTTGTAATTATGACCACTATTTATGTTTTTCTAAATAAGTTCCAGTCACTACTTCTCTTCAGAGTGAACAGTTAGTGATTTATTTCTGATTTTTTTTTTTAAGAACACTTCCCTTTTTTTTCTTTTTTTTTTTTGTTCCGTGGAACAGTTACTCCTGGCATTCACCACTGAGAAAACAGACTATTCAACATAAAACAAGTTAGGCACTCAAAATTCCCTTTTTTATTGGAATGACTATTGCCATATAGGCAGGAAGAAACAAAGAGGAGGACTGAGAACAAAACCTCAAGGGGAAAACAAGGACTTTCTGAGAAATAAAGAAGACTGGCAGAAAGAAAAGTAGTTCAGTAATTTAGAAACTAAAAATCGGTTATGTATGTTTTTAAAATACTGACAAGTTATAGTTAGAAAGCAAGAATCAAAACCTGGGGCTGAGAAGTTAGTACTTTCCTTGTTTTATTGAGCCCAACTCAGTGATGAATTATGAGAGGTCTGTTACGTACTTTTGAAACTGTAACGCAACTGAATTCAGACTCAAAAGTTTCATTGAGTCACAAGTGTGATTCTGTGCTCATTAAGAGAGAATAGCTGATGCAAGTACAAATAAAAATGTTTTATTGTAATGGAAAATAAATGTCTTTTCAGCTTCATTATTTACAGAAAGAAATAAAAATAAAAGGTCAGAATATTCAGGACATGAATGAACAAAATATTCTCCTCCAACAAACTTTGCATCATTATCAGCAAATGTTACAGGAAGAAACTATTAGAAATGGGGACTTGGAAGATAATCAAATTAAACTTGAAAAACAGGTACAGTATGGTGAGAAGTGTCTACATATAGAGAGAAAATTAAATGCCTTATATATGTTTTCATAATACCTATAAAATCTGAATATTTCTTTGATAACTATTTGATAATTATTAACTAACTAGTTATTATTAACTAACTAACTAACTTTGATAATTATATATTAACTAGTTGATAATCATTATTTTAGATGTATCTAAAATAAAGAGTTTAGGGGCTTGTTTTATCTTAAGCCAGGTTCTGAGCCATCAAAAATTCTAGCTAGCATTAGAGTGGCTAGGTACTTGGAAAATCAAACCCTAGGCTGCAGTTAAGGAGAGGTGCATTTAAATTCAGAAAGTTGCATCTTGTTATATTTGCTAGAAACTATTAGTCTTTCAAATGTGCAGAGTTTTAGTCTTAAAGTACATACAGACTATAAAGAAGTCTGTTGTGTAAAAACTCTCTCCCTATGTGAGTTGCAAGGCAAGGATGTGTATTTCTTTGGTATATAATTTTAAAGTACTCTTTAAATGCCATTTCAAATAGGTATTCAATTTGGAAAAAGAGCTTCAGAAGCAGAAAGCACGTGCAGAAAATGAGTTGAGAAAGGTGGAGGAGAAACTTCGCCTAGCTGCTCAAGAAGCAGATTTAAACAGACAGAAGGTGGATGAACTTAATTGTACAATCAGGTAGGTTTAGTGTAAGTGAGAGATGTATTCTGCACACGACATATGGATCAGAAAGACTGCTGTCTGAAATGGTCTTCAGCTGGGGGCTTGCACACTTCAGTCTCTCTGTGAGCACTGACTGCAAATCAGAAGGGAAACTTCTGACTAGCAGAGGCATGAGTTTCTGGAACAGTTTTCCAATGGAATTAATGCATGTCATGGCAACCTATTTAGCCTTAAGATAGCACTTCATAAAGCAGTTCAATTCATAAGCATGTCAACTTGCTTGTAATTGTAGACAGTACATTCTCCAGGAGCTTGCTAGTCTTACAGTATAGTTTTGATAACAAGAAAAGCCTACTTAACATGACTTTTATTTCTATTTTATTCACAAACACTTCTCTTAGAGCGTGTTGCTCTTGTTATTCCATGGTTCATTTTGTTCTGGTTGCTTCTATTAGACAGATTAAATTGGAGATGGATCAGTGCAAGAATGAACTTACTGGCTTGGAAAAAGAAGTAGTGCAATTAAAACGAGATGGTGAAAACAAGGCACTGCAGATAAATCAGTTGGATATCACTTTGGAAGAAGCAAGATCAGAGCTCAGTAAAAAGGCAAATGACGGTAATTTGGCTATTTTGTTTCTCAGACTTCCTTTCATTAAATTATTCTGTATGTGTTAGACATTTTTCCTTCCCCCCCTGTTTCATAATCAAGTACATGAGTCAAAAAATGATAATCTTTTTAAGCCCAAACAAAACCAAACCCAAATGAGCAACATTCACACAACCCAAAAAAATCACAAACATTTTTTAACATACTTTTGCAAATTCTCACTTTTGTGGTATATATCTTTACCCCAGGTGAAATGTATAAGTAGTTTCCTTGTAAATTGGTAATGCAGATTCTTAATGTGATAGTCAAATGAGACACTTAGATTTTATAAAAGCTTATGCTATTCACAAAAATGCAGCTCTTTGAAACAAACAGAAAACCCCACAAGTCTATGGAAATAACAAACTTTCCAATCTAACTTCTTCCATTTAGTTTAATTGTACCCTTGTTTTAAGCCAGAGAAATACAGGCAATTCTGCTTGCACTTTTCTTAGCACTACATATTCAGTTACTATATTGTCTCTGTACTGTCTCCTTGGCCAGATGTTTTTAGATATATCCTTATGTTTCAAGTCAATTGTTGATTATGAACTGAATAAAACTAGCAAATACTTAGGTACCATAAAAATTTTTTTGTAGTCACTGTTTTTCTAGATTGTCCTAAAAAATAGTGATACTGAAAATTTATTACAACCACAAGTGCTACTAGGTAGTGCTGTTTCATAAAGACCTGGATGTACTGATGATTAAACATTCTCTTTTGTGGTGCGTGTGTAAAATAGTGATTGATTTAGAAGATAAGCTGCTTCAAACTGAGACTTGCCGCAGGGAAGCCTTACAGAAAATGTCAGAACTGGAATCTGCATTAGAGAATGCCTGTGGAGAATTAAAGATCACTTTAACACAGCTTCAGGAATTGCAAGATGCATTACAGAATGCACAGTCCTCTCTGGAGGAGAAGAACATTGCTATCATGGATCTAATAACTGAGCTCAAGTAAGCTGGTATCTGCCATCATGAAAACTTAGTTGTGTTAGCTATTCCTTGAGACTAGCAAGTAGTTTGGATGGGGTTTTTTAATGTTCTTAGCAGCTCTCTATAGTTTTTAGGTGGTTTGTGGCTATAAGATAACTTGATACTTGAGATCCCCAGCTCATTTTTAACTTCTAAAAGTGGTGCTGAATTCTTTTGGGGGAATTCTGTTTTAAAATCTGCCGAAGTTATTTTCTGAATCCTAAAGCTGTTAAGTAATCGTAAGAACAGTCCAATTGTCCAGTTTCCTTTCTGACCGCAAATTAATTATACTTTTTTTTGTTAAAGAATCCTGATATAGCCAATTAAATAACTTGAATAATGAAAGTAATAGGAAATCCCCACCAGCACTATAGTTAACAGAATTATTCTTCTTGGGTTTGTTTCCTTGCAATCAATTCACATTTAAGGTAATATGCTTTAAGTAAGTAATAGATCTCATGATTTTCAAGCTGGATACTTGAAGCTAAGCAACTGAATGTGCATTAAGCAACTAAACACATGAGAATTTCAGGTATTGCAAGGGTGAAATTGAAGACAAAAAGCAAGAACTCCTTGACATGGACCAAGCACTGAAAGAAAGGAATTGGGAGCTGAAACAAAGAGTAGCTCAGGTCAGATAATTTTTAAACATGATACTGACAATTATTCTTGTTATATAGTAGATAACTTATAAAAAGCCTGCTAGGTTTGGTTGCTTTGATGTATTGTCTCAAACTGTACTGGTTACTACAGCCACAGTGTCAACCTCAAACCAGTTGTATGTTGCTGAAGCCTTATGTACCAGGAAAATCAGAAGCCTGATGTTGTAACCTGTCCCAAGATTCTTCATTAGTGATAAAGTTATGGGACAACTGTTCTCATCTTGATGTTTGCTAAGAGGAAGGAAGATCTGTGCTGAAGGGTGCTTGGAGATGGTAGATCCCTTTCCTTGTTTGCACTGGAGCATATTTGATTCACATTAAAGCAGCCTCTAAATATGAAATGGTATTTTTGTTGTGAATGAATTTCTGTAGCTCATTTGAAATATTTTCAGTCTTTTGGTCTGGCTTCAGGACTTGATGCCCATCATGGGAAAATTCTGCTTCTGTCATTATAAGCCTCTTACTGAAGGAGTTACCAGCCTTCGTATTCAAGAATATTTGAGGTTCAGAGAGAAGGAGGAGTGGGGATTTGAATAAATCTGTTTAAGGAACTGGCACTGTAAGGAGGCCAAATCTTGAAATACATTTTTGCCACAGTACCCTGTGACATGCCCCAGGAATTCATCAAAGCATTTGATGAATTGATTTTTTTTTTTTTTTTGGCAAAATTTGGCACTTCCTAACAGGGTGGATTAGTATAATAAACTAATCATATTTCTTTGAAAAGGACGACTAGGCTTGCATTCTGTGTATATGAGGACCTAACATACTCAGCTATGGACTTTTTCCCAATTTTCCCCTTTTCTTTTTATGTTTGGCCACTATTTAAATGAAATACCTAGGATGTAGCATTGTATTGACTGCTGAGAGAATAGTCTTGAGGCTACAAAGGATTGATTTCATTCACTTTGCTCTCATAGTTTGTAATATTGCTTCTTAAAATCTGCATATTAGTTCAAAATAAAGTATTTCCATTTCTTCCTTTTTTACCTCTAGATTACACAATTGGATATGACAGTTCATGAACATAAGGGAGAAATGGAGCAACAAATAATTCAATTACAGTGCAATTTAGAGAAGTCAGAGTTGGAAATTAAGGAATGCAATAAACAGGTAATTCTTGCTTAATTAAAAATACAGTTTCACTAAAAAAGGGCAGGTAATTCTATGAGAAAGTCTGGTCCTGGGACATAATAGCTGGTCAGATTTAATCTAGAAGATGAAAAGTCTTTTTTATTGTAGGGAGAGGGAAGGAAGTACCTAAATGATGTACCAGTAAAAATACTTTGTCAATTAAAACTATAAATTTTGCAAGGCTATAACAGTGCAGAAATGAAAACCTATTTTTTCACTTGTTATGATACAGCTCCCAAACTTCTCTTTTAGTAAAGGAAAATGTAGACAAAATAAAAAATTCCAGAGGAGTCAAAAGTCAATATCACTACTGACAATATTAGTGAGTTTTCTTTGTTTTGCACGTTTGATTTTTTTATAAAATTGCTCTGACTTTGGTAAAATATTGGTTCTGATTTAATTGCATTTTCTGTTCAGATTGAGAGCTTAGAGAAGAAACTCCAGCGTTCTAAAGATGAACTTCGTAAAAAAGAGTTTGAATTGCTCCAGAGAGATCAGGAAATAAATCAGCTGAAGAAAAAAATAATTAAAGAAAACAATGCAGCCTAGAAGCTCTTGGAAAGGTAAAACATACCTTGGATACACAATAAATTATCAATTTTTAATGCCATTGCTGTACTGCCTAGAAGAAATGATACAGTGTCTCTTTTGCATAAGCATCATTACTTCTCGCAGAATCATTGTATTTTATATCCTGATGTTTCCTGAATCTTAATCCCCTAAAGTTAAACTAGTTTTATTATTTTAAAATTACAGATTTAATGTTACACTCTTAATTTTCTGCTTTCTGTGGAGAAATTTGATTACTAATTATCTTTAGAGACCTAATTTTCTGGCTATGGACGACATGGTCTTCCTTGAAATGAAACAAAGAAGTACGCTGTATGATGAGAGCTTCTTATGACTTAGATACCTGTCTTGTGAAAATTACTGCATCAGAAGAGCACTGAGATCTAGCAAGCTTGTAGGAACGAGAAGTGAGAATTTTTTGGCATAGTGAATGGGAGAGTGTGGAGAGTCGAGAAGACAGCTAACTTCATGAATTATACAAATCTTTGGTTTGGTGCACAAATCAGTCACTACGAGTACAAATGTGATCTGAGATGAACAGGCTTTCTGCAGAAATAAGTTCAGCTAAGTATGATTCCAAGCTGAACACCTGTGGCCTCTGCCACTTTGGTTATGCTGCATTTTATATGTTTCTTTTCCCTAGGGTGAGATATCAGAGAAGCCTTATTTCTGTGTGAACACCGAAGGTGTTTGATCTGTGTTCTAGTTCATGAGGGCTTGGCTCTGTCACAGCTGAATATGAAGGTTTTTTCACTGCAAATTTAAGCAATGTCAGCTCTTCCATCTTGAATTCTGTTAGGTTATTGGTGATGCTCAAGAACAGGACAGTGACTGCTTCTACCTTTCACACATATCATTAACAATTCCTGACTTTTCATAAGGGTTGATTCTGAAGGAAAGAATTTCCTAGCTAGCCCTTGTACAATTGCTGACTAGACCCTTTCTTTCCAGACAAATTGTCTTGTTTTGGCTAAGGAATACCAGGTAGGGAGGGGCCTAAGAATGATATAAGAAAGGCTTTGAAAATGGACCTGCTCCAGCCATGTTCCTTCAGAGACCTGGGATAAGGAAACGAAATTTTTTTTTCATTGTAGTGAAGTAGATAAAAAACCCCTGGATTTTGGAAGCATTCTGTATAAAATATGAAATGTATTGCAGAGGGCTTCTGGCTCCACTTAGAATATGATATGGTTCCTTCTTTGTTTAAAAACTGAGTACATTAACACTGTGTAAGGAAACACTTCCTCCATTAGTAACATATTGCAGACTGATTGACTAGTCTTCCACAGAAATTTTCTGTCCTAGTTCTAAAAACTAAATTGCCTTATCTGTCTAGGGAAAAGGGGTGGAGAGGCAGTGTGTATGCCTTGCCGAGGGGTACAGTGTGTCTCATTCTCTTTCTTCTTAATACACCACCTTCCTTGCTTATTACAGAAAATATATTAGTTCAGGGAAGGAACTGCTGGGAGGGTTGATTTGTGTTCTGGTCCCCTCTGTCCCTTTGGGACTCGTAAAATAACCAGGTCACAGAGTTTTCACTTGAATCATTCTTTGTTCTTACTCTGCTTCAATCTGCAGTGAAGATTTTGTAACAATACAGCACTCTGCTACCCTTAGAAGTTGTAAATATTCCAAATAAAGGAACCGAAAATATCTTGCTGAACATTAAGAATTGCTTTTTCATTTTTCTGGGAAATGGAAGTAATTTTCTTTATTAAAAAAAAAAAAGGCAGAATGGACTGATAGCAAACTAATTTTTTGTGACCATAGTTCCTTCTGAAATGAGAAGTAAAATTGTATTTAAATGGTAAGTGAAGTAAGAAAAAATTAGTGCTTACAATGATTGACTTTCTAAAAGAGTGCTTTTTACAATGTTTTTGGAAAATTGTGCATAGCATTAAACTAGGGATGATTGCAATAATCTTTTGTTCATTAGGTGTAAGCTGCTTATATGCTACTTACAAGTGTCTCTGTACAGTATATATAGCATTCCTCGTAAAGAATAAGCACCTACCTAAACATGCATAGATAAACAGAGAACCAACATAATCTCTTTTTTAATTTATAATTAACACAACCCATAGTATAATATGATGTGAATAGTAGTGGCTGATACAGTCTCTAGTTGTGCTACAGCACCAGCTAATGTAAGCATAGCTGATGTGTATCATATACTAAAGAGACCTAAAACCCCTGTTTTTTTCTATAAATGAACTGTTGAATAATTAGATGCAGCATATACACTTGTTTGTAAAAGGAGGGGTAGGGAGAAGCTAAAGCTCTAACAAAAAACCCCCAACCTCAAACACGCTGTGTTTGGCTGCATTTATTTCTATATACAGCTTACATCCATGTTGCTATTTTTCTTGCTCTGTGTTGGTGGACATCATAGGCTTTTTTCCTCTTGATACTTGATACCTTGATACTGTTGATGGGGTTTTTACAGACACTTCCTGAACTGATAGAAACTTAAGTTGTTAGCAACTTAACAACAATGCAATCCAACATGAAACCTTAAGCCTTACGCAGAGGAGTTATTTCAAAAGACAGTGCTCATTTAAACTGTACAAAATTTTTACAGGGATTTGCATATGAAGATTCCATCTCAAAAAGATTCCACATAACATTTTCCTATTTCTCTGCTGGAACTTAATATGTGTTGGAAAATTTGTAAGTTGTGATCTTTGAGAAAGCAAATGCACTTCAGTTACAAGAACAGTGAACAAAAATGCATTAGTAACAGAAATCTGGGGGTCAGAATTTGAGGAGGCAGCCGTGGACTTGAGGCATGCTGTTAGTTTTCTTGGATTTGTAAGATAATTTAATACTGAAAAGTAACATCTTGGTACAAATTGATTTAGAGATGGTAATTACATCACAGATACTTTGTTTCAGAGGCAAGAACTGTGAAGAAATGACTGCTGCTGCCCATCAGACAACAGCAACCCAAGAATGCTGTTGCTGCATCGTAATTGTGACTTCAAAGAGGAAATTTTAACATTGTATTTCTAAATAAGGAATGTAGTTACTTGTACTGAAGCAGATGAAACCTTTTTATTTTACCAACTGTTAATGAGATTATTGCTGTCATATAATAACATATTTTTTATACTTAAGAATAAAATTTATTTAAGTTGTAGGGATTAATTTCAGCTGTCATCTTTTTCCAAGGTTTTCAAATGATGTACTTGTTTAATATCTCACTTCTAATTAAAAGCACAATGGTACTACCTTATTAGCAATTTTTGTTTGGGAATATTTTGTCTTTTTTTGTGCACAGGCAGTGTTGCAGACACATCTTATTAAAATTGACCTGTTTGTAAGATGTTTTGGGACACTGATTTGATTGTAGATGCTGGCAAAACCTTCTTGCTTTACTCCAAGCAGTATCTTTAAGATGCAAAGGGTTCTGGGACAGGGCCATAAAGCTTGAGCCTGTTTCTTTCATTATTTTTAATCAAACGAAAATCCATACAAAAGTTCCCATTGATTAAATTCTCATCATAACTATATGTTCTAAAACATATTTATTTCCAGGTTTCCAAAAGTACTACACAATTTAGCTGGTATGAATGGCTAGTGGCCCCACTTTTATATTTACATAAGCATCAGAAACTGCAAATATGATTTTGAGACCTCAGTCTGTCTGATTAATGCACACATGATTTATGTGCATTAAGACATGTGATTCATACTTCAGAAAATCAAGTTACCAAAGCTATTTGATGTAAAGAAGAAGAACAGAATTGAATGTATTTCAGTTTAAATACCAGGCCTCAGTTAAGTGTTTTGCATATTAAAAGTGTACCTTAGCCAACAAACCTATCTGAGCTATTTCAGAAACTCTGCAAGTGGTAGTGTGCTAAACTCCTTGGGCAGTACTGGCTCTTTCACTTTATGTAAACACATTCCACAAATGCCACATGTTCTACATTAAGTGGTTCTACAAAACCAGCCACACATTCTGCTACCATTGACAAGGTCAGGATACACTCATCTGAAATATTTCTGCAGTTTCAGATTATTTATTCTGCTATTATGAAAATTATGATGTGACAAAAACCACTCTTACTTACAGAAATCAATATATTGTGTGTTTTAAATCAAGCTATTTCTTTCTGTACATAACTGTAAAGGAAAAACCTCAGAATTAGGTTGACCGGTGCAATAATTGCAAATTAAACTGCTTTTATTTTTTACCTCTCTTTATGCACATCACTTTGCCTTCAGCCTAGAAGTGTATGCATCAAATTTCAGACAGATTTTTTTAAAGCAGTGGAATATATAAGCCCTTCAAACCAGGATTTCAAGTGGAAAATATAACTGATCTGTAATTACAGCTGCATCACAACACTAGTGGAATTCCACTAACTAGCACTGTATAAATCCTCATTTGCTCCTCCTACATGCACTAAATATAAATGTGCATGAGCAGCAAAAGCAATTTGCCTAATCTCTGAATCAGCTAAATAGCATTTGCACTAAAATTTTGTCTGTATACTAACTTATGTGGTTAAACTGTGGGTCAAACCTGATATATAAGTAGAATCATAATTATATATAATCTTTAGATGTTTTGCTGTTTTGTTGCTTGCCTGAGAAGTTAATGATTCCACTTATACTGTTGAAGCCAATTTATTTCTTTTGGAAAGGATGGACTTTTTTTAGAACGTAATTTCAGTTAAATATTTCTGTATTGTCCTACTTTTCTTGAGTTACTAACCAATTTACATGTATGCAAATCCTGGAACACTATGTTCATTCTTCTGAAGTGCGTTGCATTAACATGGGGTTGTTGAGTCTTGGAAAACATTCTACTGTGTATAATGGCATTGCAGTTCGCTGAATGCCATTCATAAGGCTAATTGCTTATTAAGGTCTTTTTTTTTCCTGTCACTCAGGACAGAAACAAAGGACTGATTTTCTTCCTGAATGTCATATGCTTACCTAGTAACTGTATGTTAAACACGAATTGCACTTAAGTGCCAGCCCAAATGCCCCTCTGTTTAATCCACAGTTTATATGCAAAATATTTTTTCCAAAACTTAGACATCAGACTAGTTCTTATTTTTTTAAATTTCTGACTTGTCAATTGCAGAACCAAAGTGTTGAAAGATATTTCAGTCTTAGCAAGAATGTAGTGAAGCTGATCTGTTCAACATTTCCTGTCAGTTCTTTGGTGCAGCATGCTTGCTCACTTTCTCTGTTCTTGGTTGGGAACACTGCCAAAAGGAAATGTGAGGAATCTGTCCAACAACTTGTCTCTTTCAGAATCCACATCCCATTTTTCAATTTGGGTTTTTTTTTTCTGTAATGCCTGTTAGGACTCTTACAATAGTAAGGCATCAGGGAAGAAATCCATTCCTCAATCTGTTGCAAACCAGGAGGGTGCTGTAGGTGTAGGAATTCTGAACAGCTTTAGCAGAGGGATCCCACTCTGGGTGCAGGTTACTTTCCACAGATGTGAGTGGAAGGCTTAGCACTACAGACAAATTGTAATTGTGGCAAGGCTTTTCCTGCCAGTACTGTGCAAGCTGGTTATTCTATTAAAAAAATCCATGTAGTTTACAAATGCCTCAATTTATAGTTTAATCAGATTTTGTATTAAATATAGTCAGTTTTGATAATGCAGATTATAAGCACATGTAGGAGCATCTGCTTCGATTTTGTTTAGTTGGAGATTATCCCTTAATCATGTAAGGTCCAGGTGTGCATTTTCAGATTTGTTGACTCAGGGAAGCTGGAGATAGCATTAAAGGCCAGTCACATTATGCTGTAGTTACATTTACGTTGTTGCTCCTCTGAAGAATTGAACCCCTCAGTGAAAAGAATGGCAAGAAGAAATGTCCTCATTACAGGTTGCTCCTCAGGAATTGGACTGGCATTAGCTGTAAAAATGGCAAAAGATGAACAGAAAAGATTTAAAGGTAACAATCTATCTGTTATTTATCTTTATCAAAACGTACTATTCAAGATGGTGCTGGTGTTTTCTCTGTGATTTAATAGGTGGTTGTATTCAGTTTGGTGACTTGTTTCTGGTTCATTTTCCTCTTTGACTGTCAAGAGAATACAGTGAAAATATACTGTTTTCTGTAAGCAGTTGATATTTCTCTACCTGTATTGAAATGGAACAACTACTGGAACTGAATAGTTTACACACAGACACAACGAAAAAAGACAGTAGTATAAAATGAATAGCTGAAAATATCTGCAGGATTATGCTGCTTTGGGTATACATTCACAGCTGTGGTTAGCTTTGTTTCTGGCTGCTAAAATCTGCACATATACACGCCCATGCCCATTTGATGACCAAAACAATGAGTTTAAGTAAACAGTTTCTAAATTTGCAATTTTTTTCCTTAAAGCACACTTCATTATTGCAAGCCTGTGTAGGCATAAGAGGGTGAATGAAGGGGCTGGGATTTGTCTTATTGCTGCAAAGCATGATATTTGCTGTGATTGAGAATGCAAGGTGAAGGCAGCAATCTGTGGCAATTCAGTCTCTCATACTTAAAGTATTTTACTGCTAACTGACTGGATGCAGATCTAGAGCTTTGTGAGTAATGAGGCTACAATAATAACTAAGAAAACTAATTTCTGTTTTGAGAAGTAGCTTACAAAAATAGACAGTCTTTCAACCTCAGGAAGTATGTCTTCCATTTTTAAATAAAATTATGGTTGTTCTGCTAAATTTGTTGATGGTGATTTAAAAAAAAAAAAAGAAGGGATATCTGGAATCCAAAATTAGGTTTTGGGTACTTAAAAACAATTTACTGGCATAATTTGATATCTGTTTTAAAATATACTGGTGATAGTATTCTCTTTTTACACTGCATGTTCTTCATTATGCATGGCTGTTTAATTCTTCTTTTGAATTTCTTGAAGTTTTCAGAACCAGACTGGGAAATTAGTGACAATATATGTTGAAAATAGAATTTTTTAACTTTCAGTTTTTGTCTGGTTTCTATCACTGATATTTAAGACCTGGTTGTGAAACCATTGTTCTTTAATACTTCTTAGTAAGACTGCCACAGTAAAGATTTTTATTTCTGGTAAGTGTTGCTTCTGGTGTGTTGCAGTGTACGCCACAATGCGGAATCTGGCCAAGAAAGAGCCACTGGAGGAAGCTGCAGGCCACAGGCTGGGCAAAACCCTCGAAATTAAACAACTGGATGTCTGTGATGAACAGTCTATTAGAACTTGTGTGAATAGTATCCCTGACAGAAGGATTGATGTCCTAGGCAAGTACAGGATGTGTGTGCTATGAACAGATACCAGATTTCTATAAACCATCTCAAATACCCTGGAGAAGTTTCATTCGTGTATTTTTTAAACTATCAAAGTAACAATAATTACATAGTATATTTGGTTCAAGGTTCTTAAGACTTCATGCAGACATGAGTGGATTAAATCTCACCCTGCTTCTATGAAGTAGGGAAGCTTGTTTTCCCTGTTTACAAAGGAGAAACTTGATCACAGGTAGGTGTCTTGGATAAAATGATATATTTTTTTAGTAAATGTGAGAAATTTTGCCTAAACTGGCACCTTCATGAGCAAGACTTTCTATTGATGGAGCATAGCCCTTTTTACAATGAAGGTAACAGCTGTCTGCACTAAGAAAGCAACAGCATTTGGGAATTAGCAAGTAAAAGAATAAATGCAAAGAAAATAAGGATATTTCCATTTTGTATTGAGAATTGAAATTGTACTTTACAAATTATTCAGCAAAAAGTGTTTTCATACTGTTTTGCTAAAAATAAATGTTAGTATCTTAGTAAGACAGAAATGCTTACACCATCAGCTATTAAATCTTACCGAATAGAAAATTATGGACCTGCCTTTTTTCTGATTAATTATTAAAGCAGTGCTTAACAACTGTTTCTACAAAATTTATTATACTCTAGTTTGACCTATTACTTCTAGAGAAGAATGCCAGTCCTATCATCATTCCCCACTTATAAATATCCAGGAGGCAAATAAAAATCAATGGAAGTGTGTGTTTTAGTTTGTTTATTTTGTTGGGGGATTACTTCCTCTTGAAGAGATGAATGTTAATAAACCAAAAACCAGACCAAAATATGGCTTGTTCTATCACTTTTTGAATATTTCTGTTCATTATGGGTATTGACTGTATCTTCCAATTCTTAATACTGAATTATAAACAAATACAGGTATTTCTTGACTCATTTTAATGTAATCCCTTTATATTTTTTTAAAAAAGGTCTAATCAGAAATAAATTAGTTAAAATGCAAAATACTAGATAATTTGATTAAAAGCATAATTTAAAATAAAGACATATGGAAATGTCAAGTGTATTTGGAAAGCTTTAGTGACTAACATATTTTAATCCTTTCTTTAAGGATTATTTAGGATCATTTAACCCTTAGTCCTCACATTACTTTCAAATGCTTTCCAGTAAAGATTACTAGTTTATGTTTATGTAGGATTTTGCTTGTTGTCTCCCATTTTGTGCAGTGAGCAATGCTGGAATGGGGCTCATTGGACCTATTGAATGTCAGACCATAGAGGAAATGAAAACTGTGATGGATACCAACTTCTTCGGCCTGGTTCGACTCCTGAAGGAGATTTTGCCTGACATGAAGAGGAGAAAGAGTGGGCATATAGTTATAATAAGCAGTGTTATGGGAATACAAGGTAAAGTTGGTTTTTCTGTTTGCTTGAACTAATAGTTCAGTATTCAAAATGTAAAGCTTTCCTCTTTTAATTAAAAAAAAAAGAAAGTAGGAGCTGGCATATCTGACTCTTGTGCTTTGTAATGCTGAAGTTCCAACTATAAAAAGCACCTGATGGGTTTTATGCATTCAGGTAGTTTGGTACTATACAGCTACTCTCACAGCATTTTAACAACAAAACCTGCATTTTTTTAGAGTTTTAACTTAAACTCTATAATTTGAAAAAAATTTATTGTTGTATTTTTATTATCTGGAAAACAGGGCTTAGCATTACTTTTCTCTTTCCTCTTGGAAAAAATTATGGTAACAGACAAACATGCTTACTACACTCTGCACAATAATAATAGAATAAAATCCAATCCCAGACAACTGTACCACCTTTTTGTAAAGTTTCTCATCTCATAACACTCGAGAGTCAAATTTCAGTGACAGATAATGATATTCCTACTCTCATGTCCCATCCTGTCTAGCTGTATTGTTTTTCAATTATTACAGCTGTGACATTGATCTTACCTGGATTATTCTGGTGAGCAAGGGTCCTCCATCAATCTCCAAGAATTGCTATTTTAATACAACACTTAGCCTCCACCTAAATGGATTGATGTAGTGCTTTTTATAAATCACTCAGATGCAAGCTGGATCTCTTGCACAGTTGTATCTCCTGCATTATACTCAGCCTTTGTGTTCATCTACAGCCAATTAAAGTCTTGCTGATAAATAATGCAGATGGTATTATATGTACAGACACTTTCATATCTTAGACTACAAAATAGTATCATCCAAGGAGACCACAGCATCAGCTAGGGGGAGGAAAAGCATTAGTCAAGCATCTTTTATAGACTAAGCAGTTTTGAGAACATAGGCAAAAATTAGTTTTTGGATTCAGTATACACAAGGATTTTTCTAATGTTTACCCAGCAAGACTGTAGAAATTTTGGGAAAACACATGAGTTTTAAAAATTAAACTACTAATATGTTGGATACAATCACATTCTCAGGATGTTTTATTTGTACCATCAGGCATCTTATTTAATGATGTTTATGCTGCATCTAAGTTTGCTGTGGAAGGATTCTGCGAAAGTTTAGCTATACAAGCACTCAAGTTCAAACTGCAGTAAGTATTGATCCACTGGTGTAAATGGCATTGATCCACCGGTGCAAATGGTATTGATCCACTGGTGTCAGTTGTATTTTAGATGTTTAAAATATATTCAGAGGCAGGAAAAAATTTTTAAAGCTTGCTGCTAAACAGACTGAGAAGCCCTTGAAAACTGTACATCACAAAAGGCATAGAAATCCTCACACTCTTCACATTATATGAGCAAATAAAAAGATCTAGATGTTAAAATAAACATTCTCTTGAACAGTTAAAGGCTATTTAGCTTTGGATAAAATACAGTTCATGTAACACTTCTGAAAACAGATTCTTACATACAATATCACAGGAATAAAATTACAAGATTGACCTGTGATCTTTTCCTTTAGAAAGGATAGTGGTCTTCTTAGGCAATTCACAGATAAAAAAGTTCCAGGGCCCATCACAGAGACTGAGCAAGTGCAAATCCATCAGAGTGTTACACAAGGTGAGATACCTGGAATGAAGGGAGGTGGGAGGAAAGTGAGAAGTGTGGTGTACTATTCCTAACATTTTAGACAGTACTTAAGTGACTGGTCCTGTTCATCATCTGTGGGACTTCAGGTTTGATTTGTCACATGTGTGTTCACACTCATGTAATTCTGCTACTGTTCTTTGTGCAACGTCCAACAACTGGTAAATGTCCATTGCATCTCTGTGTGCCTAAGCATTTAGGCCTTGTGGAAAAAAGGACAGCTGCTGTTGTGGAATTTCAGAGACAAAACTGTGATTCTGCATATTGCTCTGCAAAGTTTGGAGGGATTTAAAATAAATATAATGATACACAGGATATACCACAATTCATAATGAGATTTCAAGAGTATAAGACACAGCAAAAAGGAGGTTAAAATGAGGAAGCATAATAGGAAAAATTCAAGGTCTAATGGGAAGGGTGATGCAAGAGAAAAGGCTTTAATTCCAGCAGTAACTGGAATTCTGCTGTGAAGATCAATAGCTTGATTTAATTCTAAAGAAGAGCCTTTAGAACACTCCTTGAAGAACTCAAGTCTAATAAGAGGCCCAGTCCCAAAAAGTGTTTTGATAAACACCGTGGCTGGGAATTATTACTGCCTGAGAAAAGAACCAGGAAAAACCTGACTGTCTTTCAGTGATTTGCTATAATATGCTACTGAACAAAATAAATTTTTTCAGATTTGGCAGCAGCCAGAATCTGTCCACCCACAGTAAAAGTCTCTATATTGTATTTTATTAATATACAGTGGTGGGATCTTAAATTATGTAACACTAACATCTTGACAAAGAAAATCCATGTTTGGGCAGTTCCCCCATCTCTTTCAGCTACTTCTAGTATTATCATGAGGAACAAAGAAACCTATGCAGGATTTTGTCCAGAAAGTAATGAATTTTGTTACCATCCATTACTTAATTTTCTTAGTATCTGGAAAGTTCTTGTGAATAAATCACCCTTAGATTCCAGAGCCACGAGACAGCAGGTAACAACTGCACTCATGTTGTGAATTAAATTACAGCACTTCTCTGAAAATTAAACTATGCAAATTTCTACTACTATATGTGGATGGGTAGGAGGAGCAGGAGAGCAATAAAGGCAATGGATTACCTTTACAGAAGGTACTGTTATATACTGTTTGCTAGTGCAACTCTTCAGTATTGCTTTTGGAGAAGGATTAGGTGTATTTTCCATGGAAGATAGTCAACAACCAGTAGACCTTTTTTTCTGAACAGGTTAAGTTTGATTGAACCAGGCCCAGTGGTTACAGAGTTTGAAAGAAAAGTGTTTGAAGATGGAATGAAAATGGACCTTTCAGCTGCAGATGAAGAAACAGCTGAGATGTTTACTAATATTTACCTTAAAAATTACAAACAAATTTTCCAGAGCCTGGGACAAAGTGCTGAAGATGTTGCAGAGGTAACTCATAAAAAATTCTTCTTCCTTTTAAAATTTTTTTCTTTGTAATTTATGAATGCAGTGGTTGGTTGGTGGTTTTTCTGGTAGAAGTATTAGATTTAATTAAATGTACTAAACACAAATTAAATTAAAAAGTGTTTTTAAAAATTCAAGAGAATCTTTAAGCAAAAGCCTATAAAATATTAAAAGAATGTTCATTTTGAAGTATTGAATACAACTACGAATTGTAATTTAAATACCACTGAGATATTAGATCCCCTTTACATCCTCTGGTGTAGTCTGAATATTCTGCATTGTTACCATACACCCACACAGGGTTCCCACCACTGGTAAGAGCTCTGTCCTCTCCATCTCACTCATAATCTCTCCACTAAGGGAAGTTCACTCAGCCACCTCAGACCACCAAGGCACAATAAAAGCAACATGGATGTTTCTGGTGCTTGGGGCTTCCTGCAGGAAGAGAAGTTTAGGCAAGCTGTGGGAGGGGACGAGGCATTTGCTGGTAAGGAATAACTTCAGTGTCAACTGAAGATTCCCAGATCTTGCTGCAAAATGCACTGTCCTGATCCTTTCCCAGTGAACTGAAGAAGAGAGGATCTACCTACTGTGGACATATAAGCCACAATGATTTGGAAGACTACTCAGGATACTTAGGTGTCAAATGCTATCACCATGGTATAGAGAAACAGAAATAGACCTAAGAATAAATAATAAATACTTCTTATGGCCTTAAAATATTTTAAGAAGAATTTCTAATGAAGTTCTATTAAAACTGTATACAGGGGTTTATGTAATTCTAGCACTTTATTCTACTTTTCCACAGTTTAACTGAAAATTGGGTTTTTACTTTACTATCTTGGTAAAAGTTCTTTAAAAATTCTATTTCTCCTTTTCTACAGCATACAGTAAAGATAATTCTTGCAGAAAACCCACCTTTTCGCCATCAGACCAACACCTTGTATACTCCAATGACAACTCTGAAGTATGCAGATCCAAATGGGGATCTACCCATTGACATATTCTACAAAATGGTTTTTCAGCATGACAAAATCTTCAGTGCAAGTCTCAACTTCATCAAATTGCTACGGTGGAGAAGCAGGAAGAGCTTTGACCTGGGAAAACCTTCACAATAAGTATAAGGTTATATAATGCAAATTGGAATTACTTCTTATAGCTACTGATGACACAGTATGTTGTTATTCAAATGCCTTTGCTCTGTAAGTATGAAAAAGCACGCAAGATGTTTGAGCTTAGCTGAGATATTAATTTCAATATGTATCTCTTGAATGTTACAGTTTGCAGAACCTTGCAATTAAAATCCTCTAACTGTAGTTTTATTCTGTTTAGTGTTTGCTTTTTCCAGAGATGTTTTCTTAGGTACATGAACACTGACTGATATTTGTGTATTCAGTATTAACCTGACCCCCTTCACGTACCAGAATATAATATATAGTATGCAAACTATTTAGATTCTTAATATCGTAAAAATATGTTTTTACTTATTAGGATAGAATCAGTATAGTAATCCCTCAATCACACTGGCATTCTGATTTCCAGAAGTCTGATCTATTTATCAGCAACATAAGAGAAACTCTCATCAATCTTAAAATGTAACAAGTAGAATATTTATTTTTCATATATATTTATTACAATATTCTGAATGCTTCCTTTATATGCAATGGTTACTAGGATATTGCACATAGGGAACAATAAAATGTTTTTTAAAGCATCTTAAAATAAAATATCTTCTTACTGTCTGGGTACTACTTTTTGAAAACAAACTATTGTCAGTAACAAGTAATGTCAATCCATTAAATGCCTTCAGTTCCCAGAGTGTCTGACAGAGCCCTCTTGTTCCAAGCTATCCTAATAAGCATGTGTCAAATTCTATCACGTAGAACAGGTCTTTCCCCTTGCTTTTTCTCAGCCCAGTCCTACAAGTCAGCTGAGGCCGAGCAGGGTGCTTGGGCTGAAGTGCTGTTCCTGCCTGGCATTCCTGTTCCCTGACCTCCGGCCTCGCCGCGGTGCTGCCCGGGCTGAGGCGAAGGCCGAGTGTCCCTCGGGCCTCCAGGCTGCAGTTTCTCAGCACATTCCAGCAGCTGTCCTTGTCTCACCCACAGAGCCCAGCTGGAGCTCACTCGGGATGCAGGAACTGTTTTTCTCTCTCCTTCAATACTGTCTCAGTAAGCCAAAAATCTAATTCCGTGCTGGGACTTGCAGCGGCCCTGCCCTGCCCTACCTCTCCCTAAAGGAGCTCCAAGATCCCGCGGGTATCAAACACTGCAGCTAAGGCAGGGCTTGCTCTGCACTTGTGACCCGTTTGGTGGGGCCCAAGGTGCAGGGGTTGTGCAGGGGCCTCCCTGGGACAGCAGGCAGGGGACTGAGGGGACAACAGCATCTGCAGCAGCCCCTGTGCGCAGCTGGAGACCCCAAGTATGTTCCTAACGCAGACCTCCTGCAAAACACCGAGTGCCCGCAGCCCAGCATCAACGTATGGCTGGCAGAGGTGGGAACAGCAGCTAGGAGAAAGCAGGAATTAAATGACAGGAGAGTGCTGCTGGGGCTGAAGGGAGCCTGGCAAATCGCCCCTCTGCAGCCCGAGATGTCATCGCCACCTGGTGAGGGTCAGCACAGGGTACGGCTTGGACAGAGACATCCACAGAAGGGCTGGGCCTGTCAAGCCCCTCAGTGTTGCTCAGCTGCGGTTGTCTCGGGCTCGCAGCTTGGGCTGGGCTGCATTCCTGGGCAGTTTTCCTTTGCAGCACACAGCAAGGCACGACCAGGACCGTGGGTTTTAATGGGCCTTCCACAAACACCATTGTTGTGGGGCTAATTCTGTCTCATACAATCCTCACACTACTGGTTACGGAGTGAATGAAACCAGAAAATACAGTGTAAGAGATGGATGCCGAGGAAAACCAGCCACGGCTGCAAGTCGTGAATAAACTGCGGATGAAGCGACAAGCCCATCCTGCTTTGGGAACGAACTTGCCGGGGCTGTCAGATGCCCTGCTACAGTGGGAACCCAGGGGAAGGGCAGGCGGGGCTGGGCCCGGGCCCGAGCACAGCTCCTGGCAGAGGGGGGCGGCTGGAGGACCCCTCGCCGCCGCTGCCGCCGCTGCCGCACGTGGCGCCGCGGCCCTTCCGGGGCTCCCGGCGGCGGAAGCTGTTCCGGCTTCCGGCGGAAGCGCCGTCCCTCGCAGGTTGAGCCGGAGTCGGAGCGTTTCCGCCTCGCGGCCGCCGCACGGCCGGGGCCAGCCGAGCCGAGCCGCGCCGGGCGCGGGGCGTTCCGCCGCTCGCCTCCCCTCAGTCTGGTCATAAGGCGGCGGCGCCGGTGGCCGAAGGATGTGGCGGAGGCGGCAGTGGCAGGCGCCGCGGCCGAGGGAGCCCTGAGCCCGAGCAGCGCTTCCCGGCCCCGCGACCCCCCGGTCCGGCAGCGACCCCCGGCCCGGCCCCCGCCACCCCCCGCCCCATCTCGACGTCGCCCCCCGCGGCCCCGCCCGCCCCCGCCGGGTCCCCGCGCCCTGGAGCCCCGCGCGGGCGCTGAGCGCAGCCCGTGAGCCGAGCGCAGCCAGGATGGCCTCGTCGTCCGGCAACGACGACGACCTCACCATCCCCAGGGCTGCCATCAACAAGATGATCAAAGAGACGCTGCCCAACGTCCGCGTGGCGAACGACGCCCGGGAGCTGGTGGTCAACTGCTGCACTGAATTCATCCACCTCATCTCCTCCGAGGCCAACGAGATCTGCAACAAATCGGAGAAGAAGACTATCTCCCCGGAGCATGTCATACAAGGTGAGCTTCCGCGGCCGCTGTGCCGCTGCCGGGTCGGTCACCTGTGAGCCGCTCCTGTCCCGCTGCCGCTTTTTCCTCTCCGTTTGCTTGTAGCTCTGTAGAACACAAAAGGCAGGGTCTCGTAAGGGTGTGGAGGAAAAGCGTGTGTTGTCCGGCTTGCCAGTCACACTGCAAGGAAGGTTGTCTTTGTGTGGTTAGAGCGGCTGCTGCGTGTGCTCAGGACCAGCTGTGGTTTTGTGCTTTAGAGAAGCCTGTGATGCTTTGAGTGACCAAATCTCTGAGTCACCAAATCTCTTCCTCTTTTTCGTACCTGTAAAACGAGGTCTGCTTTTTCGAATGGTTATGCAGCGTGTTTTAAGGTTCTGAATGTATTGAATGTCTTTCTAGTTGGAGATTGATTATGTGGGGCCCAGGCTTTATTCCATGGTAGTCTTGTCTGGAATCTCTAAAGACTGTAATATTTCTTTAGGGCTGTCCTTACAGTCTTATTGTTTAATGTTGGATCTTCGTATCTGTTGCAAAAAGCATTTAAACGTGACCTATGCCCTTGTATCTTTCTCTGCTGTTGACTTCCCCTTGCTTGAATAAAAGGCGAGTTCTCTGTGTCTCGTTTGTTTTTCTTTCTATTCTGTCGCAAATAAGGAGTTTTCTTGCCTCATCCTGAAGTCTGCATTAGGCATCTTTTGTCAGAACTAATTTGCTTTGCTTGTCGAGTCAGGGTTGTTGATACCAGTGTCTGCTGCAAACAAATTTATAGCAGCAGTAGTGGAAGAGTACTTTGCTGCCTGGGAGAGATATTAACAGCAGCATTTGTAGTAGAGCTATTTTCAGGACTGTGATGGTATCAAGTGAGTTAAAAAAAATATTGTTGTTTGATACTTCTTTTAGCAATATTTGCTGTTTGAAACAAACAAACAAAAAAAATTGATTGTTTGAAATTTATTAGCTTGCTCACCAGAAGAGGTTTCAGTACTTGACTGGGTCATGAACAGCAAAAGAAAATACGGAGTAGGTATGAGCTTTAGTATTAAATAAAATTCATGTAAGCTTGAAAGTTTAGCAAAGTAGCTCCATCACAGAAGCCTAGGAGGTAAAGAGTAAAACCTGTGCTTGCACATGGAAGCATACTTTAGGTGTGATGCTCTTTAATACAAGGATAGTTTCTTCAAGTCACCACAAAAAACATTTGAGGTTAGTTCTTAACACAGGAATAGACCTGATCTTTAAGGCTGAGGGCAATAAAGAGTTTATGTATGAAAGTATTTTGTGCTTGGTAGTGGTAGTCCGTAGAAAAGATTTTACCTCTTGCTGTCGTAGGCTTAGTATGGGTTTTTTGGAATACAAATTGAAGCTAAAGTGAGTTTGCATAACATCAGCAGGTGGTCCCATGCCAAGTATTTTGCTGGGTTCTATGTCCTTGTGTTACCACATCTTAGAGTTAGGAAAAGTTATTTTCAGATTAAATCTATACTTTCTAGTAAAATCTTGCAGTGTATCCATTTTTGTAATGTTCTAGAGATGGAAGTCTTTGTTCTTGGATTTTCTGCTCTGCTTATGTTTAGGGAGGTGTATTTGCTATTAGCTCCTTTCAGATGCTGGTCAGTTGGCAAATGATCCCGCTGTGAGGTTTGAGGGTTTAGGTCTCCCGTTTTGGAAACATTGATTGTGTGTATAGGTACAGAGTATTTCAGCATTTTCATCCATCTTCATGCATTGAAGATACTTGCTATTTTGAATGCCTCTTAATGCAGCTTCATGGCAATGATGCTAACAAATTAGGCAATTGAAATCTGTTTGTTGTGGCCATCCACGTTTTTCCTTCTGAATGCTTAGAAGTCAAGTGAGGCTGATGGCCATCACATCACACCTGGTCCAGCCTAAGCACAAGGTGCTGCCAAAAGGAATCTTTTTGTACCCTCTGAGATCTGGATCTGGCAATTGCAGATACAGCTGACCCTGTGGCTTTTGAGAATTTAGGGCAGAGCGCGGTTCCCTCTCAGGTGAATTTGCTGGCTGACTGGGGCTGTAAACAAGAAGTTACTGGTTTGGGAACAAGAAGCAGAAAGAGTATTTTGCTGGTCCAGAGGAAGGGGAAGGAGGCACTCTGCAGTTGGAGACACTCTGCCATTGGGCTGTGTTAGAGGTAATGTGAAACTGCGCTTCACCACTGTGCTTAGGTGTTCGGCATGGTGGTGCTTGAGACACTCCTTCCTTTGCTGCACTCTTACAATGATTGTGTTGCCAAGCTGAGCAAGAACTCTCTCTGCCCTTGGGTTATGCTTCAGGTGGATGAGGTCCTTGCTGTGTTTTATTGTGTGGTAGCACAAACACTTGACTGGCACAGTGCTGTCAACAGCATAGGAAAAGGAAAGCAGAGGCTTCTCGCATCCCATTAGAGATCTGATTTGATAGATGTAGTCAGACTATGCCAAGCACTCACTATTGGTAACAAAATGCAAGACAGCTTTCTTGGAGGGTACCCAAAAGTGTCAAGGCTATGTAATAGTTTTAAGTGGAGATCACATTTATTGTTGAATTCCTCCATTAGAAACCCAGCTGTGAATCTGCAGCTCTAGTAAGCAAATGAATGTTCTTCCATCCTGGAACAGAAACTAGAATAATTTGAATGTTGTATGGCTTGTGAAAAAGCAGGCTTCTTATGAGAAATGAAATTTTCGTTGAATTCTGAAAATGGTGACTCATAAAATCACTGTTTTCTGGAGTGGGTTACTTTGATTACTTGGTCTACATGGAACTGTTGTGCAGTAAGGTAGATTGTGGATTGATGTCAAATCTTGTAGCTTCTTTTCATGGACTGTTAGGATACTGACTGTGTATATTATCACTTAATTAAAAAAAAATTCCACACAACTGTTCATGTTTAGGATTTTATTTTGGAAGTTCTTTTTTCCTTGAGGAGCATAAAAATTTAAAAGTCTCAGATATTAATTATTTGATTGAATAAAATAGAAGTATTACTGTGTGTCACTGATTACTCAGAGACCTGCACCTTCATGCAGTCATTAAGAGTAGGAGGAAACTGGGGAAAGGATAATTGTGATTTGTAAATATGAGTTGTGTTATTCCCCCAAATGCTATGTTTTGGGATTCAGCTGTTTACATTTGGTAGGATAATTCTAGCCTCAGTAAGATACTTAGTTTTCAGCAATCTGGGTAGGATGGTATGTTTCAGACTCAAAAAATAGAAAGGCTTTGAGTTTTGATGAAATAGCAGCTCTGATAAAGTAGTAATCACCTGTCCCACATTTTAGCACCATGCTGGTATAGAGATCCATATTCCTTCCATTCATGTGTTTGGTAAAGCCTTGATGTGCTTCAAGAAGATGGTAAATTTTGTACGTTGTTTCACAGCCAGTAGAATTTTGATGCAGTAGATTGATGAGGCATATATGGTTCTTCATGGCTTTGTTATATTGAATAATTGTAAAAATCTGTCTTGGTTGTGTCACATAGGGGTTTTGAAATTTATTTTCTTTTAAGGACCACTTAAAATTTCTGTAAAAACACATCTTGCTGTTAACTTCAGATTTGGCAGTTGTTCATGTTCTGATGCAGCAGATTGCCAACCCTGGTCTTTAGACAAACACCTCTGGTTTTGCTATGGTGGTTTGTCTTAGTGATGTTAGACTTGTATATTTCTTCAGTTTGGTTTAAAAAGTATGACTTTTAAAGGTTTACTGTATATACAGTTTACATTTTAAAATTGAATGAGTTCTTAAAATATCTGTAGATTTTTAAGATTACCAGTTCAGGACTATGAGACATGAATTTGCCTCCTTTATGCTGAGGCTGGATGAAACAAGTTTCTGAAGGTAATTTTTGGTAATTCTCCTGGAAACGGTGGGTTAATTGGAAAAAGCGTTTCCAGTGTCTGTGTGTGGGCTGAGGCTGAACCAGCATACTGTCTCTGAAGTAATTTGATTATCTCTAAATCAGTTTGTCTTTTAACTTTATTTTTTTAAAGAAATAAGTATTATGTAAATTCCTTTGCCAGGTGTTCTCTTTAAAGGGATGGTGGTGCTATATGACTAGGTAGCAGCACCGGCAGCCCTGTTGAAGAAGACAGTGTGTGAGTTGTGTCCCTGAGAACAGGTTGGAAGCCAAAATCTTAGAGAATGCCTTTGGGTTATTGTTTAGATTATGGTACATTGACATGCTGCTGTAATTATGGGTAGGAAAATGTTGCTTATGAAATTAGTGTCAGAATATTGTCAGAGTTACTGTAACTAAGATCTTGTGTGTAACAAGTTGTTGATTGCTGTTGTGCAGTTTAGTGCTATTTCTTGAATAGCTTGTCACAAAAGGTTGAAATTAAGATAAAAGTTAAAACAACTCTTGTACTGTAAACTCTGAATTGTGTAAATGCTTGAAATTAACCAGGTTTTTTATTAAACTGATACTTGTTTCTAGTATAATTGGTGTTTATGTAATGTTTCTAGTATATTCTATAATAGGTTCACTTAGGGTGTGTGTGGAGGCATGTCACAGTAAATGGTGCATGAGGAAACTGTGCCTTTTGTCACATGTGCTACCTGGGTTTTTATAATCCTTCCTGCTCCCATTGCATTCCTTAAAAAAAACTGTTGTTGCAGGATATAGCTGCATTGCAGATTTCTTTGGGCAGATAAAAGTGCAAGATTTTAGTTTCTGAATCCATTTTAACATGGAGATAAATAGAAGTGGTTGTGTTAAAAAATAAAACAATAAAAAGCTCATACATAATATAGCTTTATATGTGTGAACTATACATTTTATGTGTGAACTATACATTTTATATATAGGAATTTAGATACTAAAAGTCAAAAGCTAAAATTTGGCAACCCGACATAATATTATTTATTTCTGCCTTATTGAAGGATCTGTGATCATTTTACATGCATCACTTTTGCTCTGGTTTAGGTTGCTAATTTACCTTCTACTGAAGACTTGCAAAAACTGGAAAAGTAGAATCTCCAAGACATAATTCAGATAGGAAGGACTTCTTAGCTGTATAAATTATGTTGATTCTAATGTAGAGAAGATGGGAAAAAGATGTCTTTTGGAGAATAATGCCTATCTCTAGCGAAGTGTATCTGAAAGCCTTGAATCCTCTGCAAGTGCAAGCTTCTTTGGTTATACTTGACAAACCTTAATGTTTTTAGCCTAAAAACATGTATTCCTAAAGGACATAGCAGAAGGGGGGGACGGGGGGTTGGAAATAGCTGTTAGGTCTTTTTAAGAGCAGAGATTTTTGTCACCAGATGATAGGAAAGTTATCATGTATTTTACTTTTTTTTCTTTTTAATAAACAAGTCAACATCTATTATCAAAAACTTTGTAAAAGGTAAACAATGTCTCTTCTTTCTTTCTTTCTAGCACTAGAAAGTTTGGGGTTTGGCTCCTATATCAGTGAAGTAAAAGAAGTCTTACAAGAATGCAAAACAGTAGCACTAAAGAGAAGAAAGGCCAGTTCACGCTTGGAGAACCTCGGCATTCCGGAAGAAGAGCTACTAAGGCAGCAACAGGAATTATTTGCACAAGTAAGTGGAGCAATACTTGTCCTGATGAGGTTGGAATAATTAATGCTGCAGGTCTAGGGCTGCACAAACATGTGCACACCTCAAGAAGTATCCCCTTCTTTGTGAATTGATGTGGCATCTAACATGCTATTGGCCTTGGCCTGTTTGAATTGGGGAATGTGAAGTCAACAAATAAGATGCTGCTACTTGATACTTCTGTGATTTGACATATAGGACTTCGTATGTGATCCTATTTCATATTCTAGGTTTAAAAAGCATGGGGTTTTGGTGCTATTTGGGTATTTCCAGTCTATCATGGAGAATACATTAAGAATTACTCAGTTGAGGGAAGTAAAAGAATAACAGCTGGTGTTCTAGGAAATGACCAGTTTTGAAGCATTAAAAAGTGAAAATAGCTTTTCTGTTTCTGACCATCAGTGCACAAATGTTATTTTTTATACTTGGAAAGAAACTTTATTCTTGGCAAGAGTGTAACTGAGTGAATTCATGCATACATTTTTAAAGAGGCCATTGAGGCATGGAAAAAGCATTTGCCTGCAAATAGTGCACTAACACACACACACACACATTCTTCATCCCAGCCTTGTCCTCTTCCAGCTTTCCCTGATAGTTTAACATCTCCCAGTTTAATTGACTAAAACCCGATTTTATATATTTATCTTTCTACGCCATCTTTCTCTCCACTATTCTCTTAGTTTGACGGGACCATTCTCTAAACTAAGAGATGGGAAAGTTATCTGGTATTTCTCTTTTCTCTTAACCAAGGCCGGAGTCTTATTTTCTCACTTTGCTTACTTTGATTTCCTCTGATGAAAATGCTTATTCAGTTAACGTTTCATTACTGTGACCTTCTCTCCCCTTTGCTATACTTTGTATCTTGCTGAAGCTGTTGTTTTTCATCTTACAACGTGCCAGCTACTTTAGTCTTCATTGCATGATGAATTTTAAGGCATTTGAGATTTCAGCATACCATGTAGCTATTGCAGTGAACTAGTTATGATCAAGTACATGTGCCTAACTCTTGTTTGACTGTACTAACACTGGAAAGGCCACTATGGCTGCTTTTGGATTTTGGGTAAGATTTACAAATAATAGTCAGTTTGGTACCTGTTTTTTATTTACTATTTTGTGCAAGTAACTCAGTGTGATACACAAAATAAAAAAGCAGCAAAACCAAGGTGTGTTAAGGGAGTACTAGCTCCAGAGTATCATTGAAAAAAATAAATTAAAAAAAAATTGCCGAAACCACCTTATGCAAGCCACACTTGTCTAAGGAATGACAGCTTGAAGTATATTTTTTTAAACCTCTGTTACTGTGCCTTAGCTTCTAAATTAAGACGACGCATGCCAGTTTGACAAAATTGTATGAATGACTTTTAAAAATAGTGTTTGGTAATATGGAAAATGTTTGCTTAGATTCAAGGATGACAGTCTCATTTTTCAAAAATAGTAGCTGTGATGTGCTGTTGGTGGTACTGTAATTAGTCTTGAATATAGTTACACAAGTGCATGCTTATTTATTTGTGTTAATCTTTTTAATATTTTAGAGCATGACACTAATGCTGACTTCTTGCTCTAGTTTTAAAATACCTGCCAGTTAATGTTATGAATGTTTGATAACTCTGGCATGGATGATTGTAAATATTTGAAGCCGGGGGAATGGCTTACCCTGATATTCATGCATGTCTAAGTTTTTGTGCAAGACAAGGGTCTTGATAGATTTGGGGTTTTTTTTGAGGCTTCCTCACTGGAGTTGTGCAGTAAATGAGTTAAGTTTACCAGATGCTTATAGAGCTTCTTGGTCAATCCAACTCAATGGAATTCTTCAGCATGTGGGGTTTTTTCCTCTTCCCATTTCTGAAATGGTGAAGTGTTGTCATTACGGATAAGGCAGTGAGGGTGGGCACTGACAAAGTGATGCATCCAGTGTGAAGTGCTGAGCCCCTGTTTGCTGGAGCATGCAGGTGTATCACCTCACTGAGTATACTGTACACTTCACTGCATGGGGGCAGTAGGGAGCCCTGTTGTATCTCCTGTCTGATAAATATTTGTGCTTTCCTGGGTAGGGGTGCTGCTGTCTTTCCTCTAAAGCCCTACAATGTCTTAAATTGTTTTCCAGCCCTTGTAACTGTGCTACCACTTGAAGTTTGAAATACTGAAAAGTTTTCATTGTGATTTCTACTTCTGTAAAATAACTTTTTACTGCTAGAACAGGGGAAAATGTGACACTATGTAAAGATAATGGAACACTCCCCTTTTTTTCACATTGCTAAGTAGAAAAACTGGGTTTGATTGTTTTCCAAACATCATCTTTTGCCATCTTGTAGTTTGAAAAACTGTAAAAAAAAATTGATGCTTTGGAAAAAAATAGGAAAATTCAGTGAGTGCAATAGGATTAGAAAGGAAATTATTATAGCCTTAGTGATGACTTGTAAAAGTGGAAGAATAAAAAAAGGCTTAAAATTTTTCATTTTGAAAACTTTTTCTTAATGTTCATTCAAAATAGAAATTGAAGTTGTAACTTTACCACAATCAATTAGTATATTGTTGAAATCAGCAGGAGTTATCAAAAAACAAGTGAAAACCCTGGATAGAAAAATGAAGATTAATCAGTTAACTATTTGAAATGTTTTGGTAGAATCTCTTGTACTTTCCAGTAAAAGACTGTACCTTTCTGTAGCAAAGCCATCCTCAGTTGTCATACCTGAATTTGAGAAGACCTTGTCTAGCTCTGTTTTGCAAAGATTGCTTAGCAAAGTAAGATAATGGCTTGCTTTGTTTTTGTAATAATGTGTGCCTCTGTGGTTCAATTGGATGATTTCATAATTGGAAATTTTGTTATTTGTAATCAAAAAAGCAAGGCTGTTCTCATCTCTGAACTGTGATTAAATGTTAAGATCTCTTGAAACTGATGTCTAAAGTTTCCTTTGCTTTGCCTCAGTTAAATTTTTCATTAGTGGTTCAGCACAGTCCTTACAGTGGAACTTAAGTACACTAGTTTCTGTCTGTTGTTTTTGTAAATGTAAGGCCTCCAAACAGTGGTGTCTTCAGAAGAAGAGAGAATATAGCTAAACTTCCTGGTGCAAATAATTAAGGTACTTCTAGATGTGGTTTTTGCATGTGCAATTAATAAAAAAAAATATAAAAGGAATCTGCAGGTACAGATAAAAACGCTTTTAAAGATAATGTGTTCTAGAGAATCCTCACAAGCTATGTATGGCCTTAACAATTAAATTCATATCTCTAGGCTAGACAACAGCAAGCAGAACTGGCACAGCAGGAATGGCTACAGATGCAACAAGCAGCTCAACAGGCACAGCTCGCTGCTGCCTCAGCCAGTGCATCCAATCAGGCAGGATCTTCTCAGGATGAAGATGATGAAGATGATATCTGAAAATCACCAGCTGAGTTGTCTTACTAAGAAATACTTTTCCTGCACAATGAAAACAGTGAAATGAATGCTTACCTGTAAGTTTGTATGCATCGTGGACTGGCAGTTGGTATTCTAGGGGTGTCTGCTCTTGTGTGCTGTACGTGTATAAACTGTCTTTTTTTGAACTCTTGAAGATTTAAGGTTCAGTATCATATCAACTTTGGATTTTTAATAGTGTATATGGAAATTTTAGATAGCAGTGCGTCATTTATTTGATCAATAAACAGTGTTACAATAAACAACATGTTTATAAAATATAGTGAGATTTATACAAAAAGCTCTAAATCCACATTGCATTTCTTCCCTTTTAACTAAACTATAAAATCTTGCTTAGAATTTTTAATTGTTTTTTGGGGGAGTGGTACAGTAGACATAATCTGTTAATGGGAAAAAAGTAGAGTTCAGCATAGAAGAGTCTGAATTCTTAGTTCTTTTTAAAATGAGGATGTATATGGCAATAAATATTATATATGCTCAAATACCACACTTGTTAAAATTTGAAAATGATACATTTTCACCAAGCTAGGAAAAAAGGTATGTTTAATAGGAGTTGTACAAATTCAGTAATTTTTTTTGTATAGGGGTGAAAAAAAAATAAACCCATGGTTTTATTATGACATCCTTTTGACAGTCCTAACTGAATATTTCACTTCAAAGACTGCCTGGTTTGAAGAACTAACTCTTCTATTACTTCACTCCAGTTTAATGTTAACTGTTGTTGATGGTATTTCATAGTCCAGATTTATTCATATTGTTGAAATATAAAGCTGGAACTTAAAGAAACAAAATTATTTGTTCTGCTGATGTGACTGGGAGTGATTAAGTATTCAAGCCCAAGAGGGCAAAAGCTGACCCTAACAGCGTGCTTGTCATAAAAGAGGGAATTTATTTAACCTTGTTTAGTCATTGTCAGCATAATGCCAACATTCTCCAGACTAGATTGCCACTGGATTACTAAGATACCTTGTTGAAAGACAACATTTTCTTCACTAGATTGGTTTATAGGTAAGTCCAGGTTTCTGATAAATTGTTCCCCAAGAGTGATCAGCAGCAATACATGAAACAGAAATTATGTACTTGTCCTTTTGATAGTTCTGTTGATTTAATGGATGAGCAGCTGTCCTTTGTGTTGAAATAAAGCACAGTAGTGTCCATTGCTGAGTTTTAATGTGTTACTTGAAGTAATACTGGCATATCTTCTGGTACACTAATCTGAGCAGACTAGAAAAGCCACTTGCATGCTGCTGTAGATGACCCCATAGCTCTCTAACAACGTGGATGGTTTTATTAACTTATGTCCTCAGCAAGTTGCTCTAGTTAGAATTCTTGAGGAGGGCTGCAGCAGTCTGTTTACATAAGGATGCAAACAGCAAATGGTGAGCCCATTTTTACATAAAGATCTGAACAAGATACAATTGGCATGTGTTCAGATCTCAGTCACATAGTGACTTTTGATTTAAATTTGAGATGTGTTAAGTTGCATAATGAATAAATGTGAACATGTCTTTAAATGCAGTAATGCAGTGAAGACTCAGAGTATTTGTTTGAATGTTTAAGTTTAAAAAGGAAAAAAACTTCCCTGGATATTACATAAAATATGTTAGGCAAGGTTTGACTGAGAAAGTGGTTTTCTGTAAAGGTTTAAGTACCAAAGGTAGAAAATCTAGTCTAGTGATACAATGTTAATGTGCAGTGTTGGCTTTTCTAATTTGTACTGTAACACCTTCACACTTTCTATTTTAAATGAGTCTTTTCCTTCTAAATAATACTAGGTATATTTTCACACCTTTCTTTTCTGATGCAGAAATCAGGTTAACATTTTACTGCATCTGGTATGTATGGTGTAATGTTTGAATTTTTGTGACTTTTCTTTTTGGACATTCTTGTGCTTTTTTCATATGCTGTATTCTTCAAGCAATAAAATTCTGATGTGTTTTTATAAAATTGCTTTTATATTTAATGAACAGTCTGTCTTCTTCATTGTCTTTATAAACAAAAAAGTTAAGACTATTTAAACCCTGTTTTTATTTTGGTTTACCGAACACTTTTTGTGACCTGAAGTCTTTACAACCTGAGTGCTGTTGGATAGTATTGCTGTTCACTGGGGTTGTTATTGCTTGCAAACCATATTTCTGGGCTTGACCCACTCTCTTTCCTCTTGGGAATTGCATTTAATATGTATGTATTTTTATAACCTGACATTCTACACCTGAGAAGTTGAACAAAAGCCTTGTAGATTGTGTACCAGCTACTGAAATAGTTTCACGAAGTGAAAGGCCACAGGCAGAGACTGAGGTAGTAAGAATTTAATTTAATGTAGATAGTCATGATTAGAGATTACTTATTCAGCCATTCCTCCCCAAGTATGAAAATAAACTGGCACTTGCAGGGAGAATCTTCACTGATCTTTCAACAAACAAATTTTGTATTACTTTGCTGTTGTGCTTCCATGCAGGAGCTGCTCAGTGAAGACAAAATTCTGAGTTTATGGTACCCTTGATGTTTTTGGTACACCAGGTACATGGAGCATAAAGTTTGGTCAGTGAACTATATTGTTGCTTTGTCTCACAAGAAACATGTATAAGGATGTGTCTATTTCTTAAATATTGAGTTGATGAGATTATCTGTGGGTTTTCCATAATTATTCTGACAGTCTGTTTCAGAGTGCTCAAGTGACTTTCTTACGAAATCTTTCTATTGCTTTAATAAAGTGCATGTCTGCATGACATTAGTGGATAATAAATATAGTTGTATTTACTACACTGAGGTACTTTTATTAGGAGTATCTTAGGGATTCTAAACATCAAATGCCTAAAATGGTATTTGAATTTCAGTATTTGCCTGTGGCTAACTGAGCTTAGTTTTGAAACACTGGAATTTCTGCTACAATTGAAAATGTCCCTCAAAGCCACAAATATAAATTATGTTCTTCAGATTTTGTAAAAGTACCTTCACAAATGAGGGCTGTGTGTAATAATGCTTGGTTGATCATTTTATATGGGAAGATTGTTTTCATTTGAAACAAAGCCAAGTAAAGGTGACTTGGCATTTGAAACAATGCCAAGTAAAGTGACTTAATGATCATTGTGGAACAGCCAAACCCTTACTCTGAAATGTGTACCTCATTTTAGTTTCCTAGTGTTGGATTGTGATTTTGTGTAAACCATGCACAAAACCATGTGGAAGGAGGAGGAGGAGAAGTGTAATGTGAGAGGTAAAGCATGCTATGGTTAAATTTACTTTCAGTATTATACTATTAACCTGTCTAACATGGAAAAGTTTTACTCTGCAGCTTTACAGTGCACATCAGTGGGATGCTGGCCAGTGTTCAGATGGATTTTGCTTACAGTCAGTACTAGCTCTTTGAGCTGTCGGAACTGTTAAAAGTCCACTCAATAAAGTCCCATCTGGGACTAAAGGATGCTGCATGGGTGCAACTCAGTGGTGAAAAAGAGTGTCTGTGAGCCTTGCTGTAGGCCCATTAAGGTTTGCTGGCAATCAGGATCCATAGGTTCCTGTTCAAAATATGTTTGTGCTTAGTTTGAATTTTTTTCCCTGATTTAAATAAGCGCTTTTCTTTTTGATTCCATGCCACCATAGCTACAGAAATCAGTAACTCTGAGAATTTAATAATGGCTTTGGAAGGACTTACGCCAGTTCTTGGGTATGTGGGGCAACAAGGGTGCATTTCTGGAAAGAAACAGATGGACTGAAAATGTTCTGTTCTGTGGTACTGTGCTGTAATACAACTGAAGCCAATACCTCGGGAGTGGAGGTTTTGCAACAAAATAATTAGACAGTGAATCCAATTGGATATACTTAATTTCATACATCAGTCATGGATACATCCAATAAACATGGGTTTTACTGTGTGAGTGAGCCTAGCAGAAATTTCAGTAATCTAGAAATCCATAATAGATGATGCTCCTGCATATGCTGGGGCAAGAGACATTTAATTTTAATTCTTCATGGCTATGATTTATTGTTGCATCAACTACAGGAATAAATGAAAACTTCTGTCTCACAGCTTGACCCAAAAGTTCAGGTAAGGATGGACAATACTTGTTACAACCAGTTTGGGTTTTTTTCCTGCATTTTAAAGGGGAACAGCTACTATGCTTTGCATATCTGGGGTGAAGACTTATAAGAGGCATATTAAACTATATAAAGATTACACTTAATTTTAAGGCTGAATGTTCACATGGTTCATTTTTGTAATACTTCAGAGATTTCTTTTTTTCTTGTTTCAAAGGCAATGATTTATTTATCCCTCAGCTCCCACCCAGGGTGACTAACATTGGAATAGTAATATTGTATGGTGTAACTTTGAATGATTTCCACACTCATTTCAGTAGTAATTAGTCCAGTTTTGGTATTAGTTCAAAACTTACTAGTCAGTAACCATAAACTTTTACATCTTCAAAGCATGATACAAGTATTAATTAGGTGTGGGCAATGTTACACTGTGCTTTGAAGTTAACACTTTCACATGCTACAGAATTAAAAGGTGGTGCACTGTGTAGAGGAAAAAGATGTTATCTTCATGGTAGGGTGAATCATCTAGAAAGCAAGTAATTGGGAAAACAGACTTGTAAAAGTCATTGTTAGAGATGAAAACATTTTTTTGTAATAGCACAGTGCTTGGGATTGCTGGTTATGGATCAGGACTTGGTTTCATTAATGTTGTATTCAAGTTTCATTCTGTCAGATCAGAGTGAAAAACCACAGCTGAATTAGAAATCAAATTCAATGTTGTTTTAGTTTCAAGTAGCTTGTTTTCTCAGTTAGGCAGCAGTGTAATCCATGGGAGAGAAGTAAATTTATCAGGGCAGTGGCAGTGTTAGTAATGCAAAATCCAAAAGTGTTCACCATCCCAGCCTGCAGTAAAGGAGACATCACTCTCTAAAAATGTTAGAAAATATGTATGAAGGAGTAATGTGACCAATAATTTTTTTTTATTATTCTACTGTAATGTAAACAGCTAACTGCTGCCATTTTCACACACAGATAATTAATATTCAAGCAAATAAAATTCAAAATTAAAATACAGTTGCTTCTTAAATATGTACTTACATATATCTTCCATATTATCTGACTGGATTAGCTGTTCTATACCTTTGGTAATTTAATTGTATGGGATTGCTGGGCAAGTTGTGTGCAACTAAACTCATTAGCCTTAAATCATTAATAACTTGTTTTCAATGTGTTCTAATGCTGGAAACAATAATATTTTCATTTCTACAAAAAATTTTACAGTTTTTGAGATGCCTTTTTAAAAAGAAATAGTTCTAAAAATGTAAACAAAATGAAATGTTACGGACAAAAAAATTAGTTTATCTTGATACATTATATCATTAAAATGAAGGGGCAGCTTTTGAGTGAATATGAAAAAGGTATTTATCCTGTCTACAGGATGTGAAAATGGGTCAATGTCACTACTGCTAGCAAGTTATCTTTTCCAAAATGGGTAAAAAAATGTTAAGTATCATTTTACCTTTTTTTAAAAGCACTGGTGGATGTTCTGAGGCAAAAATCACCCTTCAGACTGCTCTCAGGAAGATGATCAGCTGGCATGCATCCCTTCCTAGATGTGAAGGATCTGGGGCATGAATCACGCAGTCCTGTGGGAAGAATTATAGTAGCAGGCAAGCCTGGAGGGAGGACATTTCATTGATTGCTTTAACTGTGTTTTGCTTTACCCATGTGCAAAAGGGATTGAGAATTGGACATTTCCCTAAAATGAAATCTCTAGTATTGACTGTTACAATAGCATATTTAAAAGTTTCTCCCTTATGGACACAGGATAAAGCTTCTGAATGCTGAAATATAGTTTTCATACATATCTGTGTTGGGATATATTTTTGTAACCTGCCTCAGTGGTCTCTATATTGCAACCCAGAGGGGCAATTTATTCCTCACATTTAGTCAATTTTTTGATTTGGTGCTGAGAATAGTGGTTTTTTTTAATGTGAAAAAAGGACATAGGAAATAGTGACATGATAACTTCTTTTTGTGGATTATGTATTAAGGACACAAAGTAGCAACACAACCCTTGTGTTCTGTGTATTTAATTTTTGGAAATTCATCAGCTGATGAGATCTGAACATAAGGGGAGTTCCCAAGGTGTGGTAAATCCAAAGGGAAAAACCTTGGCTACTAGAAGATGAGTGTGTTAGGGAGGGAAAAGAACAGTCCTAATAAATTGTGTATATTCTTCCCTTTGCATGTAACCTTGTCTTGAAGGGAAAAATGTACGAAGACAAAGGGATGTGGAGAAAAGTCTCTTACTAGGATGCAGTTGGCTACCTGTTGGATTTGATCTGCCTTTGAAATCCAAAGAGCAAGCATTGCTCTTTGAATTTAGTTAAATAGAGCTTCAAAAGTGTAATGTTACAAAACCAAAATTCTTTCATAAATAAGTGATTTCTTTACTTTTGGTTTTGTTTCACTGGGATTATTTGAAAATTTCTGCAGTTAGTCTCTGATCAGAATCTCGCTTGGAACAAATAAAAATGATAAACTGAGTTGTAGCTATCTTTGTTAATGTGAGATGGAGACAGAAAGGTAAATTATTTGCTTAGTGGGATATCTATTCTATGCATAGCACACTGTTCTCATTCCCATTGTTGATTTATTTACTGATTCCTATTCTTTTAAAGCGATTAAGAGTGGGAGGGAAAGGCTTTTATCTGACATGTGAATAACTTTTGAGTTTCCCTACAGATTGTGATCCTTTGGAATTTTTTCCATGCATCAGTTAAATATAGTATCATGCAACACGGACATCAACCTTCTCATGAAAGGAGGAGAAACCACCCCAGGTGTAAAGTAAGGGAAGGACACCTGACATTAAACCACTGGCCACTGAAATAAAATCCTTTAAGGGAGAGAAGTGAAGACCTGCAGTTGCATGGAAGGTAGGACAGTCAGGGGGTCGTTGGCCCTCTCGGTTTCCTATTACTGTAGCTCCCAGGGCGGTCAGTGGGACGGGGGCGGCTGGTGCAGCAGCAGCCGGTGCCGTGTCCGTCCCGCTGCCGGGGCTGGCCCTGCCGGCAGGCGGCTGTCGAGCCCAGGAAATGGCTTTCGGCTGCGTCTGCCCGAACTGCTGAGAGGGTGACCTGAGCCGCTCTGTGGTGAAAATGCGCGAACCAGTTCTAAATTAAAACTCGCTAGAGAGATTAAACAGTAACCTAGGATACCGAGTGTGTTCAAATGGTAAGGCAGATTTTGCACAAGTGCGCATACATTTGTTTCTGATTGTAATTCAAAGTCAGATGATAGTAAAATATTGGTTAGCAAGTCTGAAAATGAGTGGTGCTGATCCTTTGCTACACATTCATCCACTCTTCATTTTTCTACAGCTCGAGTTAGTACCATGACAGTCTCCATCTTGCAGTATTGATACATTCGTCAATCCATACACTCTGCTTGAAAGCTGCTATTGATGCTGAGAGCAGTGACTGTTCAAGTTTTTGGTTATTATCTCAAATAATCTTTATGCCTGTAGATAATATGGCAATGAAAAAAAATTGACTGTCAGGATTCACATTGGCCATACTAACTCTGCACATTAGATGTGGCTTGATGTTCTTTTAATTTAAAGTAACGTGCATGGAAGGGGTTGATGGCAGAATGGAGAAGACATGGGTTAGGTGAACTGGAGGTAACAGAAATTAAGGTAGCAAAGCCCTGGCGTTTACGGTTATGTTTGGATATAATTCTGAAGACATGTACAATGGAAGCAAATGGATTTATAGTATTCAAGCAGGAAATACAAGCATTAGAGAGTTGAAAATTATATTTTAAAGTAATGATTTATGGGTATTTCCTGATATTTTGTAGTTGTCCAGCCTCCAGGTTGGGATACAGTTTATATTATCAAAAGGAAATGTTGAATTATCATGTCATAGTCTTGTTTCACTGAGAAAAAAGTAAATCCCTGTGAAATAAGGCTGTTTGTACTTATAATATTGCTAGTTGATGCTGATTGACAACACATTTTCTCTGCTACATATGGTGTGGAAAGATGTGCTCTTGACTATAGTGCAGGCAAAAAAAGTGAGCACAGGATATTTTGTAAAAGCAGATGGAAGTTCTCATTTTCCTCCTATTTATAGCTGGTGTATGTAGTGTCCTTTCAGTTCTGTTATTCAATCACTGTTGATGTATTTCTGTTTGCTGAGATGAGAGGGAAAAAAAAGAAACAAGCCTTTATTTTGCTATGTAAAATGCATTTCAGTACAGGAACTGGACTAGAAAAGATGAAAGGGTACAGTTCTTCCCACAAAAATTCAGAGATAGGAAAAAAATTAGAATTAGGTCATTCTAAGTGGTGGCTGAGTTTGTACTAATAAATGAAGTTTTCGTTCTGCCTTGAAGCAGGAGTGGTGTGGTCTAACTAATATAGTTTCCGGGTAATTTTCTGCTTTAAATAAAAAATAGATCAGCACTCAGAGTAAAACCGTAAGTTTATTTTGCCTAATAGTTGAAATAGGAACCGAGTGGAAGTGAGTCTCTAGGCAGATGCACAGCTCCCAATGCTTTGCATACTGCTGGTTATGGTTAACCAGCCTCTGGGAGACACAGGAAGTCTGTGGGGAACTCGGCGCAAGCTGAAGTGTCAAGACACCTATTCTTTTGTCTCAAAGTATTTCCTGAGCTGTGAAGTAATGATTACCCACTCACCACATGGAAGTGTTATGAACATCAATATTTTTTAAAATTACAGCACTTAGAGTGCTGGTGATGGGGGAAATACATGTGCAAAGGGAGGAGGGAGCTAAATTCTTTTGGTTTTGAAGCAGAAAGAGATAATACAGTTTTTGCAACCCTTCTTTTTTTTTTTTTTTTTGTTTTTGTGGAGTAAAAATCCAATTTTAATATGACAAAGACTGCTGGCTAGCAAAGAAAAGGATTAATGGCACCTCACACTGAGATAGAGATATTTGGAAGTAATTTGTTTGGTCCTGCTGAGTTTTGTGGCGGTGGAAAGCTAAGCTGCTTCTGTCTTTAGAAAGCGTGCCCACAGGGAGTGTCAGACAGCTTTTCTGCCACTCCAAATTAATGATGCAGATTGTTTTTCTGCCAAGATAATATCCTTAGGTACACTTGGAAACTCAAGTAGATTCTGTTGAAAAGTGAACAGAATTAACAAAATACACAACTACTGTAATTATTAGACTTACGTGGATTTAGTCCAAAAGCAGAATTGGGCAGTTTTCTTTTAAAGCCTGCATTAATGAGTCAATGATGGGGGAAACAGCTAAATATAAAAGTAAATTTTCTAAGCTAAAAGTAAGTTGTCATCATCTGCCAGAAGAAGCTAGTGGTTTACAAGGATACTAGAACAATGCAATCTATCATGAAGCCTTTGCTGCATGTAAAATTACTTGAATATGTCTTTAATGTGTTCTTGAGTCCCTTTAGTTGCATCCCTCCTCCAACTGATGATTTTAAGGATGTGACTAGAAGAATAAAAATCTGTACGGTAATATTTGTTTAATTATTTCTAGGCCTAGGGCCAGTTGCATTCCCTGATAATGGAAACAATGTCAAAATTCTAAGTGATTAATTTTAACATTTCTGGCAATATCCTGCAGAGATGTGGCAGACTCTTCCCTTTGTCTTACAGCTTGGTCATTCCACATCCTGAACTGCTGAAGGAGGAGAGCCTAGCATTCCATTTATTCGGGAATCTCCTAGAGCAAGAGTGTGCTTAAGCAGGAAAAGGGGATAAGAGTGACTGATGTCAGACTTCTCTCTAAGCTGAAGTGGTAAGTATTATGCTGCTAAGACTTCTGTTTTATTTTTAATAAATTAAAATTTGTTTCAGTCACATGTTCTTAATGTATTGTTCATGAATTCCAAATTCTGCGATAATTTGTCTAAATGCTTTTTGTCTTTAACTTCAAATCAATTACCTGTATCACAATAGCTTATTGTGATGAACTATGATCTCTTCTTTACTGATTGATTTTTAGTTAAGTAAAGGTGAAATGCACATCTCTATATATGTACCTGATACATAAAAGTGCTTCCATTTTTGGAAGAAGTATGGGTTAAAAGCAAACTAAAAATCAGAAAGCAATCTTGAAAATAGTTGTGCTCATATTTAAATTCAAACACTAATAAAACCACTGAAGTATGTTGGGAAGAACAGGCTTTGCACTTGACTTTTTGGAAACTTCTTCATCCTTTGAGGCAGATTTTGTGCTATTTCTCTACAAAATGAGAATAACAATGCCTGCAGAAACACTAGGGTGGGTCCGAGAAACCGTATGTTACTGTGTGCAACTTCTAATCAGCCTGACTTTCCAAGTCTAACTGTTAACTTCCAAAGATGAATAATTAGCCAGACTGCAGTGGTACTCAGGTGCAGTGATAGTGTCCTCTTCTGGTGCTAGCTTGTTCAAAACCTGCTCAGTAATATCTTTTGATTGCTCCTCTTTATCGTGTACATATGCTCTTAAAAGGCAGGTATAGCCCAGAGGCTGCTGTGATGACACCTGTCCTATTTTACACAGCATGTCAGAGCAGCCTCTCAGTCAGTTCTGGAGGTTGTGAAGTTACTCAGAATCTCTGGAACATCCTCCAGCCCTGATGCTTGCTTTACCTTCAGGTTTGTAAAAGTGTTTTTTGGGGAGAGCTGCCTGGAAAGAAGGAATCCTGTTTGTCCTGGGAAAACCTCTCATTGCTAGAATTAGGCTTTTTAAGCATTACTGACTAGCTAAATATTGTTTTAATGTACCCATGATACAGGCTGCAGTTTCCTTCTTCTAAATTGTCTACAAGTCACCGGAAGCTATTTGATTTTGTTACATTGCTCTAAATAGAAAACAAGTTCTGACATGTTGGGAATGTTGGCATTGCACATTTTGCAGAACTAGGAGTAATTAGTTAATTCTTAAATTAGAGTTAAGTAAAAGAACCTGAGAATTCACGTATCAATCACCCAACCACAAATATAAATACATATATTATGCATTGAAACTCTCTTGATGTATATTTAATGCAATGAAAGGCCAGTATTTAAATTTGAGTGCCAACTAAGTGCCTGATTTCCAAAGCTTCTGGATCCATAGATTTAGAATTTAGAATCAATTTTCCAGTAGATTAATTTTCAATACTCTATTGGGGCTTCTAAAGTTGAAAATTTTAACTCTAAAGTTGTTTCTCTACGGTTCATTTTTAGATATCTAAACTGAAACAATTGGAAATCTGAATTTTCCTGAAATGATCAGTAAGTGAAAAATCCTGTCTCTCCAAGAGCTGGCAACAAATTTCAAATTCACATCAGGAGTCTTTCCTCTAGTGTTTAAAGGTTCAGTGTACATTTGTTTCTCTAAGTGACCCTTTTTAAAAAAAAAGTGTCATACCAGGCATGCGAAACCAAAGCTGCCCAGATCGTTGTGTGCATTTATAAACCTTGGTTGGGACACGGTGGAGTATGGATTACTGTGTGATTAAAAAGTGTTGAAATGCCTCTTTCTAAAATTATTATATGTGCAGCATGTTATAGGTATTAATTTACAACAGGTACATTGAAAGCATATAAAATGAACAAATTCTTTTAATTTTTACTTAATTGTGTTTTGAACCCGTGTTATTTCATTATATCATCTGATTATTTAAGAATTGTATAAATATATGTGATAAGCGGGTAGCTAAGCAAAAGGCTGATTGATCTTTCCAGCATTTAATGGAAATTGTTTTTTCCTAATTCTGAAAGCCATGTTGAGTGAATTCAAACATATAACTAAACTATAAAAACTACTAATAAATATTTCTGCTTCATTACTTTAATCCTCAATATGGGTTCTGCTTGCTGAGTATTTTCAGTAATTTATCCCATTTTATAAAAATTATTTCTAAGCAAAAAATGAGAGGAAAATGAAGAAATTCATGCCCCCAGAGGGGAACTTAAGTCAGGTGGCTTTAAAAACATTTGCTTTCTATTAGTAGCTTTATAACACTTTGGTGGAAAAATAATCTTTGACAAGGATTTAACACCTGTCCTTTTCTAGTTGCTGAAGAAACTCCCTGTTACAGTCAATGATGTGATTCATCCAAGTTCTCTATCAAAAATGGGCTTGTTTCCCTCAGCTGGCAGCCTCACCTTTCCTAACATCTCAAGTTGTGATTTACATATAGAGCTGTGATGTAAACAATAGAAAAATCTTTCTTTGTGTCTCTGTGTCGGCGCGGTGCCCGGTGAGGAGGGGGCGAGCCGGGACCCCGCCGCTCCCGGCCGTGACTCAGCGCTTTGGGGAGGCGGGGAGGCCTCGCAGCCGGGCGGGACACGAAGCCCCGGGGCCTCGCCGCCGCCTCGTTAATGAGTAACAACGCGGCGGCCGCGGGGCCGCACCGGGCGCGACACCTTCGTCCGGCGGCCGCTCGGGGCTCCGAGGCAGCGCCGGCCGCTCCCGGCCCGACCCCGCCGCTCCAGCCGGACCCGCCCCTCTCCCAGTCTCCTCCGCGGCTCCCCCTCCCGAGCCAGGCGGAGCTGGAGCTGGGAGCGACGTCGTTCCTCGCCGCCGCCTCTCCCCAGTGACCAAGGGCACCGGCGCTGCCTGGGGGGGCCCCGTTCTCCGGCCGCCGCCCGACGTCTCATCCCCGCCTCTGCCGGAGCCGGCACTGCCCGCGGAGCAGCCATGAGCTGGGGCACGGAGCTGTGGGTGAGTCCCGGCTCGCTTCTCATTGTGTCTGAGATTCGCCGCCTTCCCTTGTCTGCTCGGGCGGCTGTCCCGCGGAGGCGCGGAGCGGCCGGAGCGGAGGCGCTGTGCTTTGTTCGGCCTTGGGGCGGCGGGCAGGGGGCTCGGGCGGGCAGGGCGGGGCGGGGGGTCCGGCGCTGGCGGAGGGCGGCGGCGCTGGGCCGGGGGCCGCGGCGGGGCGGGAGCGCCGCGTCCGGGGTGCGGGTGCGCGCGCGCCGCCTGCGCGGCCATGGCGCTCCCCGGGGCGGCCCCTCGCCCTCCGCCCGCCCGGCGCGGCCACGGCGGGACGGGCGCTTTGTGTGCGGCCGGAGGAGCGCCGCGCTCGGGGCTCGGCGGCGGGGCCCTCACCGTGCTTCCGGCACGGCTCGGGCAGCGGCCCGCGCCGGGCAGCCTCGGGGCGGCGGCAGAGCTGCTGCTCCCCCGAAAACCACCGGGCTGCTCAGACGAGCAAAGCGTTTTCAGCTGCCGGCCCTAATTAGAAGCAGCTACTATACATCTTTGTCTCTAAAAGTACTGCAGAACATTGGCTAACACTGCACTGGATTTGTTTTAAATACGAAGAATTGGAAGCAACAAGACAGGCAGTGTCTGTCTCGCGTCAGGTCTTTATTAAAGCTCCGCTCTTCCCTCCGAGGGCTCTTCGGTTGTGCCGAGGACGGCAGAGAAGGGGCTTCTCCCGGGGGAGGGCCGGAGCGAGGCACAGCGATGCCTGCTCGCAGTGGTGGGGTGTTGTGTCTCCTCTCTCAGGTTTCCTGCTATTGGAGCTAACGCTGCTCGTGGGAAAGCTTAGGCATAAAAAAGAAGAGTACCAAGGAGCATTTACGTCCCCGCTTTAAATGCCGCCTGCCCTTCATTTATTTGCTTTTAAAGACTGTGAAGCAGAGACACTTGTACTAAGAAAAAAAAATTACAGAAAGCTAAACATTGCAGCTTGAAGTCTCGTCCAGGAACTCTTAATCTGGACCTAGCGTTATAGGGTGTTTTTGTTAAGTGGGTTTGTTGTTTTTTGTTTTTTTTTTTTTTTTCTTTCGAGTTGCATTAAATATCTTTATCAGTATTTTGTAGTGCAGGGCTATAATTCTCTAGAGGAGCAAAGATCTGCTCAACGCCGAGACAAGGGGTTGCCCGAAGAGCCAGGGCAGCCGTGGCGCTGCGGGCGGAGTGGCTGGGTGGGGCGCAGGGGCTGGGAGTGCCAGCGGAACTCCTGAAGCCGCCTGAATTAAGTTGTGTCTGATTATGCAAAATGAAGGTGTAATAGCATCACGTGTACTACGTGGAGAAGCCTGATTTAAAGGTATTTAGGAGTTACTTTAGTTTTTTGCATAGTACCTTGTACTTAACTAGGATTTGTAGGCACGATGAGCATTCAGACAAAATACACTTGTTAAGTACTGATGGCACTGCTGTAACAAGCCTGAGTTCTAAAACTGTTGTAATATTGGCAGTAAGGATAAGAAAAAGCTGTGGTTTGTATTGGCCACACAAGAGTGTGTGTGTAGCTCATGCCTGCATGTACTTCAGGTGAGAAGTGAGTGTCACTTGAGGAGAGTGGGGGTTGGCATTTGGGTGAGCACTGGCTGTAAACACTTAAATATGTATTGCTTTAGAAAATAGGGTTTTAGGTTACTCATATCTGCTCATTTTTGTAGCCTGTAGCCACTTAATTGTATTTTTTTTTGTTCAGCTTGTAAATGACAGTCGAAGGTTTTGTACTCTGTCTTGTCTTCAGTTTTTGTATGAAAGTGCTTGTCTTTGTCATGCATTTAAGAAACATATGCAGAAAGATGGATTTTGACCTCAGGCTTCCCTTTAATGATAGGTATTTAACTCATGGTGTCGTGAAACTAGCTGAAATTTATTTTGACCTACTATATTTCTTTTGTTGTAAGTCACTAATTCTTACGCATTAGTTTGAAGAAATAATGCAAGAATTTTAAGCTAAAAGTTTTACTGCAATACTTTTATTTCAGCAAAATTTAATATATTTTTTCCTTGATATCAGGCGATGATCTGCAACTCCACAGTGAGGTAACTTTATGCATAAAATAGTCTGTTTGTAACTGTATAGCTAGACTTTGATAATGCAAGTTTTTACATTACAGGATACCTTTAAGATGTTTTTAAATTGAATCTAATCATACTTAAAAAAATCTACATGTTTATAAATCAAACTGGTTTCTTAGTTGGAAGAATTTTTAGTGCTTCACTTACTGAAAGAGTATTAAACTTTAATTGTATTAACAACTTGTGCTGGGCAAGTAAACATTACTTTTTTAAGATCTGGCACAAAATCAAATTCATTAAGAAGTATCTTAAATCTAGGTTAAAAACACAAGGAAAAACAGTATTTGTGGGTCTTCTAAGACAGGGCTCTGAACAAGATAAAAATAAACTCTTAGACATATTTGTGTTCTAGTGTAGCAGTTCCTTCATTTCCTGTTGTTAGCATCAGTGGGGCTTCGGGAGGCAGCCTGAGCTGCTCTGGGTTTGCTGATGGCAGCAGGGGCATGAGAACTCGCTGTGTTCAGTTCCCAGCTGCAGAGAACTCCTCTGCTCAGGTTTTCTGGACACCTCATTGGGCCTAAAGCTCTCTTTCTTTAGTGCTTTCATCTCATAAAGTGGAATTTTTCAGGATTAAGAATGGTATTGAGATTACAGTTTTTCAGGGCATTTGCATATAGGTATGTATGCTTTGCTAATTCATTGAAACAAATTTGATGATTCTGTACCAGGCTTTTTTAGTATCTCCTTAACTCCGCCTTCTTAAGCTCTATCTCTTCATGCTGGTTTTTGATATTTTACGCTAAATTACATTTCTGCTGTAATTTTTAAGTTGTTCTGGAGTTCTATACTGTTTGCTGTTTTGGATAAAGTAAAAAACTGGGCATAGATGAATATAGAGACAAATAAGGAACCAGAAGAAAAATTAGGGGATAAAGAAAGGAACTCATGTCTGGTATTTATGTGGTAATTATTAAATATGGCCATTCTGGTATTAAAATCATATGTATGCTAATTAAATTGTTACATCAGGGAAAGGTCAGAGGAAAGATTTTCTTTGATTGGCCAGTATTTTCTAATTCTTTAAATTTGGTAGCTGTTTGTTTTTCAAGCAAGGTTTTTTTTTTTTATAAGTACACCACCATTCTCTGAAGTGAATATGCATTGTACAAAACATGTATGTCTTGAGTAGGCTAAAGCACTTGGTGCTTTTCAGTGTGTCTTGGCTAAACAGCATGCTCCCTGCTGTGTTTCTTTTGATAGCATTGTATGAAGTAATGTCAATTAATAATAGCAAAATAGACGTTGAATCATAGAAGCCATCCTGTGATTGGAACTATTTCATTCCACAACATTTTCTGTGCTGGGGGAAATATGCTCCCTTTTTCTGCTTTCTTATTATAATAGCGGATTTTGATTATGATTTGAAAGTAGTATTCAACAAATAGTTTTATTCTCATCAGTGTATATATCTTTGTGGTCACTCTGCAACATATTCCTTATGGTATGACCACAGAAGATGTAAGATACTTTGGTGAACTGCTCTGCGTAATATTCTCTTAATGGTTAGAACATAGTAGTGAGAACTGGGAAGTCTTGTCTTCTCTAATTCAGATGAAGTATATTTTTTGAGAATTTGGCTGTTGGCTGCCGAATTTTCCTATCTCTAATATTTAACTTCTTTGTAGGTAACATTTGTAAAGCAGCAATCATTTGATGAAAGAGGGCACATAATTGCAAAGTAGCATTGCTGCACTTCATTTGTGAAAGAAAATTTTTGCTGTTAATTTAGATACAGATACTTTTCAGAATTAACTTTTTGGGATTTTTCATGCTTTGTTCAAATACTGCTTGCTTATGTTCACCTCGTGAACAGTAAGAGGGTTCACACATTGAAGTAGTGGTTAGATTTGCATTTTTGCTTTATAAAGTGTCCTGACTTCTGTCAAAATGTGCTGTAATGTAGAAGGCAAGAATAGATAGATGGAACAAAATGGGGGGGGAGGAAGGGGGGTAGTAACTTCAAATATTTGGAAATAAAAATGATAGATTATGATATGTTTAAGAATCTTCTCAGTGTGAGCATCTGTTCAGTGTGTATGTTTCTGTACATCTGGAGTTCTCTTTGTGGTGGATGTAAAGTGTACAAATAGCATTAATATAGAATATTTTAAAAAATGTGTCTGGTTATTGTCATCTTGCGTTATTGTGCTGTTAAATTGAATATGTAGTGCATTTGCTTTGATGCTAAAGGCTTACTAAGCTTTGGAGACTGGAGCGTAGCTGATAATGAAGTTCTTGGTGTAATGAGAGGAGACACAGTGATTGGCACTCTGAAGTGGCTTGTTTGGAAATTAATTAAAGAGTTTGTTCTGTCTCTTTAAAAAAAAACCAACCAGGAAGGATGTTTTTTGAATTTTGATGCACATTCTGTTGTCCAACCCCTGTGAACCCCTTAATAGCAGTTGGCAAAAAAAGAGTTTGAATACCATGTCAGAACATTTTCAGTCTGTAGAACCAGTCTAGCCATCTGTTTCTCACCTCTTGATAAATATTTAAAACAGAAATTTTGCTGAGGGCTTTTGTGCTGAGATTTCATGATTAAAAAGAAATGGCTAGAGAAGATTTAATGATACTATTGTTGTGAGCTCCTTGGGGCAAGAAGCAAACCATCTTTTATAATTAAGAAACCACTGGCACTGTAGAGTAGTGTTTTAGAAATTAGTTATGTTGGACCAAAGAAAGATCAAAGTATATATTTGGTGATGTGCTCTTTTTAATCTTTCCTTAAACAAAATTCATTCTGTGCCTAAACCCAAGTTCTGTTTTTAAAAATATTAACTCAGTTGCATCAGTAATTTTTCAAAAGTGTTAAAAATTTTCTTTTGCTTTCAGTCCCACTTTCAGACATTGTTTCCTTCTTATTTTAAAATCACAGTCTCTTTTTGTAGAAGATAAATCGCGTGGTGATGTTGTCTAATCTTAAAAGTTGTCAAGTGTAATTATATATGGAAAACATCCACAGGATGTAAATATGAGTTAGATTCAAAAAGTAGGTAACTTTTATGTAGCATACTTCTGTTGTAGTAATGTATTGTGTTTTTGTTCACTAGATTAGAAAATTTATTTTTTAGCTAAATAAAAGTTTTTTTCCGAGCAAAAAAAGTTTTTCCTCTTGAAACTGAGAAACCTTTCTTGACAGTAAATGTGAATGTGGCTGTGTAGTTACTAGTATTGTTAATACAGATAACAAACCACTGTAAATAATTCTAAATATCAAACCATATTCCGTATGGAAGTTCTTCTGTGCTCTTGAATCTTAATATTTTGTAAACTTACTTTCTAGTGTGCTAACAAACACTGTGTTAAAGGCAATACTCTATTTAACAGGGAGGTGTTTGAGAGATGGAACATGGATTTTTTTTTTTTACACCCCCAGATTTCTCCTTCAGCTTAACCGAAAGATTGCAAGCAGTACTCTGTATAGATTCTCTCTTCATTCAGTACTCTTGCTGTTGTGGTCTGAAAATGTGTGCAAGGAATGTGTCTTGTGGCTAAAGTATAAGATTACAGAGTTTTCCAGATGCATGGGATGGTTACACATTTCCTCTGTCTTGGGTGACATGCTGGATAAAATGGCTAATTGCTGTGAGGTTCCAGTCCTTCACAAGGAGTATTGTGCAGCTTATCTTATCCCTGTGAAGACCTCTGAGATTTCCAACTAGAAAGTTATGTAAGGATCAAATACTTGGTTATTGAAAGTGTAGTTGCTTTAGGCTTTGGTGTGAAAACAGTTGTATTGAGTTTTAGTTGGAAATGTTTGTCTGTATTTTTCCGGCAATTGTCTGGTTCACAAACATCTGACCTTTTTACTGTTTTTTTCAGGAAGGGGTGTGTCATTGTCATGAGACTTTATCAGTTTGGATTTGATGTTGAACATAATTTAAGAATGCATACGTATGTCCTTGACTGTCTTTTTAGAAAGGGTTTTTTTTGAGTTTTGAACACTTTATAATATATCTATTAAAAAGGCATCTGTTTTTATTTATGGCCCCACTTGTTTGTGTACTTGGAAGTGTATATACTTTTCAATGAAGTTTGTACAAACATACATGAGACTTTACTAATCTGGAAATCCTGAACACTGGAAGAGTATTGCTGTCTTGTAAAAATGTATGCAGTATCCTTGTTCATAGTATGAAATCTGAGAGTTGCCTTTATCAAGATTCTAAATGCTGTAGCTGTCATTTGATTTCCTGAGTGAGAATAGTAAAAAGGTTGTTGGAGATTGCAAGATCTTTTATCTCAACCAAGCTGAGGATTTCTTTAGAGTGTGTCTGTCAAAATAACGATCCTTTGGAATGGCAGATTCGTTAGAATTTGGGATGGAGGAAAGCATGAGTAGAGAGAAGTCTGTTGGCAGCGTGCTCATGAGCTGAGGGTTGCCCAAGTAGGTATGATTTGTGCTTTCAGGTGTTTGCAGGTGAATACTGGAAGACAGAAGATTTGTGTTATTGCTTGTGTAAAGTTGTCACTGATGCTGTAGACCTAAGTCTAAAATATCTAAAAGTTAATTAGTGTTATTTTTTAATTAGTTCTTATACTGGATTAATCTGGGTGAGACCCTCATTTGTTAATATAGTATCTTTAAATATTTCAGTCCTTAGAATTGCAGAGCTCTTTTTAGTGTGCTTGGTAAAGCCAGTGATGAGTAATGTAGGGTGTTTTATTTTTTATGGAGGGGAAGTTTACACATTTCAGAATAAGTTTTCGTTGTTCATACAACACATGTGCATACTTTTTAAAGAACTTGAATTCCTTTTGGTAGAGAAAAGAATTCCCCGAAGTCCAGATATGTTCAGCTTTTTCCTTGTAATGGTGAACAAACTGTTCAGTGAAAGCTGAAATTCCAATCACATTGTTTCATTTTGCCCCTAGTGAGTTTACATACCCCAGTCCCAGTGCTTTCTTGGCAGAAGGTTTAGAGGTTTGTCTTCACATGTATGTCAGTGCTTCAGCTGGATGGGAAAAGAAGGAAAAAAAGTATTATACTAATAAAAGCCTTCTGGTTTTCATTAAAATGCAGACCCTCTACACTGACTTTGTTTATAGAATTATCTGCAATAAATTTCTGAGTTGCTGGATTTTTTTTCAGCTACAAGTTCTAGTCTAAGAGGAGAGTGGCAGGAGTATTACATTTCCTGCTAGGTGACTAGAACAAGAAAGGGCTTAATTTTAGGTGTACTAAATTTTCTGATAATTTCTACTGTATGGAAATTTGAAATAGTTACATGTAAGATTCATGAATACCTTTTCTTTGATTTTTTTTTTCTTTTGTTTAGTTAGAACTCTGCTTCTCCTTTGTCATTTACAATGAAAAGGGCATTAGACTGATGAAACTACTTTCTGGCATGGCGGTTTGTACATTTGTCCGTAGTTTTATTACTTTTTACGTCTTTTGCAGGAGAAGCGCAGTCTTACTATGAGCTAAAATGCTAATATTGCAGGACATGAATTTTTCTTGGGCTTTACTGTGTAACTCTTGTGTTGTCTTGGCCAAATAAACTTAATTTTTGTCTCTGTTAGTTGGGTTGTAAAATTGGAATACACTTTGTTTCTTGTAATCAAATTATTCTACAAATATTGTTACGATATTACTTTAACATTGTTTAATGTGTAAGGGCACAGTAATATAGTGTTTTAAAATACTGAAAGTAACCCTTGCACTTCTTCCTGGTTTTGGAGAGGATAGAGTTAATTTACTACTAAGTAGCTGGTACAGTTGCTGTGATGTGGATACTCAGAAGTGTTTGTTCCAGAGGCAAGTACCATGCGAATCACTTCTCCTTGGCTGGTACACAGCAAATAGTATAACGTGCTTTTTTGTAGTTCTGTATTAAGAGATTTTTTTTTTTTTTTGTATTGTGCAATGAAATGACATCCGCTAGATTTTAGTTTGGAGTTATTTAAGTACTAAAGAACAACTGAGATGACAGCAATTGCACTGGAGAGTTGAGAGGCAGCCTTAACTTTTGGCATACTTGAAGTAACCAGATGTGAGTGCAGGTGATGAAGATGGGTGTGCCTTTTGGATCTCCATCTGCTTCATAAGTCTTTTGGAAAGAGAGCATTTGATTACTGGATTCCTTCTCATGTTGAATGCTCAATTCAACTGGGTGTGAAAACCTCACTTCATAAATTCTGGTTGGTAGAGTAGTTGGAGGGCGTTTTCTTTGAATGTGGGTATGCTTCTTGAACACTTTGTCTTTACCCCAGATGGCTCATTTCTTTCAGAGAAAGTCAGTAATGTTTTACTTTTCTTAGAATATCCTTCAAATAAGCATTTGGTCTAGGTGGCATGGGGTTTTCTTCTGGCAGTGAGTGGGAAAATAATTGATGTTTGTGAACCCAAGACAACACCTGTGCTGCAGTGCAGTTGGCTGTCTCTACAGCAGGGGGATACTCTGGAAGGGGAAATTGTAATGTTTATAATATCAAAGACTTTTTAATCCTTACAATAAATGGATAAAGTATTCCTGTTGCAGCTATCTGTTATGGCATCTAATTGGCCTGCAGTTTTTTCCCCTATTTATATGAAGTCAGTCACAATTAGAGGAATATTTAGGGTATTTGACATCAATCAAAACCAATCATTGGGGTATATTTTATGTTTGTGTTTATGTAGCGCCTAGTACCATTAGTCACAGTGGCCTTGTGTTGTGCTGCATTCTACACAAAGTCACTATAAAGAGCACCCCCAGTCCAACTTCGAATTCCAGCAGGGGCTGTGTCATTTCGTGGTCATGCTAAATGGGAGCTGTGCAAACCCCAGTATTGTTCAGCACAGTGGGCAGTGATCTCAGCTGCAGACTCTTCACTGTTTTTGTTGGTAAACCTTGCAAGCAGAGGGTGGCAGTGGGGCAGATCTTTGTCATCTTTGCAGGGGATGAGAACCCAAACAACCTGAGAGAATGCAGGAAATACTTGTTGAAATGTACAAGAGAGTGTTGGTGTCTCAAGTGAAACAAACAGTAATCCTTTGGTATGATGAGGTAATAAGCTGGAATCAGCCAGCAATGCCCTTGGAAGTGAGGTTAAGAAGCTAATGTTTGATGCGATAGAGAAGGATGCAGAGAGACAGGAAGAGATAATGCTGGGTGAAAAACATGTGGGTGAAAGGATAATCTCTCAATACCAGAGAAGAGGATGTGGTGTGGCTGAGAAAGGAGATGGGTAGAGAATGTGTAAGGATTGCAGATATTGGAATGGTTATAAAGACACCGATTTAAAAAAAAATAAAAAAAAGAAGCTGTTAACAAGTTTTAGGATGGACATAAATTTGAGATTCAGGAAAGAAGTCAAATAACCAAGTGAAAGAAAGGTTGAAGTTTGAGACCCTAGTATAGAAGGTATAAACCAGTAAAGTGCAGTAGCTGCAAAGATATGATGGACATTATATGCTTTTAAATGAAATGTTTTATCTTAGTTTTTCCCTGAAAACAAGTTCAAATTTGTGATTAGTAAATGGAAAACTGTTTGAAGGTCCACTGAGGAAGACTGATAAAACAATTTTGTTCTGTAGAGTCAAAAATTGATTCCCTTATGCCCCTAATATCTACTTTATTTAGACCCTAACAGTACAGGTACTTAATTACATATTTAATTTTACCAATACTTGTTCATTTTAGGAGCAAAGATCTCACAGGATCAGTGAAACTCATTAATGTGCTTGAGTGTAGATACTGTATTGCTGAGAAATTTTCAAAGCAGTTTTTTTTGTTTTAAGAAAGGGAGTATTTGCAAACTAGCTCTACCTGTAGCTTGTAGTTGTTGCATGGCATTATTTAAATCAGCAACAATTACTGATGTTATTTAATTTAGTGGATCTCTTTTCAGCCTTATGAGTTTTGACTGCTATGAACTGTGAATTAGAAGAACAAGGATATGTACTTGGATTTATGAAGGGTGAAAATTTTATTTTCAGAGTTAAATTTCAGGGAATTAAAATTTTATTTAAAATCTTTATCTCAGTAACTATGGTTTTTATTATTTGGGAAATCTGCTAAACAATAGATGATGAAATTTGAGATCTGTGCAATATGGTCAGGGTGTTACATATTTGTTTGGAGGAGCACAAGAAAAGGAGGAACTTGTCTTGAACAGTTCTTCAGCATGTTGGAATAAAATGGTAAAAGCCAGACTGGAATATCTGGTTAGGTCTCATGTCTAAGAAGATGGCATGTTTAAAGAGGAAAACTTAAATTTCTTGAAAGTAAGTAGTAACTTATGAGGAAAATCCAAATGTTTGGGATTTTTCTACATTGTAAGTATTGTGAGGGCAATGTAGGTTGTACAGTTCTATCTAACTTAAATAGAAATGTCACCATGTGAGGCAAGCTGAGCAGTTTTGTGAAGTATCCTGGCTCTGCATGATACTCAAATATTTACTCCTGTAGAAGAGGTGTGGTGGTCTGATTGAGTGTTGAGATTGAGACTGTGGAAACAGGGGTTGTGAGTTATTTATTTTGGTTTATCTTGATTGCTTGTTTGTTTTGTAAAAGCTGTGAGGTCTTTTGTGTTATTTCTGCTGAAGTTTTGCAATCACATAAACTAGATCTTTTGACTTACCTCCCCAAGTTTGAGATGCTGTTAATACTAAGACCTCTCTCTCATAATAGGGATAACTTCTTTCCAAAATGGCTTTTTAAGAACATGTTCACTTTGATGTTGGTGCTAGGGAGAATAATTATCATCTTTCTAGGAATGACGTTGCAGTTCCTCCTCGCTAGCCTAGCACTTGAGAGGTACAAGTGTGATTTCCCTGACTTCCAGCTTTATGTTCTGCATTCCTGAGAGGGAAGCAGTGAGGTAGGAGTAGTTGTGCACAACAAGACATTTTAACTGGAAGAGACATCCAGTTAGTGGATTGGAATTGGAGTTTTATAAAACCAGGGATTGGCTCTGTATATTGAAACTGTAGTAGGTGCAGACAAACCCAGTGTTAGGCTAAGTGTGCTGCCTACTCTTCCTGCTTGGATGTCTTAGCATCCAGTGACTTCCAATTATTTTGGTTCTGTGGTGTTGTCATTCAGTTTTGCTGAAATTTCAATAGTTGAACTGAAGTAATGTTCTTAAGAGGTTTAAAATAGTCTTAAAGATGAGATGCCAGTGGTATTTATGCTTAGTGATTCTTAGATAAAATGTTGTTCGATGTTCTGTCTGGTTTATATTTCAAGGCTGTAATTGTGGGCTGTGTAATGAATACATTTTGACATCATTTGTATAAAATGCCTTGCAATTTTTGAGAAAACATGTAATTGTCTTGAGGAGATAGTGCTGAATGGCCAGGATTCATGCTTTTTACAATAACAAGGTACCATGGAATATCACTGCTTCAAACTCAAGTTTCAACCTTAAGTTTTAATTCTGAAGGGAGAGCTTATACAGACCATTATGCACACATTAGGTGGGAATACTGCTGTGTATATATACTGGGTGCTGGGAAATGTGAATTTTAAGACCGTATATGTAAATGTCTCTTACTATCTTGGTAGGCTATTTGTAGTCCTTTGTATTTAGCATTTGTACTTAGCATTTCAACTTCATGCAGGCATAATCAGAATGTAAGTCAAACCTGAAACTTGTGGCTTTCCTGACTGCTTTTCTTCATTATGTCATTGGAAAAGAGGTTTGATTTTTTGCTGACTTACGTTCATTTGTGGGAAGAGGATCATGATCCCATATCTCCCTACTTAATCTAACAGTTGTTTGGATGCTGCCTGTTATCCTTTCAGGACTGTTACCGGTTACGCTGTTACAAAGACAGCATAGCTTTTTGTAGTGTTGGTTCTTCTTGTTCTTTCTTAATCAATGTAAAACAATGTTTCATGTGGTGTAAAGGGATTTTTGTTTTTTAAGGAAGGTGGTGAATTTTAAAGCATTTCTTCAAGAGCACTTTGCAGACTTTTCATTTCTTTTCAGTTGATTTCAATTATCTCAGCACAGTATGCAGTTGAACTTCATTGCAGGATTTTTTTTTTTTAATATTACTGTATTTTGCAAAAAGCTGACAAGGGCACTTGAAAAATATAACTAAAAATCTATGTATTCCTGCCACCGTAGAGGGATTTGAGGCTTTGCTTGTAGTTGGATGCCACTTGAGAGATACACTAAAGCTAATCCACTGCCACTAAAGCTAATCCAATACTAAGTTTATAGCAGGAAATGGCACCCTAACATCTTAAACAGCTTTTTTTTTTTTTTTTTACCATCAGACTGTATTTGTCTGTGTTCTGAAAACAGTTTCTTCTGATCTTCATTTGCTAGAAGTTCCTAACACCTTACTTTCTCAATTTTTAGTTTGTTTAGGCTATCTTTGTTATTTTTATTCATAATCTTTTTTCTTTGGTTACAAATGAATTGGTTGCAATTCATTCAGTTGCTTCAGCTGCATTACTTTCTGTATTCTGCTTAGTATTAGCTTGTATTTTATGTGGGAAAGAGATGAATAAAGAGAATGGCAAGTTAACAATGAAGAAGTATGAGTTACACGAATTTATTTTTAAGGTCATCTTTTGGGGTACAACATGCTTTCTGATGTATGCAGTTTTCTTCTGGGCTTTGTATGATCTGTGTTTATCATTTCTATAACATGGTATAAAACATCTGCAACACCTGTAGAGGTGTTCCTGAAGGCTTTTATGTTAGTATTTCAGAAGGCTTTCATAATGAGTATTTCCCTGTGAAGAACACTTTTCAGTAGCCCTTATTGCTTTAACTTTTTTGAGTGGAAACAGTGGTAGGTATGTTTTAGATAATCTCATGAACTGTACATTTAAGCACTATCTTTTGACTTTAAGGGCAGTATATTAAAGGACATTTCTAGTAAAGCTGTATTTAATACCAGCTGACACAGAAGGTAGTATTTCTCATCCAGTTACATTAATCTAGCTGGAAACTGTTTACTGTTTTACCTGCATGTACTTTATTTGAATTACATTTGGTGTGCTGTTGCCATACATTACTATTAGGAATCCTAAGCTACATCATGGAAAACCACCTTTATTCAGATTTTCTCCGTGATTTTATGTGTCTGATTTCACGTCAGTGTTTGTCTATTAGTTGTATGTTTACTGCTGTTGTGGCCTAGTTTAATTGCTACTCAGTTTTCTGCTGTAGTTTCTGGGAATCTACTTGTTTCCATTAGATTTCTTTACCTATTACATCTGTTTATTGCAAAAAGCTATTACTAGTTTATGCGCGACACTTGTAAAAATTAAAAGAATTGTTTCCAAGAAACACAAATTCAGAAATCAGAGATGACTGTGCAGATGTTGTGGTAAGTGTATTGTGTAGTCTCTCCAGTTTTTTGTTGAAGTGGGGAAAATTATTTTGCAGCATGGGTGGAAAACATTTTAATTACCATTTTAATTGACTGTTGAGTTTGGAATCCTTGATGTGAAATGTTTGCAATAATCTTGAACAACAAAATTCTGTATCAATCAGATACATGGCTTAGTTTAAAGTATTATTGTTAAGATATTGGTATGTGTTATCTCAGCATGATTTTAACGTGGAAGTAAAGCATATGACACTGATGTTGGTGGCAACCATTTAAGATGTATGTTGAGAACCATAACAGTTTAGAGAGCATTAAATTATTTCTAGATTGCTGTCATATTACTGTTGATTGTCTCTATGAAGTAACTAGTTGATACATTTGTGTGAATGAGCTTGTTTGTGGAATGCTAGAAATTCAAGTATTTATTTTGTGCTACTATGTATTCTTGAGAGGCATAAAAGTTTTTTGATTGTATGTAACCAGAAAAAAAGAAACTTTAATTTTATTATCAGGAGTGTACTCTAATTGCAGCAGGTTGATAGCAAATGAGTATTCCCAGCCTAATGGACTAATGCCAAATGTGTGCCAGCCTAATTGACTAATGCTACTAGTGCAGGGCACATCTCATGTGAGTTGATTCATGCTTATGTATATAAAATCTAATTTGAAAACTAAATTTTTAACAATTACAATAAAATCAAGTCCAATAGAACTTTGGGAACTGAAAAGAAAATGTATTACAGTATAGGCTTTCTTTTTGCAATTTAAGAAATACCAAGAATTAATACATGTTTCATGACATTAACATCAGGGTCATATTCATTTAAGTGATTTGAGCTCAAGTCTGGTTCTCTGGGTGACTCAGATGGGAAGATCAAATTGTAAGCAGTAATTTTTCTCTTTGTATTTCTCTCCTCATAGAAGTCTTTCTAGACTGTACAAGGTTATTTTCAATTCACAGGAGAGTGAAATTGCTTCAGAGTAAAGAAGCAGAAGAAAACTAGCTTTATGAAAAACTTTGCATTGAGAATGTAATTGGTAAAGAGCTGTTTCAGGATACTGCTGACAAGTTAAGATAAATTATATTCTCGACTGCTGCTTTATCCAGTTTTGCTGCCTTTGTTTCAGTTTGCTAATTTTCTTTGTAACTGGTTAGTGGATATACTTAATCTTGGTGCAAGATACTTAATATATTTTAGCTTATCAGTTAAGTATTTTGTTTATGCTTTTTTGTAATATGAAAACAAATATTGCTTTCACAATTAACCTTGCGATTTTTTAAACGTAAATTGTGCATTTTGCTCCTGTGAAAGTATAATAATTTTGCATACTCTTATGAAGCATTCTAAAGCATCTGGGAGATAATTCCTTCCTGTCACTATTTTGTGATACGGTATGTGATACCATAAGAATAACACTCAAAATTTAGTCAAATATATTTTAATAAGTCATCTTTTGAATGTTTTAAATATTTAATACTTCTCTGAGGCAGGTGGGGACAATAGTTTAAAATAGTTTTCTTTCCAAATCATTCTCTTCAGGAAAAAAGGTAGTTGACTGGTGAGTGTCTTTAATTTTCCATTATACACTAGAGAAGCACTGAATTCACAATACTGTTACAGATTAATTAAATTTAATTTTAGTTTTATTTTCTTTCTAAAAGATATGCATGGTTTTACACAATAATATGTAATGACATAAAAACCAAAAACAGAGCTACTTGGGGAAAAGGCACTTGCTTTAATTTTTTCTACCACAAAATCATGTTGTGTTTTTACTTACAAATTGGCATGCTTTAATCACTGGTTTGTGAATGTTTTTGTTAATATATAAAGTGTTAAGACTCCCCAGATATGAAACAACAATTTTCAGTGTTTTTTAAATCAAGCTAGTAATGTTAAAACAAAGTTGGAACTCCCATGTGCAATTAGATGGTTTCAGTTTTATAGTCAATGTAATAAAAGACATAACAGTTTTATTCAGTATGAAAGAAATGGGTTTCGATTTTCTCTTTATGTCATGTTTCATTCAATATTTGAGGCTTTGTCAGAATTTCTTTTGTATTTCTTTGACAGTTCCTTGACCATTATTTACAGAGATTTATCACTTACTGGTTAATATTTTGCTATTTTAATTCCATGCAGAGTTAGTGAAATTAGTGCTTAGTAAAGACATGAGTAGCACTTCACGTTGAAGAATGAAATCGCAAATAATTAGGTTTTCCATATAGGACATAATCAATGTGGTGTGGCAATGACATAAAATACAGGAAAGGTTTTATCTTTAGGTGACAAAAAGACTGCCACTTTCTTCAAGGCCAATGTGTAATAAGTAGTGTTAAGTTTCATAGGGTTCTTTGGTGAGAAGTGGTTTTTGAAAGGAGAGTACGTGTACAAAGGTCTGGAGGTGTTTGAGGCCAGGCTGGATAAGGCTCTGAGTGACCTGGTCTAGTGGGAGGTATCCCTGCATATGGCAGGGCGTTTGGAACAAGATGATCTTTAAGGTCCTCTCCAACCCAAGCCATTCTATGATTCTACATAGTGAATATGTAGTAAATTACTTTTCTGATCTGCAGTATTTGCTGCAGTTGAATTTTGAACTACATCTGCAGTATATTGTTGAGCACTTTTTTACTGTTTTGCTCTTAATTTTTTCTTACTTGGTAATACTAAAAAGTCATTAGGAAAGAAACATAGTAATAACTATTTACTACAATAGCAGTTTTTCTGTGGCTGTGATCAGTGGAACAAGATGCTTTGCATGGAGTATAGAATTAACACAGTGTTTAAAATGCTGTCGTAAGTTGGATTCCCACAGTATTTCTTTATTAAGTCAGGAAGAATGTTCCCAGTATCTGTTTTTGGAGTAAACAGTGAAGTTATGTCAGAAGGGTAAGCAGCGCAAAAGAGGCTTAAAGAAGGAATTAAAAGGGAAGTAGTAGAGGAACAAGAGTTGAAAAAAGACTAGAAGAACAACGAGGAGAAACTGGCAAAGATGCTTCTGTTTTAGTCACAGAATCACGGAATTGATAAGGTTGGAAGGGACCACAGTGGGTCATCTGGTCCAGCCTCCCTGCTCAGGCAGGGTTGTCCCAGAGCACACTGCACGAGATTTCATCCAGATAATTCTGGAATATCTTCAGTGAGGGAGGCTCCACAACCTCTGGGCAATCTGTTGCAGTGTCGGTCACCCTCAAAGTAAACAAGTTCTTCATCATGTTTGGGTGGTACTTCCTGTACATCAGTTTCTGCCCATTGCCTCTTGTCCTGTTGCTCAGCACCACAGAGCAGAGCTTGGATCCATCCTCTGACACCTCCCTTCACATACTGACAGACACTCATGAGGTGTCCTCTCAGTCAGCTCTTCTTGGCTGAACAGTCCCAGCTCCCTCAGTTTTCCTTGTGGGATGCTCCAGTCCCTTCATCATCTTTGTTTCCCTCTGCCAGACCCGCTCCAGGAGCTCCATGTCTGTCTTGTACTGAGGAGCCCAGAACTGGGCACAGCACTCCAGATGTGCCTCACTGGGGCTGAGTAGAGGGGCAGAATCACCTCCCTTGACCTTCTGGCAATGCTCTTTTCTACCATTGTCCTTCTTGGCACTGCTGATTCATGGACAGCTTGTTGTCCACCAGGACCCCCAGGTCCTGTTCCCCAGCAGGTCAGCCCCCAGCCTGTGCTGGTGCCCAGGGTTATTCCTCCCCAGGAGCAGGACCCTGCATTTGCCTTTGTTAAATTCAGGTTTACAAAACTACTTTGCCCCTTTTTCCAGCCCGTTGAAGCCCTTCTGAGGGGCTGCACAGCCCCCCCTGGGGTATCGGCCTCTCCTCCCAGCTTTGTGTTGTCAGCGAACGTGCTGAGGAGGCATTTGCCTCTTCATGCAAGTCATTGACAAATCAGTTGAAAATACTGGGTCCAGATTTGAACCTTGAGGTTCAGTCACAGATAAAGTACCTAGATTTGGTGGTTGTTCGTCTATACCTTTCAGATCTCCACTAGATTTTAGTGTGAATACCCTTCTATTTTCATTAGTTTAGTCAGGAAGGAAATAACTGCAGAAGGTAGGATTCTGCTGAAGAACCTTTTATTTCTACATTGACTGTTTATTTGACTCTCAAAAAGAAATTGTCTCTCTAAAAAGAGACAATTTAGAATTGTCTAATTCCTAAAAAGGAATTGATGTGATCAGGTGTCACTATTGCCAATTCGACCCTGTCGTTCATGTTTGCTTCTGTCCTGAATGCGAGTACTATTTGTCTTCAGAAGTATTTCCACTGATTATGCTATAAATTTGCTTGCTTTCAGTGTGGAACTCCTGGAGTGGTGCAGAATATTTCTATGGAGCCCACTGTCATTTAAATATGATGGATTACAGAAACAGTATGAAAATGAGCTGTTTTTAGTTTGGACTATGTACATGCTTTGGAAAGAATGAGGAGCCTAGCTATGACAGTTCAAAAATGTGGGTTTTCTTTTCAGAACACTGAAGTTTGTACTCAGCTTTTGTGTATGCAACTTCAGTGACCAAATGTGCTGTAATAGGGTTGTTTTACCTTTTTGAAATTGTAACTTTTGTACTGGAAGTGCCTATGCTTATGGTTAAATTACATCACTCTTTTTGTTTGCTTTTTAATTTGAGGAAAAATACCTTGTTAACCAAGGGAAACAGTGTATATTGTTGTAAAATTTGATTTATCAGAGGAAGTACATTTCTACTAGAAATAAAGGTTTTATGAATGATGTTATTCTTACAATACAGATTATGATTCTGAAGTCTGTGGTGAAATATAGGAGGACTTTACTGTGTGTTTCTAGGCTCATATCTTAAAAACTCTGAGAGAAACTGATACACGGCACAATTGTGTTACATTTTAATGTTATCTGAATCACAAAACCATGAAAAATTCCACTGTTTTGAAGGTGCCAGTAATAACATCTGGTTTTAGTTTAAATTCTTTATTCAGTTATGTTAATGTTACTATGAATTTTGCTTTAAAAACAATGCATACAGTAGATTCTATTACAGATAGAGTACATGGGTGGTGGTGTTGGTTTTGTTTTGGGTTTTTGGATTTGGGTGTTGTTTTGTTGTTTCTGGGATTTGTGTGTGGGGTTTTTTTTTTGTCAGGGTGTTTATTTGTATCTGAAGTCATGTTTTAAAGAAGAGAGGAAGGCTCTAATTTACTGCCATGTTAATTTCTTGTTGAGTGTTTATAATCAAGTTCTATAATCAAGTTTGAAAAGTATTTACTGTTGTTAGCAAGATATCGGTGAAGGAAAAAAGATGTGGCTGCTCTAGTCTTTCTCTTGAACACTGAAGTATATTCACAGGTGATACTGAAAAGGGAAGTTCACTTCACAGGAGGACTTTTTACAGAAAAATCCCCTTGTTCGTTGGGTTGACAAAAACAAATAGCATATGGCAAATCAGTTAACAGCCTTCCAGTTTTGTAACTATTTGCGTAACTGGTCCCGTGATCTCTGGTCGTCTGAAGTATTGAACAGTGGGGAGTGTGCTCAGAACAGTCTGTGGTGATTAACTCTGTTAGTATTTGCAGCCCTTCCTACACCATAAAAGGCTAATGATTTAATTCAATAAAATTGAAGGACTGATCAAAATACCTAGGTATAGGTGTCTTACTTTGAGTGGTTTAGAAGAGCAAATACTTGTTGACAAGCTATGTAGTATAGTTGTACCTTTTGAATATCAGTAGCAACAAATGTAAGGTATATGCCTTTGTCTTAAGTCTGTCTAATGGGAGCTGATAATAACTCTAGGAAATACCTTCTCATATTCCAGTTGCATTTACTATAGCTTCCTACATAATAGGAGTAGAGAGTAGTTGAAACAGTTTATCAGAGCTATGCTAAATGTGGAGGTTTTGTCTGGGTCTCTGTGCTTAGAGCTAAATGATTCATGTTACCAGAAGAACCACTATATATTATTCCTCTACCAAGTTCTTATAGATTTAGTAGCTATTGTAATTACACCTACTGTGAGAAATTAACTAAAAGTTAAGAGTAGGATATGTTTATTTTATTCTTGTGCTGTAAGTTTTATGAGTTCATTGTTCACTCCAATTGCTGTGTAGGTGCTATGAAATGTGGTTTTTTAAGGAATTGTTGACATGAGTTTAAGATTCTAAATAATGTGCACTTCCATTAAATACATAGGAGGAAAGTTATAAGGAATATACCATGGCTATACCTTGGCCTCTGTGTGTTGAAATGGTGAAGTTCTACTGGTGATACTCAGTGCCTGGATTCTGTATAGATATTTTTACACTATATTTGTCCTAATTGTCAGAATGATAAACAATGTGATTCAACCCATACCAGGTAGGTCCTTTTCTTTCTGGTTATTCTATTGAGATAAAGCCTAAAGATGCATCTTTTAAGTGTGAAACACACTAAATTCACTTGTCTGCCTGGGATTTGTGCATCATACTTGTTAAACAGTTTATAGTTTTTAAGCCAGTTTAAAGTGGTATCCTACAGTCTACTTAATAGCTGAGCAGATAAATACACGGAAGTGATATTTGGATGAGAGGGAAGTTGACACTCTCCCTTCTTTTTCGCCTCCCCCATCTGGCAGAAAGTACTTCCTTGTTTTAAATTTGTATCAGGCATCTTGGCTTTTTGATGAGTTCAGACCTGTGACCCTGTTATAGTTCTGAACTGTAGCAAAGTCCAAATTATATCCTCTAAGTTACATGCAAACTAAGTTATTTTAAAGGTCACATTTCAGTTCAGTAGAACTCACTAAATAGTGCAGTGTAAGCTGGGTTTCATGGTATTGCAGCTGGACATGTTGTAATATAATTTGTACAGAGTTGTGTGTGCACATGCAAAGCTGGTGGATCTTGTTTTCTGAATTTGTGATGTAGGGCATCTATGTATTCTGTAATATTCCATGTGCAAACCTTTTATCTTTCCCCATTGCCTTGCTTTGTAACATTGAGACCACTCCCTTCTTGTGTTGAGCGCACTGTTCACTCCCTTAGTGTATAGAGAGGAAAAAAACAGTGCATACTCTGCTTGTTAGATGCTATGACAGACCATCCAGAGCAGGAATTTAACCCTTTGCTGAAGAAGTGGTCAGTAGGTGAGATCCCTTTTTGGTTTCTACAAGTTTTTAAAAAACATATCCTCCAGAATGCAAAAATAGATTGTCACATGTGCAAGAAGTGGGGAGTGTCAGAGTTGCTTGCTCAGTCTGTCTCCTGTGGATGTATTTTTAATAATATTGTGGAAGTGGCTGTAACTGGTAGAGAGACATTTAAAAGTTTTTAGTTTTCAGTAGTTTCACCAAGGGTTCTTTAATCATGCACTAAAACATTCACATTGTGCATAGAGTGTCAAGTCATGTAATAATGTTTTGTAACTGAAAAACTAAATGATTCTTTACACAATTTTTCAAAATAAATTTTCCATCAGTGTTTTCCAAGCCAGATACTTTGTTCTTGCAAATTTTCTGTAGGCTGCCATTAATCATGCAGTAAATGTGCTGGTTTTGCACAGAACTTCTGCTTCACTTGAGGCCTCACATGGGTGTTGGTCATACAGCAAACTGAGTATTCTGCTGCTTCATTGATATATAGCTTCACTTCTTTATAATCTGTTATTCTAGTGTTGCTGGAAAGATGTGATTTTGTCCAGATATTTCTTATAATGAGCAACAGCATCTCTAAGTATTGTACAAACAGTAGTAGCATTTTTTACTGTGATGCATCATATCGCACTTACTTCATTTAGGGTTAAACAGAGTCTTCCTGTCCCCTTTTTTAAGTGACATAACTAGGGCTAAAATGTACTTATGCTTCAGTCTGTTTATTAACAACCTTCAGCCGTTCCCAGAAGACTCAGGAAGTGCGTGTTTTCTGGCTTGGCTATGGTGAAAATAAGGTTTCTTGTCCATTAGGGGAATGAGCATAATTATGTCCTTTGTATATATACAAGGCGAGTGTAATAATGCCCCTGTGCTAAGATGGCAACTATTTTAATCCAGCAAGGCTCAAAAAGACATGGTTTGTGATCTGCTATTGTATTGGATAGAGATGTTTGAAAATGGTCTGTTGTGTGTTAAAGTGGGAATTAAGCTTAAAATAGAACTGAGTGAAGAGTTACGTGTTTCAGAATTAACCTTTGGTTCAAATGCAGATAAGACTCAGGTATTCTAACAATCTCTATTAAGAACATGTGAAAAAAATCTGGCTAAGTTTCTTTAAAAAAAAATTCTTCCCAATTAAAATTTGAATTAAATTAAGGGGATGATTGAAAGCTAAAGAGGGTTCTGATCTGGTTTACAAAGTAGGATTTCCTGGTCTGTATTTTATGTATGCTTGTGTTTCTAGTGAGACTTACTTCATGTGAGTGTGTGTGTGTTTGTATTTTTCTCAAGTGGTGGTGGTAAGGGAGTCCATTCTGTTTGCTTGGGACACAGTACTTACCTCCTTCCTAACTTTGTTGGTAAAGATGCTAGAGCTGATACCCACCCACAGTGAAGAGCCTGTTCTTCGACAAGCTCAATGTGAAGAGGCTGTGATGAGTAGCAGAGAGGAAGGATGGCTGGAACTGTGTTCTGGCTACTGCACACTGTGTTGGTAGAACTTCCTGAGGAGGAAGAAGTGGTGTGTTTAGGAATAGCCCTCGCTGCAGTCTGTGGCAGGCTGTGAGCCCGCTGTGGGACTACAGAGCGAGGTCACCTGAGTGAAGAAGAGAGCAGACCTGTAGGTACTGCATAGAAGTGAAGTTTTCTTTACTTAAGTTTCCATCATGATGCAGTGAGGTAAATATGCTGTTCTAGTTCTTCTGAATGTGACTGTGTATTAACTGAAGAATTCTGGAGATGATTCATTAACAGGGCGGATAGGAGTGGTTGTTGAGATACCCTCTGTGGCAGTGTGTTCCTTTCCTCTCTTGTCTTAACACTGATGTTCAGTGTCCCAGTTGGGAACTTTTTCAGTCAGTTTGCTCTGCTGGTAGGAAACTATTGCTGTTAAAATCTAATGATTAGTCCAACTGATCCATTCAGTGGCATGGGTAAACTGGAGTGCACAACTGTAATCTCTGATTTAATTCAGCTGATCTGCAAATCTCCAGGAGCAGAACTTGATTCTTTTGTAATTATGGCTCCTCCTTTCAAAAGCAGTCACAAATGTTTCCACTCATATTCTGTCTGTGGTAGATTCCTGCCCTTTCCTGGAAAATAAATATGTCACACCTGTGAAGTTGTTAAATCTCAAACAAGACATCCCCTCTTGCCAGACCTGACTTTCATCTAGAGTTTCCAAAGCAGTTCCTTTGCTGCTGGTCTGGGGACATGTTTATGGAGAAAAACAGTCTTTGTCTTTCTCTTCCTCAATTGTGGCTCTCCATTTTTAGCTTTGCTTTAGAAACCTGACTTGCTGTATACATTATCTTACAGCATGGCTGGATCTTCAGTGGTTCAGTACTTTTTGGAGTTTTTTGCTCACTTTATCATGCAAATGGTTCTCTAATATTAGAAATTGACTTTTTAAAATTAAAGTTGACAGTGATACTGCTTTTCAAGTATATGTGCTAAAGCTTAACAGGCAAATGGATTTTTCATACTGCATTGATACTATGAATTTATTAATTCTTTATTCCTCAGAGCAATGTAGTCTTTTGTCCAGCTAAAAGTGATTTTTTAATTCCTGTTGTTTTCCTTTTGCATATTTAACAGGTGCATTTCTAGCAGAGTTTTGCAATTAAATATTTTCAAGCTACAACATAGTGTACTGTTAATACCAGTGTCTTAATTTTTGCAAGCAAAGTTAGCTCCATGTCCTGAAGGTCAACCTACAAACTGTTTTCAGAAGTTTTTTAGGAATTATTTTTCTATTCATGTCTCAAAAAGACTACTAGATTTTCTTCATAGTATCCTGTACGTATCCTTGTACAATCTATAGTGAACTTCTATTTTAATATGAAATTGAAATGTAAAGTACTGTTTATTTTATGTATATGAACCTGTCACATTTTTTTTCCTCATCTTAATCTGAGTGCCTCTGCTTTATTTCCAGTGTTGCTATGGCTTTTGATGTTGCTGCCCTGAACCTTCTAATTGATATCAATCTTCTAGCCTATAAAATGCCTAGCCTTTAAGTTTGCTCACAGCCACATTTTTTCCTCTCTCTTAACTGTAGTACCTAGATTGTTTTCAGAGGGGAATGAGGTATAATTTGCAGATTAGTTTGGAGCTACAATCCAGAACTTGTAGAAAGCAGAAAAGAAAAACACTTTCTTTTTTGTTCTTGATATAGAAACAGTTCTTTGTTAGTTTTTAGATGTGAAACTGACAGGGTGTTTTGAAAAGATAAAGTACTGTTTAGCTGGAAGCAGCTTTTGTCTGCCTGTTAGGAAGAAGCATATTGCAGTTGCAAGGAAAAAAGAAAGACCAGACCAAATTGATAATTATGAGAACAAACAGGCAGGAGTACAGAGAAGTGATAATCAGTTCAGACAGTAAAATAAAAGAGCTATTATCCTAAGATAGAAAAGGAAGCAGGAATGCATAAAGATAGAGACAAAAGTAGAAACCAAAACCAGTTAGACAGTGAAGAGGTATCCACGAAGAGAAACTGAAATGTGTTGTCGGAAGTAAATTAGTGTAACATGCTCTAATTAAAATACAATTTTATAATTAACTTGTCCTGAAGACAAATAGGGAAAGGTATAGTATATTATACTGCTGACTTCTCATTAATATATTCATAGATGATTATGATTCCCATAATTTTTAATGTAGGGCATCAGGTAGTTCTTTGTACAAACACTGCAAGAATTTTTTTGGTTTGTTTTGTTTTTTGAAATAAATAAATCTGGTTGGAAATATCTCCAAGTAAAATAATTAATCATGTGAAGGCCTTGATCGTTATCTAAAAATAAAAAAATAAAACCCAAGTGGCATGTTTCATAGAAATAATTCAGCTATTTCATAAGAGTTTTATAAAATCTTAGTATGTTAAATAGTCACTTAAAATATTTAACTTCTTGAATAGAGTTGGGTCTTCTTTTCTTCTGTAGTGCTGCTCATGCAGGAAAAAGGACATTATGCGGAATTTAACCTATCATTTAAATTTGTCCATGATTCAGGTTCATTTGACAAACCCTCATGGGCTTTAATTGAGTAAACAAGAACTGCTAAGATTGGTATTATCTAATCACCCACATTTTCTCATTTGGCTTACTGTGGACTTGTAGTTGTGTGGTTAAGTAAGTCATGGCTTTTCATAAAGTGATAATAAAATACAACATTTCTATCCACAAATGCACTGGGGCTTTTTTGATGCCAAGTGTTTTAATTTTTTTTTTTCCCTGAACAAGACCTGACTGCTGTTTTTCCATGCTCTGAACACTGGCATAGTATGTATTTCCTTGTACCAGACTGCATAAGGCTTAAGAAGTTGGAGAGCAAAATAAGGGAATGAGTTTTTAATCTCCCACTCACTGGCTTGGAAGTTTAGACTGGCTCTGCAGCCTGGAGAACAAAGAATTGGGAAAAAATCTCATCTTGAGCCAGTGCTTCAAAAGTGCAAATAAGATCACTTGGGTAACTGCAGACTAAAACTGTGGTCAGATGAAAGTATGGAACTAATGATCTGCAGTTGAGTCAATAGAGAATAAAATGATGGTAGAGTAATTAATGCAAAGTATTCTCATTTCAAATAAAATGTTTTATTAAGTAGATATTGCAGATGGAATTAATTGAGATAGGTTTCTGAAACTTGTAAGTCAATGTACTTCAATGTTTAATGTGATTCTTAAAACTTTCAGCTGTGTTGTCTGGAGGTCAGTGAAATGGGAGACTAATTCGGGAGCAATTGGATGTTAATGCAGTTAGCTAGTTTACATATTGTAAAGGCATAAATTAGTGAAACAGAAGGATTTTTTAAGAATGATACCACAATCCTAGCTTTAAATGCAAGTAGAGTTGCTTTCTGAAGTTGGTGAAAGCTGGGAACATCAACCCTTTAAAAATCTCAGTCTTGTTTAATGCCTTTTATTTGAAACTCCCATGCTTGTCCAGTGTCTGGACTGGTAGCTTTAGGAAGACTAAACGTTCAGTATTTATGCTGTAGCATTCCCTTCATACTTATCCCTCTGAAGAGATCTCCCATGTTGTTCTTTTTATTGGTTCTTGAGGCTTGTTGGGAGAAAAAACAAGTCTCTGTAAGAAGAGGAGAACTTACCTTGAGTTAACCTGGGAGAGTCTGTTTTGTCTTGGGTGCTGGTTTGAGTCAGGCTGGCTCTTGGCTTTGATGCTTCAGCTGCTATTGTTGTAAAGCTTCCTGCTATCTGCAAACACATGGTAAGTTTAGAACTGCAAACCTGAAGTATTTGTAACATGATCTGTAGTTCCAGTAAATAATCTGGAAGTAGAATTTAGGGAGGTTACATTTGTTTTGGAATAGTCTGTATTGACCTACTACAAACTTCTTGTCAAGTGTCAGATTTGTTTGTTTGTAATGGAGAGGCTTTGGACTACATTCCACTTTTGAGTGGGCAGTTTCTACTTTCTACTTCCATTACCTGACCTTAATCACTTTAATAATACTCAGCTGCAGTTTTAATAAAGATTTTTACAAAAACTGGCTGCTCAGCTGGCAAGGGATGTGGGCCGTTACTAGACAAACAGCAATATATATTTGAAAGGAAATATTGTTGAGAACATCCTTCATTATAAAGGTGTAGATAGCCAGATATTGTAGGATGTGATCTTTTTTTTTAATTACCTTTTGCTGCTTTCTAGTTAATGCAGTTTTCATATTTCTTATAAAGGAGCTAGCCAAATTAATACACTGATATATTTATTTTGAAATTACAGACTGAAATTTTATTGGAACTATTTGGTCTGTTTTCTTGTCTGTACAGCATCGCCTGATTTTTGACCATTTTTTTTCCTTTGAAGGTGTCACTTGTGTCTCAGTGCATTAGTTTGATTTCCTTCATAGCAGTCTGGAAGATTTGCTGTTTATGTTCTGGTATGAAAAGGAAGTTTTTTGCTTAATCGAGGCCCAGAGTTCAAACACGTGCTTCTGGAGAGAGGTTGAAAGGACCATGAGTAAATTTGTGACTCCTGTCTAGAAGCCTTTCTGAAAAGGCCAGTCCTTTTTGCTTATTTGTTGATGTTGCCTTGATCTTTTCTCATTTGTCTCAGTGGCTTTACAGAGCAGTATAAGGTGATTCTTGTGACTGTAGTCTTTCATTCACTAGTTTATTGTTTATAGAGAATTTGAAAACTTGCGAAGCTGTGGGATAATCCAACAAAGCTGTCTTTGCACAGAACATACTGTTTCTAGAATCAGATGAAAAAGAGGAATTGAGGGGGGGAAAAACGAGTTTTTGTCATGTGGTCAATGATGAAATGCTTGTAATAAAGTGTGATAGCTTGTCAAATGTCGTTTTCGTATTAATAGCAGATCTTGAATGAAGTTTGATCAGTGGAATCCTTTTTTGTTTCAACAAAACATTTGGAGAGCCACTGTCTCTGCTTGCATGTTTGGAAACATAAGTAGTGTGGTGTTCCCTAATGCTAATGAAACCTTAGCAGCAAATGAGAACTTTGTGGTCTAAAGAGCCTAAGTAGGACAGCAAAGGCTTTGTTCTGCTGTGTGCTGAAGGAAGTCAGTTTGTCTTAATGGTATTAGGTATTGACTGCATACCAAAAGCACATTTTAGAAACTACTTTTGGATGCTAGGTTAATTTTGTGAGAGTAATTACACAAATGAGTGGAGTATAAAAAAGAAAGACTTCTTGAGATTGATGTATTTTTATGCATATTTGCAAATGTGGTTTGATGCTACAGTCTGGTAACTGTCTCCCTGTTCCCACACTCAAACAATGCATGTGGAGTTTCTCTAAAAACAGTAGCAGAAATGTCACTTTATTTGACAAAAGATATTTTGAGTGGAAATGTCCAGTTGGTATAAAGTGCACATATCAGAATAATCTGAGATACAGGCCATGTTTTCCCAAAGACATTGAAGTCTTGTCTTCAGTCCCTCTCCCATCTCTTGGCTGTTTATGTGGTTCTCTGGTGAAACAATCGGGGAAAGTGGTTGTGGTTTTGGTGGAGAGAGTGGTGCAGAGGCTGGTGGTGGAACAGGATGGATGCTTTTGGTTGGCAGTACTTGCATGCCGTTGGACTGAAGTGTTCAAGGCACTAATGGCTGTGGTTGTTAGTCCGTGGTGTAGGATACTGGGACCTGCAAGGCAAGATTTGACAGCAACCTTAATCTTGTATGTTATTTTTATTTTTGTTGGTTGTATATAGTTGTCTTGACCTGGTATCTCTAAGTGAACGTGCTTTCCTTGAGTCTTAGGCCTTGCAACATTTTATGGCATTTTTTGATTTAACTGTAGATCATCCTACTGCATGTTGAAATTGAACTTAAATTGCTAATGCTAGAAGTCTACATCATTCATTAGGTTCAGGCAGGGTACTGAATCTGCAAGAGATAGCCTCTGATAAATAGCCTTCACAGGGTGGGTTTTTTTTTGTGTAACTTAATTAAACTTTGAACTTAATTGCTTCCTTAGCTTTTTTCTTTTTTCTGCTTTTTATTTTTTAAGTTTACTGTGAAGTGTATTTGGATACAGCCTCTACAGGACACAAACTTGGATGTTTCATTTACTTGTCTTTTTGGGTTACTATGTAACTGCTAAGAAAAAATATTTTAAATGCTATTGTAACCTGAGAATCCTTGATTTTTCCACTGTGGTAGATTATTGTTGCATGAAATGCAAGTATGTGTTTGACTAAAAATGTTTTTTAGGCTGTATTTTGTACCTTTGTTTTCTCCTGCCTAATTCTTAACCCCCACATTTCTGCTTGTTTTTTGAATTTTCAGCTTATTGAAAAGTCCTGATTAGCATGTCTTCCACCTGTTGATCAGTACAGAGTGCAGTGAAAGGTTGATTTTGAAGATGGTTTAATGTATTAAAAATTCCCCGAGTTTTTTTGGGGAAACACAGTTTATTTTTGACTGCTTCTCCTTTTTGTTTTGTGCCTTTACTTTGCTATAACTTTCTTAATTACTTAGGTCAGGTTTGCTTTTTTTGCAATCTCCTGTTAGAGCTGATCATGAACTGCGTATATAGTTTTGATTTAATAAATGTTTTTGATATGCAGGCTACACTCAGTTTAATCATGCAGCTAAAATTTATATTATTTTTCTTTTAGTGGGCAATCCTAAGAGTGAAAGTAATTTTTTGTATCCACTGAAATGATAATTTCTTGCGTTTCAAAACTGCCAGACATCTCTTCTGTGAGCAGTCTCTTATTTATCCAATAGTGATCTTTGGTTATGTCTGTTATCTGGGTGGAAAAGACTCACTTTTGAAATAAAGGATTTGGAGAGGAAAGAAAGATTTGCATTGTGAAAGTGATGAAAGACTGCTTACAGCTTAACATGCAAGTATTTAGAGCTGTTTTTACAAAAAGAGGTAGATCTGTTCCTGCACATGAAACCCACTGTTCAGGTATATGGCTGAGACGTATATACACATTTGACTGATTTATAACTTGAATGACTTCTATCCAAGTAGCAAGCATTCCCTCAGAGCACAACCTACAAATAAATTGTGTGTAAATCTGGTGCTGTTGCAATTCTTAACTAATTCTGGGTAATTTTGTTTCCTTTTGTTTTTAAAGGATCAGTTTGATAACTTGGACAAGCATACACAGTGGGGCATTGACTTCTTGGAGAAATACGCAAAATTTGTAAAAGAAAGGATAGAAATTGAGCAAAACTATGCAAAACAACTGAGGTAAGATTTTTTTTTTTTCTTTGCAAAAGGATCTTAGCAGTTACTTAAAATCACTGTATCAGATGATGGGCAAGTATGAAATGTAGTGATTAATGACTGTTTTTCATTTACACAGTGAATTACATCACTAGCTGTTTTCACGACAGACCAGTCTAAACCAGAAAATTATCTTTGGGTGTTTTTGCCTTCTCTCCCACTCTTCTCTCCCACCCACCCTTCAGATCTTTGAACTAAAAAGATTTAAGACTTAAAATTAAAGATTCAAAATAAGGAAAACCATAGTGATTTTTTGCACTGACTATCAGCATGTTTGCTGTAAAGTGCATTATCTGTATCTACACTTGTGTGTGTGTGTGCCTCTGCTACTAATTAATTTCTCATGTTGAATTGGCAAGAGCTACAATACATTGTGTTAAGCAATCTGAGTGAAGTAATTGAGGAGAACTTGAGAAAACAACAAGACCTTCCTGTCCTTATAGCACACCCTTTCCGTAGCAGGTCTTGTCCCTTTGGGTGAGACTGTAACCCAGCCACCCTTTGTCTTACCTCTGTTCTGTAGCTGCCAAGTGAAACATCTTTTAGGTCCGATAGGAATTTCCCTTCAGGGATCATACAAGGAGAGTAGCAGCCATGAAATGACTGCTTCAGAATAAAGTTATTTCTTCAGAATAAAATAGGTTGATTTTTACCAAAAGGCGCACTCAGTGCGTGAAGAATAAAATTTAAAGTAAGATTCTCCTGTGAACTTGGCATTCACTGCCAGCTTTGCCTTCACCATCATCTTCACTGTTTTGAATTCCTTTGGGGATTCAGCTGAAGCTGCTGCCTGCCCTTGTCAAGACTGAAACTGATAACAACTTCTCTCCTGTGGTTTCTTCCATCATCTCATCATTTGCAAAACAGATTGTTACCAGATAGAGAGCTGAGAAATCCTTCTTCATTAATACAGTAATGGGGTTCACAGCTGAGGATATGGATGTTCTCTATCTGGGCTGCTCATTTCCTTTTTGATTTCTTTATCAGTTTCTTTTCATCCAGTTGTATATATTCACCTAACATAATAACCCATTGCTTTACTGAAGGAATTTTTTTCTTAAAAGGAAGAAAATAAATACCACTTTTACAAAGCTGGTATAGAAGAATCTAAGGAGGTAAGGGAAAGTTGGAAGCATGCGCAGCACAGTTTGCAGCCTTGTTTCGATTTGTTTTCAGTTGTCTGTTTAAAAATAGAAATATGTTTTATTTCCACAGATCTATCAAGATATTTTCCTTAAATAGTATTAGCAAATGTCATTTTGCTTAATTGTATTTAACGGTTCATTCCACGGCTAGCAAGATGAGACACCACATTATTACTTCAGGATTTGACTAAAAATAGGAAATTTTCTCTGTTCAGCATTTTACTCTGGGTAAAACTATTGATTTTTCTTGAAGTGTCTTTCAAAAATGAAAGAGTTTTGTCGAGCACCCCTTCTGTCAGATGACTGGAGTGACTCCTTGTGCAGTAAGTATGACAGTTCTGGGAAGAACAGGTCTTGCTGCACACATGCTATACAGTGCATGCATGCACTTCCTGCCTGCTTCCAGTGAGGGTCTGGACAGCACATACTTCAGAGGGTGACTGATTTTCTGCCAGTAGACAATTTGTGAAGCTACTCTTTGATATTCTTGCATGTGTATTCTTTGGAGGAGACTTGACTGTTTAGTAGTGAACTGTCTCACGATGACAACTTGATTTCAGCCCTCATTCCTCCTGAGGACACTCACTGTTTTTAATTATGTAAAATAGTTATGAGGCCCAGGGGGGATTGAGATCAAGCAAAATTGTCACCTTCAGAAGAGTTAGCCATCCTGCATCTTGCTCCTGGGAACTTCTGAGAGAGAAGATCTTGTGGGATGGACTGTGGTTCTGGTGAATTTTAACATTGGCTGCATATGGCCTGTGAGATAGATATTAATATCCCTAATGGAAATTTCTAGTATATCACTGTTTCTTCCTTTTGTAATGGAAAACAATTTGAAAAACAGTTTTGAGAATCTTTTCATAATGAACTTTATAACTGAGATGAATTATGCTCTTGGTTAGTAGAGTATAAACAGTAGAGCAGGCAGTCACCTCTTGGTAGATCTGTGGCTCTCTTAGTACTTGGATGGGAGACCAAGAAAAGCCAAGTTTAGCCAGGAGATAAAGCTAAGTGATGTATGGTGGTATTTTTTTCTGTTTTGGTTTCAGTGTGGACCATGAATATTCTGTTGAGATCATTGATGGATCTTATTCTCATAACTTAAATCCAAGGATGAAAACTTGAGTGAATTTTCCATAAGTTTTCACAAATTAGAGTCCACCTCCTGGCAGAAATTCACATTCCCTTTGTGTATACCCTTGCATTTTGAAAACTATTTTTCTTTATACTGTGCAACTTGGTGATGAGCCTTTCCCAGGTGCAACAGCCCTTCCAAGTCTTCTAGGAGATGGCAAGTGATGCATGTGCAGCATATGAGAAGCCGTTTGAGCAAACTCACTATATTCTTACTATATGCAGGTGTTGCAGCTCATGATTGCCAAGTAATTCCAGAAGTGATAACTTTTTCAAATACTGGTTTTAGGTTACAAGTCATTCCTTGCTATTCTTTGATACTGAAAAAATTATAAGAAAAATTGAAGAATCCTCAATTGTCTGTGGAGGAAAAAACCACCCTAGCTTGTCTTGTCTTTGCCTGCAACATAATGTGTTCTGGAACAAAAAAAAGAAGTTTAAATTGGTTTTGTTTGAGGTAACTTAAAGGAAAATCTGAAGTTTTATGTAGCATAGGTCTCAACTAATGTGTTACCCGAAGGTTTGCAAAGGTTATTACAGGCTGTTACTGGGTTAGAAGGATGTGAATCAGGACAAAGATACCACAGGGTACATTGTACATTAACACATTCAATTTTAATGATACGACTGTTGAATTTGTTTATATTTTGTAACTGGAAAAAATTAGATTTCATATGTGCCAAACTACTGGGCTCTTGACTGACTTTTTAAATTGAATTCTCAGATGCTGCTGATGATCAGAATTGTTTCTTAAAAGCAGCAGAGTGAAAGTCTGGTTTACTTCCACATCATTACACACAAAATAATTCTGGAGGTTCACTCCCTTTTTGTCCTGTCTGAAGCATGATGACACTTGAGCAGACAGAGGAGTTCCACTTCCTGTGATGTTAGGCAGTAATACAAGTTATACCTGCAGCTGGAAGTGAAACTGCCAGGCAGAATAAAACTTCTGAATATGATCAGCTTCTCTATTGTTGGTTTAAAGCAAATAGCTATGATTGTTCATGAGCTGTTTGTTGCTCTTTAAATTTTGCATTGTGATCTCTGGAGATGTCTGGCTACTCTGGTCAATTCTATTTTTCATGTTCCTTCTGCATACTGTTGTGTATAAGTGTTATTTTTATAAATACAGTATTAATGTACGCATATGTCTAGTCAAACTGAGACACAGTTTCCACATTTTTAGATGCACAATCTTGGAAACATTTTTGAAAATGGGTGTAAGTTCAAATGTAAAGTTGGGAACACACATTATCACCACATGTGATTTCTCAAAATTCTCTTCCTTTGATTGGAGCTGAGATTTTACACTTCTCATTACTATTCAAATACAGTTGTGGCAGGTTTTGTTTATAGTCATGTTTCCATAATCTTAAACATGTGGTTTCTTAATGGTTCCAAGGATATTCAGCTTTGTAAACTTGAAGGCCAGGTTACAATTTTTTAAGATTGATTGCTCCAGTTAAAACTTTTTCAGATGAGATGTTACTAAATACAGTTAATTGTTACTGTTTTCCCCCAGTCCATAACACTGGTATGCAGTCACTGAAGACATCAGAATTGTATTGAAACTATTACTTTACATGTAAATAGGTGTCTCAAACCAAGACAATAGGAAATGCTTTTAAGTACTTACTGCAGATTTAGCTACTTATGAAAACAAAAAAAAGTTTGTTACCAGGCTCATTTATAATATGATATAGAGGCTGTAGTGGTTTAGTATAAGCAGATACCACAGTACCTGAGGTGCTAACTTAATAGGAATTGTACCATGTTGATGCTGCTGCTTCTGTTCTTTATGTGCTATATTAATTGACTGAAGAAAACTTAGTTTTGAGTTGATAAACACAGTTCTTACACGTCTGTAAAATTTTGTGTAGATGTTCTATGTACATGACTATGAGTAATTTTTATCAACTGGAGTGCTTTTTGAAACATCTGCTTAGGTGACTGAGGTGGTACTTCTCTTAAAAATCAGGTTTCTGTCTCGCTGGTGTTGACCTGAGACCAATTTATACCAAGAAGTGAGGTTAATAAAATTATGGGAGCAGCACAATTGGATGTAGTTAATCCTGTATAAAATCTGCTTCCAAATGGCTGGCTGTAAGACAGAGTGTGATAGAAGTCATCAAAATTTTACTTCCAAAGAGGATTAAAGTGTCATCAGCTGCACTTTTCTTAGGAAGCAAAGAAATTAATCTTGTAGATTTGTTTCTGTTCTGATGGTCAGCAATTACTTGTACAGTTTTCTTATAAACTAGTCCAGATCCATATCTGGATTCTGATAATTAGGCATGGATTAGGATTGAAATGTCAGAGAATGTTATGCCCCCTTAAAAGTGTCAACTTTGAAATAATGCTTCACTCTTCAAATCCATGCTCATACTGGCTGCTTGTTAACCTGTGCTTTTTCAAAGATTTAAATTTAATATCTCTGTTTTGATTAGGTATTGGTATTCACTTATTGGAAAAGCCATCTATGCTTAATCGTTCACATGAACACTGTCTTTTTCTTTGATCTTTAAAACCTGCATTTGCTTGTCATTTCATATTTTTTGTCTTTGATGACTGTACCTTGTACTGTTAAATCCTGATCACAGTGTCTCAAACCTGTATGTTCCTTTGATCCAAAGGTAGATAGGATTGACAAATGAAACTGGCTGTTACTAGGAGAAGGGATTATATAATATTTCTGTTTTGTAGAAATAGTAAACAATTGCATTAAAGATGAAACCAGAACAGAAATCAGCATGCTAGTAAATAATCTGTATTTATGACGCTTCTGCGATTTTGAACTGTATGGCTTTAGTAAGTCTTTTTTTTTCTCATTTTTAACAACTCTGAAGATCTTCCCTTGAAAAGGCTCGTGCATGGTTGCTTAGCTACAGCATTGTATGTGTGTTATGCATTTCACCTTCTGAATAATAATAAGATGAATTTTAGGAATTTCCTATTCATTAATAAGCAGTGAGGAGCAAAGCAGAAATGTAAGGGAAAATGGAACACAGGGAAGTTACTTAGTGAATATTACTATTTTTTTCAATTGTGTTTATGCATTTTCCTATCAAAATGTCTGCATTTAATCCATACCAAGTAGAATGTTACAACAGATGGTGGGTTCTGGGGATAGCAAGAAGAGATTCTTGCTGGACTTTCAGTAAGGAGGTTACTATGAAATGTGTAGATAGTTTTTTCGAAGTCAGTGTTTATTCAGTTTCTTAGTGCATATTGATAGAAAAAGGACCTGGCTTTCTTATCATGGTTGCATTTTTTTGGTTGTAGTCTCAGAGGGTATGGAAACAGACAAAAGATCCAAGCTTACTATTTGCACACCAACTCGCTGCTCATATTTTGGTGTATACTTTGTGACTGGACATAATCTCACTATGTGGTCTCTTGTGCCATAGAGATGACTTCCAGATAAATAGATTTGAGAAACTGTACAAGGTTATTTTAAATGAAAGCAGAATTAGCACCCTTATTTTAATGGTAAGGTAGTTCACAATTTTAACAACTGAAGTTACAGAGAGACAGTGGGGTGAAATACACAAACATGGATGCCAGGTTTTTTCCCCTCCTAGAATCTTCTCTTCTCCATTCCTTTTTTTCCTGCATTCTATGATAAGCAGATTATTTCGTATCGATGTTCTCAAAAATTGGGCTGTGATACTCTGTTAAGTGCTGCTCCTGTGGGTTGTCTTCTAGAGATTTGCTTAGATTCTAAAACCCTGATATTTTTGCAATGCTGGTGGTAGGACAAATTGTAAAATTTTTTTCTGAAAAGAGATATTATCATATTATATTATTATTAAATTAAATTAAATTAAAATCATATTATAATTGCCTCTCTTGTTCTGGACATGTCCTTATTGAAGATTTGGAAATACTGTGGTTAAAATTTTTGACCTGAATCCGCACTCAAAGCTTAATTCAGGCATGGAGTTTGGTGCTCATGGCACAGCACACAGTGTGCACTGTCCGTGTGTTACACAGTGATCATACATTGGCCTTGTCCTCGTCTGCTGCTGCCTTCTGCATGCATGAAAACGATGTTAAATAAAGAACTCTTCATTTTATATCTAGTCACTGCAATAGAAGTTTTAAAATAGTTACAAATTGTTCTAGGTCAAAGTGACTTAAAACTTTGATAATACCATAGATTCCTGCCTTGTGTTATCTAAAGGACCCTTATAAGTTGACAGAGGGAATAGATTTGTTCATAGAACATTAAACAGAAATAATTTGTTCATGCAGTTGTCTGTGTGCATCTTCTCAAAAGAGACTCTAAAATAGTATCTTTTTTTATTCTTCCTTAATAGAAATCTGGTTAAGAAGTACTGTCCTAAACGTTCACCAAAAGATGAGGAACCCAGGTAAAAATGTCCATTTCAAGTTCTATGTGTAAAAAGTGAGAACTAACAGTATATGCTGCCCTTTTATGAATTTTTTTTTTTTTTAAGATAAAGTATTTAATTGGTGATGACAATGAAAGAACTGTGCTTGGCTTCTAATAGTTCTGCTGTAATTCTTAAGCATAAAACCTTTATCTACTCCTATTGGTATTTTAATGTAGTAAACGTGGCACATTGTACTTGCTCCCTTCCAAATTAATCTTTAGGTAACTGAAAATTTGAAAGCAGAAGTTTAGCTTGCTGTGTACAGTCTGGTATTTTTTGTTAAAGAAAAGCAAGTGTGTGTCCTTAGGCTTTGGTTTTCTGCTTAGTTTTTCTGTACATTTTTATGACAATACAAATGTAGCTGTGCATCTCTATATTGAGACCTGAGTGTACACGAAATTGTCATGTTTTGGGCAAGAAGAGCTCTTAAAATGCTGACTTGCTTTGACTCTGGAGACAGAATAAGTGAATGTCTAATGGTGGAGGAACAATTTGTGCTAAACAACTTTATTTATCAGAAATGTGCTTGTTTTGCTGTCCTTCTCCATAGCCATTTAAAAAATTTATTTGAAAAAGCACAATACTTTTTTTTTTTTTTAGGGGTAAGTCTTAGGAAATAAAAAAAGTGGACAAGTTCCAGGTTGCAGCCAGAGCACATGCTGTGCAGAGTGCCTAAGAATTCACAGTAGGATTTCTTCTAACTCTTTTAACTATGTAAAAATCCTGGACCTCAAGGAATAGGCTTTCCAGTGCTAGAGTGGCATTTGAAATTCCCAAAAGCCAAGCCTATGGAAATGGCAGTATTCCATAGTTAAAAGAGAGAAAGATGTATATTTTAATGTGGTGCCTGTTTTTTTTTTTTTCCTTTCTTCCCTTCCACACACACTTTCTACCCTTTGCCCCTCCTCTTCCCCCCTTTTTAGTGCCAGCCGTAGTGGCACCTTACTTCCAGCCAAGAGGTGGGCAGGCAAACAGGCAGCTGTCTCCAGAGCTGATAGCAAACTTGTTGTGTAGAACATCCATCGGGATGCATAGGAGTGGGATGATTGGCATGTTCCACCCTCAAGACTACCAAGTACATCATCTCTGCAGCAAGCTCAGCCTCCGAGCCTAGGGACGTATGTATCTGTTCCCAAGCTCAGGCCTCTCACTGGGCAGCTTAGGAGATACCACTATACCACAGGGCTTGCCAGGTAGTATTTTTCTTCTTTCTTTTCCATCCACAAACCCCATATTCTTATAAAATGTATTTGAAGAGACATTGCAACATGTAGTACGTGCTAGGCTTAACATAGGCTTTCCCAGCTTGTGTTTCTACTCTTAACTCAGCATTAAGATAAGGTTTATCGTAAAATGTCTGTGATTTTATTATCTAATCAGGAGTACAGACTATACTGAGAGAAGTGTATTTAAAAAAGCTGTTTAACTTTTTGTGTATGTTTGTTTGTGTGTGTGTGCTTTCTGTCAGGTTTACGTCGTGTATTGCCTTTTTTAACATCCTCAATGAGTTGAATGACTATGCAGGACAACGAGAAGTAGTCGCAGAAGAGATGGGACACAGAGTGTATGGAGAATTGATGAGATATTCTCATGATCTAAAAACTGAGAGAAAAATGGTAATTTTTGTATTTTTAAATTTGAAAATAGGATATCAAAATGTGTGTCTTTTAACGAACTGATGTATTTGTTTACCCATTTTGATGAACATGGCAATACATAGGTTTTGTAATACATTTATAACACACATTTATTCTATAATATAATATATAATATTATATACTATAATACAGTTATTAAACCTAAAAATTAGTATCTTAGGAAGAGAGTGCTCACTAGTGAACTTTTTCTTGCCAGTGTACCCCAGTATCTGTGATACTATTCTTACGTGTTTAGTAATATCTTCCAAAGAGTACAGGTAGCTTGTGGAAGATACTGCACATCATAGGCTGTCAACTAGAGCAGGGACTAATGAATGGTAATAATACTAAAAATACCGGCAAATTTAACTTATTTGTGGTGTTTTTAGCATCTTCAGGAAGGGCGAAAGGCTCAGCAGTATCTGGACATGTGCTGGAAACAGATGGATAATGTGAGTTTGTGTTTGGATTTTATTCCTGTTGAACTTAAATAAGATATACAGTCTGTATATGGAACTGTTTTCATCTGTCTTGCTTAGATTTAATATTTAGCTGTATTACTTAATGTCCAAGTAACTTAGTGACATCCAAAATACAGTTCAGTGTATTTACAGTTCCCTGGTTAAAAAAAAATCTCCTGTAAACAGCTTCTGTGTGTATGTTTGAGTGAAGCCTTGGCTTTTATCCAGCATAAAGGAATCTGGTTTTAACATGGATACAGACTTCGGTTGCTTCTCCTTGGGCTACTAAAAATGACAGTTTATTTATATGAAGATGAAATCTTAAGTCACTGAATTTGTCTTGAGCTTGAGGGCTTGTTACATAAGATATATTCAAGAATACCACTATAGACTATTCTACTTTCAGGAGGTAGAATTACTATTTAACAGAGAAATGCAGGAAGATATAATTTCTAGGACAGATTATAAGCTTCTTTTTCTTGAAAGAAATGCTTTTAAAGATAGGAGGATATTCAACCAAGTCTGTTCAAGATGCATTCTGATGTTCTGGTTTTCTGTCTTAAAAATTCATTATATCTTTCATTCAGATTTGTAGCGGGTTAAGTTTGAAACCGGGCGGAAACACTAATTAAATGTAGTGGTTTTGATTAAAAATATTCATTATTTACTTATTTTCCTTCTGTGAGATAAGAATTAGGAGAAAAGCAAAGCAGGCACAAACCTTAAACAGTTGCAGTACAATGAAAGAGCTTTATTACTAACAGAATTAAAAGTAAAGAGAAAACAACAAAACAAAATTAAATTCCCCCCCCCCCTCTTTCCAGCACTTCTCTCCTTTTATCCAGCTCACACAAGGGATAACAGAACATGGGATGTTAGTCAGTGTTGCAGTTCTTGAAAAGTCTCTCTCTTATGCTTAAGGAAAAAAGCGTTTTCCTTCAGTTGCACGTGGTTCCCAAACTGCCACCAATAGCAGACCCGCCCGGAAACAAACAGTCTGCTATGTGTAGAACATCTCTCCCATGAAGAATTTCACAGTTCTTTCACACTACAAAACATGGGCCATCACATGGGGTTATTCATCTTTTTAAGGATAAGTTATTTTGGCCTGCACACAGAGGCTTTTCTTCGCCACAAGTCTCTAACAGCCTCTTACTACTTCTATATAGCCTGGCATAGGCACTCTTCACAAACTTCATAGGCACACGTTGATTCTCCACCCCCCCCCCATGTTCTTCAAATGGATTAAAGAGACAAACAGTTTGTGGTATTACAGTTTCTTACCACGGCATGCAAGAAGGTTTCTTTTAAGCTGCGCGCCAGAATCGCGGCACCGCCCTCTTTTCTCCCGTCGCCATGCTCAGCTCCGTCCCACGTGACTCACTTCTCTTTCTCTCTGACTCTGAAGCCGCCATGTTGAAGAGTGTTCTTGTTCGGGCTTTACGGTGGAGAAAGCCTCGCTCCCTCTGTGCTGCTGGCTGCGTGGTGTCCTCTTCAGTTCAGCACGGAGTGTGCTGGCTGCAGACAGGAGGCTCTGCCGGCTCCCGCTGGCTCCGCCGGCTCCGCATGGAGAGGAGAGGGACCCGCCTGTCCCCAGAAGCCGCGCTGGATGGGTTTAGCTGTGAGCAGTCCATGGCTGGTTTTAGCTGCCTGCGGCTCTGGGACAGTCCCCCTCAGTGACCCAGGGTCCGTGCCGCAGCGATGGGAAAGGGGGAAAGGGGCAGTGGCCCCGGCCCGGCCCAGCGGGGCCGGGAGGCTCGGAGCCCCCCCACCTTCCAGCAGGCGAGCTCCGACCAAAAAGGGGAAGTCCCGCCTTTCCGTGCGGTTTAAATATGTAAATTGTGAGAAGCGTAATTGGTCTTAAAGACTGTCCATCAACTCAGGGTCAACCCAACACAAGATTATTGTGAAGCAATACTGGAGAGGTAATTTTCTGTGTTATTGTTGTCATCCCAGATGGGTAGGATCTTGCTTCACTGTTATGTCAAAGAGTTTAATTCATCATCAGAGGATCAGAACAGAAGCAGATGTGGTAGTTGTAGATGTTATCACTCTTCACCAAGATAATCTTGAATTCCCAGAGTTCACCTCAGACAAACAGTTTCTTTGTGTGCCTTGCATTTACCTGAGTGCAAAGTCAGTCTTTTAAATGCATTTAGATGCCTTTAAGGGACACACTAACCTCAGCTGCCTGACTTTGCTGTGAAGCAGGAGCTCAGAGACTCAGTTGCACTTTCTCTCTGGAGATGTTAACTTCTGGAGCTGCAAAAATTTTTCCTACAGCAGTTGTCTTGACAATAGCTGCATATATGGAACATCAAGTATATAGAATACTGTTGTCTGTGCTACCTACAGCTGTGCCACTTGACGTGAATACTGATGATAATTGTAGTGTAGATACATCCTTCAGACTGCCTTCAAAATAATTTGGTTGACCTACTTGCTGTGCTAACAATGTGCTCATTTAAAGATACTTAGTGAATTTAAGATTCCTAAACGGAAGCTTTGATATTTAGAATTCAGAGTTAACATACATAACCAAATGGAAATAGTGGCTGTTGAAGCAGTAAGTTTGTGCCTTTTGTAGAGCAAAAAGAAATTTGAGAGAGAATGCAGAGAGGCAGAGAAGGCACAGCAAAGCTATGAACGACTGGACAATGACACTAATGCGACAAAGGCTGATGTTGAGAAGGTAAGGGCAGTGGCTTTTCTTTTCTTTATTGTCAATGATATTTCATTTCCATGTAAATCATCAGTACTGAAACAATATTCATTGAATGTATAAAATCTGTGTGTAAAATATGCTTACTTATTATGTGCAAAATCAAAGTTACAGTGTTATGTAAGACAGCACAGGAAAGGAGTATGCTTCAGAATCAGAATGGTTTGGGTTGGAAGGGACCTTGAAGATTCCCTGGCCATGGGCAGGGACAGCTTCCACTGGACCAGGTTGCTCAAACCCCATTCAGCCTGACCTTGAACACTGGCAGGGATGGGACATCCACAGCTGCTCTGCTCCAGTGCCTCAGCACCCTCAAAGTGAACAGCTTTTTCCTAATGTCTAATTTAAACTTGCTGGCTGTGAGTTTAAAGTTATTCCCCCTTGTCCTGTCACTACATGCCCTTGTAAAAAGTCCCTCTCCAGCTTTCTTGTAGACCCCTTTTAGGTACTGGAAGGGGCTTTAAGGTGTCCCCAAAGCCTCTGCTTCTCCAGGCTGAAAATCTCCTAACTCTCTCATCCTGTCTTCATAGGAGAGATGCTCCAGCTCTCTGATGATCTTTATGTCTGAACTCTTCCCAGCAGGTCCATTTCCATCCTGTGCTGAGGGTGCTCCAGGTGGGGTCTTAGGAGTGCTGAGCAGAGGGGCAGAGGCAGCTCGCTTGACCCACTGGCCACACTGCTTTTGATGGAGCCCAGGGTAGGGTTGGCTTTCTGGGCTGTGAGTGTACATTGCAAGGACCCCCAGGTCGTTCCCCTCAGGGCTGCTCTCAACCCATTCTCTCTGCCTGTGTTAGTGCTTGGGATTGCCCCAACTCACACGCAGGACTTCACGCTTGGCCTTGTTGAAGTTCATGGCAGTCCCTCTGGATGGCTGTGCTGTCTTCCTTAAACAGGCAGCTGTCTGGTATTTGGGATCTTGTGGTTTTTAGGATATGCATTTGAGCAGCCTGGCTAAGGGAACTACAATGGTAATTTCTTTCTCTGTATAAAACAAATGAGGTTTTGGAGTGTCAGTGTATGTGAAATCTTACATTCTTTTATTTCAGTTACAAGGATGTCAGTTTTGATGACTTGTGACCAGTGTTCTTGTATAGTTGGTAACATAAGATAATGCTGTGTGTCATTGAAAAGCACCACACCTTTAACCTGATAACACTTTCCTACCAGGCTAAGCAACAGTTAAACCTGCGCACACATATGGCTGATGAAAACAAAAATGAGTATGCTGCACAACTACAGAATTTTAATGGGGAACAGCACAAACACTACTACATTGTCATTCCTCAGATTTACAAGGTAAAATGATTAACAGATAAAGTATGTCTGATCCTTTTCTAAAGAGAAGTAGACTTTAAAATTAAAAACTTGGAAAAATTAATTTTTTTTTATTTTAGTGGATCATTTTATCAAGAAATTACCATAATCTTGAGACAACTTGCGTTTTTTTCATGAGACTGCTTACCATACTAATGCTTAGATTTCTAATGAAAATGCTTGGTTGCATTTTCTTTAAGTTTTTATGCTTTATAGACTCTTTGTTTAAATATTTCTGAAAGGATCTGGCAAAATAAACATTTGAGACATCTGGGTGACAGCAAACACTTAATAATTCTGTTAAGGGTTGATCACTGGTTCTCAGGATACTTGTATGTGTGCGTGTATGCTCTGCCTCTGGCAGAGGTGAAGGAAAGAAGGGAGCTAACGGTGACTGTGGTTTAATGGATCTCATGCATGGCTAGCAGAAGATCCAGCACCCTTTCCAGCCCCCAGTTAGTCAGCAGTGTTACCAGCAATCCACAGATCTTTCTAAACAATTAAAAAAGTTAAAGATCAATACTTTGCATCTAAAGTGGGGATTTCTTGAGATGCTTTATGTAACTATTAAGATTTTTTAGCATTCTTTCAAAAACAGGGACTTTGCAAAACTAGAAAACCAGTTTAAAGTAGTTGGGGGTGTCAGGTGAGGAGAGTTCAAAAGTGTGTTGGCATGTACCTTCAGCCATTTGGGAAATAGGAGTGGGAACTGATACTGAGACAGGGAGTGAGGAAATGGAAGGTGAAACATGGGCTTTATTTGAAGGTATACCAACTTAAGTATGTTTGGTATTTTCCAGAAGCACAAGTCAGCTCATATTTTTTTTTAAAATTCCTTACTAGAAGGTCTAGGATTCACAGGAGACGATTGCCTTGGCTTATTAAAGAATTTTCTAATATTTTAGCTGTTAAGCAGCACTCCAGTAGGTCTGACTTTAACACACTGATCCAAGAACTGGAGTCAGCTCCCAGGACAAACAGGCTGATCATCTTTGTAGCTTGGACCAGACTTTTGCTTTACTGCCTTTATTTCTCTAGGGTTAAAATCCATTATCATTGTAAGATATTACTCACATTTTTTGAACTCTACAGTAAGAGCAGAAAGGCCTAGTCCTGCTTTCTCTTGGGACTACACTTTTATTACTTCATTGCAAGTATTTGGTAACATTCTATGGGAAAACCTTGGAGAGGGGCTTAGCATGTCTAGGTGGTTTTGTTTTGGAGAGATGAAATTGAATACTGTTTGAGACATCTGCCTTAGTGTAGATACAGGAAAGATCCAACTTCTTAACCAGTTTTTGACAACCTCTTGGTATATATGTTACTGATTTTTGGTTTTGTGGGTTTTTTTCTGCATTCAGGTGAAAGGTCCAGGGCTATTATCTTAATAATATTTTTCTTTAATTTATTCTTTTTTGTTCTGTTCCAGTAAACTGTTATTGCAAATCTTACGTAATGATGTTCTTATCTTTATTTTCTTGCACACTTCTAAAGGAAATGGTTTGTATTTAAAATCAGAGTGTCTAAACTGCTGATAATTTTATTTTTTCTTATTTTTCCTATTTTTTTAATCATTGGTATTTCTTGGAAGGTATAAAAATAAAAGCAAGATAGAGATCTTTATGACCAGAGAGGAATTACTTGGAACTAGAAGGAGAGTGAGGAGATGTAGAAATCAGTAAAATTTATTCACTGTGGTTTTCATTTTTGCATGAAACAAAGACTTTAAACACTTGCCTGTAAACACTGTACATGTGCTTTATAAAAGAAGGGAAAGAAAGTCCAGTCCTTTACATAATTTTTAGAAACCAAAGAGCATAAACTCTTCAGAACTATTGTTCTGGGCATCTTAAGTCTATGTCTGAAAGGATTTTTAAGTTCTGTTTTGTTAAGCAAATAAAAATACTGGGAAGGCACAGAAATTCTGTCCCTCACCATGGTGACCATGGTAACTGCATATGTCAGGATCAAGGAGGGAAAAAACCTGTAAATGAAAGCTTTATCTTTCTTTGCTCTTGCAGCAACTTCAAGAAATGGATGAAAGAAGGACTATCAAACTTAGTGAATGTTACAAAGGCTTTGCTGACTCTGAGCGCAAGGTTATTCCAATTATCTCAAAATGCTTAGAAGGGATGATCCTTGCAGCAAAATCAGTTGATGAACATAGAGTAAGTAGAACTGAGTAACTTTTTTTAAATGTATGTGAGCAATTTGACTGATACAGAAGCTGTGGAGAGGGGAAAGACTGCCTTACCTTGTACATTTATCTTTCTGTTGTCAAACATTTGCTTGGAAAGTGTTGTTACTTCGATTTCAGCAGAAGTGATCACGTCTGCACTCTTCCTGCTTTATTGATTTTGTGGGATCTGAATGTCTTTGACACATTCTCACTGGGTGTGCTTTTGGACACATTATTTTGGTTATCCTGAAATATCCTGGAATACCAGTGTGGTCGGTATTTTCCCCTGTATGTGGTATTAAGACATGTAAAGGGTGTTTCGTTAACAAAGTATCATTCTGTATCCTGTTTGACTGCAGCAGGATTATAGTCCTATTATAGTTTACTGCATCTAGCTTCTTAATTCTGTCTTCATTTCAGTGCCAATGTTGAAAGATTAAAAGGTGGAAAGTAGTTTGGCCCTAAAGCATGTCCTGTTTTGAATTTGTGATAACCGTCAGGAAGTATTTGCTGGAATATTCTGAATAGCAGAGTATGCTTTGCTATGCACTCGTGAACACTGCTGAGATAAAAGAATGTTGTTACCTTAACTTGCTCTGTCCAAAAGTGTGTGTTTTAAGCTCGCTCTTACTTTCCCATCTCTGCAATTAAATGAAAAATTTGTCTCCCTGTTTTCTCTCTGGTTCTTGATGGGTTTGCTTTTTAAACTCCTTAATGTCCTATGTTTAGGACTCTCAACTAGTGATAGACTGCTTCAAATCTGGTTTTGAACCTCCTGGAGATTTTCCATTTGAAGACTACAGTCAGAATATTTACAGAACTATCTCTGATGGAACCATCAGTACACCAAAGCAAGAGGGAATGAGAATTGATACAAAAACAACAGTCGGCAAGGCTAAAGGAAAGCTGTGGCTATTTGGAAAGAAACCAAAGGTAACAATTGAGAAATTACTATTTGGAAAATTAAGATTTGAACATTTAGAGTGCATGGAAGCAGCAATTTATGTATTTAAAAAAAAAAATCTTCCCCTTGCCTGCCAATGTCTTCTAAAGTATGTTTAAGGAGATCTGAAGGTTTGAGTGCGTTGAGTACTTACCATGTTAAAAATCAAGTTGTCACTGGGGAAGTTTTTCAGTTTTTCTTCTAGTGATTTGTGTCTGGGGACATTTTTAATAGTTATTCGATAAAAGTAGCTTCCCATTACTGTAATGTTTCTAAGATACTGTAAAGACTTTCTGCAGTTGCATAGGAAAGGTGTTAATTGTAAATGTAAACATATGGGGAGGGAGAAAATGCTTTGGAATTGGGCAGACTTCAGATCTGTCTGACACAAAAAGCAACCCCTAGTATTTTATTATACCTGCTGCTAGTTTTCTCTGAAAACATTGAAGTTTATAATATGTCATTGGTAAAACGTACTGTGGGAGCTCCATAAAGGTAAATGTCTTAGAAGAAATATTACTATGAAATAGGGAAAAATACTCCTATGCTCAGGAAAAAATTGAAAGTATAGAAATTACTCCTTTGTTATCTTATGAGTTACAATTAACAATTTCTATGCAAGATGCCTTCATGGATCAACAAAAAAGATTGTCAATACATGCATTACCTATATAAATGAATAATGGAATATATACATACTTAAATTTTATGCTATATCTTTATTTAGTATTGGAGCAAATCAGTGGGCCATTTTAATGATTCCCACAAATTTCTGTGAGGTTATTTTAATGCTCCAAGCCAGTTCTTGTCATTTATTACAGGAAACTGTTCTTAGAGCTTCTTAATGGTAGGACTTATTTTCCACTTGATAGTATTGTGATAAAGTAGGTCCTTACAGAAAGGAAGGATACAGCTGATTCTTTATTCTATCCTCAGTATATTATGTAACTCCAGCTGTGTGTTAAAACTGATTGTTTACTTTTCATGCAATATAATTAATGATTCATAACAGTTTAAATGCATTAATAGATGGGCATATATATTGCATTTGTCCACAGGGGTGGGTGAGATTCAGCCTATTCTGAAATTAGATCACAATTGCCAGTTTGACCACAAGACATCTTTCTGAGAGTTTGGAGAGTTTGTAAATGTACACTGGTTTCAGTCTGGACCTTGGCATGTACTGTAGTTATAGGAAATCCCTTAGTGTGATGACAGCTGAAACAATCTGACAAGGCTTGCCCTACTCTTTCTTCTCCCCAGTTCACTCACTTTGTGTGTAGCATTCAGGGAGTCAGCCTCACTGTTTTCTGTGTGGAGTCACAGGTATACATATGTGTGTACATGCTACATGCATCCCTTCCTTAAGGACCTGGATGAAATGAAAGATTTTGTCCCTGTTTTTTACCTGTTTTTGAGGAGGATGGAGGAGTGTTCTACAAAACAGCAGCTGGGAGCAAAATACTTACTGAAAGATACATATTTAATTCCAAATACTATCCACAGGCTTTAAAATATATTCTTAAATTATCTATTATAAAATTAGCTGGTTTACTACAGCTGGGGTATTCAGGGTGGCCTTTGGGCCCTCATTTAGCTGAAACTATGGCTGGTCTTGACTTTCAGGTATTCCTTTGCCTATTTTTAATGTTGTCAGAGACATAAAAACCTTTTGTAAAGGGAATTAGTTGTGCAGCAGTGGAAACAGTAGGGGAACATTGAACTGGGAAAGAACAGCAGAGGTATGAGAGACAAAAAGTGAGAGAAGCAATTTGAAACAAGGGGTGAAGTTCTTGTAATGATATTAAGAATGCCATGCGGGCTTTGTGTCAGTCCAGCTTTACTACAGAGATTGAAAATACTTTTTCAGTCATTCTCCATAGGTGCACCAAATATTTCTGGTTTGGCTAACCTGGTAGGGTACCTCAATATAGGGGGAAAGGGGAAGTAGTGAGCAGGAATGCTTGAGCTTCCAGAATGACTGTAACTAAATTGGCAATAGCAGAGCTCTGTTTTGAGAAAAGAGGCAGGGAACTTTGGGATCTTGTTAGGATCTTGTGGCAGTGTTGAGTCTAAAGCTTTTTTGAATATTCCTTCATTCTCTGCAGCAACCTGTAACTGAAGATTAGTTCATGACAGAAACCTTTTAAACCCAATACAGTTATAGTATGAATGTGTCTGGAACGTTACAAGTTGTTTCTGTGTTGGATGGAAATTTTATTTTGTAAGACAGAATTTTCATTTTAAAATCACTTTGAACATTTGGCTTATTTATTGCTTTCTTTATTTCCACATTAGCCACAATCCCCACCCCTAACCCCTACTAGTTTATACACATCCAGTACTCCTAATGGGTCCCAGTATCCCATATTCTCCATTGAACCAGTGCATTATTGCATGAGTGACATAAAAACAGGGAAGCCCAGAATTCCTTCTTTCAGAAGCCTCAAAAGAGGGGTAAGTTCGATAACAAGTTGAAATGCATGATGGGCTATGAGCAGTGTGCTTGTGATGTGGCTTTTCTGATGCTCTTCACCCTCATTATAAGGCTTACTTGGCTAAAAGTAACACTTCAGCTATAAGGTCACTTCTAGGGTCCTTTTTTCATACTATACAGAAGTTACCAACCAGATTAAAAATAAAATAAAGTAGAAATATTCTTTATCACATTTGAAATGCTCATGCCTAAAAGAAAGGTGTTATAAAGAGGGTGCTCAGCATGTGTTTGATACCTTTCTTCATTGTTGTTCACATTCACAAATGTTTTCCTACCATCATGTAACATATTTTTGCAGTAATTTATCATTGGATATACAGTTACCACAAAAATCATCTGGCAGATCAGATGTCTTATTTGCTGACTTTGAACTGAAAATAGTAAAAGTTGATTATGAGGCACTGAACTAAAAAGGGAGAATTTAATTTCTTTTGTACATCAAATGCTATAGTTTATGGTGATTGCAGATTTTGAAATACTGAATTTTTCAAACATTAAAATTTTAATGCATTTTCTGATTAATTAGTCACTCTTGTTTGTCCTAGGTTCTTTTGGGTAAAATTATTGAAAAAATTACTACCAAATGCCACTGAGACTTCTCAATTAATTTACTAATACAGTGGCATATTCTGCAAATAGAATTTATCTGGAAGTCAGTAGAAGGGAAATACTAAGTGGTTTCCTAGCAGCATTCATGGCACTAGTGATGAATGTACTGGCACTTTCCTGTTATGTCAGAAAAGTGTAGGCTGCCCAGTTTATATATGTTTAGTGACATTTATTGATCCAAATAATAAGGTAATTGGATGCATTTGATTACATATAATTAATAATTTTTTGGTATTTCAAGACAATATTGACTTGCTGTCTCATGTGCATCAGGAATGGTTGACTCTTGTTGACGTAATGTGGAGATCAAGGTACAAGTGTTCTATTGCAGTAAAGTTACAATTTAGGGGCACCCTTGTTGTCATTCTGAAACAGAATGAGTTACAGCTAAAACTTTATTTATCTTTAAGTCATGTTGTGGCACCTAATTTCAGGCCCCCAGATACCTTGGAAATAACCTTTCTAGCACTGCCATTTTTTAGAAGATTCTTGTAGTCCTCTAAGTCTATATGGAGGACAGCTTCTCCTCTCCTGTCTGAGTCATTATATCATAATTTGGTCTGGTCATGAAGGTAATGTTTCTTCTTTAGCAAGCACTCAGTGAGGAACTACCTGGATTAGGTGGTTGTTGAAATGGCACAGGCCTTGATTACGCCGCGATTTTGTTGATCACTAAATGTTTGACTCCTGGCTTACAAATCATCACCTTGTAGGACCATTAGTTCTAGAACCTCTTTCTGAAGCAAAAGATCATCTCCTAACAACTACAGAATGCTAATGGAAAATGAAACCATATCTTTATTTGATTTTTAAAATATATTGTTCATGTTGTAAAATTGAATTAATTTAATACATTCTTTAAATAATTTAAATTTAATAATTCTTTAACATTAGGAAGCATCACTAATATCCTACAGATCTAGATTAACTCAAGCATGCCAAATTATTAAAGAGTTAATCTCTGTAAAATCTTCAAGATGAACATTTAATTTTTTATATTTTGAATTTCCTTGCAAGCATTTTAACAGACACCACATTATTGCATATTTTTAAAGTCTTTTCAACTTAAATGTATACTGGACTACTAATGGAATTTTTTTTTTTTTTAATCTCATTGATCAGTATTACTTTTATAATATACCTTGGTTAAATGCTTAATATTTGCTAGTATGTGAAGCTGTTTCCCGTGTGTTTTGTCCCTGAAAAATGATGTCCAAGTGGTACTGACATGCAGAACTACTGAATCATAGAATCATAGAAAGGTTTGGTTTGGAAGGGACCTCAAAGATCATCTTGTTCCAACCCCCTGCCATGGGCAGGACACCTTCCACTAGACCAGGCTGCTCAGAGCCCTGTCCAGCCTGGCCTTGAACCTGCCAGGGATGGGGCATCCACAGCTGCTCTGGGCAACTGTTCCAATGCCTCACCACCCTCTGAATATAGAATTTTTTCCTAACATCTAATCTAAATCTATCTTCTTTTAGTTTAAAAATGTTTCCCTTTGTTCTATCACTATCTGCCCATGTAAAATGGTATTTAATTTGCTCCTGCTCCTACCAGGCTTTATCCATGAGTTGGCATGTATCAGGCAGTGAAGCATACTGGTCATTTTGTTTAACATGCCCTGTACAAGATTTCACTCAAGGCACTGGAGATCACAAAACCAGTCTCCCTCCACTCCGTGCTTCATGCAGTACATTTTCCTATCATGATGTAGAGCAAGAGCAGCAAACAGCAGCTGGAGAGTAGGTTATTGAAAGAAGGTGTAAGCAAGTGTAACTGGCTGTATTAGTGCTGCTATGTGCTGCTGCTTCTCCTTTGAAATCTTAACAATTGCAGACAGTGTTAGTGCCTATGAGAGGTCTGTGTTTGATGCCACTTGGTATATAAAGTAGCTGCATTGTCAGCAGCGATCTGTAAACCTTAACAGTGTTTTCTTGGAAGACTCTTTCTGAAGGGAACAGGATGTCATGTGTTTATGTCATCTTGCATCTCTGGACTTTGAGCTTCCTACCCAAAGTATCATTTGTGAAGGTGCTTTACTTCCATCATTGCAAGAAATTCTAATTTTGTGTGTGTGCCCCAAGCAACAGCCTTAACAATTGCTCAGGATCAAAAGTGAAGTTGAGATATCTGTCTTCTAAGGTGCTTGGTGTTCCTCTGGAAAGGGTTGTCCAAATCATTGAAAGAATGGTAGATCTTCAAAATGCCGTCAGTGTTAAACCCAAGATTCAACTCCTGGCACCCATGTTTTATTTGCTTCTTCTAAGGATAAAGTCTTTACTCTTTAAATGTCTTCATTTTTAGCTGGACGAAAAAAATTTTAGGTAACAATGACCAATGCTGTTTTCAGAAAGTAAAACTACTTACTTCTAGACTTGAAAAATATCTTTATTTATTCTAGATCTACTGTGATAATAAAGTAAATACATTGTAAAAATTACATTTGCAAGAGTGATCATAGTGGATTTTGAGCTATGATTAACAAATTATTTGTATATGGCTGATCAGTCCATCATCATCAAATTCTGCTATTTTGTGCAATGTTGGCTGTGTGTGTGTTTCTTTTCCTACAATAGAAGGCTCTTTAGCCCTTTATTCAGAACACTAAAATTCAAAAGTAGTTTAATGAAGTTGTGTATTAGAATTTTGTAAGTTAAAGTACCCATTATCACCTAGTATTTTTTAAATCAGTAATTCTTAAAGCAATTCTTTTATTGTGCTTATAGTTAAAAGGTTTTTTTTTTATAAATGAAAATGTCGATCCTTAAGTAATATTTTAAAAATACATTTTTAGGCATTAGTCATTTTTGTAACTGGTCATTGCATGTAAATAATTTCCCGTTTCTTTTTGTTTTCAAATGAACTGTGCAGTGGTCGGTGAAGATGGTAAGCCCGTGTGCTGATCTGTCTGCTGTACTTCTGCTAAGATAGCATGAAAGTAATCTTTTGAAAGTGTTTCCATATCATAACTGCTTTAAGTCAGGTGCTGAAATACATCTTCAGATTTTCCACTCATATGCACAGTCTTCTTAATCATCCATGCTTAATGTAAGGCAATTAGACTTATGATCTGGCTGCAACTAAATCTGCAATTTTGGAATTTTAGAGTTGACCAGTATTCACAAGTTGGTCATGATGGAAATATTTGGTGATTTTTCTTTGTCAGGAAAATTGGCATAAAATATGTATATGAAAAGATCATAAAATTTGTGTAAAGAAGAAATATTGAATACTGCACTCCTTTGAATTGCAAGAAAAATTTGCAGGGAAGAACCTTTATGCTTAGAAATATAGGAAGCTGTTACATTAAATAAAACCACACCTTAATCAATATTGTTTTGCAGAGTAAATCAGTAAAAATTCACAAGAAGACCTCTGTTCTTCTGATTCATCTTAGAGGATACTCTGGTTTAAACTGTAAGGAAGAATGATAGAGAGGACGTGATTGTATTTTTGCTTCTTTGTAGTGTATTACACTTAACAGTTGTTTTCTTGGATGACTCCTTCTGAAGGGAACAGGAAGTTTATGTCATTTTGCATTTCTGGACTTGGAGAGTATACACAGTGTGTATTCTTCTTCCTCCAGAAAGAAACACTTGTTTTATTTTGGAAACATCGTATCTCGATTTTCCTTCTTCTAGGATGTCTTGTATTCCCTTCTTAAAAAGCAGTGAGAGTGATTTTACAAGTGCAAAAGAAGTTGAGGGGGGTAAGAAGTTCTTTGGGGGGGATATTGGAAACTTGGCACCTGAGCTCAAGGCTTGTGTCAAAATCTCAACAGTCAAGTTTCTGTAAACTTTCTTCTTGACAAAAGAAGTGCTGGCCAGTTTGGTTTGCCACCATAGAACGTTACTGTAATGGCAGGTGGGTTTCTTGTGTTAAAACCAACTTCCTTAGGCAACTGGGAACACAAAAAACCCCAACCTTTTGTGATTAAGACATGTACCATATTTCCTTGTTAACACTGTCAGTGTCTGTCACCCTGAGAGGAAGAGTTTTCACAACAAAGTTGCAAGATGCATTAAAATCTCTTCCCATGCATTTTATACCCAGGCCCTTCTATCCTCCTTATCATAATCTTTGCACAAGTTTGCAATCAAGTTTGCGGGTTTGGGTTCATAACAATAGGTGGTCTTAAATTGGCTGGATTGGAATTTTTTTAAAGGTTTTGGAAGTAAAAGGTTTTTTTTCCCTCCCTGAAGTTCTTTGGTTGTTGGGGTGGGTTTTTTTCTGTAAGCAAGGTGACTTGGAATATTTCAGCAAGTTTTGAGTCAGATAAACAAATTTAAGTAAAAATTTTGCTATTACAAAGGCTTTTTCTATGCTCTGTGAACTAGTTTTACTTGAGGTAAAATCCATCAGAAGTTTTAAAGTTTTAGTATGTTTTCTAGGATTGCTGAAGTTCTGGAAGAGAATAATAGTGCTTTGGAATGAAGATCCAAAACATAGTATTTTTCTTTTGATACCATCCAAATGACCGCAGAACACACTCCAGAGAAAGAAACAATTTTATACATATATACACATCTTATTATTATATACACATCTTAGATTTTTGTTCTGACTCAAATAATTGTCCTTTCTAAATCTTCTTTAAGTGCAGTGGATGTAAGAGGTACATGACTTCAGAAAAATAAAGTCTAGAAATTTTGAATTACCTCTGTGAGCCAACTGCTACAGAAGGCAGAAAGCCCTTTGACTGAATGACTACACTGGCAGCAAGAACATGCATTTATTCTGTGCGGTCTTTTGTAGAGCTGTCTGTCAAGTAGAGTTTTTAAGAAGGTCCATCCTGCTTCCAGTGAACACTGTCCATGTGTGGGTATGTCAGTTCAGCTGCCCAGACCTGTGCATGCAGCTTGTTTCATAGTATTTCTGTTTGCAGGGCCCTGCACTAGAAGACTTCAGCCATCTCCCTCCAGAACAAAGACGCAAGAAACTGCAGCAGAGAATCGATGAACTTAACAGAGAACTACAGAAGGAAACAGACCAAAAGTGAGTGCATTTTTTTTTTTGGACTTCTGTCATGGTTTTCTCTCTGGTTCTTTTGACGTCTTCTACCTAAGCCAACAGTGCTCAAGAGCTAGGAGACAATGCACTAGGCCAGGCTATTGAAAAGCATTTTTAAATTCATAGTTTGTTGTATATAGGTTCTGTTAGCATTGCTTCCTTTTGCTTTGCTGTAATACTCATTTTGATTCTAATACTGCATAGGGAACATTGGCTCTAAAATCACACATTAAAAATATGTGTGGGTCTGTTGAGCAAGACAGCTGCAACTTTGTGCTTTAAGAACAGAACATGACTAATATTTAGGAAATTGTTATTTAATTATTTTATTTTTAAATTCTTTAAAAATTATGTTATTTTTTATTGTTATTTAATATATTTAGGAAATATAACAAACAGTATGAGAAACAGTACTGGATAGATAAGAGTCAGCAGCTGGTGTCCTTGTGTACCTGTGGACAACACAAGAAAGGAAGGCAGAGTGCTAAGAGGACAGAGTGGGAGAAGGATTTAGGCACGGTGTGAAGACCAGTAGTTCCTCATTGCTGTGCTTGGTATCTAATCACAGTTCAGGATCTCAACACGTTATTTTAGCTTTAATGAATCAATACTGGTATAGTAATTATTGTTGTGTTTTGTATGTTTTTAGAGATGCCCTCATCAAGATGAAGGATGTTTATGAAAAAAATCCGCAGATGGGTGATCCAAGCAGTTTGCAACCAAAATTAACTGAGACTATGAGCAACATGGACCGTCTTCGGATGGAAATACACAAGAATGAGGTTAGATTCTAAAACAGTTCCTTGGAAAATGTCAATGATTGGTACAATTGTACTTTGCCTTACAGATTTTAAATACAGCACCCAGAAAAACTACTTGATTTAAGAAAGTGCTCCTGATACAATTTTTTGTGGGGTGCTGTATTTTCAAGTATGTTCATCTAGCTAGAATAAGGATTATTAAAGGTGTAAACTGTTCAGAAGAATATATTATTATTCACTTATTCTGAAATTCACATGTAATTATAGATTTTTTCTTTCCTCAACACTAATTTGGAGTGTAGGCTAAGCATAAAGGATAGGTTCATGCTTTGTGTGAAGTAATTATGAGACTTGACATCTGACTGCAGTCTGTGTGGTTGTGAACTGTATGCAGTTAAATGCATTTGTTAAATGTGCTGGTTTAGCATCAAGTTTTCTTTGACACCAGTATTTGCCTTTTTTCCCCAAGGCCTGGCTCTCTGAAGTTGAAGGTAAAGTAGCAGCCAGAAGTGACAGGCGGCACAGCAGCGACATCAACCATCTTGTCACCCAGGGCCGAGAGAGGTCACTATTCTGTCTCTACTGCTTTCATATCCTGTGCTAGAGTCTGTACAGCTCTCTGATGATTAACAGCAGTGATGGGTGTTACTTATCCTCCCAAAGTGTATGTCCTTCTCAAGGAAAATCTTAACTGGTTCTGACTTCTAGAGGTCACTTCATGCCATTCTGGTAACATATAAAAATAGTCTAATAGAAACACCTGCTCATTAAATAGCAGTGCTTTTTAAAACTGCCTTATTCTATTGCATAAGGCTCACTAGTTTTCCATGTTCTGTGGAGACAGGTATGTCAAATTTGGTTTTGTAGCAGAATTCAGTCTAAGCTTTTGCTAGATGAGTTTTTTCTGACAGTAATACAAAAACTGCTAACAGGAATTCGAGAACAATGTCCATGACCTGCCCCTTCTGTGATGCATGGATGTTCTGAGTTTTAGAACTAAGGACTCCTCAGAGTCCTCATGCTCCAATCATTGCATTATAGCCCTGAAGGGAGTTACACGGATGATGCCAACCAGGAAGTTCGTGGCCCACCACAGCAACATGCTCATTCCAATGAGTTTGATGATGAGTTTGAAGATGATGATCCATTACCAGCTATAGGACATTGCAAGGCAATATATCCGTTTGATGGTAAGGTTAACAATATGCACTGAGATTCTTTGACTGTAAGGCATGGATGATTTGTTATAAAGAAGACAGGTAAAATGATTTAAAGCAAATTACCTGTTTGAGTAACTAATTGCTTAAAAGATCAGTGAAGATACTTTATAAATTACTTTTAATTCATGAGCAGTACTTCTGCTGTTTTAAGATAAATATTAGCTATTGAAAAATATTCAGCCTTACAAATTGGGACGAGGTGTTTTTTCTGTAAGTCTGTTTGGCCATATGTTCTCTTGCACAGATTTTTTGTTCTTCCTGTTTATATATAATTTGGAAACTATGCCTTGGGAAAAAGATGACTTGAAATTCTGTCTTAATGGTGAGACTGCTTTGCCTCTTGTTTTTCCCAGGTCATAATGAAGGCACTCTAGCAATGAAAGAAGGGGAAATTTTGTACATTATTGAGGAGGACAAAGGAGATGGGTGGACAAGAGCTCGAAGACATAATGGAGAGGAAGGCTATGTGCCAACATCATATATAGATGTAACGCTAGAGAAAAACAGCAAAGGTGCAGTAACCTATATCTAATGGTAAACTGGCAGCTCTCAGTTGTACATTCCCCAGGGAAAATAGTGGAAAAATTGTAAGTTACACAGGCTCGTGGAAAGAATGACAGTATCAGAAGTCAGCAATGATCTCTGTTGTTTGCATGGGGAGTTAGCTATAGTTCTTTTCAGAGATGACCACATTAAATTATGCATCTTACACTGGTCTGTAATTTTGACCAATGTCTTCTGCTTTCCTGCTTTACAAAGCACTAAATCCAATTAAGCTATTGAACTGAAAAAGACCAGGATTCCTCCTTGTTCTGTGGAATACTTAAGTTTTTATAGAGAACTGAAAAAATACTTAAGTTTTAAAGATCTGTAAGATTTACTATTCCCACTTTTATGACTTAAACTATATTCTTAAAACAGAGATCTTTTTCCTCTAATAACTAACTGAACTCAGTTACTGAAAATTATTAATTTCCTTCCTTAGCAAATACTTGGCAGCTTTCACTTCTTAAACGGGAAAATGTTTTCTGATTCTGAAAGTTCAACAAAAGTACTCAGGAAAAAACATTATGATTAAGAAGGACAGAAAGTCCACTGACCTGCCTATCTCCTTCCTTTTCAGTACTTGTAATGTAGAATGTTCTGTATTGGACATGATGTCATTGTTTTAACTCTAGATACCTTGAACAAACAAAAAGAGATCACATGTAATGCTTGATGTCTTACTGAAAACTCTCTCTGCTCCTGATAAGGGAATGATTTTATATTCTTAATCTGTGCCTGTAAGCTGTGTCTTTGAATTGTATTGTGTTTAGTTTGAAGACAATGTCTTAAATGTGCAGTAATTCTCCTCACTGTTAAATCACTGAGGATTGGAAACTGCATTGCACAACTTGATTACTGGGGAAAAAAAATAGCTAATTTCATATTTCTAATGAGAGTTTGTGGAATTAAGTACAAGGCTAATGTATAGCCACTGAGAATGGCCTGTTAGAACTGAGCACGCTTCTCTGTCTTCTAAAGGCCTTCAGTAACTTTGTTCTTTTCTTTTTCCTCTTGGACTGCAGGTTCCTGAAGCGGGTTTCTGAGAAAATGGGCGAGATCTTGAAGGAGGTTACATGCAGCTGCTGGGGGGGTGGGGGTGGGGAAGGGAGGGGTACTAGACTGGGAGGCCCAAGGGAAAAGCTAGTTGCATGAATGCATGCAGACATACATTTAGTAGTCACTAACATCTTAGCATCTCCATATATAGGTAAGGATGTATTACAAAATCTTCAATTTGTGCAGGAAAATAGAGTTCCATTACCAGAGTAAAAAGGCTACTGCTCCTAAAATTGCTTTATTTTCATTGTCCTAGGTTTTCCCAGGTGCACAAACTATATTTTAGCTTGTGCTGTGTTTTGATTTTCTTAATTACTCTCTTTTCCAACTCACTTTTATTGGCAGTCATTTAGAACCCTGTGTCAGTTATCAGTCTGCCTGTACCACCTCCATGCTCGCCGTTAACCTCCTCCTGCATGCCTAGGACAGTCAGGCATGTTCTCTGTAACACTTTGCCACCATTGCTTGTCTTATTTTGTAACAAATCATTTTCTTTAAATATCTTCAGCACTAGAGTTTCATCCCAGTATCCATGTATGCTGCTATAACAATACCACTGCAACCATCATTACATTCCAGATGTTTGGCATAACTGATAAGAGACCATAAGGTATTTTGTTAATTTGGGGAAATAATGCATCTCAGCTCTAGCCTACAATGCAATCAAGACAAACTCCTAGAACTGTGGTCCATCTTCAGCCCTTCGGTAACCTGTTGTGAGCACTGACAGCCTGGAGCACAACCAGAGGATTCACCACTGCAAGCTAATGACTGTTTTCAGAAGTCAACCACTTGCCATTCAAATGCTGCCTTAAACTCGAGTGCCTAAATCTGTTGTTTGCCAACACTACCACTTACAGTATCCCACAAAGGGCTTTGTGTCTCAGCTCTTTTCACAGTGCTGCAGCTGCTGAGGTAGCCATGGTAGGTGTTTTCTAGAGCTCTGCTTTACTGGATACATGGTGCATCCATGAATTTTATACAGTGAACGTGTATCTCTTCATTTGGCGTTAGTGTTTTTTTAAAAGATTTTTATGGAAACTGTCTTTTAGTTTTTCACTATGAAGTTCCAATTTCAATTACTGCAGTGCTAGTCCATTCCAGGTGATGTTTCATTGTATGGACCAGTTGACATTTGAGTGATACTTCGTAATGATCTTTGTGCACTTTTACTTGTAAACAATTGAAATTTGGATATGTTTATACGTGTAAATATAGTTGTCTGCAGTGCCCCTATTGCTTATGTTGTCTTGCCTCCCATTTGTGGTTCTATTACTAAATACATCACATCTGATTGATTAGGGTGATAAGAATTAGACTAGAGATGTTGGGGGGAGGGATACTTACATCAACACAAGCTTGTCAACCCAGCCACCTGCTGTTTGGCAGTGTATTATGGAATAATTATTAAAACATCCTGTTTTTCTGGGGTCTGAAGCAATATGTGGATGCAGCAGTGCTGGATTCTTTTTCATTTCAGTGTTATTAGGAACTGTACTACCAGTAAAACTGAATTTGAGTGACTTGTGTAGAGGTTTATTCCTTTTGTTATGTATACCACTATTACACAGCTTGACCTAGTGTACTATGGGGCCTATTAAACTCTAAAGTTTAGATTTTTGGAGCTTGTATACAGGGTTATTTATATAATAATGTGACATTACTCAATACTGACAAAACTACTTAGGTAGTTTTTTGGGTTTGGGGTGTTTGGGGGGATTTATGGGATTGGGGTTGGTTTTTACTTTTTTTTTTTTTTTCATTTTTTAAAATCTAGTGCTTTTTATTTCTGAGAAAACTCAATGATCTTTGTGGGTCCCTTCCAACCCAGAATATTCTGTGATTCTGTAATTCTGTGAAGAGGAGGAAATGTGATCTGTGTCTTTTCTGGTTAAGGGCCTGTGGTCTGCCTGCAGGTCAGTAATAACACTTCCTGGTAAAAGACTAAATGTTCTTTTCATGCTACTGTTTGTTTTTCTAAAACCAGGATTTGCTTCCTTTGGAGGCAGGTTGCTTTCAAGAGGGATAGTGCAACTTGTATGAGGGTTATTAAACATAGGAAAAAGCATTTGTACTTGCACAGCTTATAAATCATTTATTCTAAAATTCTGAACGTGAGTTGTCTTAAAGAATCAGACATTTTCCAGTAATTTTTTTAATCCTTTTTTTGTGCACATGTTGATTTCCTAAATGTTAAATGCTTTGTTTAAAAATAGTGTTCTCTGTTGAGAATATTTTCATGGAATAAAAAAATCTTTTCATGCCCTAAGTAATTAGCTTCCCCATTTGTCTTCTGTTAAGATTGATAGGCAGACTTTCTTCTTCTGGTGGTAGAAACCTCTGCTGTGATTGTAGATGGGAGGAACAGATTCTGGTGTTGGTTTTGTTGTCCTACTCCAGTACTTTCAGTGCTCTAAGTAACATCTCACTCCAGAAATAGGCTTACTGCCAACAAGCACATGCAGCTCTGACTGTAGTTCTTAAATATTTGTACAACTTCTGAGGATAACCCTTATACACCAATTCTGTATGTGACAAAGTGGGATTTGCAGCTAAAACTCTGTATAATAAACACTGTGCATGCTGATTTCCTATAAAACGTGGTAATACCTCATGCTTTGCCTTTATCCAAGGAAAAAGAAAAAGTACTTACCACAGTGATTCACCTCAGTGAAAGAAGTAAGTTTAATGCACACATACACCCAGATTTAGTCATGTCTGAAAGCATTTTAATTATCTGGATTGTTTGTTCTTGCCATTTCATCATTCATTCCTGGCAGCGTAGCTGTTGTGCAGGCTCCAGCAAAAGCTGAAGTACTACAGTTGCTGTCTTAAAAAAAGCAAGTTGTCCCAACACATACACAAACTAATTTTCTAGTTTCATAGACACAGTGATGTTTGAGCCACTGGTTACAGATAAAGGATAATTTCTGCAACTTTCAGTGTTTCTGCAATCTGTAAATATGCAAATTATTTTGCATAAAGATACACTTCACAATTCTATCTACAGTGTTTTTATATTCATGAAAAGAACATTATACAACAGTTTTTCTGCCATGTCAGATACTTAATCTATCATTTTATTTACACTATTTGCTTCATCTTAATATTAAGATGCCAATGCCCTTACTCCTTGGCATCATTAAAACATTACAACTCTGGGGAAATAAAGGGATAACCTAACTGTTTAAAGGGATCAGTAAATGACTTGGTGACACAGTAAATAAATAATTTGTTTAGCAATCAGTAGTTTTAAAACAAGTGTGCATTGTGCCGTTAAAAGTTCTAAAGATCTTGTGAAATGCAAGAAGTCTGTGCAGTATCAAATTGCCAGAAGAATGCTAAGGTTATTTCAAGTATATCACTTAAATAGTGTTTCCAGAGTCTTATATACTTAATTGTTCCACCAGCTTCACTGGAGGAGGTTCCAGTTTTCGGGAAAGTGCAGTTAAGATCCGGTTGAATTTCTCATATCTTTCACTTTGATTAACTTGTGCTCCTTTGCTGCCCCAGAGCAATCTCATTTGAAATTCTGTCTTGAAGATTTCACTCAGCTCTTCATCTGGCTGGAAACCTAGTAAGTAAAAAGAATCCCACAGTATCACCACCAGGCAAATTTTTTTGTTCTGTAGACGTGGCTTTTAAACTGTCTTCTCCCCAAAGAAGCTGTAGTGTGCTGGGTTCCTTTTGCACAATGATTTTAACAAGCTAATAAAACAGTGAAGAAAATCCTTTCCAGCTCTGACATTCTAGTAGCACACAAATGGCTCTAAGGACACTGGGACAGGCTATCATTTGCTCAGTTCTAATGAGCTAGAATTGTCATTGTAGTCAGACCTTAAATATAATTAATGACATATACTTGCTGCCTGCAGAAATTACTATATTTCTCCCCACTCTCTTAACTTTTCCACTGCAAGTTTAAAAAATAAAGTCACTTTATTAACAAGTTACTGCTTTTTGGCTGTAAGTGGTCAGGATCTCAATGCTGCAACTTGCACCATTGTAAAGAATATCTTAGGGTGGTATTTTAGTTGTAATAATCACAGTAGGAATTTTAGATTGTACAGAAGATAGGAAGTTATCCTCAGTCTTTACTTCAGTTGCCAGAAGGGTCAGCATATTGAGTCATGAGAACTTTGAGTATGTTTAGCAAAAATGCTTGCTGGAGAGCTGTAGTGATGAGTAATTTTCTGTCTGCTTTTAAATAATATTCATGTTGTCCTCAGACTGAGTTTCCTGCAGGACATTTGTTACTATCTCAGCTCCTGCCAAAGAGGAGAAGAATTTCTCTCTCTGACTTCCAGGGGCACTTGGCCAGGGACACAAGCCCCAGCTGATGTTTCAGTGCAGCAGTTTCTCCTACCTTGCAGCAGCTGCTCTGCTGTCAGGCGAAATGTCTCCGCGTGCTGGGCGATCAGGCGAGCTGTGCCCAAGTGCCTGAGCATTATTTCACCACTTTGGTCACTGCTTTCCCACAGCTCCATGCCTTCAAAAACAACAGCCTGGCGCTCCATCAAGGTAACAAGAGGCATCAGCAATGGCACTGTTATGTTGTTCTGTGGAGCACTGATAGTTTCTGGAATACAGTAACATATCAGACATTATTGTTAACTGAAGAAGGTATTGTAAATGCAGTGTTATTTTTTTGATTGGAACTTACTCTTTGTCTTCCATCTTTCAAATGGAAGACAAATATTCTTCAAAAACCTTACCTCAAATATACCTGTCCCACCAGTTTCCAGTGAACTGGCTGAGGAAGAAGACCAGGACAAATCAGTGTTGGAAAACTATTTGCTACAGGGCAAGGCTCTTTCGAATTACTAGACACTGCCACAGAGATTTTAAACACTTTTTTAAAAACACAGACATTAAACATTTTCAAAATCAAGTCATTCCAATAAAAATAGCCATGAGGCTAAAAGTTTTCACTGTCTACCTGTTCTCTTGGAGAAATGTTCTGAGAAATTATTTTCTCTGCCTTGCACTCCTTTAGAAACTAGAGCTGCAAAGATCCTGGCACAGGGGCACCTAATGTGACCAGAAAAATTACCAAACCCATTCTTTTTATTTGAGGATTCCTCCTCTGATCCAATAGACAAAGCAAATAAGAAGCAAAAGCTGCCAGAATCAATTCTACTGTGAGTAAAGAGTTTTTTTCCCCGTCTTTGAGGCAATGTGTCAGTTTCTGCTTGACACAGAAGAAGTATGGATGTGGGAAGAAGGTTATAGTCTGCAGGGATACAGGCACACAAACACATACTGATGTTTGGTTGGCAGACTGTTTGCTTCTATTTGTTATGGCATTATACAGGTTTACATAATCATTATAACATACAATGCACAGCTGTGGAAAGAGCAGCTGCCTCATCTCCCCACGCAGGAAATCAGTACAGGGAGGGTTAAAATGTGGAATAGAAACCGGTGTCACTCATACTCACTAGTCCACGCATCTTGTCCTTCGTGCAAAGCTTTGCAAGATGGTTTCAGCTGTTTTTCATACATAATGGCAGTCTGGGTATAACAATGTCTTAGAGCAGTCCAGGTTTGTTCTAATCTACTGACCTGTGCATGCAAAATAGAGAATACCCATTATGGACTCCACAACAAACGCAGGAAAAGCACACTGCTAGTCATAGTGTCGCAGAATAGTCATGAAGACTCTGTTCTGATGTCCTCTCTAGTCTTGATGAAATTGCTCAAATTAAATAAGCCATCAAACAACTCCACATTTTGGAACATAAAGAGAAGCAGATTTTTACCTGTGGCATTTCCAGTGCTTTCATAATGGCAGAAAATCCATATAAATCCCCTAGTGACTCCTTCAACTCCACAGCAACCTGGATGATCCTGTTTAATGTTGCTGCTCTATCTTCTACATTTCCTGTGCAACCCAAGATATCAACAGCTATTCCTATTGCCATGGTATTGTGCCTGTAAGTGAAACAATTTATGCAAATGATTACGAATTACTAAATTTACATGTGTTCAAGGAAGATCAGTTCAAAGGTGTATTTCTGTCTTGGTGTGCTCAGCAAATTTAGTCTTACCAACATCTTTGCACCAAAACCAATAATGACATATGGAATAAATACAGGCCTTAAATTAATGTTTTAATAACTTCTCCTGAGATATTACTAACTATACAAAATTCTGCTCAAGCAATGAATGAATGAACACTTTTTGGAAAATTGCCCCAATTCCCTTTGTCTTCCACATTCAAATCCTGTGACATGCCCCCCCCAAAAATCTCAGAAATCAAACTACTGAAATATGAAGCAGAAAATGTACATCGGAACACCTTAAGTGTCCCCCTTAACTTGTGCAGAGGGTTTTCAGAAAGCTTTGCTGATAATTTTTTACTTTGTTAAATCATCTAGCCTCTTCCCACCTGCAGAAGGACACTATCTTTCAGTCTCCTCCACACACACCTCAGATAGACTATAGGTCCCCTGAATTTTAGGTTACTTGAGCTTGTAAAGGAGAGCTGATGGCATTCAGCTGTTCCAAGGACTCTGCTTTCAGCGCCTTTCCCCTTTCCCTGTACTACACATGACAGTTGCTTTATGACCTTAGGGAATCTCTTCCTATAAACTGTACACATGAATTCAGGAAACTTGCAGGAGAGCATTCTTGGAGGAAATGAGAAGGGCAGTGCAGCCATGCTCTGAGCTTCTGGCCATCTGCCCTGGAAATGAGGAACAGGAACATTTACCTCTCAATCAGGTCAAGGCGCAGCTGATGTCCGTAAGGCAAGGTGATCAGTTCAAGACCAGAGTTCCCTCCCATATTCCTCCTCATCTCTTCAGAAACTTCTACTATCCTTGCCACCTGTCAAGTGCAAAAAACTCTGCATGAATAAAACTTTAACTGTTCAGTGCCTTATACAAAAATGCCAAGGAATTTTTTTTTTTACATGATGCAGCCATCAGAAAACATAAAAGGTGTGACCAAAATGCTTTATCAAACTCCATCCTCTGCTTCCAGAAAGAGATTACTATGCAAGTTCCAGGAAATGTAGTGCTCTCTCAGCCTGATCCTTGTCAGAGAAGCCCTGCTCCTTGCCTTAAGGACATACACACTTGCTTTGCCTTTTTCCTTTCTAAAAAAACTGCTCAAAATGTTTTTGGTTACACCACAGGGTCCTAAAGATGAATTAGGTTCATAAAGATGAATTAGCAAAAGGGCTAAGGAGGACATACTACTGAGTGCCTTACAAAGTCAGTGTGTGAAAGCTGACACCCTCGCCAATTTGTCTTTGCTTTTTAAACATATTATATTAGCTACTGGTTATCTCAATAACAATTATAACTGCTAATAATAAGCAAAACCACATTAATATGATGGTGTAAGATTACAAACCAATCTGCCTGCAATTTTCTGATACACCCATCAGCAAGCTATTTTGTCTATGAAATGATGAAAGCAATCTGGGCTGCACAACAAGCCTCACCAGTACAAAACAGCACTGTAGAAAAACCTGTTTCACTTCTAGAGATGCAGGAGTGATACGAAGCCCCTGGAGACACTGACTGCTATTCCATCACAGGTATGCAAATGGCAAATACTCACCTCATCGCTTACCATATGGGTGATTCCTTATTAGAAATGTCATTATTTAAAAGGCAAACTGAATTACTGATGACACACAGAAGACATATGAACTTTAGCCTGGGTTCTCAGTACAAAGCATTCATTCTGGCCCAATTCATATGCCAATCTCATTGCATCATGCAGTTCTTATCAGTGCAGTCTATGCAACAAGTTGCCAGTAAATGGCAGGCATTGGCTCAGCACTCGGAGGCAAACATCAAATAACTTCTCTACCTGTCCCAGCTAGTTACTGTTCCTGCTCCAAAATCCAAAAATCTGTTTCTGCAAAGCCCTCCAATGACTCTTAATTAATTCCAGCAGGCTAGTTGGTGCCTTAGCTCCATTGCAAATTTACAGTATTTAAAATATGGGGTCTAATAATGAGCTAATTGAATATAATATATGCATACATACATATATATAAACTTACTACTTCTCTAAGGCATGCATATCCTATACCTTCAAGCAACATACTCTTTAACAATATATTAATTTAGTTATTAGGTTGAAGGAAGGAAGGAGAAAGTGAATTTTGGAACTAAAATGTTAGAGAATGCTATTAATACTCTTGGAATCATAGTAAAGAAGCCTCAATCTACCACTTCTGAGAAGAGTGAGCAGTTGTGGAGCTGAGTTTTTCTGAGTCATCTGGTCTGCAGGAAGCCTCACTTAGCAGCAGCCAACAGTGCTACTGAGGAGAGAAAAAGCTGTGTTTGCTGTTGGCAGGCCCCCAGCAGCTGGCAGGACTCACACACTCGGCTGCTCCAGGGAACTGCCCCCTCCTCAGGCCTACGGTGTCCATCAGTGCAGCAGCACCAGCAGAATGCTACAGATGTGCTTCTGGAGTATCACCATTCCCACTGCCCTCCCTGTCTGCAATGGAGTTGCCCACTAAGTAGCCACGTGTTTTGCTTCTCAAACTGTTCTTAAAAAGATGAAAACCACCAAAGCCCAGTGAAGTGGGGGGGTTAGATACCCACCGCACCATTTGGTTCCTGTAGCTGCTCTGCAGCAGGTACAGCTCTCAGTCATGCCAGCAAAATGGTGCAGATTTAACTGCAGTTACACAAAGTCATCATCTCATTAGGAGATGATTCTCCTGTCTTTCTGATCCATTAGCTGATCTTCAAGCCCTGGCAGTTGACCAAAGTCTACAATGTGAAAAATAGTTCTTTGTATTTTTTACATCTTTCTAAGCAATTCCACTAGCAGAGTTCTCTCACAGGAGAGGAGAGCACAAGTCCTGATAGCTATTTTCCCACACCACCTATCCAGCTGTAAGAGAGGAACTCAGACAAAAGAGCAGCCGGTTTTAGAAGTTTAAATATATTTAGTTCCACTGAACAACGTATATAATGGCCATGTGGCAACCAGGTCTGCCTGCTCTTTGCCCAAACGAGCTATTTCCTGCTGTGAGCAGTTCTTCCCACAGTGCTTCACAGCACAGAGAGCTCTTCCTCCAATACAGGAGAAAGGCTGAATCACAGGTATGCAGCAACTGATAGGAGATTTAAAAGACATATGGGACTTAGAGAATTTGAGTCTAAAGTCAAGCATAACGAGAGACCTTTAGTCCAAAGAGTTTGTGAACATTTTTCTTCAAATGAAAAAAAACACCTAAAAATTCCTGTAAGCAATACAAACATTACATTAGCTTCAAATCTACCCATTATTCTTTTCAAATCAGTTCTTTTGAAGTCTAAACTGGGACAATATAAAATAAAATGCATGATCTTTTTTTTTACCTTGCAGTCCATTCTAAGAATATGCTGTGCAATAATTTTTGGGTTATTGTTGGTGCAAAGCTCCTTAACTCTTCTTAACATGGATGTTTCCAATGGCTTGTTTTCAGGAGGAAGTAGTTTGGATTCAAAATCATTCGGTTTAAAACTAGACACCATCTCATAGACTGGTACAGAAAAGATGCTGTCTTCCTCAGCCATCTGAGTTGAAGCTTCTAAAGGATCTGCAGTGTTCATTGTAGGATCATCATCAAGGATCAAATAGTTTGTTTCAGAGTGCCTGAATGTTCCCCTCTCCTTTTGTGTCAGATGTTCCACATAGCTGTTTTTCTGACACAAGTGTTGTTTTGTTGCTGTTGGATGCCTGGCAGGGTTTAGTTCACAATAGTGTCCTTCAGAACTGTGGGAAGCCAAAGGAGAATCTGGGGACTTCATCAGGGGTGCTTTGCTGGGTTTAGGTGGAGGCTTTGGACAGAGTTGACTGTCTGATCCTCTAAGAGCTTCCCCTAGCAGTGACTCTGATGTGACTTTCTGAACAACTGTGGGGCTTAGAGATGGTTCACTGCCTGTTCTAAATGCAGGTGAGCTTGGACAGGAGTTTGCATCTGCTTCAGGTAATCGAGATGGATGTCTTGAACCTGTAGGGGAAAACAGTGTTTTAGAAGGCCAAAATACATACAATTCCTGGTGCCTCTGCCAGGGTTCATGTCCTAATGCTATTTCCTAAGGATAATATTGTCAGATCATGTTAATTATTTGCTGGCAAAATGGTATATTTTGAGGAATGACCTAGCTAGCAAATTCCATTCACTTGCTGATCCTCCCAAAATCGCAAACACATGGAACAGCTGCACCATAGTATTATTCTGTGGTAATGCTGACAGTAATTCCAGTCACTGCTGCATACATAGGCTATCCTGTCAGAGCTGGACAGCCTCCATGGCTTGGAATAGGAGGTTTCTTTGTAACCTGATCTAGACTATAAAAACAGCAACTTCCAGCCGCACCGTGTAAAAGGTGAGTCAGTCATTTCTGAGAACGACAAGTTTGAGATGAAAGCAAAACTTCCCAAAGTCAAGCCTGAACCTGAACTAAAGTATGGAAGGAATGAATTTCAGGAATGCTAATCTTTTTGTGAAACAGAGCTAGTTTGAAGAGCTGGAGAAACACAGCCGTATACTTCTGTGTATTTATGCCTCATCCTGTACCCGCTGCATATGCAAACCTTGGCATCCAATATGGGATGAGTCCTGTGTCAGACATTCCCAATCTGCAGTTCTCAGCACATTTGCTGGTATCTACAGCAAAATGGCCAGTTGCATTGTGTGGGTGTTACTGCTTGATTCCAGATATAAAACAAAAACTCCAAATCCCAGCCTGTCACCATCCTTAAGCAGTATGATAACAGAACCTACTCAGAGGATCCTATGACAAAATGCACAGCAGTACTCTTCAGGCTGTTATAATACCAAAATGAAAGTATCTGCAGCCATGGATTGGAATAATCAATTCAACTACAGATGGACGGAAACTTACTTTGTAAATGTCTGTCCATCCCCCTGTTAAAACACAGGAGCACACCCTTTCTATCAAAATACAGTCTCACTATACAAATACTTAATATTCTCTTTGCCATAAGAGCTCTTCCTACAATAGGCATGAAAAATTCTAACAGTACCATATTCAAAATGAGCAGCCTTGGAAGTCAAATACTAGTTTGTCCACATGGGAAGAGATGCATTATTGCAAGCTTCTATAGACAAGTGTGTTAGTATGGAAACAATTGCTTAAACCTTTGAAGAATCTGAGAAATAAAATGCCCCTATCAACAACTGATCCAACACCCCGGATCCCTTGCTTAGGATGAGAGTGGCTATGGAACCAGCCAGCAGCAAAAGGAATGAAAAGCAAAAGGGATGGAGGGTAAAGAGATTGAGGGAGATGGAAGAACAGAACTGAGTACAAAGGCCTTGCTAGTGTTTTTCTCCTAGAGAGGAACATTACCTCATCTGCATAGTTTACCCTGAGAAAAAGTGGTTACCAGAATTTCCATGAAACACCACTTCTACTACTTAATAAAATTTTGTCAGAAAGACATGAGTGAAACAAGTCAGTTCTTGTCAAGCACAAGTGAGGAAAGGTAATACCATCAAAAAAGGTATTAATGCCAACCACAGGTGTCATTTTTTTGGTGTGGAAGCCTGCTGTGTTGTGTGCTAAGGTTCTCAACTAGCTGGTGCGTTGTAAATAAAAATCCTGTTCCAGTGACTTGAAGAGCAAGCAGTGTGCTAACACAGCTTACAGTGGCCATTAAATATAACTGTATTTACAGTACTCTGAACATTCAGCAGTCTCACTTTGGTCTGAAGAGTAACAGACCACCTGGACACATGAAACTTCTGATTACAAAACATACCTATTAGCAGATAGCTCTCTGATTGGTGAGCCTTTAATGGGAATCTTTTCTCCAGAACATGATCCAAACTAGCTGGCTGGCTACCACTTTTTTCTTTGTTTCTGGGGTAAACAAAAATGCAAACAAAACCATATTAATATATGCAACACTTAGATACAAATCTAACTGCCAGAATATATCATAACCAGTGCAAGGATCATTAGCTTTCCACTTGGGGAACTTATGATAATAAAAGGTACTTCATTCATTCATAAACTGCTGTTGTAGTGGCAGTGAAATGGGCTATACCATGCATTCTCCTGCAGCATTTATGAAGGTATTTCTTTGAACATTGAAACTTTCTAATGGAACATTTGATTTGGACACTGAAATTAGGACCCACAGTTGGTGTTTTTATTTTGGGAGTCAACTATGGAAAACCAGACTTCTCCGGAGCAGCAGCAAGATGTTATTTTAATCCTTTGTCTTACATGGTCAAGATTTGCCAAGTCACTGCAGTGCTGTTGTGCTTCCAGAGTCTACATTTGCTCTCACTTTGTAGATTTGCTGATCCTCTGCTAAAAATCAGCAAACCCTCATGTCCGCTGTTCCATCTCAAATCAGAGTGAAAACTCACATCATCACCTTCATTAGGAGCTGATACACTTAACTCCATTTCCTTCCATAAGGACAGCAAAATTAAGGTACCTCAAAAGATTTCCTCTGGGTATGCTCTGCTCCGGGGACTGCATGCTGGATATACCAAGACTCAGCCTTTTGGCAGTTTCTGTTTTTCCTTCGGGGGTGCTTGCCTCTTTTTGTTGGACTGGGGTTACACCGTATTTTTCTTCTAGACACCTGAGAGGCACAGTCCTGTTGATAGGCTGAAAAATAATTGCTCCACTCTGCTTTGATATTGGTGTGCGATTCCCAACATAGTACCTGACTAAGCCAGGGATAGTGTCAAAACTTTCCAGTTCAAACTGATACTGAACACGACAGTAGGCTTCATTGAGTCTTAGAATTGTTTTGTTGATTTTAAAATGCTGAGGGGTATTTTTCCACTGACAGGTAAGAACAAAGTTCCCAGGACTGGAGAGAGAATCCCTAATCAGAAAATCTCCATCTCTCTGAACTAGGCCTTCTGCCACCTTTGAGGAGAAAGAATTACACAAAAAATTACTTTCAGAATCAGAAAACAATACGTTAACACAAAATATTCTTAAACACAGGAATTAATTTGGCCACACTGGGAGGACAGACAAAGCCACAAATACAAAGCAAGCATGAAGTGTGGTAGAAGAATGATGTCTCCAATTCTAAATTAAAAACTCATCCCACAACAGAGATCTGGAAGGGCTTCTTGGAAGGAGCCAGCAGCCAGAAGCTGACCCACTTTTGCATGTGTATTCCTTCTAGTTTGCTAACAGAAAATAAGGCATGAAGGCAAAGCAGTGACCCAGGATTTTAAGTTTAAATCATCTGAATATAGAGTCACACTGAAGTTTAGAAGCCATTAATACAAGATCCTGGATTCCACCCTTTCATTGTTACCTTACACGACAGAAACTTTCCTGTTTTTATTCTTTGTGAACACTGCATGTGAATACTACTGACTAGGAAGAGTCAGAGACATCTTGTTTTTCTGTTTTGAGTTAGGCCTTTCATGCGATAAAAAGGACGCCAAGAGCCGAGTGCCGAATGTGTGGCAGCTGAGCTGGCCGTGCCCCGGGGCTGAGGGAGGCCAGCAGGGGGAGCTCCAGTGGCTCTGGAGGCTCCAATCCAACCCCAGCCTTGACACGTTTTTGTAAGGATCAAAATTGAAGTGATTGCATTGATTTTGTTGCGGCATTTTTCCTCTCCCCCCAGTTCAAGTGCAAGAAAGAAAATAAATAATATTTTAACTTTCGTTAAGAATATTGAACCACATTAATGTCAGTGTTCTCCAAACAGTATGTGGTCGTAAGTATTCTCAAATAAAGCTTTAATTCCATTTCCAGATTTACTCAGTGCACAGAAATCCTGAAATACATCTATTTTCCACCAGGTCTGCCCTGCATACTTCCTCGGCCCCATTTTATGCCAAGCTATGTGATAAATACTATAGCTTTCATACAAATAGGCATTATGTTTCTACTAAATTAATTCAGGCACCAGATAGGTGTATAGCACTTCAGTGAAATTCTGCTTGTCAATAAAAGCTCAAAGCACATTTGGCAATGCAAAGACCACATACCTGCCGAGGAATACGTCCGTGGTACCAGGCATGGCTACGCAAGTCTTCACTACTCAGCTGCAGCTCCTCCTCTAACTCCTTCTTCAGTTTTTCCGGGCTGTTGTCCATAACTTGCCTCTCCCTAGAAAACTGCAATAAAAGATTAAAAGCTTCAGCTGTGCCAAGTTTAGTGATTAACATTTTACCTGGGTTATAACTTCCATCATATGACCTGCACTGGAATGCAGGTGCTGCTTTCAGCAGGCTGGCTTGGCTTTGCTCTCTAGATTGTATTGCAAACCCCAGCATTCTGTGAGATAACATGCGATTGTTCTACACTGCACAGAATGGAGCAAAGTGTTCTGTCTGTACACCAAACTAATAATGACACACCTACAAAGTCACTTCTCTTACTTCCTCTTTCCAGTAAGAGTTCTAACTATATCCAAAAAAATGGAGCTGGACCCAAACACCCTGCTCCAATATTCTTTGTCCTGTTTAAACTTCCATTTAAAATTTAGATTCTTTACCACCAGCCCACTTTGAACCCATCTAGCTAAGAACATTCCAGGCTAATCTGGACACACCTAGTTGTTAATTAATTCTGTTGCACTAAATTTGCCAAAGTAAAATTTCAATCTTAAAGGGCTTACTCCTAATGGTCATTAAATCTGCACATCCAAGATGTTCCCTTCCTAAAGGGCCTTGTTGGTCTTGTTGCCCCTTAGCATGAAATGCATCAGTTTTGCTTGAAGACATCTCCATCACCACTATACAACTACTGTAAGATTTTCTGGAAAATTTCTGCCTTCATCTCTTCTTGGAGCACAGCTTTCATGCTGGCCCACTCTGGCTCACTAGTTCTTATGGGTGCAGTTTTGCTAACAGTGAGGTGCAGGATCTTCTCCGGAGCAGCCACATACTCCTGCATAAGCACTCAAGGCAGGAAAGTACTTTGGACTTCCTTTCATTCTCCAAGGGCTGGGACTCTAGCCCATCTTTGTTGTGCTGAAAAGTTTCAAAAGCCTGCGAACATGTTCTACACTGATCAAAGAATCAGAGTATACCCTCTCTTCAGAGAAAGACCATTTAAAAAAAAAAAAAAGGGATAAGGAGAGAGAGAGAGGGGGCCTCCAGCTGGTGCACAGACTAAAATGCAGCATTTTGCTCCAGTGCATTATGGTTGTTTTTCTTAGGTCTGGATATGAGCCAAAGCTCACCGGTTCCTTTAACTGACACACTGATCCAAATAAGGAACACATGCATTATTTTAAAAAGAACTGGGAAGGCTTGCCCACCAATTCCTGTTCTTTCCATGAACATGCTCTCTATAGCTTTTTCTTCTTCACAGTGAATACTCACAGCACCTAACCATGGGAGCAGGTGGCACACATTTAACACTTCTTTCAACAATCCTCCCTGCAATTTCAGGCAGACTGAATTACAACAGATTACCAGACAGCAGATTTTTGGTGGGATAATGCCAGAGGAGGCATCCTGCTGCCATGACAATTTAAACATGCTGGGAGCCAGAGAAATTCTGAGATAAATTCTCCTCTTCTCTCTGCTTTTCTCAGAGAAAACTAAGGCTTCTCTTAGACAAACACTAGTAGCTAAAACAGAAAGGTGGAAGATAAAAACAACCTGGTAAAGAATCACTTTTCACCTTAGTTTCCCTTCTGTGAACCAGAATAAGGTGTTATTTATCCATAAAAATCTGGTTCAAAATGGACAAGCATTTTCATCAATAAGTAAATTCTTTGTGCATTTGTACATCAAGGTTTTGCATCAACTCCTTCCAAGCTTTATGAGAAGTCTGTGCAGGAAGAAACCATGCCACAAAAAAAGAGAAGACCTTCACTGAAAAGGCTTGTTCATAAACCCATGTGCAACATGAAGAGGTGAAGTTACTGGATATAGAAGGAGTAACAGAAGAGGCTTGATGAGGACTGAAGTTCAAAACCATATTGAAGTATCAAAACATAGTCAGGTAAAGCCAAAAATTCCTCTGCCACCCCAAACCCTTGTGACCTATCAGACAGGACAGGTGAAGGACCTCTGGCATATACCTACTGCTTGTATGTCCCAACTCAAATGGCTGGGAAGCCATTTAAAGCTGACTGGCAATGATTCTAAAATTAACAGCCATTTCACTGGCACATCTTAAGAGAACAATAGCAAGTCTTATAACATCTACACAAGCTGAAGGTAGAATGAAGAGCACACAAATTGCGCTGAGGCTTTTCAAGAGTACCTTTCCCCCTAATTGCACAAGGAAGTGGCTGGAGAGCTTTTAAAATACCCCCTCCAGGGTAAACAAAGGCATCCAGCTGCAATGGTGTTACAAGCTCTTGAAGTCACAGCTGTGTGTTTTGCTGATCTTCTGAGAGGAACTGTTACTGTAATGTGAATCATGTTTAAGGTTTAAAAGATGCTTTTGACTGAATAGAGATCTTAAAGAACCCAAAGCTATTACAGAAATTGATATCATCATTCCAAAAGCATCTCACTGTATCTCAGTGGTAGGCGGAACTATTGTAAATAGAACAGACTATAGGATACAAAGGCAATAACTGAATTTGCTTAAGAGAGTAATACTTTTAGCCAACAAAAAGAACTATAGGTCTTTACCAAAGACCTATACAGGATGAAATGGAGTAATTTCATCCATGGTACTGACACGAATTATCTTAAAAATATCAGGATGATCCACTTAGAGATACACATTAATTACCAATACAGCATAGAAACCTAGAATTTCTTCTGGTGGTTGAACGGATTTTTCATTACTCAAATGAAGTTAATGAGATACATACTGCATTTGAACTACATCTAACAACACAGCAAGAAAAACATTTAATGAGTCCAAACCAACTAAATTCTTAACATTCATAATTACCGATTTGTTAAAAATCCTCTCCACCATGGAATATACTCTGATTGCCACAGAGGTCAGTTATCTCCTGAGATGAAGCAAACATGCTTAAATAAACTTCATGCAATTCAGAATTTAGTGAAAGAACTCCAGTGGCTAGCACAAATCCCAGGATACACAAGGGGAAAACTGCCTAGGTAAGCAAGTTTAGTTATAGCATGTCTTCCTGGACAGTTGTTTGTTCACTGACACTGATTTCTTATAGAAACTATGTCTACCAAAGGAGATTTGTGACTGATGAACTGTCTGTAATCTCACCAGCCTATACCCTTCTATGCTAAACACTACACCCAAGGCCTCTGCTCTGGAAGAATCTCTGCATACAGTGAACTTCACATCATGCAAGGCTCAAAAATCACTCCAGGCACAACCTGTGCAAGCCTGTAAATAAAGAAGAGGGTGGGCTTACAACAATTATTAGCTATGCCAATTTCAAAAGAAAAGGTGACTTACTCCATACAACACAATGCAGATACTTCAGCCTCATTTCCCAATAGCACCCAAAAGTTAATGGACAGCAATGGTAGGCTGTAAATTTGCCCTAATTTCATAGTGACAAACCTGCATTTAGGAGTATGTCCTTGTTTTATTTCTTCACCTAAGACACTTTGTTGGCTCCTAGTCCATGACAGAAAGAAAGCTGAATCTACATTTACAGCTAGATAATGAAGTGGATGGTAAAAAGAAATTTAAAAATAATCTAGGGAAAAATTAAAGACTTCCATGTATTTTGCAACAAAACATGGTTGAAGCAACACAGGGAAGCTTCCAGTTTAAATACTTTGAGATCTTTCATAGTAACAACCCTGTCAGATATCCCTGGAATATAAAAGCAAATCAAGTCAGCAGAACTGTTTTCAAATACAGATGCTTTTCCTGACCTACAAAGAACTCCCTGTAAGTATGTGCTTTCCAGAACTGTTTGTTCACATTTTAGTTGCATTGTTTCCAGTCCTGGTGCTATTTTAAGATATTTCTGCCATGCTGACTTTTTGTGCACAGGTCCTTAAAATAAAAATATACAACTACCTAGCAATACGATATTATCAACCTCTGGCAAAAACCCTCAATCCTGCTTACATACACTATGGAAAACCTAGAGAGCCAAGACTTTAGAAGGAGGGAAAAAAATTCAGTCAGTAGTTAGTGTTTTTAATAAACTAAGAAGCTTCATGGAAGTTAATTACGTTTCACAAAGGATTTCTACTTCAGGGCCATTAAACCAGCAGCTAACTGTGCTTACAGATGTAACAAGCTATCCTTGATGTTACCTATTACTTTACTTTTTTTTTTTTTTTTTTTTTCAGGCAAATGTTAATCTAGCATACCAAAACCTGGAAAATATCGAAGTTTAATGAAATAAAACATCAAAATATGATCTCATTTAAAGCAAATTTGAAGAGGACTTGACCTACCTACCACAGTATGCTGTACCTCTGAAATTTGTGAATGTATTTTGATGGGAATTTCTCACAATAATCTGCTGTTTATGCATCTAAGGGATTACTTTCATGTGAGTGAGTGGCACTCTCCAAAGGGAACTCGCTATATCAAGCTCTTGTGTCAACCATCCTAACAGAATTTATCACAATAGATTGTGCTGAATAATCTACTGTATGAGGTTGGTAGTAAACAAAAGGAAGTCCCACAGTTATTTCTGTATTGTTATTAATCAATTCCTCTCTAAGGTGATGATGTGTTTGGTTTATTGTTTTGATTTTTTTGTTTGGTTGTGGGGTTTTTTTCTTTTTCTTATTTTTTTTTTCCTAAGACAATCTGAATTATGAGGGAAACGCTTTTAATTTTAGACACTGTTTGGAAGTGGTCCAAAATCTGTCATTCTAGATCCCTCATTCAGTTCGGATAAAGCCAAAATTCACATCATCTCTCTTTGTATCCTTCTGGCAAAGTATTATTTACACAAAGCACAGCCAAGGACTGTTATGGGTAGAAGACTAAAGGGGGCCACATTTCCATCCAATCTCAATTACTTCCTGGTGCTTTGCACAGCTCTGCCAGGTGATACTTAAATAAGCCCAACAGGCAGCCTTGGAACCACCTGATTTCCTGTTGCCTTGAAGGTTTAAAGAAAAAAATAAAAAGAGAAGAGATAGTTATTAGGGATAAATGAGAACAGCTTTGTGAAAACTGAAGTGTGATCTGAGGAAGAAAGTCAAGTCTGTACTCTTCCCAAACTTTTAGTACTTTGCCTAAAGTTTAGTAAATGTACAGAATCCATCTAAACCAAACCTATTTCAGATTTCTCACAAACCCATCTTTTCTCCAACACTGGAGGCCTGCTATATTTGCTTAAGTACACCATGAATGCTGAAGTGTGACTTTCTGACCGTGTAAAATCACTAGGTCCTACAGAGCCTCCAAACAAATGAGGAAATGGGAGAAACTTTGTGATTAACAAAAAACTTAAATTTTGTGAGATTTACCTAGCTTTTAGCCAAGTGGATAATTTAACTGAAAGACCAACTGACAGAAAATATGAAGGGGATGTTGGGACAAGAACAGGAAATAACAACAGGGAAGGCAAAGATGTGAAACAAGAAAGAAGGGATAGGACACACAGACACAGGACACCAAAAACATCTGGAAAAGTGAAAAATAATAAAATTCCTCTAATTCCAAGCCACTAGACAGCAATCACCTTGTTCATACAAAAAATGAACATTTTATTGTCAAAGTTCAAGTTCTGGATCAAGATATCATTCACTGCCTGCAGAGATCCCATCAGTCTTCAATCCTGTGCCCTTGTGATCCTAATCAGACTGCCTATCTGGCACTATGAATACAAGCATTTTAAAATATACAGTTATGTGAATTTATAATATGTCTTAATGAGTACAGTGTATTTAACTTCACTTATAACTCTACTAACTGGCCATCAAACCCAACAGATTTGCACTGAGAATTTTCCTGTAGAACCAATTCTTCAATATTGTTCAAAAGCAGTCTTATTTTGCCAGTCTTATTTTCTCCTATAAAGAAAAGCAGCATCATTGGCCAAGGCCTTACAAAACAAAAACACAGACAGAGTGATTTCTGAAGAGTTTTTTTGAGAAATAACTAACTGGAAAAAGGGAGTTTCTAAACACAGGAACCCATTTTCTGATTAACTTGGAAACTGAACTATAGCTGGTGCAAGGCTCTTCACAGGGGCAGAATCTTGCACCAGCAGTAGTTTAGAGGGCACAAGGTTCACACAGGACTATAGCAAGTACTGTGTTAAGTAATAGGAGGTACAGAATGGGTGATTTACTCAGAGAGATGAATTAATACAGGAGAATGGCAATTTTGCAGCCACAAGATTTCTGTGTGCTTCTTTAGGTAACCGGTGACAACTTTTTAGGTTAATGATGAAAAGATAACAAATTACCAAGAAAACTTTCACCATGACTGCAATGGCTCTTTAAAATCAAATAAACTCCATCATGTGCATGTTCTCACTCTGCTACTATGAACAACAAAAGTTGCCTGGCACACAGAAAAGTGGCCAATTTTTTCTGGTTTTGGCTGTGATAGAGTTAATTTCTTCTCAGTAGCTGGTACGGTGCAGTGTTTTGGATTCAATATGAGAACAATGTTGATAACACACTGACGTTTTGATTGTTGCTAAATCATGTTTATCCTAAGTCAAGGACTTTTTTGGTGTCTCATGCTGTGCCAGTGAGGAGGTGCACAAAAAGCTGGGAGGGAGCACAGCCATGACAGGTCACCTGAGCTGGCCAAAGGGATATTCCACACTACAGAACATCATGCCCAGTGTATAAAATGGGGAATTACCTGGAAGCGGGGCTGATAGGAGTTCAGGGACAGGGTCTGACATCAGTCAGCAGGTGGTGAACAACTGTACTGTGCATCACTTGAGGTTTTTCCCCCTTTGTTATTATTATTATTTCTTATTATTATATTTTACTTTATTTAAGCTACTAAATTGCTCTTTTATCAACCTAGAAGTTTTAGTTTTGATTCTCCTCTCCATTCTTCTGGGGAGTGGGATGGGGTGGGTGAGTGGCTGTGTGCTGTGTAACTGCCAGCTGGGCTCAAACCACGACAACTAATAAGTAAGATACTGGTTTAGAATGAAGGAACTAAAAAAAGTCTTTTAGTACAAAGATCAATTTAATGTTAAATGAAGGTAATGGGAAAACTTAATTGTAGTGGATTCAACAACCATTTCCCACTACAGTGCCACACTTATAACAAATTCTATAAATCTTACAACATTTCTATATGACCACATTCAGAGCTCAGAGAACTTAATTTCCGGAATACAGATCCTGAGAAATCCTGAGTTGAGAGTTAGTCAAATCATAATCCCCTCGCTCAGTGATCCTAGAGATTTCCATTTCCAAAGGGAAATGATGTTAGCAGTTATGTAGGGGGTTTCTTTGTTTCAATCTGAGACATACCTAAATAAAAGGTACTACCAAGAAGTTAAATACATAAATACCTACTGAAGAATATTCCCATCAAACAGATATCAGTTACAGAGCACCAGTGGACCCTGTGTTATCTACATATTTATGACAGAAGATAATCAAACTTTTACTGCCATGTAACTATAAAATTACCACGGGAAATTGAAAATAATTTTATAATATAAGACTCATCAAAACTCAAACTGAGCAACAAGACAACAGGAAATCAATGTTACGGGAGCTATACAAAATTTCACATAATTTTTCAGCAGTCAGTCTTTTCACATCTGCCCCTCTCCAACAATAACAAATCTAACACTGAGAAGGCAGACCCACAATGCTGGGCTGGTGATTACACGTAACTCGCGTGTTATCAAATCCAACTGCCTCCACAAACATGCTGAAACTGGATATATGAAGCCTGAGGATGCCAGTGGAACAGATTTAGATCATCACACACGGAAGAAATATTAATTAAGATCTACTATCTATTAAAAGTGTTTGCAATTCACCCAAGATAAGAGATGGCACTTGCAATAAGTAGATGCTTATAAAAGGCTTCTTACGCACGTCACATTCACAGCATTAGTGCATCACCCAGTAATGTGCTACATCAATGTGCTGGAAGTTACAAAACTTGGCAGTCCTGATAACTGGAGTGGCTTTCCCCTTTTGCGCAGCTTCAGCTGAGGGTGAATCATAGCAGACAATTAAGAATGAAAATACTTGAACTTCAAGGCCCTTCCCCTTCTGATCATGACAACCATACTGATTAGTACTAAAAAAACCCTGTCTTGTGGCAAAGTTGATTTCATTAATTCAGACCTCTGCATTTTTTAAGTCACCATTTATCACTGATTTAGTCTTAACCTACTTCATCTCTTCCCAAAAAATGCAAATTTAAAGAAAAATATTTTGGCTTGGAAGTGGCACAAGTCACTATTTAGTATTTTCTCTTCACTTTCTTCTTTTTTAAGCACAAACAGGAGCCCCCTTGCCTTGAAGTTTCTCTATTTCCTTCAATGTAAAAGCTGACCTTAACAGTAAACAGCTATAAAAACCAATTGACATCATGAAAAGTACTGACACATCATGACTGAAGAGTTGATCCAAGCTCAGATGTTCTGCACTGATCATTATATTTTCTATTAATGCATGGGAAAATAAACCCAACATCTGCTGTTGAGATCCCAATTTCACACACTAAAATTAAGTGCCGCAGAATGTGAGTGCTCAAGTGCTGTACTGCTTTCTGAGGTTTGGTGGGACACAACAAGGCATCTCTGAGCTTGGTGACATACTGTTTTCAACTAAATTGGATAACACAACGAATATATCTCAATGCAGAAAAAACCTGAATCTCTCAGGGGTAGTTGAGAACTTCAGCATGCTTATTTATGGATCAATTTGGTATTTCATTACACTTGTACTTACTATTAAAACCAAGAACCAACTTCATCTAATTACACAAACTGATTTTGCTTGAAGTTTTTTTTTAAATTAAATAATAATAATAATAATAATAATTAGAAACCTGATGACTTCATTTCATACCATCTTATTGTTCATACTATCCTAGGCCCTTTGGCATTTAACAGAATCCATACCATTGGGCCCCAAGGTTCAGACCTTACTTGATTTGACCACCGGCTGTTTCTATACCTACAGCCATTTTCTCTTCAGCAAATGCACCCCAGATCCCTACCATCCAAACTTCTTAAAATAGCAGTTCATCAGATTTAACTAATGCTAAATCTGCATACTGGAACACATGCATTCAAATCTATTTTAAATGCTACAAATCTCTTTAAATAGAGCCTTATTTTTGAAAGATCCCAACTGTAATTTGTTTCTACATAAAAGGTTTTATTTTTTACCCTCCATACAGCAAACACTATTAATGTTTCAGTTTCTCTAGAGACTATATGGATTAGACTAAATGGAAAGTTGCCATGACAACACCACCGTTATTTTGGTCTTAGAAATTCATGCCAAGTTAAACAAAGGGTATATGCATGGTCAAGAACAAGTTTTCTAACTGTTCTGACAGCCAACAATAAACCCCAATGGCATTTAAAAAGTTATAGAACCGAAGAACTAAGCTTTAAAACAAGAACAAAAATTAATTACAGCACAATTGAGCATCTTTTGCACTCTATTGTGATGATAATTGCTGACACCTGTCCCGGTCAGAAGAAGTCAATCTGATCAGAATCCCTTTTTCTGTGTGTCCAAAAGACTGAGCCCTATACCCCACTTTCAGAAACAGACAGTTACAGGGCTAAATCACTGAAGGTGAGAGAAGGGGGAAGCCGTTCCCAACTTTTAACTGCCTCTATCAAAGTTTGAAAGCCAAAAGGCAAGACAACAGCAACCACATCCTTCCTCATTGCAAGTTCTCCACAGTGTTAATCAAAGAACAATTCACATGTAAATCTTAAGTAAAAAGATTTAAAAGCTGAAGTGTAACTCACAGATCCTCAAAAGTAGTTAGATGCCCCACATGACTACAATTCCCCAGTCGCTTAGACACTTCTGTAAGTGTGACTCAAAATGATTATGAAGGCTTTTCCTCTGCTTATAGTGCATATAGAGCATTTTTGCATAAAGTAAATTATGTCCCTGCCCATGGCAGGAGGGTTGGACTAGATGACCTTTAAAGATTCCTTCCAACCCAAACCATTCAAGGAGTATATGATTTTGTGTATCTTGCAATTAAAAAAAAAAATCTAAAATATAAGAACAAATCCAAAATTGTCTGAAGCATTTAAAAAACACTTGTGCTCCTGAGCACAATTGCCTGTGTTTTCCTTAAATAGGTGGAAAAAGTTAGGGAACCAAATGGTCTGATCAGTTAAATTCTGAAAACTTGAAAATTTTCTAAAATTCTCCTCAGCAAGTCCCAAACCTTTTTAAGCATTTAAGCATTTTTACTTAGTCCCTAAATATAAAGACAGCCAGCCTCAGGCTCATAAAACTGCAAGTTGTTTAAATTTCTCTCTGAGACAATAGTGAATTCTAAAGGTGCTCTTTAGAAGAGAAACACTCTGTACCATAGTATAAAAACAAACACTTCTAAAAAAAAGCTGAAAGCATTACTGACTAGCACACTGTAGTTGAAAAAGAGCACCTACCTTGACTCTGATAATAGACTTACGATGATAAAAGCAGCAAAGTGCTGCTATCAGCATTTGAAAAACATTATAATCCTTCGGCATTTTCAGTTCTGCTGTTTGTGGTTCCTCACGACTGAAGACGAACAGTCACTACTAGCAGTGCTCTGAGGTTCAGCAAGCTATTCAGTATCATCACTGCCTACCAGAGCTGCTACACCCCCCTACTCACATATCAGCCCGGGACACTTTCCACAGCTGAAGCTGATACCATCAATTCAGTGACCGCTGGCACGCTGGCTTCCAGCATGCCATATACAGAGTGCCAGAATCCTCATGTGATCTGTTTCACTCACCAGTGAAATCCTAGCTCCTCTGTCTTGGTATCCCCTGGCTCAGAGATGTGTTTAAGCCATCAGCACAAGGCAAACTTCTCTTCCTGATGAGTTACAATACCTGTCTCCCTGTGCTGATAAAGGCTTAATCAGTTGCTCCAGTTCAATCATGCAACATCTATGCCTGCATCATCAATTATACACACATAAAAGAAAAAAAAAAAAAAAAGGAAAAGGAGTTGATTACTGTTTGACAACTAGGAATTGAGCTTTGGTAACCAAGGAAAATGATAAATATGTTTATTTTTAATTAGGAAGCTTCTGGCAGACAGTCCTTGGAAAAAACAGCAAGAAACCAACCCTGTAAACATTGTCAGTGTTGCAACCAAGGTACCTTCAGCATTTAAAACTCACTGTGAACAGCTTTATCTTGGTGATAGTCCCATGGGACTGTGCAAATCGCTTGAGAAAGAAAGAACTGAATTAATGAACATGTCTGATTTGGCAAAGTAAAAGTAAGCACTACAACAAAATAAAAAGCAGCAGTTTTATTTATGCCTGTGATTCCATTCTCTTGGACAGCACAGTCCATAGCTTACTGACCAGTCAGCAAACTGCTCCTCAGCAAAGAATCTGTCTGACATACCTCAAGGCCCTCTCAAGAACCAGGGCAAAAAAAGGCAAACAACTTGGGTAATTATAATAACTGTAAGAGACAAGACATTGCCTCCATAGCAGCCTAGTTAACAGATCTGGTGAAAGAAAACCAGATGGACTAGATTGAGCAGTACAAGAAAGCCTGTAACACTTAAGAATGACAAACTTTGAAGAGATCAATCAATTATTACTTGGGTGGTACCTAAAAAATATAGAAGTCACAGATATTTTATATCTTGGATTAGGAATAAATTAATGCCAAGGAGCAGTTAAAATGAATAGTTACTTGTCTTTTTCATCAGCAACAAATATATTACATAATTAGTAGGACACATATATTAAATGCTTATTGATGTCCTCAGGTATTACTTGCAAGGTACCTCTCACCTAATAACAGAGTACTTCTTTCCCACACTGACTGAACAATGGGAAGTGCCCTCAGTGCCTGCATTCAGCAACAGGAACTGGTACACAAACCAAGCAGCAGCACTAAGACAAGACATAAAATGTGCACTGACTTTCAAGGAAAATGAGATGGAGTGCCTATCTGAGAAGAAGAGGAAACCTCAGTGTTGATAACAAGGAAATGGAAGTGTGATGTGCTAAGTTCCCTTACCTATCTGACCACCTAAGGTTTGCAGGTACCTACCACCAAGTTAAGCACCAAACCCAGAATGTTCATAAAGATAGCCAGACTACTTGGCCATGTGTAGGAGCTGCTGTGCCAGAGACTCCTCTGAGAAAAGGAAAACAGGGTAGAAATAAAAGAACAGAACATTAAATGGACTTTAAAGTAATAAACCTGGCAACAAAAAGGATGTAAGATTGGCCGGAGAAGAAGCTGAAAATACTAACTTTGAAGATGAAGTCCTGCTGTAGACTACTTTATGAAAAACTCAAACAATGAATGAGTAGATAATATAACAGGAATATGAAAGTACCCTCCTTTTCTCTTTGCACTGTGCCGCAGCATATTTTAATTTGAGTTCTTTTTCCACTTTGAGGAGCTCCATAGGATTGCTTCAGCAGGTAGCCAGAGAAGAGAAGATTAAAAGATACCCTGCAAGACTTCAAACCCCAAAGCCTCAACTGTGATTCTTGTTTCTTGACTGAAATTTTCTGGCACTGTGGCAGGACATCTCATCAAGGACTGTATTTTTAAAGACTATTAATCAAAAGTTCTCATCATAACACCCTAATCCAATTTTAAAACTGGAGGGGCAGGGAGGAGGGATGATACCTTGCATCAGCCAAGGTGTTTTTGCTTTATAATGCTGGCAAGACAGTATCACACACTAAGGTTTCACATGCAATACCATGAACAGAAGCTATCAAGACAAGCAACTCAAAGTACACTAAGTGACAAGAAGGGCTGTTAGGATGACTTAGCTATTTTGGCAGCAGAAACAACCGATTTAGCAGTGCAAAATAAGGTGGACCACTTCTGCTCTGAAAGTAACTAGAAGTTCCATAAAAGAGTTCTTTATGGGGTTGGGAAAAAAAAAAAAAGGACAGGAATACTATGACTTATCAATGTGTAAACCTACACTGAAATTTAAACAAAGGTTCTCATCCATCATCAAGAATAAAAGCCCCAGTTTTTCAAGAAAAGGAGGATTGGACTGGCAGGTCTAATACAAATTGTAACTGCCAGTTCCTTATTTCCTGTCTGTAATGAAGAATCAAAAATTATGTATGTTGAGAGAATGCCAGAAATAATGAACCTTAAAAATGAATACTGTACAATTTCATACATCAGCTGCTGATGCTTTTTATCAACAGTATAACTGATAGGAAAAAGGATACTTTATTTAAATGGTAAATTAAATTTTTTTTTTACATTAAACTAATGGGATTTTTCTTTTTATTAAAGGTTAGTATGACTTCTGCCTAGATAGCTCAATGAATGGATGACAACCATTGCAAGACACTGTGATATAGCACTATGAAAATTAACATTACTGGAAGGAATCTCAAAAAGTATGTGAGAAACCTCTGGGTGGTACTATGGCATTTCCTGCACTGATGGCTATCATGGAGCTGTTTTCAGCCAGCATGACTGAGGACAACCTTCAGGCTGCTCCAAATTATGCTTCATACATAGGTAAGATTTACATTTTTAAATACTGCCTCAGAGAAACAAAGGATAGCTTACTCACATTTTAACTCTCCTGCCCTTCAATTTTTTTGCTGGTACTTTGGATTCTTGGACTCCTCATGTGAGAAATAAACCCGTTTCTTTTACCTTAGAAACATCAAATACAATCCTTTTGCTAAGACATCTATTGATGTATTTCATATGCTCTCCAGCACCAAAAGGTCAGCCATCAGCTTTATTTCTTTGTTTTCAAAAGTTCTTCCTAGAATCTTAAAATATCTTATAATCCCTTCATCTGTTTCTGTGGATGGCTGGCTGGATTACTTTTGATAAATTTGATAACTAAGCTTAATAAGAAAAGATTTTTAAGTTCATAGAATCCATGGCCACATGAGTTCACTTGAACATATGTCCTGTGTTGAGTTCCTAATAGCCCATTAGGAAGAGAAATTAAGGAGCCTCTGCTAACCCCACCTGTTATTACAAAGCCTCTAAAGTTATTTAGGATTTTTGCATGGTCTAGTTTAAATTACACTTACCCAGTGCTCCCTTGACACACCTAAACTGTGTCCAGCTCACTCAGAGCACATTGCATATGCAGGAGTTTGAGGTGTTCATGCAGGACAGTGTGAACCTGCTCAGGGGGGATCTTCTTAGGCTGCTTTAATTGTACAGGTCAAACAAGAAAAAACGTAGGGATAATTTCTTTAGTAGAGGTCAATTTCTTTTTCTCTCATCACAAAAAAACAAAAAAAAGAGGAAAAAAAATTATGCAGCTTCAAGGTTTTAACTGGCTCAAGTAAAGCAACCACATTCCATAAAAATATAAATGCTTGAAAACTCCCAAGCTGTCTGAAGTTATCACAACAGTCTCCAGAGCTACAAGCCATTGTTTTGAACCAAACACCAGTCAGGCTCATGGAAGTGCTTAGAATTCACACACAAAATTATTATGATTTGTGATTTCGTATTAGAGAAAGAGAAGCAATTTCAGACTAAATTAGATGAGGGAATTGTTGGCTTCCTTCTTTGCTTTGCACTGCTCTATTCATTTAAGCATTCAAATCAGCCTAACAATATTCAGTGAAATACACGTAATGATTTCACTGCACTAACTGGAAGTAAACAATCCAGGCAGGAAGCCAGCTGTAAATGAAAGGAGGCACGGTGTACTGTACAAGGGTCAAGAGCACAAATCTGATTAGATACAGCCCAGAGCCGGCCCCAAGCACTGCTGCTGAACGAGTGACGTCACATGAACATAGACGTGTCCCCATTACACAGGGCACGATCCAGCTATGGTCTGAGGGCCTATGGCTACAAAATGGCAACTCTGGGGTTGGAGTAAAGTACAACAGGAATAAAATCTGAAAGAAAACACCCAAAGAAAATCAAAGAACTTAAATCTCCAGTTGAAACATTTTTCATTTAATACATAAGAGTTTTTGCCGTAACTAGTTATTTATTCTTTTTAATGTAAGAAAAAGTCAGGAAACAGGGGAAAACTGATAAATAATTCGCCCATGCAAACAACATCTTCGCAATGCCCACTTCCAGTTAGTTTTAGCAGTAAGTCCTTCAGGTGTGGCACATTGCCTCTAACAAAGCTCTGGGGGGTGATGCCTCCAAATACAGGTAGCACCCAACTTTACATCTGAACACTTGTTAAAGTGTACAGTAAGTGGAAGAGAGGGGAGGACAATGCTGTCAGAAAGCTTACTTTTACCTGTTCCTAACTCAAATGTCTACAGGCACATAAAGTCCCAGGTCCCAGCTCATGTCCTACTATTCCTGTCTCAATTTTTAACAGAACTGACTCTTTCACGTTCTCTTGGATAACCTCACTTCCTGCGTGCTGTTGTTGGTGCAGCCTCTGATCATAAATCAACAGACAGAGCTGCAGCTGTAATTACCCTTGTTTGCATTGTGAGGTGTGGCATGGGAGAGGTCAACATAATTTCTTCCTCCTTTCTATCATGGTTCCGTGAGGCAGTCTCAGAAATGTGCTGCAGTTGTACAGGAATAGTGAGAAAACAGAATTTGCATCTATTTAGTTTACACTGCTGCTTGAATAAATCTCTTTGAAAATCTGCCTCATATGAAAACTCAGGTTGGCAGGTACAAGAAATAAATGCCCAACCTGCTTATGAGCTTCCTACTAGGTCCTAATTTGCACTTTAAGACAACCAAATACCTTGGAGATGTATATGTTTTAGTTATAAAAGATCAAATTTTTTCAAAATCATCTAGCAGTAGGTCTGGCTTTCTTATTAGACCCCTTCCTATTATGAATCCACCAGCAGGTTTTATCAATCCCACTGAAAACTAACGTACATATTCTTGAGCTCCACCTACTGTCTGCCAACCCACGTACAAACATGACATGATTTTGTAATGGGTCACCTACTTTTCCTTCAATTTGTTCCCTGAATTGGGGGGGAAAAAAAAAAATTATGAAAAGGCATGAACTTCCTTTTCTTTCAGAATTAGTTCACAGTTTATGGCTAATACCTTCTTCTCTTTCCTGCTAACTTAGCTGTCATTAGTCTAACTAGCTTTGCTGGTCAGCATATCAGAGCTGTCTTGCGCATAAAAATAAGGCATTAAGACATTTGTTAACTTTAGACTTCTGTTTTTGAAAGTCTCCTCAGTCCTGTCAAAATAAAGTGCTTGTTTGTGTGAGATTTAAACCAGTTCTAAATATAACGGAAAGATAAAAAAAAAAAAAAGTTACATCACCAGGGTAAGTGGATGCCTTTAAAATATCAGCTAATTATCTAAAACTGAATACACTAAAATACTTTCCTTTAATACAAAGGATGTGTATCTTGGATGTGTAGCACTCAAAAAGAAAATTTACAAGTCACTTGGTCTCTGTCAGAGCTTGGCTTTTCAAAAGTCTTTACCACCCTTTCAACATTTTACTAACAAAAGGATTTGAGGACACGGAGGCAAATGACCTCTAGGTATTCTAGACAGCCGACACAACATTATACTCCATTATTTGTGTAAATGCTTATTTTCTATAACTATCCGACACAAAAATGTCAGGCCAACCTGCTCCTTTGACAGCACGTATCAGCAGACGACATCCCAAGTGAAATGTCCAAATGCTCCTTCTGCTGTCCTCTCCACAGGCTAAACTGTACGTCAGCATGTCTCCAAAAAGAGGCAAGACAGACACACACACAATGCACCAGTCTTATTCTAATTATTACCTGTAAACACAGCTCTGAGAGATCAGGAGCTTTACTTCCCTAGGCTTTATCAGTAAGAGTACCCAAAATGCTTAATAATAAAAATCATCATCATCATCTGCTCTCCACACATTACATACTCCCCCTTGTGGCTCATGTGCTTATAGACAGTGAAAGATCAACAGTAAGGTGTTGCATGGAGTTAAACATAAACATTTTCATGTCCCTGACAGCTTTTGTTTTAGTCCAATCTAATGAAACTAAACTTTTGCTATTAGTCCAAACTATGAAAACTAAAAAAAACCCAGTCCCCCCCTTTTTTTTTTTCTTTCTTTGAGAAGTAAGTGCACATCACCATGTACCTATATTTGCTTTCACTGACACGGACATTTTGACTTGGGTGTATTATCAAAAGGCCAGGTTGGATGGGGCCCTGAGAAACCTGGTCTAAGGACAGGTGCCCCTGCACAAGGCAGGGGATTGTAACTAGATATCTTTTGAGGTCCCTGCCAACCCAAACCATTCTGTGATTCTGTGATAACTCACCATTTGAGAACCACTGTGATTAATATTTTGGAGAAAACAGCTAATTCATTTAAATCCAAGTTTCAGAAGATCACCAGAGATAAAGTAAGACCTGATTTTTGTACCCCAAGACTTCTAGCCCCTGTTTCAGATTCAGACCTTTCCACCTTATGTTTCTCATCTGTAAATAAGACTGACAGTAGTTACTGATCCTCTAACAAAAGTATTGGAAAGGTCAATTAAGTAGCTGCCACTAGTATTACTATTGGTTCCAAGGAAATTAAATTAAAGTAATTTTATCATTTTCAACTCAAAGCTCAGTGCATGTAGTGGCATTTGAGGACTCCAGACCAGACATCATTTGAGAGTTAATGAATAATAACAGAAGAAGCAGAATACAGACATTAACTGAGTCAAATCCATGGTAGGATAACATGTAAGATTAACCATTAACATGCAAAGATAGAATGCTTACTCCTCTAAGAGGTATCTGCATTTTATACTTACCAAAGCATCCTCAGCATTACAGAAGATGCTCCCATAAGCAAAATACCCCAAACTCCATTTCAGCATCAGGAGAGGGGAATGCACTGCTAAAAGACTTTGCAAGGAAGGCCAGAATAATTAGAAAGCCACTATCCACTTGGCTCAATTCATTTAAGGATTATCATTCACAAAGAAAAAAAATTCCTCTTCACACTACTCTTAACTCCCCTTGCCCCTGACCCACAAAAACCAAAAACCTCAACCAACCAAAAAACCCACAATCCCCACCAACCACAGAAAAACCCAGATCTTAGAGCTAATCAGGCCATTCAGGAACTGGGGGCTGGGAAAGAACGAAAAGCTCCAAACAGGAACAGGCTAACTTGGGATTTCTCTTCTAGGGAAACATGAACTAGGACAGTAGACTGAAAGTGCATTGTCTGGCAGAGCTGTAGAATCATACTTCCTGCATAATTTACTGCAAACACCAGCTTACATTTTATTCATCACTTTGCAGCCAAAAGATTACAGGACTGCTGACTCAACCTTATTTTCAGAGACCAGCCTGTTGGTCAAACAAAATTCAACATGAGAAAATACTGAAACTAACTAGTGGTGTTATATTCCATCACTAATGATGAGTAACAACATTGTATCAAATAGGGTAAGTTTTCTTTAACTTCAAATGAACAGAGGAAGATTCTCACTATGATTTCAGGGGAATTAAATACTTGAGAGCTGCTGCATTTCAACTACATATGTAACTCGTTAAGTACTTTTTTGATTTTTTCCTGGGCTGATGAAAGCTTTTAGGAATAATTATCATACATACTTAAAGAAATAGTTGCCCTTTTTGAGTAGAGAAAGGACAGACATTGTAAGAAACAAGTCTAGAAACAAGGCTGAAAAAAAAATTCTACTACCTGAAATTCTGCTAACACCAGAACAGGACTAAAAGACAAGATGCTTTGTCCAACTTATTGCAACAGCCCAAACTTATCCCACTAGAAAATTGAATATAGGTTATGAATAGAAGACAGATGGACAAAACAAAAAAACCCCAACAACCTTCCCCCCACAAACCAACCAACAACATAAAAGCAAAAGCGCCCAAAACCAAATCTCTATGCGCGAAATACCACAATTTAGGAAAAATTTTCCCACAATATCAATTAAAAGATCATATGACTAATCTAATTTGGGAGGTAGAGCAGATTATTTTGGGATGATAGGGAATCTCTTCCGCTTTTTCTTTTTGCAAAAATCAGAACATCTATTCTAACAATCTCAGTGACACCCTGACAAAAAAAAACCCAAACAAACCCTCAAGTTCCCTCTAGGACTACTTCTATAACTTAATGACAGGGAGGAGTGGAAAAATTCCCCCCCATTCTGTGCCACTTGAGAAAAAAGCAACCAACTTCCAACAGTCAGGCTCCTACAAGAGTTACAAAGAAATTATTATGAAACGTGATTTAAATAACCATGGCTTGATTAAAAATATCCAGTCAAGTGTTTCTTTTCCAGCAGAGGGCAGTGCACAACCAGCAACCACCCGTCAAGAATCAAATCGAAGGTTTTCATTGAGATCGATAACTACATGCATTAACACTGGATTGGCTCTAACAGAGTCTAATCTGTGTAATCAGAACTACACAGCTTACATGCAAGAAGCAACTGCTGCGGAATGATGTTTGTGAAACTTCTGTTCCTGCTAAGTAGAGAAATATATATATATACAAAGGAAATATCTCTGTCTGAAGCCTTACTGACATCACTGATGATCTCTGAGTTGGGACAAGTCCATAATGACAGAGATGTGTAAAGTCCAAGTCGGCCCCATGGGCATACTCCTTTTCTCCTCAACAAAACACATTCCATCGGATAATTCCACCTTCTGTGATACTGTTGCCCTTGCTGCAGTTGCAAAAAGTGTGGAAAAGAAGTCCTCAAACCACCCTACAGACTCAGAAAGAACCTCCTGATCATGTGGTGCCTTAATGTCAGGCATTCCTCCCAGCTCTGATACTTAATGCTGTCAGACAATGTAGAAACCCAACAAACTTTCTGCTCACAAGTTCCAGCTCGCTTCCCAACAGGCAAGTCTCCGCAGGAGTGTGATACACAGCATGAACAGGAATACACTGGAGTTGGCAAGTTTTCCAGTGAGGTGGGGATTTCTCTTATATATTTCCATGTCTAAAAAAGGCTGCTTGCAAGGAAATTTCACTGTCATCAGGAAAAACTGTTTCCCAAACTGTGGCTACTTGTCATGCCGGCACAGATTTTTTTCTAAACTTTCCTAAACATACATTCACACACACAAACTTTACTTTTGATCACCCTCTTACCAGAGCATCTTCAGCCAATAGAATGGTGAGAGTCAAACACCCACACCTATATTGGATTGGCATCCACAATATTATGAATTTGTGCAATTAACTATACAAATCATGCATCAATAAATCTCATAACCTAAGTTCCCTGAAGTTGAATTAAACCCACAAAATATTGTCCCATCTTGCAAAGCTATAGATAAGGATCAACACACTGGAATGTCATCAAAATTTTATTTTCAGTTGCACTAACCAAAGCTATGATGAATGACAGTAATTTCTATGACAGTTTGCTTTCTAACAAAATCAAGGAAGAGTAAAAATAGGGAGAAAAATTAACACTGTGGGGCTGAGACGAAAGAATCCTTCAGCAGAACTTCACAAGAAACTCTTTTCTGTAGCTGTAACTTCCTTAAACAAGCAACAGTTTTTTCAAGTCTGAATCTAAATATAAACTTCTCTCATGATCATGCTGAGCAGACAATCAGTCATAAATTTTGCAATTTTTCCACTAATGGAATAAAATACAACTCCAAAACTTCAGGCCACAGTAATATTTATCAACTCACTGCTGATATGTATTTCTGTAATTATTAAGCACTATTTCCACAGGAAATGCTCGAAAGGCTTCCATGAAAGGAGGAGAGACATCTCTTTTTTTTTTTCCTTTTCACCCTGATATAGCCTCAGTAATTACAGCACAGATTTCTATGAAAAGATCCTTAAGTATTTATAGTGAATAGGAAAGGGACAGTAAGCTATCTTTAGTTCACAAGAATTTCATCAAAATGACTCACAAAAAGTTCTCTGACACACAAATCTGCCAGCACTTGATTCTTTCTCCCCTGCTGCAGGAATCTGTTCCGTGGATGTGCGGACTCAGGGTGTGGGAAGAACCTGCAGAGACTACCAATGGATCTATTATTTGGTTCATAAAACTTGTAAAAATCTCACAGAATGTACAACGTGCTATTGTGTCCCTGAATCTCTTTCATGACTTGGGCAGCAGCCTGACTCAAAGCAGTCTGGCCTGTTTTCAGTTCTACCATAAAAGGTTTTTTTTTGAAAGAGCCATTTAACTGTGACCATGGTTTCAGCAGCACTGTGAATACAAAGGAAGAGTTGAAGCCATATGGACACTCCAGTATACTCAGACTTCAGCAAATCAGTACATTTTTTCCCCCCCTTAGAACTTGCTTTTGCATAATTAGCTCTCTTTATATACTGAATGAACTAATACATCAATATTCAAGAGGCAGTAAACTGCAACTTGTGAGAGATGTGATTTAGATTAAAGAATTAGAAACCACAGTCTATCTATTGGTTCATCTACAGAGAACATTCTCTTAAAAGAAAAAAAAAAGATTAATTCTATAATCAGTGTTTTCTGTCTTGTATTTTGAGCAGAATAAAACAACAGAAAAAACCAATTTATTTTGCCTTTCCTCTGTTCCTTCTGAATACAAGGACTTAATTATATTATTTTCAGTGACCAGATTTCAGCAAGGAAAGGTTTGTTAAAAAGCGAATTGCTACACTCAGCTTCAAAGTTTACCATCAGTCTATCTGTTTGTAGTCACTATGGCCACAACAGACATCATGTTGTTGTTCTCACTGTGAACGAGCACACAACCAAAACCAGCACACTGAACCGTGTTACTCTTCCTCAAGCCCATATGAATTCTCCACGTTCTATTTACAGCACTGTCCAGTTCTGAAGAGATGCTGATCACTCTCCAGCAGGAACACATTCTAAACAAGTATTAATTACCTTTCTTATGGGACTCACGGGAAACTCCAGTAGCATGCTTGCACCACTGCAGAAACAGTGTTGATCTGCAACTGTGAAGCTGCATGGTCAGCTCTGTGCCCAGGTCTTTTTGTAAAATTACTTTTTAAATCTAGCTAGTTTAAAACCAGCTGCTTGTCTTGAAGGACAATAGGTATGACTGTGCAGCCTGAAAAGCGGAACAGTTATGAGAAAGGCACCTATCTGAATCTTTCAAAACAGCCACCTACAATGAGCGTGTCAGGGAGCAACAGGAGTGGGGCTGCTCCCTACGGGACGGTGACCTGGGAGCACAGGGTGGGCAAGGTACTCACAACAAGGTGCAGTCCCACAGCACCCAGATGCAACCAAGGTGAGCAGGGTGATCACACCAACAGGAGGTCACATTCCGGAGAGCCTCAGGCCAGAGAGGTAACAGGCCAGGTACAAAGTCTGTCCCGAGCTTCCCACACAGCACTTGGGAAACAGGACCAGGGGCAGGTGCACCCACTGAGCAACTCAGGAGGGGCCTGAAGGCCCCATCGTGATGCAGCCCTTGCTCAGTGGGTGTGGGTGGAGGTCCCAAGTGAGGCTGGCCAGGACACTCGAGAACAATTAGTGCCCTCAGGGCCCTGACACAGTACCATTTGCTCTGTTACCACTGTAACTCTTGGGTAGAATTGCCAGAAGCCAAATTACCCTAACACAAATTTGTGCCATGCATTACTTTCAAGATAATGCAATTCTTTCAAGGCAAATTAATCCGAAGTCACTCTTCTCTTTACAGCCTGAAGAGTAACATGAGAGAAACAAGAACCAGTATCAAGACTTTACAATTACAACATACAATCAGTTCCAGTGTTAGTTTTTATGTGAGTCATACACCACATATGCTTCATGCTCAAGTTTATATGTGTTTTCAATCAGTAAATCAACGCTTCTCTGTTGATAGACAATATTAACTATATTTTCCTGTGCACCAGAAATATAAATCTCTCATTCAGAACTTTCGTATTGTGAATCAGCAAAATACAATTCCCAAAAGTGCTCTTGTTGTTTTCTCCCTCTTCTCTTACTCTTTTCCATTTAAAGGTTGTTTTTTCTCCCACTGAAGCAACATCTGTCAAAGCCTACCTGCTAGTTCAAACTACGTATGTACAGATTATATACCAAAGAGACTTGTACAAATGGCAATGGTGGTATAAACATGCTACAGAAGTCTGTTTTTTCAGCTTCAGAAGGTTAGTGTTCTGCATTTTATACCTGACTTAACACTGCCACCATAATGTATTCGAGGATCTGGAAAACTTATAAACATTAATATAATAGTTACCATAGGGTAAGACAATGAACACATACTTGATAAAACTGAAGCCAACAAAGGGATCCAAGATCCTGTTGGTATGAATTCACCCACAACTTTACAGTTAGAGTTAACTGATAAACAAAGTACTGATGAGAGACTGCCTTTATTTATGATTGATTGATTTCTGTGTAATAACACATTTCTGGAATCAGTTTTGTTAGCAACACAGACTTTTACAGACAAAAAATGTTTTGGGGAGTTATAATTATTAGAAAGCAGTTTCTGCATATTTTTCAAAGTTGTAGTTTGAGATTTCTTGTCTAGAATTCCTGTTATAATACCACTAAACTAGGGTCCAAACTCACAGTTCACTAAAGGTAGGGATATAGACAGGAAAAACTGAAGAAGGAAGGAGAAGAGAAGGCATTGGTAACCCTTGTATTCTTCCTCTTAAGTCTCTTTTCCCCAGGCTTTCCTCCTCAACACCAAAGTTTTAATAACTAAGCTTAGCACCACTACTATTGAGAAGAGTCCAAGACAAGCTTCTACTAGAAAAGATGAGAAACCACATTTATAATACAGAACTTGCTGCAACAAGACAAGACACACATATTGATGAATTGGCACATGATACCTCTGCCTTCTACTTAGTCACATTATTAAAACTCTAGCAGCATACTCGGTACAGCACAGTGCAAGACACACAGTAAATTAAATACAGCAATTAACATGTCCGCGACTTTGTTGCCTCTGGCATCCCCTCCTGAGAAGTCTTTTGGCCTTCTCTTCTCTACTTTACCACATCCCAGCTTTAGGCTGGGATTGAGGCCAGGGACCTCACAACACTGAACTAACTACCTGTTAGAGCAGAAATCCAGCAGCTGTTCTGAGAGTCCTGTGGCAGCCACTTTTCCAGGGATCTTTGCATTCTGCTCTTCCCCTTCCCTTCCACAAAACCTTAATTCCTACATCTACCCCAACCCTAGACAGAAAGTGCAGCAAAGGACTCTGCCACACTTTCAGACAATTACTTTCCTCTGACAATCCCCTCTCAACACTGCATTACAATCTCCTAGTTTACTTCTTCAGTCAGCCTGAACCCTAACCTGGGCACCTCTTAATTTCCTTCAACTGTGAGCATCCACAGGGGGAATTCTAGCAGCAAAACGCCATTGAACTGGTTCTCCTCAGTCTCCTCCTCACCTGAACTTCTAACCTGTAGCAGAAATTCAGGTGTCTGAGAAATTCAGGCTATCCACATTAATAGCTGTAGAAATATCCTATGTTAAGGATAACCTGTGTTTATCTGACACTTCTCAGGAAACAGAAAAGGCAGGGAACAAAGCCCAACAATTAGAGAAGCCCATTGTTGAAACACATGAAATATCAGCAAGATTTTTGCAAGGTTCTGAGGAATAATATTCACTTAAACAAAACATGTTGAAAAGTACTAATGCAGTAAAAATTACAGCATTACAAGAGACTCCCAATACAGAATAACGTCCCTAGGGCTTCCTCCAAAGTCTCTCTGTTGCCAGTCTGGGATTGAGTTTTGAATATAATTTATGAATGTTCCAGGGTACTTTTTATTTACTCTTAACAAAATACTCACACTGATCATATACAGGACATCTCACAACAGGGGAGCAGAACTCACAACTTTTCCAGTATTCCAATTACTTTTTTGGACCAGAAGTGAATTTTTAACTGTAATTTTAGTAAGTATAATACTAAAAGTGTAAACCTAAATTTGACATTTTTATTATATTTTCAGACGTGATTCTTTACTTCCCCAGAAGTCCATAAACAAAAAATACAGCTTCTTTTAATCTGCTAACAAAAGCAAGAATTTAAACAGTCACCATGTAACTGTAAAGAAGCCCCAGTATAAAAATGCAACCTACACCCAAGGTACAATGCCCACAAGCATTTCACTGAAGCTTTAAGAAAACAGCCTGACACGTATAATTTGTTTCTCTGTGCCAAAAGATAGACAGCTGCCCTATTTACTGACAAATGACTGGAAATGCTCTGTCAGTGCTGGATATACACCAAATAAAATATTTTGAGGGTAAGAAACAGTACCTTACCTTAACATATTCCAATGTAGGATCCAGAATATTCTGATCTCTGTAAGAAAATGGTACCAGGAGAGAAAGGACAGAAGAAAAAACAAACAAAAAAATGGTGAGTCCAAATATAACCTCATACTGAAGAGATGCATTCATATGAGCAATATGCTACTAGTCACATTAAAATCCTCATTAAAAGCTGTGTGTTAGAGCTCGATGGCCTATGCTATCTAATTTTTAACAAATATATAAATCACTGATTTCTTCTAGGACAGGTAGTGGAGCCAGTAGTAATTAATTTGAGAAATAAAGTTAATTATACCATTTTAAGCAAAAAAAGTGAATCTTGACATTTCAACAGATGGCTGAAATACTTACTTTACACCTAAAACATTTGAAATAAATTTAAAAGAGTTCTCCCAATGGCTTGTGAATTTATATCTTTGCTTTTATGTTTTCCTGTTTAAGCTACTGCCTCTGATAGCATTGGGAGGGCACTGCTAACAGTAGTGAAATAGAAATAGAAAGTACTACATTCAATTTCTATATATATACAAAGAAAAAGTTCTCAAAATAATCATAATTTCAGCATCGCAACTATCTGAAAGCCAAATAATCATGTCCTTTCCCTAATATAAAAATAAAATATTTCATCATAGGTTTTCTATACAGACAGATAGCAAAGGGCACAGAAGCCTAAGTGAAGAGTACTGTTACAACTCTTTCCATAAAATAGATGTTTATTTTTATTTCTATTTCAAAGCATTTTGTGTATTTTTATTCGAGAACTAGCAGGTTAACAAAGTTTGCAGTACATGACTGGATGTTTTCTACAGAAACTAGGATGACATACATGGTGCTGCCCTTAAAGTTCAAACATGTAACTGGCACAATGAAAACCATGCAAACTTAGAGAGGATTGGGCACTCATTACAGCAATCAAGTTTGCCACTTGGACAACAGATACTCTAAATTTAGAAACAGGATCTTGTTTGGTGGAAGCTGTTACAAAGATGTAACACTGGAAACCTAATAAGCAGCTTCAGAAATGTAGAAATTGGGTTACATTGGAATTAATCAATCCAGAAAACAGTCTCTGAGTTCCCTGTGTTGTTTGAAAGTAACTGCATATCATCTGAAATGATATTATTATTTTATACTCAGTTTTTAGTCTGGTTCCCTAACATCTTTTAATCCAGAATACTGAGCCTTCCCCATAAAATTATGGTGTTCAACTGTTCAGGCTGTATAATGTATTACTCATTCACATTATCTCAGTACTTATCAAGGGTCAAGTTCCATTCTCAACTGATGTTTAAAAGAATAAAAAGCTGGAAAATTCAATGGAAATAGAATTTGGACCATTTGAAACTTTTTCCTATGCAATATACAAAGAAGAGTCAGCTTGGAAACTGTATGAGCATAAAGTATGTACAAGCATAGCAGAGAAGGGGTGAAGCACAGAGGAAAAAGAAAAGAAAGCTTCTAAACAGAAGAGACATTTTCTTTCTCAGCACTTTTCAATTTGACTGGGAAAAAAACCCCAACATTTTTAATCAGTTCAGCAAAGTCATTAAGCATGCCTGAATTCTTCTCACATTCAAATGATCTGTGGGAAGTTGTTCCAGTACCAAATGCTCCTGAAAAACTTTGCAGTTTAGTTCTTTGCTTGCCTGTGGAATCTTTCAGGACAAAGGGCCTACCAGCACTGCCTGTGCAACACACTCCAAAAGAACAAACCTGGTTACTCCAGCAGTGAGTATGTTTTGTTATGGTCTGCACTTACAACCTGCACTCCTGCAGATCAGCCTTCCTACAGACTCCTCTGTTCCCACCTTCTGCTACAAGGAAAATGATCTTTAGGACAGATCAAGAGAGGCAGAAAAGCTTTAAGATGAAACAGTTTATTTACTGTATATAAAGCAGGAAATCCAGAAGAGAGCAGAGAAAGATGTGCCCTACATTTCTTTCAACATCCACATGACAAAAGTGCTTTGAAAACGTTTGGCTTTGGGAAATGGATGGGGTAACAAGTATCTTCACAAGTACTGTAGTATTTTATCTGGTAAGCTGTCCCACAACAAAATGTACAAAACCCTGCAATTCACCATGAGTCATACAGAAAGATGTTTATGTTGGAGCCCTGTACATCTCAGATACCTTCCTCCCAGCTGATCCACTCCTCTCTCTCTCTCCCCATATTCCCTTGTTATCTAAGCCTTCATCTCTGTACAAATTTTTTGAAGTTATTTTCAAGGAATGGAACTTTCATTGTTGTGCAGCAACTAATAGTAAAGATTAACTACCGCATTTTCCTCTCATTCGATTCCACCACAATACTGTCACATTACATGCAGAAAACCAGATTAAGCAGTTAGCCCAAGTAACTAGAAGGCAACCAAATAAAACTAGCTCCTGAATCTTAGCTCTCTGTTAGCAATGATGATGTGTTTCTTTATGCCATGTGTTCCTGGTGAAGGAAATCTATAATGTCATGAAGTTAAGAAAAATATAAAAGCACATTTTTCGTTTCCATTTTCCCTCTCAAAGAATCTTAATAAAAAATGGTGAACCTACACTCACTTATTATATTAGAAGATCTGCAGGAAAAAAAAACAAACTTTCAGATGACTAACAGATCAGATGAAAGATAGTGGCCCCTTCTGCCATCTCTCAAAATCAATTTAACTGAAGGTTTGTTTCAATAATACTAAATTCTTATCTTTCATCAGATTTTATTACCTTTCAAGTAATGCTAATGTTTATCTTCATAATAAGCTTGACTTTATAGCTGTATCCATTTGCACCTGTTTACCTACAGCATTTATGTATTAGAGTCTGCACATAAGGCAACCAGTCCTGTGTAAACTGTGGGTTCACTGATTGGATTTCATTAAGTATTTTGGCTTCCTAATAATCAGATAAGACCTACTTCCATTCACATAAAAGGCATATTTAATACAGAATGATGCCCCTGGAACAGAGAAGTTTTCAGAATACCTCAAGTAGAGCTAAGTATGCAGTAGGACACACAGCATTGGCTTCATGCTCTTTCCATACTCCTTCTGTCACAGAGAGGAATTTAAGACTCCCACATCTATTTTGGGTATTCATATTGCTGCCACCTCTTGCTATCACCTCATTTTGTGACAAAACAAAATCCCCTTCCAGGACGTTTTTGCTCATAGGAACAAAAAAGAAGACAAAAAGCACCTGACTTGCTACATGTAATTAAGCCATTCTCCTGAGTAGCGCAAGTCCTCTGTTGACCCTCCTCCACACATACAAGGTCTGTGTGGAAACCACGGTAATGTAAACACTCCTTCAGCAATATCTGACCGCTAAAAGAAAGCATCACAATCTCAGCCCTCATGATTCTGAGGCTTTTTCTAGCCCAGAAACACATTCTCTCTAGAGACTGACATCTGAAAACACCTTTTTCAATGATGGCTGATCTTGCAGACATACAACCCTTTAATCTCTCCCTGGTAGTCCTTGGAAATGATCTCAATTTCTTTTCAGTCCAGCTTTAAGATACTTATCAAGATTCTCATGTGCTTTTTTTTTTTTTATGTATGGGTTTCTTGCTGATACAGCCAAGAAAATACACAGAGCTTGCAAACAAGTGTGCAGCTTCAGGAACTCCTGAAAAACATGAAGGTGAGACAACAAAAAACGTGAAGTTGCTCTTTTGCTTCCCTCTTCTTCTCTCCTTAGCAACATTTGTTGCAACAATGAAGAGTTTGGTGTCATACTGGTTGGCATTGACTGTCTAAGCAAGTACTGATACATTTGACCACTATGAGAAACAAAGTAATTTCTCAGAAAACAGTAATTATCATTGTATGAGGACCCGTTCAAAATATAACTAGAGCTGACTGAGATGAGAAAAGGGAATGGAATTCAGCTGGTACTGGATGCTATTTCTCCACTTCCCAACACCTCTAAATGACAGTCAAATGTGTGGGAAGAATTAAAAGATTTTTTTAGAAAAGTCCTTTTGAAGTTGTCACCATGAACAGTCACTGGTTAAAATGAAGAAAAAAAAAAAATCACTATAAGCAACTTGAATCATATTTCTGGTATGACAAACTAAATACTGTTATACTGCCAACTTCAAATCCTGCATGGATTTGAAGACAATGAGCAACCAAACGTGAAAATTGGGTAAAGAAAACTTTAACATCTGCATAACTAGTCACTCTTCTAAAATATTTGACAAAATTCTTACGTACTCAAAATCAATGCTGCAATTGAAAAGCTGAATCTTGGCGTTCAAGCCTCACATCCATTATTCAGTTCAGTGGGCACCAGAGAATAGCCAGAATCTCAGTAACTCAGACATAAACTGTTTTTCAGACTCTGCTGTTTATCCAATAGCTCTCTACATGACTTCAATAAAAAATCTTTAAGCAGATATCCTGTAATCTTTAGCTGCTTGATTCTATGAAAACCTCCACCTCTCCAACATTATACATTACCTCTTCTCATCATTGTTGCTATCAAAAATCCTGCAACATGCAGACCTTGACACACTAAGCCCTATTAAGCATCTGCTTTGTCCAGGCCCTTGGCATCCTCACAGACCAATCAGCTACAATTAAAAAATTAGCTGTGATAACTTTAACAAAATTTAAGTGCAGACACAACAGTAACATCAAGTTGCCCAAATCCTCATTATCATTCAACTCCCATATTACAACCATTCTTACAGTGGTGGAAACTGCTGAGTGGCCCTGAATCAGCTTTGTGCTACTTCACACTTTTGTAACTGGGAAAAACATTGGGACACACTGCCAGTATTTGATGTTTGTTTATTTTACAGTGACTTTTGCTGGGGACATTTTCAAAAGCATCCCCTTTCTACCCCGTTGAAAGACAAATCATGAGAAGAACTATCTTCTCAATTGTTCCAACACCAATAGTGCCAGTGCCAAATCTAAGTAAAGGCAGTAGAGGCTCAAAGGCAGCCTGAGGCCCTGAAAATGTACCAAGCTGTTGCATGGCTGCTAACACAGACAGAACTGCTGTAAAATGACCAGATGGGATCAAATACCTTCTTCAATTTGTGTCTTTGAAATCTCTCCATCTCTGTAGATTTTTGAAATACACACTACTTAAGTATGAAGGTGCAAGTTTAAGCATGCTGGACATGATGTGTTCCAGTACATGTAATGCAGACTGATGTTATTTCTACTGTAAACTAGAGTAAAAGGTCCACTGATTTTATCCCCCAGCAGCTTCTGCTTCTCACACGCACTCCTGCTACATTCCTAAGGGCATTCCACTCTTCTGTCTACAGCTGCACAGCACCATGGGCATGACTCATTCAAACACCAGTGGAAACAAGTGCAAAGTGCTATGACTAACTGTGTAATGACCTGCAGTTCACACAAGAACAGCAGGGACTCTTCGGTGATTAAAACTCAAGAAGAGATGCAACATACTTTTCCTTGAATTAAATGAAATCTCAACGTACTCCTACTTGTTCAGAATGTCCCAGCAGAGATAATGTTTCAGCCATTTACTTTTACCACTTCAATCTGCATCCCTCCAACTCACTCCGGTTTACCTATTGCAGCAGAAAAATCGACACCATTTTTTCTACCTTTTCCAAAAGACTGTTTCTGCACTACACACAGTACCAGTCTATACAACCTGTTCAAAAGCTCAGACTACACATATCCATTCTTTTTTCTCTATTTTCCTTAACATTTAGGTTTACCAGAGCCAAAACTATGTCCTTCAAAGCCCTTCTTAAACCTTTTATCCCAAGACCTATTCTGTCAAAGTAGTGGTTGGGCAGCAAGACTACTGCTTATCCAAAACAGACGCTGTTACTACAAAGTTGTTTATGTATGTGCTGTTGCCTGTTGACTTGTATCTTCAGCTGGCAACTCTTTACAGTGAGTGTTTTAGTTGCTGCACAGTTATCCCAAATCCAGCACCACAAAATTTTAAGTGTTCAAAATCAATATAACCTTACAAAATGAATATGCATACTCCAAAAACCCACAACAAATCTTCAGTAGAATCACAGTCTCCATTAATTAATCTGAAATGAATCTATTTCTAGGAACAGTTTATTCAAAAAGCATGGTTTTTCACTTGGCTAACATGTCTTTCAGGAATGTATATTTGGACTGAAGCATAGGAATGCTAATACTTTGCTTTGGCAAAGATGATAGTGGAAGAATTGTTCTCCCTGTCTATTCCCTTAGCCCAATTTCAAAAGCTCGTCACATCAGATGTGTCTCTGCACTGGATATGGCAAGTAAGCATTAGGAATATACTCCCCTATGTAACATTTAACTACTATTTAGGGCATAAAAGGGACAGAAAGGAAAATAAACATATTTTTTGAACATATGAACAGGAGGCAAGATGAGGAAGCAATATAGCACTTGGTACAAGTGAATAGGGCAATCCATAATATTTACAAAAGAGATCACAAAACATCAGAGCTAGGGAAGGAACTTTGGGTGTGATGGAAGGAGTAATTCAAGAAACTTTCCACTATATACAGTGTACTCCTCTCAAAGAAGAAAACAGCCAGAAAAAATCGAAGTTTTTGGGAAGTTTTTGAAAAATAACACTGACTAATTTTGATAGGGGCTTTGAGGGATTTGGGCTCAAGTTTACCTGGCAAGTCATTCATTAACAATAAGGTCATGATCCCACAATTAATTTCAAACAATGATACAACTGCATTCACCCCATAAGGCACTTCAATTCCTCTGCTCAGAAGGTGAAGAACTGTGATTTAATTAATCTCTAATACTGGAGGGATGGTTTCTCTTTTTGAGACATTTTGTCCTGTTTTCCTCATTTCCCCCTCCCAAGATCCCACATGGGCAGATTTCCAAAAATTGTCACCTGTAGCCAGTTTTCCAAAATCCCCATAAAAATCAAGAAGTGAAGCATTTGTTCTGCAGGTCTATGTTCACCAAGCAAAGAAAGAGGACGTGAGCATCAAATGGTAACAAAGGGGTGAAGTAGAACTTCACAACAGAAGAATCTGAACCCAACAATGGACAGAGGGGCTAAAAAGAAAAAGTAGACAAGCCAAAACAGAACCAACCCCTAGAGTTAAAGGATAAGAGGATTTGATACTGAATGTAAGCAGATAACATTAGCTATTCTCTGCTTATCCAAGACAGCATTCCTTCTACCACAAACATCTACCAGCTTTAGCAGATAGCTCTGCTCCACCTCTGAGACAGCAGAGTGCACACGAGAACAGGACACATCAACAGAAAGAATGGGAAAATTTGTGACAAAAAGCATGAAGTATTGGCAACATCTAAGGAACTCTTCCTTTTGAAAAACCTATGCATGGAAGAAGTCAATGAGATATTCAGTAGCCCCAAATTCGACACACTTGTGTTACTCTTATTAAAGCAACACAACAATATACTCACAAACAGTTTGGTTCAGGTCTCTTAAAACAAAGCTCATACTGAGAGATAGTTTTAGGCATTACACCAAAACCATAACTATTTTTACTTTCAAGATTTTGTGGTTTTACAGAAATTCCTCCCCACCCTATCCTAAAATTTAAAATGGAATCAAAGGTATTGAGCTTCCTGTTAATCTTGCAAATATTTTCATACCTGAAGAACTACACTGCATTCTATAAACAAAAAAAACCCCAGTATTACTCACTTTACTCCACACATGAAACATATAAAATACTTATTTTACTTGATATATTAAAGTCTTGATAAAAAATTATTTTAAGTTTCAAAGTGCACCTAACCATACAAGTGTACACACAGTATTAATTTTAAAAAGTAACACAAATTAAAATTGAAATTATTAAAAAAATAATGTTTTCAAAATCACTAGTTAGAACAAAATAAATGCTGTCTAAATACCTGATCCACCCCATTCTCCAAACCCAATGAAAAACAGAATTTGCAGCATCTGGAGAAGCAAAACAGGCTTCTGGCTGCAAATTCTGACAAGGATAAAGCAAACTCCTGAGTAGTGCTCTCCTCACCAAGAACAGCTTAGCCAACTCTTTTCTCTTATAATTCAACTCTCAATTCAAGGACTTCAGCAGGCCTCATCTATTGTGGTCATACCACTAAGAGAACAGGAAAAGTTTTGGGAACCAAGAATTCAGTCATTAATAGCTTTATACTTCAAGGCTCTATACTTCAAGACTAACCCTGTACCAACTTCCAAATGTACTGCTCTCCAAGGACAAGGTCCTGTAGAGAATAGTGAGCCTGCTCAGGTTTATGCTGATGAAGTTACCCTATTAATGTCAGTGGTATTAGTCAAGGCTAAAATTGAACATATTTTTATTTCTTCCTGGACAGTTATATGAGAAAAGTATGTGAGGATCATCCAGCCAAACATGCAGAGCCTTGAAGATCAGAAATTCAGAAGAGAACAGAACATCCTAAACAACCCGATAAACTAATCTCCTCTGGAATAACTCTCTGCTACAACAGTATGAAGTCCAGTTCTAGCTGAGAGCACTTCATCTGAAACAGCTGACATAGAAAAGAAGTAAAATGTCTTCTGACCAGTACTCAAGAGACTGAAGTCTAGCGAAATATGCAGTCACACAAACCACACTCTCAGAACTACAGAAAATGTGTTCTTTGCACCTGTGTGTAGATAATTAGGGCCAGCCTATAAAATACACTTTAGTTTACAAGTAATTTATCACATTTTCATCTTTTGCAATAAGGTTCAATGAGCACTGGAAGATGTTAGAGCTACTGGTCTGCCCACTTCTTTAGTGAAAGAATCAAGCTAATCAAAATCTTTTCTTCCATGGCTCCCCACACCCACCAGATTGAATTTTTCTTTTTTAACATGCTTGAACCATGTCAAAAAAATGCTGTATATGGACAGTTCACACTTGAGATCCTGGCAGAGTAAAAAAAACTGTTATGCCTTGTCTACCTACAAAAATGAATAGTTTGTAGCCACATCAATAAAGAAGTAGTGTTGTAAATACAATCACAATCAGGACTTAAAGCATAGCCAGGAATTTACTGGGCTTGAGAACAGAAAACTAAAACAGAAGCAAAGAAGAAAAGATTAAAATTATATCTCTGTAGTTACAACTCTACACTTCAAATTCATACACAGTTAAAACTAAAGCTTCAGAAACAGGAAGAAAAAAAATCGAATTCTGACCAGCTGGTAGGTCAGAACCTCTCATGAACAGTGATAAAGCACCCAGGGTATTATACATTATTTAGAGAAATGCACAAGTATTTTGATTTCAGGCCAGTTTGAACAATACAACCCTACTGTTTATCAGTGACTCCATTTTTCAAATGTCTGTATAGACAAAGAATGGAATTTGAACAAAAAATTGTCTTTACAAGCACAAGCAGATGAAACAGCTACTGGAAAGAGAGCCAGTAAACAAATTAAACCAGCACGTATTCACAAACATCCTGTATAATGTGAAACAGTCAGTGAAAATTAATGTCAACTTTGTTTTAAGGCTTTAATTATCATGAAAACTTAGAGTGATCATTTCTGGCAGATGGTGTGTTTCAACACTTCCTAGGGGTAGGCTCAGCAAAGGGAAGATAGTGATTTAATGGAAATGTGTGACCACACAGTTTCTCCCCAAACACCCAAAGCTCTATTCTACAGACTCCTATACTACACATACAGGGTGAAGACAAAATTAATTCATTTTTCTTTCTTTCAAATACTAAACTTGTATTTTATGTATACATGTACTTTTAGCAGTTAAGTATCTTTTTTAAAAAGTCTGAATTGAACACTAAGGCTTTTGAAACACTAAGGGCTTTAAAATAAGCATGTAACTCTACAAACTGCATTAAAAAATTAATAAACTTATTTCTAAGAAATTGTGTCTAGCTTTGATTTTATTACTGTGCTAGATTGTCCATTCTAAAATCTACATTAAATTCTTTCAAAGCATCATGCCCATCAACAACATCAACTCTGTGCAAATCCAGATCCTATTTCTGACCTCTTTACAATATCACACTGGAGCTGCTATTAAACTAAATTTCACTTAATTTTGTTGCAAACCTTGTTTATTTCAACAGGAATACAGGCTATTTGCAGGCAATAGAGGAATTGCCAGTACTAAGAAAGGAGTATCTTTTCTTTCCTTCACTGTCTTTTAACTGATTGTGAAGATCACATATCTTTATTAGCCTGACTCCCTGACAACACAATGTTGAACCTATCATACCACTTGCATTACTTCTCTCCCCACATAACAACCTTGGAACCTGTTTGACAGTGGGGTATCAAAGACACATTTCTTTCTCACAGTGTTCTGTGATCCTTGTATCTTGCAATAGTACTAATTTCAACTCAAACCTTCAACTCAAACTGGAGAAAAAAATCTTCAGAATATGCCTCATGATCCTCTCCTCTTTCCTTGGTATGTGGTTTGGCTACCAATAAAGTGACAAGTGTCAGCATGAGAGAACAAGAGATGGCCTCAAGTTGCACCAAGGGAGCTTTAGACTATTAGGAATCCATTTATTAGGAAATTTTTTTCCACAAAAAGGACTGCCCAGAGAAGTGGTGGAGTTACCATCTCTGAAAGTGTTCAAAAAACGTTTGGATATGGCACTTGAGGACATAATTTAGTGGTGAACATGGCAGTGGGGAATTTAGGAACAGAGAATACTACAGCTGTCAGCTTACAGTCCAAGAAGCAATCACTTGTTCTGCTATCTCTTGCAATCACACTGCGTCATGAAACAGAGAGCACGGTATCAGTACTGGAATCTAGTTTTGCTTCGGGATATTTGCAAAAGTCTTTGCTCTATTCCATCTTCTTAACAATGTCTCAGAAATTCCTTGCATCTCTACAATGAGATAACATTCAAGTATGTTTATATCACAGCCAGTACCAGACCCACAGAGATAACTACTGTGTTAACCCAAGACTACCTGAATACTGCTGACATCCAGCTGAAATGGCACAGAATGTCAAAACAGGCCTTTGACAGTTGCCTTTATCATTACACTCAAACTTACTGCAATAGTGATAATTCTGCAATGCTTTTAGGTCCTGTTTATTTGAGGGACATTTGGCTGCATTTATGAAAAAGCATGAAAACGCCACAAGTCTGCTAAACTTTAATGTCATTCATGAAGAACTATGATCATCCAAGTGCATTGGAAATTCTGGGTTTGCTGATGGCAGCCACAAGACATGGGCCAAAAAAGAAAAAGCTACTGCTTCTAGCAGTGATGGGAATTTGAACAATTTTCTTTTAAATAAAGGTATCATAATACAAGGCAAAGCTCAATAAAGGTAACCCGTGGACCACGTGTCAAGGAGAAATTACAATTAAACTTTATTTGGGTTTAATTATCAATGTCAGATAATAAAGAACATTACACAAAAGCAGCTTTAGTTTTACATGCTAAAATGAGAATTCTCTTTTAAAAGTGAAGTTCTTCACTTTCAAGAGTGAATTCTATTTTAGCTAATAAAACTACCTTTCAAGAGCTCAGCTGATTCTAATTTTGGCCATTTAATTACTTCCAAGACACTCTCAAACTCAGATGTAAGCTTTCTCAAGAAAGAAAACTTTTTTCCCCTTGAACTAACTAACTAGCAGAGATGTACATTCACAAACCAAGAAGAGAACACAATCTTATTGCACTGAAAATTGACAATATAATTTCTCCAAGTTATCAGAAGAATTTCAGAATCAGAAGAATTCCATTAGGGAATGACACAGCTCATTATTGTTTTCCTATTCTCATCGCTCTGGCTTATTTTTTGTTTCACAAAATAATGTGATGTGTATTCATATGTTAAAGTATTACTTTGAATTATTAAAAATGTTATCATAGTAATGTTTTTTAAATTAGAATTAATCAAACAAACAATGACATGATAAGAATCATATCCATGTGCACATGAACACTGCAATCCTAATGACTATTAGTTCTGGCCCACTGGCATCAAACACAGCACTTGGGTTGCACAGTGCATCCTGAAAATGTGTCATTAAAATGTGTACTCACATGTTCAGTTTTTGTAAACAGCATTATAGCAATGAAAGACTGATATACTCCTGAATGAGAATATTCATGTAATGTTACACTGTTTCACAAATTCCTACACTGAAGTAACAGGGCTTTTTTGTAAAAAAACACTAATAAGGAAACATGGACTCCCCTACACTATTAGGCCCAGGTAATTTCAATGTGAATGTAAGCGTTAGAATGAATACCTTAGCATATATGGCAAAATGCTTACCACAGGCTAATCAGACTTTCTCTCTCAATTTTCCTTTAAAGTAAACTAATGAAAAGTGCAGTGTCATTGCAAGAAGATCCAGAAAGTGATGTATTTGCTGACTGCCAAGTTGTTATTGTCTTCTGCTTTAACACAACTGTCCATCCAGGTCATGGAGCAGAACATTTTACAATGGATCACATAATGATCCATTGTAAAAATTAAAGAAACCAATTGTTAGAAGTTGTTAGCATAGCATTCAGAGTGTATTTTACCAAAGTAACTGAAAGATCAAACAGGAACAGCACTTGCTGCTATGACTCAATAGGCACAAATTGTATTCACAGGCTGCATTAATAACAATCCTTTGAATCTCTTTATTAATTCAAAAGCATTATGTTTTCATTCTGACCAGCAGACCTTCCTGACATTTTCCTCTCAAGCATTCTGTTCGTACTCTTACTGGTTTGCCGAAGTGTTCTTTATAGGACAAGGTTGTCACATTCATGTCATAAGACAAGGTATCAGTAGGATTTGGCCTCTCAAGAAAATAATATTTAGTAACTGCTCTTGAAAAAGAAGATATAAAATAAAACTTCAGGGTATATCACCATATTCTTTTCACAGCAACACCCCAGGCTGCTTGCGTTCTCTAAAAGTATGTAAATAAAAGAAGCAAATTATGTTTTAAACACCAGTTCATATAAGTAGGTACATCTCAGAGATCAGTGACAAAAGAGTACTAAACCCACTTAGATCCTTTCTTCTTTTAAAATGAATGGGGTATAGAGAAGAAAGACTTCTTTTTAGGTGAGAAGAAAGCTTGATCCCATAAAGCACAAGCAAAAAGCATAAAAAACCCACTCTAGACACAGAAGCTTACTCACAAGACTTGAAAACCAAAAAATTGTAGTGATGGACACAGCAAGACTGCAAATCCTAATTCAGAACTCGTAATTTGGATATATTTTCTCAGCCTTTAACTCCATCAGCCAAGCAACCAAACATTCTCTCATTTCTATGTCTTTAAGTGATCCACTGCATTACACTGAATTTTTCTTTTGTTAGCTGGAAATTTTTTCCCCATTGTATAGATGTCAATACCAAAACCAAAAAAAAAGGACATTTACAAAATTAATTACTTTTTGTAAGCAATGAAATATCAGTGATGATAACAGATTCCCAAAAGAAAGGTTAGCTGTAAGAGTATAGGTTTTTCTCAAGAGTTATGCATATGTTAACCACAAAGTCAGGCAGGAATAATAAATAGGGATAATTTGTCATTAGCTCAGCGTACATGGGGTTCCAGTAAGTCTTTCATGAAGAAGGCTTACACACAGCTCTAGATTTGAGGCAGCTGGAACACCACTCTCCTTTTCCTCAGCCCTCTATGCATATTGCATGGAATACAAATCAAAACCAAGTTTGAGCAGTTATGACTTTTTGATTAAAATTGCTCTGTTACAACAATGCAAAGGGTGATATCAAAGCAATTCACTGACTTAAAAAAATTTTCTCCATGGGAATAGTACATGCAGTATTATACCTTTTAAACATGCAGAGGGAAGACACAGTCATTAAAAATTATTTACATCTTCCATCAAGACCTAAATTGAATACTGGGGGGAAAACTTAAGAGTTATAGTAAACAGCTGTATCTATAACTGGGCCTTCAGAGGCTTAGAAGAATATGTAATAATACCTATGCAACTAACATATGCAAATTAAGGTTTTACAACATACCTGGCATGGAGTTCGCCGCTCTTTCCATTTTCTGGAGGGTACTCTTCTATAACATCCTGTACAAAAGGTGGCTGCTGCCGTGTTCTCATGTAAGGCAACATTCCCACGTGGCTAAACATATCACAAGACCGAGTGGGAACTGTCCCCTTCTTCTTCCTGGGGAGAGTGCCATGGATAGAGATGCCTTGAAAGGAGTTTGAGTGATGCTCAGTTGGTGAAGGTTTTGTGGTCAAAAGGTCCATGGAAGAAGCTAATGAGAACTGGTGGTTCACTGGGCCATTTCTAGGAATACTTGAAAATTTTCCTGCAGCTATCATTTTTGATTCTGGAAAAACAAAACCAAGATTTCTTAGTGTGCATCAATCATGAAAGCCCCCACTTAAAGGAAGTTAAGTAGCATGACTAGCAAAGGTATCTGAAACTGAACTTTTGCTTTGCTTTGAGGCAGTCAGATACCTCAAGATCCAGTCATGCTGCTCTCAACTGCACATCAAGCACACATGTATAACTTTATACATGTTAAAAGTCACTACAAAAAACAAGTCTGGACAAACGTGCAAGAGCAGGCCCTGAACAATTCTCCATTTTTATCCACAGAGTTCCTCTTTTTTGCTTTTTAACATCCTCTGAAGACTCAGACATCAACTTTGAATCACTGACAACAAGTAAAGTTTTAAGAACATTTTGTCAAAAAATAAAGGACACTACAGCTTGGTTTGAAAGAATATGTTTTTAAACCCAGAAGCTGGCACACTGTGAGGAAAAAACTGTTGCTAAGGAGTCTTGCTCAAGTAATAAATCTAGCAGATAACTGGTCACATATTTCTAACAGGCTGTAAACTAAACGGCTCTACCCAAGAGATAAGGGCAGGAGCAGATTACTGGAATTCTCTTCTTCAGCATGCCCAGCCTGCTGGCTCAAATCGTTGTTGACAGAGAGATTTGCATAGCTGTCAGTCTCTGGTACACTCAATTACAGTCTGCCATACAGTACAGGTTTTTCTGTTATTGTGAGCAAAAAGCTTTGTGAGACAAACACTTCAGGCTCATTAACAAATTACTGTTCTGTTCCTCAAAAAATGCTGCCCTGTGCTCAGTTTATAGTTTTGTATTACAGAAGACAGGCTGCCTTATCCTATGCAGTTATATTAGCCTGCAAAAGCCTAACAGAACAGACCACCTGACCTAAAGTGCAACCAGTCCTGTATTATTTAACCTAGGTGTTAGTCAACCAGGTGCTTCCCACAGAAACTGGAACAGCCACAGATGCTGCAGAGATTGATATGAAATCAGAAAGCAGAAGCACTTTTGGAAATAACAGTTATGGACAGAGGGAATCTGTTCTGACCGCGGTCAAGTTTCATGCTGAAAAATAAGATGAGCACCCTGAAGGCCCAGGAGCCTGGAAGTCAGCTGCTTACAGCTACGTAAGAATTCCTCCTGGTTTGGGGAATGCACAGGTGTTGCAAGGAAAACAGAGGTGCCTCTATAGTCCACCCACTCCCTTCTCCAGCCTTAGCATCACAGCTACCATCAAAATGTTTCTGCACTGAAGCTACTGTTACTTCTACTCAGAGGTTATCATAACAGGCTTAGTTTTACAGTAATGCTAAAGCTGATCTCAAAGTATGTAAAAATTCTGCTTTTTCCTGCCAGCTGCACTGCAGATATTCGCCAGCTGGATAAGGTTTTCAGACTTCAACAACAAATCTCTTTCCAATTCTCCCTTATTGAAAGTCCTACAATAAATACTCAGTAATTAATTTTTTCTTTTTTATTCTTCCATTTGCCAACCCTCTGTCAGAGCACAGGTACTATGTACTATAGCAGAAAAGTCTCTGGAAATAGCACTTCTGCCCAGGGAGAACCCGGCTGACTCTGGTCACATCTCTTGATGAAAAGAGTAGAAAAGATTTGAGGTGTTAGCAAAGAACTGACATTTTTAGTCACGTGGATCCAAATAAAATACAAAATCCTAAAGAAACCAAAATACACTCTCACAAAAAATCTGCCATAAATTATCACATAGGCCCTTGATATGAAGTAGTAAATCATCTCTCCATTTATGATGTGGTTGAAGGACACAGTTTCTGCTAGTTTCAGCTAGTACTAAAAATCACATAATTATTTCACAATAATTGCTGTAAAGTCAGCTTTGCATTATAATTGTTCTAAGCAAAAGAACTGGTCCACAGATAGGAAGATCTAAAATGCAAATGCTTACCACAAAGCTGAAACCTCCTCTAGCTAAAACAAACTGACTGAGCTTGTTTCTTGTAAATTCAGCTTTGTTATTAGAACAGAATGATACAAATTATTTCCAACAATAGAGGGAAAAAGAGACTTCTTATAGTTCATACAATCATTTGAAACTCAACTTTGTGTATTCATTGTAGAAAAGCAAGAAACATCGTTTATGGAATCTGAAAAAGTGGAAGCTAGCTGGCTCATATTGTACAAATCTTGTTCTCCTTTCAGGGGCTGCTGAGAGTCTGTGCTTAATTATTGTACTTTCTTATTGGTTTATATAAAAACCACCCCCAAACCTCTGAATTCCAACTGTTTTAGTTCAGGTTATCCAGTGAGAAATTTTCTCTTAGCCTTTCCCGCAAGGTTACCACTGCTGTGCTGAAATTACGACATTACGTGCAAGCAGGTATCAAACCCAAGCTGTTACAAACGTAATCATTGAAAGCTTTGGTTTAATAGCTGATGAGTCCACAATAGGCTTACTGTGACATTAAACTGTCAACCACTTCATGTCTGAGGATCCACAAAGAAAGCTGAGAATTCACTCTCCTAACCCAACCACAAGATAATTCTTACAGCAGCCCAGTAGTTTTCAATCCAACAGTCTGAGAGTTTTCAACAAATTAACGACCCCCTGATGCACAGCATTTTCCATTTCACCGCTACTTCTAAGAAGCCCTTAAGAATCAAAACCAAGCTCCCAGAGTTGTCCTAATCATTGCTTCTTTTAAGTAGTACTCACGTGACTTACAAATTCAACCCACAATCCTCAAATTCATACCTGAGTTTTGTTTTGAGGAATCAAGGGAGAGTTCCACAGTTAGTACAAAAATACCTGCACTCAAGAACTTGCAATACACTTAGCCACAAGTATGTGTGCAGAAGCTTTGATAATATTTCCAACAATCCTCCCTGCAAAACCTCTTAAAAAAAACCCTCAAAAAATCCCAAACAAACAAAAAACCCCACAAAACAAAACCCAAACAAATAAAAAACCCAAACCAAACGAAAAAACCCAAACAAAAGTGAGAACAACAGGTCTGCTAGCTTCCACCATACGTAAGTGTAAACAGAGAACTACAACAATCAGATCAGTAACAAAAGTCCTGCCAAACTATCCATACTGTTTTCTTGTATTGAATATAAACACTGGAAAGTGGGAGCCTCTTCAGCTGCAGACTCTGGAATGTCTCAAATACTTTAGTATATGATTCAAAGAATGTTTGACTTTACTAGATACAGAAACCCTGAAAATTTTACTCCCTAAGAGACAGTGTGCTTTGAACATTTGCCATCATGCAATCAACAATAGAAATGGTAGAAATTGTAACAGAACAATGGCTCAAAAGGAACTGCAATTTAATTGTACACATTCCTATTTGTCAAAATGCAGCACCTAACAAAACAGAGCACTTTGGAAATCATACAAATTTCCCCTAACCAGGTGCAAACAAGATGGACTCATGCCAATATAATGTTAAAAATGGCAAATGAATTTGTATTTATACATAGAGTGGCACTTTTCTTTCTGCAGTTTGTAATTTGGAAGAATATATGGGAACAGAATTGTCAGGAGTCACATTGTGAATTCAGAGAACTAGAAAGCATGAAGGTTTCCAGGTAACTTCTGACATATTCTAGGTTTTTGTTATGAATGAGGGTGAGCAAATACAAATGAAGAGGGCTCTAAAATCAACATGGCATTTAGAATAACAGTATGAGATTGGACATAGAATAAAATATGTATGTGGTGGGCAATTCCAAACAGGTGGGGTGTGCATCTCTTCACATCATTGCTCAAAACAAGAAAGAACCATGAACAATGAAACAAATAACTTTCACCTCCCTAAAACAACATACTAAATATCCTTCTGCTTGTGCCATCTTTGGGATTCAAATCCAAATTTTCTGGCTCAGCTTGTCCTCATGAAAGCTTTCTGATGTTCCCACAGCCTGAGGAAGTGTTCTGATGGTTCATTCAAAATGACACAGATATAGGATTAAGTGCCCCTTCCATACTACAACATAACACAACCAATGGCAGGGTCTTCTACTTTGCTGTTTCAATATACTGGAGGAAGAGAAGTGAGGGAAAGGGAAATCTTCAGTTCAGCCTCAGAGATGCATGAAGGGCATAGCAAACAATCCAAGGCTGTATATGCTCATGCTAATAGAGACCTCATAAAAGGAAAGAGAAAAGCAATTTCAGAGTTCCAAATCAAACTCTCAAGCTATTTCAAAACTCAGAGTTATATCTAAATCAGTTTTGGACATTATAAGACCCACATTTCTCTCAAACCCTTATTGATCTGCTATTTGGGTGATTCTCTTTCTTAGATCTAAATCTCTAGAATTTATACCTGGAGTTATCATATCACCAATCTTTACCATTATATAGGCTATGAGGCTAAGAGGGCTTGAACATGGTTTAAGATACTCAGCTGACTGTTAGCAAGTATTTAAAAGACGGAATCAACTTTTGTGAAAACTCTACTTACTTTTGCCACATCAAATCTCCTCACAAATTCCTCCCACTCATCTCCCCTCCCCACCTTGAAATCAGCAATAATAAATTTCAGCAACTGGAAGACCCATTACTCTCTTCTCCCTGCTAAGTTATTTGGTGTATTTGCATGCACTTTGCAGATGCATACAGAAAAAAAATGAAAGTGAACATGCTTAATGGTGAAGAAAGTCAAGGTCAGGACAAAAAGGCAGATGAATTTCCCCAGATTTTTTTTTTTTCTGTGTGAAGTAAGAGAATAAGGGAAACAGAAAAAGCATAACTTAAAAGCCTCTGAAGTTAACATATCATAGGAAAAAACAATCAAAACTGTAGCCATTATAAATTCAAGGTGGATTTCATGTTGTCCCCCTAGAAGCAGTGTAGTATTCCTCATTATTGTAACAAAAAAGAAAGGATTTCTGCTCCCCCAAATGGCTGAGAAGCAGCTTTCTGCAACCTGTATTTTCTACTTTTGTTATGAAAAAGAGAAACTGATGCAGTAGCTTCTATAGCAAACATGTCACAGGACTTTGAGAAGATTAAGGTTCAAGAACCTACAGCCTGTTATGATACAGAGACATAGATTGAGAAAGCATATGCAGTAGTTCAAAGGCTTTAAGCTACTATCAGAAAAAAACATGAGTCTGTCAAACATCAAACATCCCCACAAGATTAGTCAGGTCAGTGCTTCCAAAGGGTCTTGAAGTGCTATCACAGTGTCCATGCTCTCCTTCTCTCTCTTTATGTATGTCATACAATTTCCAGTCTCCTCCTATACATCCTTGCACTGTAATCAGTCAGCTTATTAAAAAAGATATTTTTAACTATTATTCTCACACAACAGAATACACACAGGCCAGGATAAATTATCTTTGAAATGTCTTTTTCTCATGATGAGAGAAACAGATAAACCCCATACTTCTCTTTATGAATTTTCACATGTAGAATGCCTTCATATCTATAAAAAATGCCAAGAAAAAGGGATCATTGAGGATGATTCAATAATAAGTACAGCTTTCTTCATTTGGCCATGAAATTATCTCTTAAATGTAAGTGCCCAATCAGTTAGCTCAGTAATCCTGAACAGTATGAAGCCTTGACTTGAAATAAACTTCTCTACCCATTTTGCTAGCAGAAACAGAGAACTTTATCAAGGTTACAGTCAAATCTAAGTGTTTGTTAGCCAATTCTTCAAAATACAAGCTTTTGTTCCTTTTCTGGTAAAGGAAGCAATTTATTTTGACCTCCTCTGTTCCCACGATGTTACAAAAGAAAAAAAAAAAAGAAAAAAGAAAGAAAAGAACAACACACTAACTGAAAAACCCTTTCAGCATTACTATTTCGAACTAGCAACCAACTTACAGAAACCACAAATTCGGACAGAAAGAAGTGCTTCGCTCCTCTTCAAAAGGCAAAGAAAAAAAAAAAAAGGACAGAAAACAGCGTTTCTTTTCTCTCTACTCAGGGAAGTATCTCGGCATCTCGAGTACGCACCAGGGTTTTACACTTATTTAACAGATTTCCATGGATTCAATTCCCATAAAACCTAAGCACTGGAGCCAACGTCTCAGTCGTCACAGTCACAGCTACGGCATTTCTAGCAGCCCGCAAGCCATCCCGGGCAGGGGCAGCGCTCCCCCCTGCCCCGACAGCGCTGTGGGGACACAGGGACACTCGCACACACTCACACACAAAACCAGCCCTTCATTCTCTGCCCGAGAGGTCAACGCTGTCCCCGCAGTTACCGGGTCTGATCACTGCTGCTTCTCTCCAGGCTTTCTGCGGATCGGCTGGAGCGTCTGTCCTGGCGATCTCCTGGCAGCGTGTCCGGCCCGCGTCCCTCCCTCGGGGCCGCGGAGCCGGAGCGGGCAGCCGGGAGGGGTGGCCGGAGGCCGGTCCCACAACAACAACGGTGCGGAGCGCTGCCAGAAAATGAACGGGGACGCTCTCGGGAGAGCCCAAGGTCTGGCCGTGCCGCGGTAGGAGCCGGCGCGTAGCCAGCACCAGCCCGCCCCAAAGAAGCGCAGTTCGCGATAACTTAAGGGTGACTCAACCGGAGCCTTCTACGAGCGCTTTATCGCTCGCTGTCCGGTCCGCCACAGCCCGGCCGCAGTTCCGTGCCTCTCCCGCCTGCCACACGAGCCCCTCCCGGCCGCCCCTCACCTGGGGCGGGAGGCGGCTCCGGCCGCTGCGCAGCGCCCCGGGCTGGGTTAGGGCTCGCGGCCACACCCTCCGGGCCGCTCAGGCTGAGTCTCGCCGAGCCCCCGGCGCGCCAGACCCCGGCAGGCCGTGACCTCCCGATGCCCTTTTCCATCGATTTAACAATTTAGGCTCCATAATTTCGTCTCTCAAATTAGCACTACAGCAAAAATTAACAGTTTGCTAAATCCAGCCTGTTCACAGACGATTCAGAGCCTATTACGCACTTTGCACACACAATTTACTTGTGTTGGAAGACGCCCCCCTCATCCTACCAAGTCGCGTGAAGTTATTTGTGCAACAGGTTGGTGGAATAAAACGCATTTTCTACAACAAAGGGTCAAATAGCTGTACAGATTCGGCAGCTACTGACAGAACAGATGGTCACTTATCCACTTATCCTCCTTTTGTAAAGTATACCTTCAAAAAAATGAGATAATTATAGATAAAACCTTCGTTTTCAACTAATTACCTCAAGCACCTTCAGCTGTACCATTGACTCAGCCACAGAGCTTTTGCTTTAATACAAATCAAGGCACACTCAGTTGACTTTTAAAGCACTGTCTAGATCAGGTTTTGTTTGTGTTTTTTTTTTTTTTTTAACGCCGTGTTTGTCTCTTGCCCATTGGCTCAGTCTTTCAGGCTGCCTGGCCAACATTTCTCTGGTTTTACCACAGTTATTCCAGTTGTTCAAAGCAATTTCAATTCCCATCGTATCAGAACTCATAAGTCAACATTTTTCAAACGTATTCACAGCTATCCCATTTGCATTAGCTTTCCAGAGGCAAATTATTTTCTGCCTAACCAAATATTTAATTGATTTTGACATCAAGTATTTGATCCCTACTAGTTGTATGGTGGTTCTCTTTTGGGAGATCCTCTTCATGCACTATTTTCATTTCACTCTAAAGTTCAATCCTTTCATTATCTTCCTCCATTTTTACCAGGACTAGCTTTAATAAATTGCTTCTGATGTATCTACTTCAGAGTCTGACTTCATGATGTTGCGGAAGTTGTGGTCCTAAGATAGCTCAATGACAAATGCAATTAAAGATCACGTTATGTATCTTCCAGGACCTCTGTATATTATCAAGCCAATAATCAAAAATAAATGAAACTGTGATGGTGTTCTCACACTAAGCAAGTTAAACATCCAATAGTGACAGCAGCAGGATTAAAATTCCACGGGATGATTTACCACAGTCACATCTCTGGGTACTGGGTAGAATTAGGACATCTACCTCATCTTACACATTGTCCATTACACTGAATTTTGCAATCTGAGAGATCTGAAATATCTCACAGCAACTTTTTTTTTTTTTTTTAATGAAGCAATTAAAACCAGAAAAAAACACTGGACCTTCATTTGAAGTGAGCTACTGATAAACTAAGAAAGCTACCAAATCTTGACAAGCTGATGGCACTCTGTGTTTGTCTTGCCAGTTGTGAAAAGTATTGAGGATAGAGAGGCACCAGAAATATTTCAGGCACAGTGACAGATTCCAGAACTTCACTGCCACGAGTAACAATCTGTGGAGATTTCCCATAGGATATTTCACTCTTAATCTTTCTTCAAAATATACTTGGGAGAGGGAGGGAAGGAGCAGGGGGAAGGGAAAGGAACCTAAGAACACCAGACTGTGATCTCATGTTGGACACCAAAATGCCTCACCAATATGTCCAGTGCAAGAAAAATGGCATTAGGGTGAGAATACAGAAAGAGGAGTTGACATACCTGGATTCCACATTCAGTTCTAATATTCTGACCCACCTATTTCCTGTATGACATATACTAACATTTTTGTAACATACATCACTGTGGTAGTTATTTTTCACAGAGAAGACTGTATAGTACTCTATCAGCTTATCGAGTGGAAGATGCTACAGAAGTGCAAACTATTATTTTCCTCATTGCATAAAGGAAAATGTCTTGCTTCTCTATCTAAACCACATGTTCCACAGTACAGGTAAAAGACATTTAAAACCATGCCAAAAACTCTGATCTGTTAGCACATAAGATGGTCTCTATTGGCTGATTCTAGTAACTTTGGAAATTTTTAGGCACTGTAGTTACATAGGAAGTAGTGTCATGCTTGTCATTTTTTTTATGACTAAGAACCAGAAAAAGGGCAGTAATTTCCTTAGTAGCATGCCTACGTGCTAAGTAATGGGACTGTAGCTGGGCAGCCCTGCCTAAACTGTGATTACTCTTGTATGAGTCATTACATTCTTTTCCTAAAGTTTTATTTTGTCTTCAGATGAAATTGAAAACTGGTCTTTGTCTTCATGTTTGACTATTTGCACAACCCATCCTTGCACATACTTGATGCAAAGCGGTAACAGAGAATGTGCCTACAAGATGCAAGAAGGAAAAATTCACAGGACTGCCTACAGTAGCTCCATTGGTTGTGAGTTACTCCGCATTAAGGTAGATTAGATTCCTCATTGCAAAACTTCCTTTCATACTTTCTATCTACTTTGGAAATGAGCTTACTGAGCTGTAGGATGAAGTCTGGAAGCACCAGTGTCCTGAAAGAAGCACAGCACACATCACACACTGCTGTGGCCTTCCATAGCCATCCTTGACTTCTGCATTCTGAAGGGGGGGAGTATGTACAGGTGCATCTTTTCACCTGCAAAGACACCCAGAAAAGCAGCTAGCTGAACAGATAAGTGAGGAGGAACACAACTGGGGCACAGGTCCCAAGACCTGTGCTGCTATAGCTTGCATGCCTTAATTATGCCAAGAGTTGTGTACTTGCCAGTTCTTGAGAGCATTTTCAAATGTGCTTGGCTTTCAAAAACAAAGAAAACAATGGGACAAAACAAGTGGATTCATGGGAAATTTTCAATTTGTCCTTAAATGTCAGAATTCCAGTCTTCCTCAAACAACCAGGAGAAAACACATTTACTCCAAAAGCACTGTTCTGCAGCTGCAGTGATAAAATGCAGAAGTAACTACACATGATGAGGACATGGCATATGTGGATTGCTCACACAGCAGTTGTTGTAGATTCCCCGATAAACAAAAGTCAAAGCAATTTGCTACTACATACTTGTCTTAGAAGAAAAAGGACCCAAACAAACAAAATGCTACACTTGAGTCTCAACTCCCACAGATGCCACATAGAAAAAATAATGATCATAGCTGTTGGCTAGGAAATCAAGTTTATTTGCTAGTAATTTTCAAGTTAATCAAAGATATCAGGGCAAATAAGAATGACAGTATCAACTGAAAAATGCTCCAGCACTTGGAATCTGACAATATTTATTTTATCTGTGCTTTCTAATGTCCTCCCTGGCTGCCAACTGAAACAGGCAAGTTTAGTCAGCACCTATCCAGACCTCCAAAATAAAACTACCAACATCATCTCTTGTTATTTGACCTGTCTTAGGTCTGGAGACACAAGGTATTTCACAAACTCCCAAAGAGTTATCTGTTATGAGTCAGTGTTCAGAAACCTCACAATCCCCAGCCTCAGAAAAGCTTGCAAACAGACATGTCCCACAGCTGATCATTCTGCAAACAATGTTGTAGTACAGCAAGAGTGTTTGAGGAGTTATATAAACTCAGTCATTGTCAGATATAAACCAGTAAAACCATCATCTTGAACAAAAAATAATTAGTAATTAAAAATAAATCACACTGATTCTGTGACAATATGTTGTGTCCCTTTCCCTCCTCTTTCAATTTGGTATTGAAAACCACGTGAAGCCGTTTGTGTTGGCATTGATTAGACAGACCTGTTTCAAAAGTTTGAAATACACTGGTAGAATGGCACTAAATCCAGTTTTCATTTGATGACTAGTTTTGGTAAATGATACTTTAAACTGGAAAGAAGCTGGAAGATGTCTTATGGGTCCCTTTTTACTAGAGGGTCTGTTTTCCTCTCTTTGCTTTTAGCAGTGCTACAACTGTTACTGGGGATCTAAGACTTCCTTGCAAGTTTCAGTTTCTCCATGTTTCTGTTAAAAGTCTCAAATACAGGAGAATTACCAGCCTCTCTTTACCTGTGACAGATGTTTTTAATTTAGATGTAGAGGTAAGGATAAACAAAAGGCCAGAAAGCACCGGTAAACAAATTTGGAACTTTCAGTAGATGAAATGGTACTGTCAGAGATGTTTGTTAACAACTCTGTAACAGCATTTACATTTCTGACCTTCTCAAACAGAGAAAGCAAAAAACTCCAAATCCTTGTGTCTCTCAGTGAGAGCAAAATAGACCACACAGGTTGCAATGCCACCTCTATTACACAGATCAAAATGTTCAAAGCAGCTTCCTCTCCCCTCTGTTGGCAAAGCTACCAGCATACTTTAGCATGAGGTTGGAATCTGACAGGTTGACACTACATACCACTGCTGAAAGCACTATGGCTGCATTTGTAATGTTTCAAAGAGCAAAAGCACCAGGATGTGTAGAAGGACTTTATCTGAGAGTGACAAAGGCAAGATATTTGGGGTTGACTATGCCAAACCAGTCATGGTTTTATGCTAATTATAATGGTCATCTAATAAAAACACAGGAGAGACTCCCTCAGTTATTTTACACCTTCTTTGGAGATGGACTTCTCTATTTATATTGTCCCCAAGCGCAAGTCAGGCTCTGTAGTGATTGCTCAGCTTCCTTCTTAATACCACACAACTTAGGTCTTCCATATTATAACAAGAAATCACTTCATATTTGACTTCATACTACTGCAGCATGGCAAGAAATACAACATAGGCAGAAACAGTTATCTAAGAATTTAGATGCAAAATCTAAAAGCAGGAAGTTATGGAATATTAATTGCATTCAATCTAATTCAGGTTTTGCATATTACTGTATGTTTACCCCCAATAAATTATGTCAATGCATATATTTTATTTAAATCCAGTAAGGCTAGATAAGAAAGCCTGTACAAGACAAAAAGGAAATATTCTTTATACTTTTTGCCTCTCGGAGAAAAACACTGCAATATGTTAATGAAATCACATTAGGCTATAAAATGCTATTATTCTGAATTCATCTCAGTAAAAGAAGTTAACAAAGTTCTAGCTCTTAGAACACCTCCTTAAAAAAAAAACTTATCACATTGCTTCTATATTTCTTTCCACTCATCACTCTACCAGTGATATATAGAAACATACATCACGAATACATGCAAATGTATACAAATAGTTTAACAGTTAAATGATACAAAGTTTTCAAATATAATGCTGTATTTAAATTCATGTCCCTAAAGGGGAAAAAAAAAAAAAATCTTCCATGTCTGGAAATACCCAAGGCCTTTTTTTAATTGTATCAGAATAGACATTTTCATTTATGTGTTTACATTTCCCTCTCTATAGGTACCATTTCTACTGGACTGAAGGAGCTGGTCACATCATAGTGGGATTCCTCAACACATCTGAAGCATGATTTATTCTTTTACTATAGGTCATAAAAAATCATAATAGACTCACACTCCTACAGACTGTAGCACACTGTGGTAAATGAGACTAAATACAACAAACATAAAACAATATGATTAATTAACACTCTGGTCCAATCCCACATAGCATAAACCCTGCTTTAGAGGATACTACGAAAACCCCAGTTCCTTCCAGAAGCACTACTCTACAAGTCCTGGGCTGTGGCTTTCAGGATGTGTCTGAACTGCTGATTGGTGCAGGACAGAGTGCAATGTCTCATGCTCAGGGAAGGAAGACCTTTCTGAGTAATACAAGAGTCAGATTACACCTAATTTGTCACCACTTTTTGTCATACCACACGAAGCCTCTTCTAGAAGAGGATATGTAATTTCCTGGCTTTTCTAAGATGCCAAACAAATATTTTAAACAGGTGCTAGCTAGCCACTGAGAACATTCCTATGAGCATAGCCCATATTTTTTGCTTTTCTTAGAGGTGCTAGTACCCGAATTTTGGATGCATCTTGATTTCACACTGTGACAAGCCCAGGCACGTTCCAGGCCTCACCACTTAACTCTACAATTTCCCTGGAACAGAAAACAGGAGGTACATCTCAAAGGAGTCACAGCATGTGATGAGTACATGAATGGATACTGGTGTAGATGGCAGGACATCAAGATCCAGAACACGCTACAGCGCACATCAAAAGCTAAGTCAAGATATAGCCAAAAAGATCATGGAATGAGTATTTATGTCTCTTCCCATTCATACCTTTGAAGCGTTTTGTTAGATTAAATGCTTAGAGACTGAGAAAGTATTCTAAGAAAGCATCACTATCGATTGCTGTGCTCTTTCATGTTTTCACGCGACATCTACTTTGCCAGTAGCTGATCCTGGAGAAACTATTAGTCTGATTCTGTACATGGCCACAGAGTCCTCTGTTCATGAAACAGGGTAGGAAGTATATTTAGAACTGGTAACGATTTTGCACTTAGGAAGAAAATCTTCAGAAACTGGAAACACTTTTCCACTTGCATACTTTGATTTGCAAGGAAATGAAAGGTAGTGATAAATCCTAAGAAAATACTGGAGATCATCAATATTTAGAGAAAAAGAAACAAATGCTTTCTTGAAATTTGTAAGGCTGCACTCAGAAGAAGAGATTAAATATTCCAGAACAACCACAGTTTTAGCTTTTAGGCCTAAATTAATTCCATCAGCTGTCAGCGTTTGCTAAGAGATCTGTCAGGAAGAGCCATCCTGGCATATCTCTACAATCAACAAAAAATACAGACACCTACAAAAGGTAGTGAACTGAATTATCTGCTGAATTCATCTGTCTCTCTCCAATAGCAGAGGGAGCAGAGAATGACTTGCCTCCCACTTAACACTGTGATTTCAGTTTGGGCAGCAGAGCTGTTTCAGCCAGCAGGGCTCAGCTCTGCTGTCTCTTCCGTGGCCATTCAGGCTCATACGAGCGTTTGCGCAGCTGAACAGGGAATTGGCTTGGGGACTTGATGCGGATGGAGAGGAGAGGAAAAAAAGGTGGTTTTTCAGCTAGACATATTTCCCAATGGGTTCTCCATGCAGCTGCAGGATAGTTTTACAGACAACTAAAGGAATGATAGAGAGATGGGAAAAAGCAGCTAAGGAAAGATGAAAAGGACACAGACTGCTTAGGCTGGGATTTTGGAAACTCAGCTTCAATTAAGGTCAAGAGTCAACAGCACAGCAGCCTTTAAGTTTTCTGATACAGACCAAAAATATCAGAGCCCCATTATTCAAATCACTGATCCACTATTAAATTCATTCTGCCGGCTTGAAGTGGTTTAACAATTTTGAATGTTTATTTTCCTACTGATTACCTAATGCTGCTCACAAATCAGTTATCCTAGTCACTTCCCTATCACTGGCTGCCATAAAGATGGCATAAAAGCATCAAGCAAGTGAACTTCGTATTGTGTACTCTGCCTGATTCAACAGATATGTGATCATGTGCACATGTTTCATCCAGCTCTCATGTGTTGTTGGACATTATGGCAATGAATAGATTATGTCAATCCACAGGTCTTGGTATTAATTACTGTGGAAATACAGCCCAAGTAGCTGGAGCTAGACAGGATGAACCCAAATCTTAGTGTACTGAAACATGTCCTGTTCAGAGTAGTTTCAGAGCCAAGATAACATTTTAGAAAACAGAAAATGTTTTCACAAAAATACCCAAAATTTAATTTCACTTTTAACCCCGTGCAAATGCTTACTTATTAAAGTGACTTATCACTTGAAGCACTCTCTGGAAACTGCTGAACAAGCACCAAATAAAATGTTGTTGTTTAAAGCTCAAAATAACAGCAAACATAATAAGATAGCTTTTGCTCTTTGCCAGTAAGTACATTAGTAGGACATTAGCATTTATTTAATAGAATAGAAAATTTTAAACATTTTCTCTAATGTCTAACTACAGTGAAGTTCAGTGCTGGAAAACAAGCATTTCAGTGTAACTGAGTAGGCACTTTGCTCCCAGACACAGCCTTCTGTCAAAGACAGACACAAAACAAAACCATGTCATAATAGGCTGGAGATGGGATAACAACCATTAGTCCCTACTGTGAAAACAAACCAGTCAGCACTCTCGTGTATGACTGACTGAACCGATCTGTTTTCAACCTTCCCAGAAATCCTTAATAAATCCTTAATACCAAAGCTATTCAGGATGCAATTTTCTGGTGTAAACAGAACTTGGAGATCAATGTGTCTGTATTTTTTTCAAGCATGTCATTCAATTATACAGTTAATTATCATTAGCCAAAACCCAACAGTGAATGGAAACATTGCTCAAGATAAATGCCCATAAAAATATGAATATGAGCCAACACTAATTTTACTAGAATTTAGCTTAAAGAGTTCTAGCCATTAACTGCCAAAAAGAAAAAAACAAAACTCAAATGGCATCATGCTGTCACTTTGCATAATCTGTGTGAAAAAATTCATATTCACTGAAGCCATCAGCAATACATCAAGATTTGATGTAGCTCAACATATTTGAAGCAGAGCAATCATGAGTTGGAACATTCTGGTGAGTTGATTGAAATGTTGCATAACTATCTACAAATCAATTTACCACATGAATGACAGTTTGAACAGTCCTTTCCTCTGAGAAACAGTGCTACATTGTCAATTGTAATACATTCTGCACTCCAATACCTGAAACGATTATGAAATACAGTCCTGATGCATGCAAAAACAAATATCAATTGAAACACATCCAGTTTCATTGCAATCATCAACTGAAATAATTTCCTAATCTGTTCACAATAGCAGTTACAAAAATGCCGTATTTACATCCACCATCCAACCTATGAGCCGTAGAAGTTGTGTAATTGTTAAACCAATATTGAACTCATCAGAAAACATTGAGGAAATACACTGACCTACTTGTACACAATCAGTTCTAGTTCCTTCTGAAAACTTCAGTAGATAAACATATTTTATGAATATTCAATTTCTACACATGGTCCAAAAGTCTTATCTTGACCAAGAGAATGTAGAAGCAGGACTGTTAACCAAGTAACTAAGTGCTTCACATTAAATTTGTAAAAGCCTTCAGCAGTGATCTGAAGAATTATTGGGCAGAATGCATAATATTTTTATCTCATTATCTTGTGAACAGTTCTCAAAATATCCAGTACAACAAGTCACAGTTGAATAACTTCCACTCAGACTACAATGTCTTACAGGGCTTGTTCCAACTCTCATAAACTTGAGTTGAATTTTGATACTGGACTGATAAAAACAACAAATGATGCAGTGATCAAGTCTTAATTCATAGCAAAGTCCCTAATGGAAAAGAAGGACTTTTGAGCTGTGTAAGCACTCTTCCGCTCCTCAGTAGGGATGAAGTAGGATGTGTACAAATTAGCTTGGTTTAGACCTTCTGATATGATCTTTCCAAATGAGGAAGATATTTGTGACACAGACTTCTGTCAATTATGGTGTGTTAACATTACTGTGTCTTGTTAAGATGAAGACTGTGAGAGCACTAGAAACTGAAATGAAAGTGGAGCCTTTTCTAAATGACAACTTTTATAAAAAATACAGGGTATGTTATTTTGTAAACCCATGCCAACATGTGAATGTTTAATTTTTGTTAAACTGATGTTTAACAATTCCTCTTATTGTCTGTGTAAAGTACCCCTGCATTCAGAGCAGTATCCAGGCTGAATCAGGGTATTTGTTTATCATCCTTTGTGACAGGGAAGCTTGGGTTGCCTTAGCTCATTCCTTAGTCTTTAGGAGACAACATTGAAATCTTACCTCTCTTTTGTTTTACCTCCTGAAGTAGCAGGATATTGGAAATGAGGTGTGTTCGGTGGCCTTGATTTTCAATTCCCAGTTTTCTAAGGTCAATTTCCGTAAGATGGAATAAGTCCTGTAGCAAATGCCAGAATAAGAAAAATATTATACTATTAATTAAATAATTAATTATACTATTAACACAGGAGAATTCAAGTGTCTTTCAGATACATTTCCTGTTTCTCATACCATAATAGCTAAGCTACATAATAGCAAATGTATGTATATTTATATGTTATATGAAGACCTCTTGCCATGATTAGGTATGTCATTGAAGGAATGAGGTATTTTTCTTTTAAAACATTAATTCATTGTCTCTCAATTTTTTCTCAAAACACATCTGGTCAAGTTATCTGGAGAGTTTCTAAAAACTATGACTTCTTTGAGTTTAAAAAAAAAAAAAAAAAAAAATCCCCAAAAGTGCTAGTATGCCAATTGCACTTAAACTAATATAGGAAGACATATCTCAGCATGAACTGATAGGAATAATGATTTTGGAAAGGAAGGTTGTGTATAATGGAGATGATATTCACTGTAATAGTAGATAACATGAGTTGTGACACTGTTTTGAAGAACAAGAATTTCCATATGATGCATTTGGGTAATCAAACCTGAATGGTTCTCTTTTAATCCACTTTCTCTCCAAAAACTCATTACTATTTTTTTTTCAAAATAAGTTGCTGAATAACTCCAGGCAGTATGTATAAGTCAGTACAGAATTTCAATTTGATGTTGATTTATAAGTAGGTACAAAGCTTCATTTGATGATAAAAACTTTCAGAGCAAATAGGAAATATATCAAAATATATTTCTTTATATTTTTACTGTGTTTACTGTGTTTTCGCTGTAAATAAGATCAAGAGAGGCACATAGAATGTACAGTATTTTGTTACTAGCAAGTCATGTTACTCAAAGTGGCCTTTTCTAAAGGAGATTTGCAATTTGGACCCTAAAACACAAAATGAGATTCACTGTCTAAATAATAAGACAATTGACACAGAGTTTCTAGTGTGAACCACTGTTTTTGAAGCTGTAATTTTAAAGTCTTTTTTTCAAACTAAAACCACTCCAAAAGCCTAACATTATTTGCTTTAGACTGAACAGTGCTCTTATTACTGAAAGCCTCAATTTCTTAAGTCACTAGCTAACACTGTTTTTAAAAAAAAAGTTCTCACTGTTGGAGAACTTCAGTCATGCCTGAGAATGTCATACTCCTTCTCAAATGATAACTCGTATGTAACTAATGACATGGAATTAGGGAGTTGAATAATTATTACTTCTAATTTATTCCTTTCTAGATTTGCTCAAATGCAAAAGTTGGTACTAAGGTTGAATTCACATTTCAGTAGAAAGGATTTTTCAGCTTTGGCAACAGTGACAGAGTGTTCCACTTCTTTTCTCAAAGACCCAACATCCTTCTTCCAAATTCGGAATCATCCTCCAAGAAACCCACAAAAGAGTACAAATGCAATATGCCTGCTCTTCAAACTTCAACAAAAAGTTTGTAAGAAGGAACAAAAAGTTTGTAAGATTGCTGTTAACTGAACAGCAGATGCTCAGGGTAAAACAATGGGAACTTTTACAAACACATTTTGGTTGTGTTTTTAGTAGCTTTAAAGATGTTACTTAACGTTTTCTCAAGAATTTTATTGAAAAAGGACAACTCTCACCTCTATACCATCATATTGTTCAAAGAGTGTGCAGTATTCTGCAAGACCAAGCTGGGTCAGCCAGTTAGAAATGGGTAGATACTTCATTATCTATTCCCTTCCAATGCCTACGACTCTGAAAAACAAAACCAAATTACAAATAACATTGCTTAGGAATGTTAAATGACTGAACTCAGAAAGCACTTCATAACAGGCAAGTTTCACTATTATGGCCAAAGAGATTAACACTTGTTTTTAAAACTGTTCAACAGCTTCACCAAGAATATATTTTTTAAGACTACAAATTTTATATTTAACTGTGAATACTTAAGATTCCATATTAGTACGTGACAATTAAAAAATATCTACAATAACTGCTAGAAAGTCATCACACTTATCATCCCAGAACAAAAAGAAATTCTACACTAAGCATTAAAGTAATCCCAGAATTTCCACAGAGCAACACTCTCTTTAAAAATACATTGATAAACAGTGGCTATTTAATCTTACTTGGCCAGCTGCATTTACTCTGTTTTTAATTTGTACTAAAAAACCCCCAAACCAACAAATAAATGCAAACCAAAATAACAATACCCCTGTCCTCCATGCCCCCATATGAAAATTCAAGCAGAAAATGTTGTTACCCTTGTATGACAAGATGCTAAGAAATACCAGATGCATTGCTTTCAAATATACTGCAATTACACCTTTGAATGGGATTATTTATGGCACACTTTTACATGCCATTAAGTATTTGCTAACACCTCGGTACACTTAGCCTTTTTGTTTTAATGAAAAATTTGTTCCTACGGCTGAGGGAGAAAAAAATGCCCTTTCTCTCACAAGATAACTAATTGCCTTTCTGATCTTGCTGCTAATGGTAGTTTTGGCAAATAAACTCAAACAACTCTCATTCAACCAGTATTAATTACACTGTTCATTGGATGCAGGGTACAGCCTAGTGGTCAGGACTCAAGATATATTCATAGCCTGATCAAGGTTAAGAGTAAAACGGAATTGCAAAATAAACTGTTAAAACCACTAAATATATCGTTATGAGATGTGGTTGTAGGCAGAGGGAGTTTCCTATTGTTCTTCTACTTTTACACCATTTATTTTATCTCTGGAAACAGAATTAATTTTTCCTTAAGGCAGGTAATGACACATTTTAAGATGCAAAATATGATTATAAACACACTGGCAAAGTGTGTGGCAGATTTTGGGCACGTATTTTTTTCTCTACTAAGAAATGATTATCCTTCCTTTCCAGAGAAAGGAAGGGAAGAAAATATAAATGACAGCATGTATTGCAGAGAAAGACAAGATCTCTGTTCTATTTATCTATTCCAAACACTGTCAGTTCCTGTACATCTAAGGACCTGCAAAAAGAGATCATCATAGGTTTAGTTAGGTCACTAGATTTTTGTGGGATAGAACCACTAAGGTGCCATGACACGCTTCTATTTATTCAGTTAGACTTCTGTTATTACTTAACAAGGTCAAGACTGAAGTTATTCTGGACTCCTTATGTGGAAGGTCTTGCAAAATTATCCACATAATTTATACCATTTCAGGGGTTTTCACATAAAAATAAACAATTTAAATCCAGCCTAGGTTTGTATCATTCTATTCCTGAACACCACCTGTTCAGAGGCTTTTATGAAATCAAATTACTGCTAAAAAGTTATGAAATTAGTAATAAAGGGAGATTCCTAGCGTGCCTCTCTGATCTACTGAGCTGAACTTTTACTTTCAGAGTGCTTTCCTGCATTCTCTCTCACAGTTGCAGTCATGCATCCTGGGGCACACGTGATGCAAATGCACAGAGGAAGGTGTTTTATACCTTGTAGCTTTTAAATCCAATTGTTCACACTACAATGCTTTACTATACTGATAATTCATTACTTCATTCCTCTGTCTCAGTATCCCAGAACCATTAAAAGATGCTGCTGCTGATGTTGGCTTGTTATACTCCAAACACAAGGTAAGTGATGTGTAATACCAGATTCTTACTTCAGCTATGACTTTGTCAAATTCGCATCACTGTAATTTTTTTAAAAGCATGTATGTGTGTATGACAAAGGGCACCAAAACTGAGTAATTCCAGATCACTGTGTGATCATAGTAAGTATTCCAGGCACAGTAATTCAAGCTCCTTTTTCAGTTTCCACTTGGGATTCAGGCAGTAATATGACAAGCCACATATCATGGTGTAATCCTGCCCCCAGCAAAATTACTCATGTGAGTCAGCAGAGCCAGCAATTTCATCTCATCTGGAAAGTCATTTCCCTTATTGTGCCTTTTCTATTTCAGCAAAATTGACTTGGATTGTACCTCCAAATTAAAACTAGCCTCCTGCTGTGACAAAGTAATTTATTAGGATAAATTGATATATTGGACAGCTGCCCAAGTAAGTTTTCTTAAGGCTTTTAATCACTTGAACTTGGCATGCTTTCTAACTTGAATGAAAGGCCCATCAGTTTTGTTTTCAGATAGACTGTGATGTACTTCCATTTCAGATGTACCTTTATCTTTTTCTGTCGTTAGTGAAATCAACAAACCCTCTAAATTACGGCCTCAGTAACTCTGACCTTCCCATGCAACAGCATGTACACCTCAGGTCCTGTGTTGTGGCACTGAGTAATAACACTGACCAAAGGTCTGTCCCCTTTGCTGATCACAACTATTTACGCTTAACTAAGCAATTCATTCAGGACTGTTGTATTGTAATGCATGTTCGAATGGCTGAAAGTTTCTGCCATTGGAGTGACAGTTTCTGAATGCTGTAGAATGAACAACTAAAAAAATTGGAAGTGGAGAGTTTGTGATGCCACCCCTCAGAGATTTTACTGTCTTAATACAAAAGAACTACCTCTTCTTTTGCAGCCCAGGTTAGAATTCTATTTCTTCTCTTTCTTCTTTGAACAATTTGCCAGTTGTAAGATATGTTGTAAGTAGTGCAGGTAATTTTCCAAAACACACAGATTTACATCTTAAGACAGTAAATCTGTGTGTTTTGGAAACATCTCAAAAGATAAATGTTTTGTAGAAGGAATACTAAATGCAAAGTGGGAAAGCCAGAGGGTATCAGTCAATGACCCCAAAAGCTTGCTTCATCTCCACAGAAGCGTTAACATTTTAGTAAGAAAAGTAACCTTCTTCTCTGAGATTTGTTTCTACAGTAATGGTAATTTGCCATAATTTTCATGGCACTTTTTCTAGCCTACTGCATAAAATAAATTTTCCAGTTAAGAATTGGACAAGGTTCTCCTAACCTAATAAAGCTATGGGCTGGTAATGCACTTATTAAAGTCTATCATAAAGCCAAATCCATCGTTTCTGCTAGCAAAAAGGGAAGGGCACCTGCAAGACAGGGCAAGAGACAGAAGCAGCAGAAATATGTGAAAAGCAATCCACCAGCAGAACCAAAGTGTCAGACACTGATCAAACAAATATTGGTACTGTGCACTAGTCAGTCCAGAGAAAGCACTTATTGGGCCAAGGACTGTGGCTAAAAGGAGTTGGAAACTAGAACCAAAAATTCCTTCCTCTCTGTATTCACAGGAACAGAGCTTGGTACCTTGCATGTAAACTGGATGACATCACAAGTAAATATCATCATTCTTTTTCTCAGATAGGAACAACATGGAAAACCTTGACCTTTTGGTTAACTCTGCATGAAAAGCAATGGTAGGTGATAATTACTCATTGTGTAATAATTAGCACAATCAGATTTCAACTCTAGACTTCCATGAAAAGAACATCACAAGGGAAGAACTACCTAAGTAAGAAAATTTCATAGATAGGAATGTGACCTGTGTAGAAACCTTGTGCACAGGGCATCAAGGGTGAAGAGGGAAAAAGAAAGCATAAGAACATAATGTAAAAAAAGGCTTATGTTCTTACAGTTTTGATAGTTTAACAAAATGAAACAAAGAAATAAAAGTGATCAAAGTAGTACCTCTGATAAATCTCTGTTATAATACGTAGAAAACACACAGGAAAATAATGAAAAAATATGTGAGAAAGACAATCTGGCAGAGAAAGTTACCCAGAGGAAGGGGCTGTTATTTCAAGTCAACTCAGGTGTCTTCTTTCCTTCACTGTACACAAAAAAACTTGTGCTGCTGCAAAGCAAGCAATGACAAGGAGGTGCTTAAACAGCAAAAGTGAAAATTTGAGACATTAAGTGTCCAGTCAAATCCTGCTACAGGTTATGGACTCCTCTTCCATCTAGAAAAGAGTCTACATGTAAACATAAACCCTTTAATGTATCCCGGACTGCAAAATAAAACAAATGAGGCACAGACTTCCTTACTTTGGCCAACTGTGTTCTGGGAACAACTACAGTAAAGGGATTGGTAATCCCCTGGGGAGTGGCAGCACTTTAAGTCACTGTGGCTTTTTGATTCAGTGCAAAAATCAAGGCCCTTGAACAGAAGAAATGATAAAGCTGCATGGAAAATTTCAGTTCTGATTTGTGATACCCAAGAGGTTTAAATCCTGGGGTTTAGAACAATCTGAAAGTCTTTTAAGCATACCAAGTTGATGCATTGCTAAACAGTCCCTTTCTCTCTTAATGAAAGGACAGGCTTGAATAAAGTGTCTATGTCTTTATCCCATCGGAGTCTATGCAGAAGCTATATTGCTGAAAAGTGACCAAAACATATTTTACTAGACTCATGTTTCATGATTTGTTGAAAAGAGATGAGTACAGGAAAACAGTAGCAAAAACAAGGCAAAAACTGTGTACCTCCAAACATACCACTATCTTGCAACACTTCATTGGCAAACAGATCAAAACAAGCACTCAAATTCAAGCAGTGACTCTATTACATTGAATTTAAAATACAAATGAAAGTATGTCCCACTGGAACTTCTAAACCACCATATTTTAAAGTCATAATCAGTATTTGCAACATAAGTGTTATATAACATATAAACATAACATAACAAAAAAAGATATTTTTAAAAAATCCTAAGACTGTGTACATATGAGATTTAACTTTTACCCTTCTTTCCTCTTTCTTGGAATTTCTAGGCATTTCATTTCAAGCTTTTCCCCTAACTGTGACTAATAAAACATAATTTAAAACTCTGAAATTCTCAAAGTTTTATGGAAAACTTGAAATTGAAAATTAATTGTAAACTCTAAGAAATGCATTTAATTTATGCCATAATGCAAATGACAAACATAAGTTTGCTTGTAGGATACCATAAGCTGCAAGCTTCTTTTTTTCTTTATATTGCTACCAATTAGCAGTTTGTGTACTACAAGCTAGATAGACATAGGTGAACTTTATAGACTGCTTATAGTTACATTGTGAACAATCACATTTTCATCAAAAGAGTTAAATTAAAGCACAAGTCTGAGAATTTTATAGGGTAAAGATATGATGACAACTCCTCCTAGTGGGAGCACATCTGACACAACAAAATTCAGAAAAATACAGATTTCCTATGTATCATGCTAGGTTTTTGCTGGTACTAGCTAGGTCTGCACTTTTTCTACCCTTTACTGATCTAAACTATTCATCCAACTTTTCAGTACTCTAGAAAAACAGCTATGGGCTTTTAAGGAAGGTGAAAATAATTTCACTTTAAAGCTTGCTGTTACACTGGCAAAACATGGTTTCTACACATAACTGAAAAGCAGGTTTCAAATTAATCGAAAGCAATCTTTTACTGTAGGACTACGTGTCACCACCACCTCTTCAAACAGTGGGTGAGACTGATGTCATGTAAAGTAACTTACATTTATCATGAACAATGAAGCTCTGCTAATTTACTGGTGCTGGGAATGCAGCTCGCCGTGGCTCCTTTTTGTTTCCTCTTTCACTCATACTTTGTTTCAGCTGTGCCAGGAGTGATTTCCATGTGAATGAATCCCTGCATTTATCTGAATAGACTACTCTGTTCAACCAATTCCATCTCCAAGGCTCAGACTGTCACAGACATTACACATGCTGTTCAGCCTGAACCTAGAGGCGTGATTTTACCAGAATAGCTCAGAGCAGACAGAGCTATTAGGAATATGCAGTATCACGTAATATACTGAACAGGCTATCAATACTCTAATTCATTTATTTTAGTCCCTGATTTGCTTCATGTTTCCTTGTTCAAATTGTTTTAAGTCCAAAATATTTTTGGTGAAATTTTGACAAATTGTTGTGAAAGATGTAAGGATACTGGATTTTTTGAAAAGAAACTATTAGCATAAATATTGTTGGCAGTCCAGGCACTGAAGGGATACTTCCAACATGGATTTTTATGTCAATCCAACATTTAGCAAATCTGTTGCAGACTACAGAGAAACAAATACAAAACATTACTCAACTTGTATATGCTGTTCTGGCCAATGTTTGTGTAAAGATAAATAGTCTACAAAGTACCAGGCAGGAGTTAAATACATACTGACTCAGCAACTACACAGCAGATTTTCATGCCAGACATCTCACAAAAAATACCACAGACATCAAGCTACTTTTATGTCAGACTTCAAATCAGGTATTTTCAGTTGGTGGGATTTCAATACTTATTACCAGCAGCTTACAAGAAACAACTAAGACAGTGGTTCATCATTCTTTATGTACTGCTTATGGAAGACAGAGACTAACCACCCTTAATTTATTTTCCTTACATACAGGAGTGCAACTTTATCCATTTCATAACATCAACATATTTTTAATTATTAAGCCAAAGTTCTAAAACAGAAGCAGTTTTTCATACAGTCTTATTCAATGGGGAATATAATGTCACTGATATCCTGGGTAGCAAAAGGATAAATAGGATAAATGAGTTTAAAAGATGGTATATGCAGTTAAAACAAACAAACAAAAAAAACTATTTAAAACAAAGACAACCAAAATTTCTGAAAATTCTTACAGGATGAATTACCAACAGCTTTGGTGACATGCTTATATACTTATATATTTGTATACTTATGTTCTTACAACAGTTGAAAAAGCATACATTTGTCCTAGGAAGAGAATTTTGGTCCAATTCATGCAAATGTTCTTGCATTCACAGGGAATTAAGAAGTGGCACAAAGCTGCTCCACTAGCACAAAGTATTTCAAAGAATTTTGAAAGTGTCACTTTGCTCTTGCAGATTTTAATAATACTTGACCCAGTGTATGGGCAATTCCCTAACTCTCTCTCGATGCCCAGATTAGTTATTGTACATTCTCCTGCCACTGGTCCAAAGTTAAAAAGAATGTACTGTGTATGTTTTTTGATTCCCAGAAATGGCAAATTTTTGTTTGTGCTTAATGCAGGTGATATGACAGCAATAAGGTGATCGAGTATTAATGAATCTAGCATGTCACCAGAAAAGCCTAGTAAAAATCTCCAAATACATTCAGTACAAACAACTTAGCAGATCTTTTGAAGGCTAGAGCTAATTGTAACAATATTTATGTGATCAGACTCAAATAAATAAATAGAACTAAGATCATCAAACACTTAAAAAGAAAGTGTTGATCATACAGTCTATTAAATCTTTCCTCTTTCTGTCTGTCTGTGTGGTCTTTTGTAGCTAGATGGGAGTTCATCCTACCTGCACAAGCAGTGTTAGTTCAATGCTGAAATTGAGCCAGCATACACTGTTGAAAAGACTCCACAGCTGCTTCTCAGCTTGAACAGCCAGAGCCTGTAACGCACCCAGCAGTAACAGACTGTAAATACATATGCCATATAATCAGAAATCTGATTAAAGCTAGCATGCTAAGCTCTCTGTGGGGAGAGAGGATCAAGAAAAAAAATGAGTTTACATCTGTGATTCCCTGCTAAAATTTTACTGTAGACTGATCCAATTTGAACTTTCTAGTCCTGCTCCTTTCAATTCCTCAGCCATATCAACCCAGAAGTTCCTCACCTCCACTGCACCAAGTCTACCATTTGTGTGGTCAGATGCTAAACTGGATCCATGAAATAGTCCTATTTTACTGAAAACACAAGCTTTTGTCCCTGTGGAGTGTGTATTTTTTTTAAATGTGCAGATCCAGGACCATGGTCTGTCTCAAGTTCTTTAACTACTAGCTACTGCAATGGGTTTCTGAAATGTTTTATCATTTAATACATTCCTCTTCAGCTCTTCTGTCCTTCAGAATTGGAAGGAAATAGTAGGACTACCATATTTTTTAATAAGGCTACTCAGAGACACAAAACTTCTGAGCCAAGCTCCATTTTTTTTTTTTAATTTAATATTCTTTTTATTTGTCTTCTGATGTTTTAACCTTTATGGTTAACCTAGGTCTTTCTTTCAAGGTGTTCTACAAATAACGCAACTTTTTAAAAAAGGCTGAGATATTCACATGACTAATTAACTCTAGGATTTGAGTGCTATCTAATCTACCTAAATTGACTTGTGATAAGAATCAAACTGGCGGCAGAAATAACAACAAAATACATCACAGGTGCGTTTGCTAAATTATGGACCAACAGAAACATGTGCTCTCAAGTTGAGCTTCATTCTGCACCTATGTGGCAGTTTTTGCAGTGTAACGAAAGGAAGGACTGTGGTGGCTCTTCTCACATACCCCAGTGCTAAAATCAATCTTCTTCGCTTAAGACACTGATAAAAGTGGTTTGAGCAAACCAAGCTGATTTTGCATTGAAATGGATTAAAACAAAAGTTTTAGTTTGTCTGAGCTTGGTTTCTCCTTTTCTGCAAGAGCTTAGCAGTCCTGAGCCTTTTCACTCTGCAACCTGCCTTTGCTCTTGTGTACACATATTCTTACTGCTTGGCTGCTCTAAACTTCTGAACTGTGTAGTTAACCGGATTTTTCTTCTCCTTCTTGCTCTTTGCCTCTAGCTCCTCCTCATTAATTTGGTACTCCAAGCCACAAAGTCATGCCTAGTACGTTTTCCTACCTGTTTATGCATTCATTTTTGTTGACTTTCATTTTGCAATGAAGTGATAACTATTTAGGGGTTGAGAGCAGAACGTAACATGCCAGTAGATGTAATTCAAAAAGCTGCATAATAAGCAATAAAAAACCCCAACTTTGAAATTAAAACAATTTAGTTGTAAATGCAACACCCTCAGAAAGTAGAATCGCTTGCTGATTTCTTTTGAATTAACTCATAATTAAAAAGGAAAAGAAAAATAGTGCATTTCCTGAACATGATCAATAATCATAAATTCGTTTGGTTGGAAAAGACCTTTAAGATAGTCAAGACTAAATAAACAGGTTTATTAAAATAAACTATTGTATTCAGTGAGAATGAGTCTATAAGGCACTGGGCACAAAGCTGAAACAAATGAAGTTTTAATATAAATTCTGTTTTAATTTCAGATTGATGTTTTCTCTGTTTTCTAAACTGAATGTCCTCGTATACATTGCAGTTAGTGCTAGAACTCACAATACTATGCAACTTACACTGAGACAACTAGCAATAAAAAAAATGTCTGAGTATCATTAAAAGTTGGGCTAAAAATTGTAACACACCAGAAGCTGCTTTATGGAGAGCTCAGCCATAAAGGTCAAGATGGGTCATAGCCTCATAACTTGCCTAGTAAGTCAATCTGTCTGTAAGAGTCAGACAATCCTTTGCTTACCTCTGATCGTATATGCAAAAAGCAGTAACTTGGTTTTTAGTACACCTTTGGACCCAAACAGCGAACGACCTGAAACATTAAAATACTTGGGTTCCAGCTGGAGAAAACACCAGCAGCAAGCCAGAAATTTCTTTGAATCAACTGAGTTTACATGCAAAAATGCTACCAGTCATATTTTTGTAAATGCAGGGCAAGTCTGATAAACAAAGAACTATTTCCTTTTCCTTTGAAGATATGGTATAGACAGTGCCAGAAGTACTAGAGACAGATAAAAAGCACCACAGGTAGATAACACAAAAGACTAAGCCAGTCTAAACTTGCAATGCCAATTCAAATTTGTTCAGAGCATTTTTGATTAATTTTGTGGTAGCAAGCTTAATTCCTTACCGAGTCTGTCTACATACCTGTTTTATTGATATTTCTGCAGATAGCCCAAAGGATTTCTTTCCAGTCCCTTCCTGCTTCCATCCTACTCTGTGATGCAGTGTTACTGCATTCAAGCCATGAACCATCCTTAAATGGAGGCTGGATTCTGTTGATTTCTCAGCCATCACCTCTGAACTTTCCTTACCTGCTGCCTTCTGACAGCATTCCTCATGACAAGCTCCTATTGACACCGTGCTGTGCACTGACCCTCTTCCTCAGTTCTCCAGCCTCACCTCACCATATTCTGTAGCAATCTGTTCCAGGAACAGCACGAGTGCAGAGGCAGGGTAGGACACCTCCAAGTAGAACTTAATTTCTCAAGTGTAACTTAGAGGATCTCAGCTGAGGTTCAGAGAAAAGCTGATTGCTTCAGCCAAGCCCTTAATTTGCAGCAACATCTGAACACCTGTTCAGTGACACAAGTGTATCTTACTGTGTGTTAAAACTCTAATGCACTGCAGCTGAAGTACTGGGCTTCTACCTTCACTATTACTTTGCCTTTGGTTGTGTTGGCTGTAATCTTGCAATTGCCAGATCAACTCATCACAAATTTTACTGTATGTATCACGTACAACCTGAAAGGAGAGCTTCTGTGCTTTTAAGCACTGGAGTTTAACTTATTAAACATTTCCTCTGACATCTGTCTGAAGCTTTATGCATTCACATTAGAAGAGCAAAAGACAAAGCTCAACTCTCTGCAGTGGTAACAGCAGGTCTACTTTGATATATTTCCCTTCATTTAATAATCCACCTATTTCAAAGATATTCTAAGTGTTTACAATACAAAAGTAAATCTGCATGCAAAAATAACACCAACTTGCACATCAGCAGTAGTATTCCACAAAATGGAACTAAACCAGAACCTAGCTCATCTCCTGTCCTGGAGGGCTTGTTCAATAGAAGGCTTTCAAAGCGAGCCTGCATTAGGCTTGCTGCAGGAAGAGGGTCTGTGCTCTGTTGGAGCAGGAGGGTAACCAAGTTTCAAGACTGACAAGATTGCACTGTAAAACCTGCAGTTTATTTACACAAGTACCCATGTTAATTTTAAAAGTCACGCTAACATTAACTGATAAATCTAGAAATTTGATGAAACAAGTGCACCAATCTGTAACACAGTAGTCATTGTACTAAAGTGTATAGTTGAGAGAACAATATCAAAGTCTCTCAAGTACTTTAAGCTACAATATAAAGGACTATTTCCATAAGATACTTAACATTATAAGGAAATTTTCTGCTCTCAGTTCTAATTACATGGCTGGGCATGGGTATACAGAACTTGTACATGGAAAGACAGTGGAACAACTGTCAAGAGCACTGCACTTATGGATGGTCCCCAAACTTCATGAGCAAAGTAATATGATTAATTTCCTAGACCATTTTTGCTAATTCTGATATTTTAAAATTTTATTGCAGTTTTTTTTTGAAGTCATACTCTCTCTTGGTATAACTAAACAACTCTATTTTATCCTCCTCCTCCTATCTTGTCCTTTAAATTTTCACTTTTCCTCTTACAGTTTCATGGACTCCACTTCTAGAGAATCCTGCTAACAGTATTTTCAAAAAGTAAGAAATAAACTCTGTATTAATGAGAGAGACACAGACAGATAAATGTGAGATGCAGTAAAGAGGAAGAAAAGCAGTAGCTAAAACCAGTCAGATGAAAAGACATAAAGAAAATTTTATGCTGGAGTTAGTAGAGAGAGTAAAGAGAATAAAGAACAGGAATCTAGCCCTGACCAGAACAAATCACTGAAAACCTGCAGCAAAACATGATTAGAGAAAAAGCTGACATGTGGGAACGACTAAAATTTTCATTGTTTTTATTTTCCCTACAGTTACATGAGCAATAGTGCAGTTTCACTAGTCTGGAAGAGTCTGTAAACATGTTAATAGCTCTAGAAGTAGATCAAGACTTGCCTAGATAATAGGTTTCTATTTTTTAAATACATAATTTTTCTCCCCATTAATAAAAAAAAATTCCATAGTTGAGTTGCATCAGTTGGTATGTTGTCTTCTGACTGAATTCCTGTAAAGTGATGCTGTCCTCAAGGCATTTTTTAAAATAGCTTTATTTTGGCAAGTCTTAAGGGAAAGTTATCAGCAGAGGCATGCAATTAAAAAAAAAATTTGTTCATATTCTGAGTAGTTGTGATGTAGGGTAAGAAAAAACCAGTAATATTAGGGAATTGTAATGAAAAAAATCCCAAATTACCTTATAGTAAGTAATAATTTCCTTGACTTGGAAATCAAGACATATATTCAATAATAGTATTTTTCCTCTTAAATGGTACCTGCCTGCATACAAAGGGAGTATTTTTTTTGTAAAAACAAAACTAAACAAAAAACAGCCCACCCCCCCAATAAACTCAACCAAAACAATCCACAGTGCTTTTCAGTCTATTACAGCTTTTATGTCAGTGTTATGACAAGGTATCATATAGCCCTAATTTCAACTGTTTGAGACAAGGACAATACAAAAAGAAACAAACCAAACTGAAAAAAGAAAGTGTATGGAGGAAGTGAAATAAAATTACTCAGAGGTATTTTTTCTCATTCTAAGATATAAAATGTTTATGTTGGAGAGCTTCAAAAGCACAAGCATATGATATCCTGTAAATCTTAGCTACTCTTCAAAACCATCACTAGGCTCTATAGCTGAGAAAATAGTTATGCAACAGGGAACTGCTATAGCAAGCTTATTGATGGGGGGATTAGAGTTGAAAGTGAGAGCACTAGACATTCTTTTCCAGCAACATAGTTCAAATCCCAAGTGAGACAGTAGGATAAATGAGCCAGAGGGCCTCCATTCATTCTCCAGCAAACAACACACCACAAAAGATCCATACATTGTGCCAGGAAAATAATCAGCAAGAATGAGAAGCCTTGGAAACAGAAATTCTTGACTTAGAGTTTGGTTGAAGGTCACTGCTCTAACACTGCACAGTTCATGTGTTGGTATTTGATATATTGATATGTAAAGGAATTTCTGAGTTGTTTATGCTCTTGCAAATGATCCAAAGATGGAGAAAAATATTAATCTTTTCAACTTCATAAGTTGGTGGAAGGGGACTAAAAGAAATGCTTCACATTATTGAAGGAGCTACTAAAACTATATAGACAAATCATTTTGTAATTTCTGTATAAAGGAAAACAGAGTCAGATTTAAAGTTTTCAGTTTCTACACCAGAACTTCACTATAAATTAATAAGCCTACATCCAATTTGCTTGTTAAGATCCTGTTTAATGGTTTCAGAAAATTCCTGTTAGCTAATTAAACATGATGAACTGACGTTTACTGATTAGCTAACCCCCCGACTTCAAAACAAACCTATGCTACATTGATTTTTTTATTATTCCATGATGCTTGAATCAAATGAGATTAGACACAGTTAAGAAAGCAGCACTAATCTGAAGACACTACTCCATCAAATAAAGTGACAGGCCTTTTATTAAGAATATACAGAAAAGACTCCAACAGTGACTAGATTATTTTCCTTTATTTCAGAAACCTTTTTATATGACAAAAAGGGTACTTAGCCTGGCATCTAATTATAATTCAAATCATATAATCCACTGCAAAGCATTACGCAATCCTTGCACAATTTGGAAGTGCCCTTTACTGCAGGAACCAATAATGCACCGAGATGTGTAACTTCAATGCAACAAATCAGATCTGTGAGTGTTCAAACATTGGCACTGGCGATTGTGATCAGCTGCTGGGACACAGAGAAAACGTTATGGACATGAAATTAATGGTTGTTTTCAAGAAGTTTAGGCTTAGCAGTCTAAACTGTTGGAACTCAGTTTATTACTGCGTGTGACCAAAGAGGAAGACACAAAGAAGCATTTGCTCTTTTATGACTACTTGACTGAATGCACACAGCAGACATTCACTAATCTGGTCCACCATTACCATGATTGTAAACTGCTGAATGATTTTCCTGGACTCCAATCTGACACATACTGTCTGAGAGTATTCTTTAGCCAGATACATGTATCTTTCTTTAGCTGGTTGATGAACTAAACCCAATTCTAGAAATACAGTGTGGTGATTCAGCAGTAGGGACTGAAAGGCATGGCATGCTTTATGTTTTGAAAGCAAAACCCACTGAAAATTATGTAATTAAGAGTATCTTATAATTTTGTCATCCAAACAACAAAGGCACAACATCTCATTTGTTGAAATCAAATTTCTACACTCATGAGGTGCAACTGCCTCTCTCAATAGTACTTGCTCTTTGGTTCCTCCTGTGTTGCAGCACACTGACTGCAAGACTTTGAGGAAATGAGCTTGAAGAGTAGGACACATGTGGATCCTAAAAGCTTCAGCCCAGACAAAAACATCACATAAATATGGGAATGGTTAAATTAATTGCACCATGAGGGTTTTGCCATGAATGATTAATGCATTTCAAAGTTCTTACTATCTTCTTCCTTTGCTGATAGCGTGGCACATAGAAATAGAAACCAGTCTCTGACCCCTGCACACAGAACTAAAGCCAGCATAAGCAAGACAAGGACATGATACAGATTGTATAAATTGCTGTTGTAGCTAAGTTTATTTGCATACTGAAAAATCTCTTTGATGGTGCCTGCTGCTGGTGAGAAAAATGCGTTGGTGTCATTATAAGAACACCTAGAAAGAACGGTATTTTGATATTACAGTATCACAGAGGTGAATATGCAAACAAGAAAAGGCTAGGAGAGATCAAAAGAACCATGTTTAGAAAAAGTATATTCTGCATATAACACTATTTCACTAGCATTTCGGCACCCTCTTGTGTTGACTGGTGCTCAGAGTTAAAGTTCTGTGAAAAAATCCACTCTAGCATTAGTAACATAACTAACTGTGAAGACAATCCTGATGTACATAAACAAAGAATCTTTCTATTCTAAAGCACAAAATTGGTCTTTTAAAGCCAAGAAATATGCAGAAGCACAAGAACCCAATCCATGCAATTCAACAGCAAGAAACTTCTGTCTAGAATGTCTAGAAAACCCTTGTGGTTTTGATAATTTGGTGAAAGAGTTACTTCTTAAGTATCTCTTTAAATCATTTATCCTTAAAAGGGTCTTTGTTTTCAGTTATGTATTATCCTAAAATTAATTTTAACTACTGTAACATTAAAATGAAAACCTCCTTTTACTATAGCTCACTGTATCATCCCTCACAAAGAAGTTGGTGCTTGTGCCATGACTGCAACATTTTTCCAGGAGCCGAAACAAGTATAGTCATGTGAAATGAGCTCTGAGCAGCGCTGCTGTAAAGGAGGAAAGCAGACATTACACCGACTGGGTATTACAGCTGCTGTTTTCCTCAGCCTTTTCTGCCATCCTCCTACAGTATTAGATCAGACATTTACATGCAAACTTGTCTATGTAGCACATTTCAAACCTTTTTAATCCGTTTCTCTCTCTCTCAGCAATGATTCCATCTTTTTATTTCACATAAACCATTAATTACAAAACAAAAATGTATCTAATATATTTCTGTATTTTTCCTCAGGATTCTCCCTTATTTTTTCAAAGTCAGCTGAAAAGATATGTTAAAATCAGATTAATTTTATCTTCCAAATAATTTAGATCGATAAATTCATATCTCTGAAAAAATAAAATTGCCTTGAACGTAATGCAACATGAGAAGAAAGTTTCCTTGTATTACTTGCAAATAGTTGACACATACAATTGTTATCAAAAATATAGACCATGTAAAATCTTATAAACACTTCTCTCTCAAAGTATTACAATATTACAAAAAAAAATTTAATCTAATTCTCTTTGGATTTGACAATATCCCTTGCTATTTTATATTCAGATTTATTTTAAAATAATATTTTAAAAAGAGTTATCTATCTCAGAATTTTAAAAATCACTACTAGCATACTGAGAAATAGCTGCCACAATTAAGATCCAAGAGTAAAATCTTTCCAGATTTTAAACCCACAAAAAGTTGGTTTGGAAACATCTGCTAACACACGTAATTATTTGTTACTAACCACCAAGCCCTGTTTCTAACTGTAAGACTGTACAGATTAATAAATAGACATACAAGAGTTCTTACCATAGCAGGAGACTATCATGGTCTACTGTGTGCTCTTAAAATGCAAAACCTTGACAAAAGACACACCTTGAGAAGTCCCGTGCCCAATCAGCAGTCAGACCTGCCCAGGAGACAGCAGCTGATGAATCACAGTGACGATAATTGAGCAGTGAGGTTGGATACTTCTCCCTGTAAATCAAGAAGTTGAATGCTGTGTTGAGTAAACCTTTTCACACCTTAATTTTAATTATTATTTTTACTTTTCTGCTAGGTGAAAAATGTGCCGTCTATTTGCTAATGAGCCGTTAGGAAATAAAGAAGTTCCTACTTTCAGCTGAGAGTTTTGCAGGCTACTTCTTAAAAATATTTCTTACTAAAAAATTATTTTTAAAAAGTTTACATATAAACTGGAAGAAAGAAGAAAAACCAACATCCCTCCCCCCCGCCCCCAAATTAATTCATTTATGTCCATGTAAAACTATGCACAAGCTCAAAACACCCTCCACCAGTCCAGAGTTCAATAGACTAACAGGGAGAGGTAAACTTATCTATTCCAGGCATCACATTTATAATAATAATAATAATTTATTATTATTATTATTAATTTTTTCTTTATTACTGATGATGATGATATTGTCATGGAAGTTACTTAAAAGTTCCAGTCAGGATCACTCCCCACTCACACAGGCTGTATATCTGCCCTGAAAACATTGATGTTCTCAAAACCTGGATGTATAACTGCATCACTTTGCTGCACTTTATCCAAGGGATTTCTCCTCACAGGTGTACTGATGCGGGGCAGAAGATCCCTTTATCCCATTGAGGAATCAGTGGTGGCCCTACGAGGCCCAGGCCGGTGCTGTGCTGATGCAGAGCGTGGCGGTCAGGCCCGGGCTGTGCAGCACACTCTCCATGGCTGCAGGACACAGCCAGCTGGAGGAGAGGAGTCCACAGGTAGCTCTCACTCCACGTCACTCATTACATTGACTGTGTGTCCTTGTCTTTATCTAAAAATGCAACAAACAGTTCTGAAGTGAACTGGCTTTCTGTTTGACAGTAGACATGAGAAATAGAATTGTTTTAAGAAAATCCTGTAAGAGCTCAAAAGACCAAACTCTCAGATGCCTTTTCCCTGGACAGGATCTGCCCAGTGTGCTGAGCTCTAATTTGAGACCTGTTCAATACTACACAACTCAGCATCTGGAAGGAAATAAAACTACCTACACCATCCTTTTCTTTTACACTGTTAGCCACAACAAATGGTCTTTTAAGCAATACTTTATAGTCTGTCTTCCTTACTGGGACCATAACAAACCAGTATCTCCTGATGCCAATCAACAGGTCACTAAATTGCTTTTAGATATAATCCAAAGGAAAAGAGGTATCACATCAGGAGTGTTAAAATCCATGAACTGAAAAGGAATGATTCTGCCATTTATGTAAGTATATTAAACTATATATGGCTTGCATGTGTAAATTCCCAGAACGGATGTGTGTCACACAAGCTTTGCCAGCACAGAGATAGAAAAACAATCTGAATTTCTCATTTTATTAAGAAGGAAAGTAACACATTTTGGGGACTGATTTCATCATGTTCTACCACGGATTAGCTGCACACTCACTCTAAACCCATTCTGCACTGCAGGAGTGAAGACCCTGAAAACACAGCCTCTATCCAAAGCCAACCCCTTACCAAAGTTTTATTAGCACCATCAACATTATTCTCATTCTCCATACTCCAGGTCTTTACGTTTCCCCTTTGCCCCTTCTTTTTTCCACTTACACTCGCAGATTTTCTAAGGATTCTAAAGTAACTTCTCTACCAGATTCCATTATTCCACTTTAACTCAGTGTGAAAGTTACTTGTCCAGCTTGCCTAGAGACACAATTTCTCACACTTTCACCAAATGCTATTTCACTCTTTCTCATTCTTATAAGTAACAAAAAACATACAACTAATCTCTAGTAGATACTTGCTTTGCTGTCAAACAAGATGCAAATTTTTCAGCCAAAAAGCACAAGGCCTCTATGTAACTAATACCAATTACATAGCAATTAATACCAAATACAAAAAGTGCTCCCTTCCAAACTACCTGTGAATAGGACTAGTCCTTGGAGGTAAATTAAAAAGCCATATTCCCCTTTTTAGACACACAAAGAAATACCTTGTCATCACAGCACTAACAAAAGCAAGTGATAATTTTGTAGCAAGTTTATGGAATAAAGGCCACTTGTATTGAAACCTGATTGAAATGTCCCTGACCCTCTGTCTGGGTGTAAATATCTACCCTAATCTCTGTAATTTTGGGTGGGAGCTGTGGTGGCATTTTTTTTGGCTCTTTCATACTATTTTCCTAGATTCCAAACCCAAGTGATTGCAAACTCAGATACTTATAAAATTAACTACAGTCATATATTGCAATAACAACAACGTCAACATTATCTCCATGGAGGATGTGGCAAAAAATAAGGGGTCTTATCAGTGATTCCTTATGATTTCCAGATATCACTGACTGTGGAAGCTGCTTGTTTCACTTTGCTGCAGAAATGACTGGTATTTATTACTAATTTGAATAAACCAAGATACACCTCTATAAAAGTATATCACAATTCTGAACACAGGAAACTAATTTTTTGTGTTGTTAAGTCAATCCTTACTGCCTGCCAGCAGTTTGGAAATAAAAGTAAATGCCCTACAAGAACAAAGGACATTCTTTTACCTCAATGCTAGAATTGAAGAAAATTCACTGCTGATTTAGAGGGGCAGAGCTAACTCTGCACATGCATCACAAAGAAGCCTTTGTGTCTGCTCTGTCTGCACAGAAGACCCTTTGATGTGCAGCTTTTTGTTTCTTCATACTGTAACTTCTGCGGGGTGATAAGTTGCATTAACTTCAATGACTGGTTTTATGAGACAAAAATTGGAAGGAAGAATATGGAGCAAAGACTATGCAAGGATTAGCTATAAAAATCACTTGCTAGTTCAATGTGCTTCCACTATGGCTGTTAAAAAATGAAAAAGTTGTACTGATAGATTACAAAAGTGCAGAATCCAAGTTTGGTGTTCTGTTTTTGAACTAAGTGCGAGATTGCAACATGGTGTTCACTTACACAATATCTAAATTACTTCCAAAACAAATTTACTGTATTTACAGATACAAAGCATATATTTTCCTACATTTGTCAGTCTTGAAGCACTGATCAAACTAATATTCTATATTAGAGTATATCAGTATAAGATGCAGCTGCTTATTTACATAGTTATTTCAATAAAGATTCCCAAGAGTAAATTTTAATGTACTCGGTGTATGAACTTTGCTGTTTTCACTTTCCTTACATACATCTGTTATCTTCAACACATGGTAAATTAAGTCTTAATACGAATTAACCAGATTTTAACTTGGCCAGTACAAGATGGTAAATCTGGGTGAAATAATGAGCATAATCTATTGCAACTAACAATAAATTTGGCAGATCTACAGTTCTGAAAATAATGGTCTAACTGCATTATATAATCACATTAATTATACAATTTTATAGATGGAAAATAAGAATAAGAAGATTGGAGTAAAACTCCAGGTAGTGAAGTCAGAGCTGACCTGGCTCTGCTAGAGACTGGCAGACATATTTGACCAAGTCACTTAACCATGAGTCAGTCTACCTACAACTGGAATAACCAGTTGATATCATCAAATTGAATTTTAAAAGGTTAGAAATTACTTAGAAAGTAATAACTAAAGTATACATTTCAGGTAATTGTTATGCTATTTCTAATGACAGCTTAGGTTTCCAACTGTGCACAAACATCAAATTCCTTCTGGTTTTTTTCCATGCTGCAAGCATTTACGTACTGGCATTTAGGACAGGGCCCCAGCTCCGCTGCTTTCACACAGGAAGAGTGAGATCCTCCCTTATCTTAAGGACATCTCTTCACTGACCCTGCATTGTCACTTCTCTTTAGATTACAATAACCCTTCCTCAGGATGTCTTCTTTCCTATCCAAACCTCTTCTGCTCACTGAAAGGACCTAGGCCCTTGTAACCTTCACCCCTCAGTCCCACAGCTTCACTGTCCATCCTGATATGTCCTTGGTGCCCACGCAGACGCTCAGCAAGGAGCAGAAGTCTAAGGACCTGACAAGCCTTGACAGTCTCTCTGCAGTATCCTGGATCCTGGCACTCAGCAAACATCCCAAAACATCACACCACGGTAGCAGATAAATGTTTCCATTCACTACAGATGGGAATCTCCAATGCCTATCAGCTGTCTTTTACTCTTCTTGTTGATGTTTGGCTGAGGTTCAGCTGGCTCTGATGCCTCCCCCAATGGTCCTTGCTCATCCTCATCTTTTCCCAGGGCACCACATTTGTTATGTGATTGCACTTCTGCAGGCAGAGAAGAAGCCTTCTCTTCTTTTGCCAAAAGTAACAATGCTCTCCATCTGATTTCTCTTGATCTCTTCTCTTTTCCTGATAGTACAAAGCCTGCTGACCTCCTGCCACAGCTCTTTCCCCTCAGTTAGCTCCTTAGCTCCTGTGCATCTCTGATCTACATGCTAGTAGCAATTATATCAGAAAAAAGCCCCGAGGTCTTCTCTTACTATAAAAATAATTTCAGATTTCTACCTGTGTATAAGAGAATGCTCATTTTCACAAGAAGTAACTCTGATGTTTCTGTTACTTGTGAAATTGGAAAAGATTTATTTCCCTTTTGGCAGATAGCATGTAGGGATACAAGAGGCCTAAGACAGCAGTGATGTCCTGTTAGTGACATCTTTTTGTTCAAAGGAGACAGAGAATCCACAGGTAACTCCTTTGAAGTACAGGTGCTTGGTGACCTTCCCTGTCCACTGTGTGTGTGAACCAAGAGCTGCTGAGCATCTTCTCTGCACAACTGTGCCTGTGCAGGGTCTGGTGCTCAGTCACACTTCCTTCACACCTGGAGTAAAAGAATAGGAGTAAAAGAGTGAGAAGGGTGAAAAATGTGCTTGAACAATTAAAAGGCTATGGATACTGATCAAAGAGTTGTCAATTCCATAGAAATATTATGGAGCTAAAATCCTCCAGAACAAAGAGCTGGATATCACCCTCACTTTACCTACAAGAAAATGTGAATGGCTTGCATTGGCCATGCTGCAGGGCCAAGACACATCCAGGGTTAGAATTTGGGAATTCTGCCATCCGGTCCATAACCTCATATTGCACAATAACCTTAGCTACAAAAATCAATAAATTCTGATCCAGTTCCATTAAGTGAATATCCAAGTAGATAAAGCAAATTTACAATTAAACCTTTAAAATACAATCCGCGTTTACTGGTTTGAAAGTCCACAGAGGGGTAAGTCTGCTGAAAATTTCCAGTACAGTAAAATCAACATACATTTGAAACAGATTTAGTAAAAACTTGTTGGGGGAAGGAGAAGAGTGTATTTATAATTCAGGGGTAGATTCTCAGCCTGTGCAATATTATTAATTACAAGAGGGACAAAAGGACACTATTTTAAAATAGAACTGTTTCCGTGATTACATCAGTCAGTATTAGATGGAATACTGAGTCAGTTATATGTATTCATAACTGAGCAATATTTAATCAAGAATGAAAGCTTTTCATCCCTTTAGAACATGCCTGGCAAGATCCTTCCAGGAATGGCACTGACTACACACATCCAACCTTAGGCACACATCTAGTATCCAGTGATGATCCAAGCAGTGATAGGACACTGGGACCCCACAATACCTTTTAGCTGCCAGGAAAAATAGTCCAGATTGTACTAATGCCACACTGTGGGACATTTAAAAAGAGCAGTGAACCCCATGATACTAACATCCCTCATCAAAGAGACAGGAGTCTGCAGCCATTTCTCTTTCTATCCCAATCAGAAAAGATATCATTCAATACAGAGTAAAAGCTATTTTTCCTCTAAAAGAAAGGTATTGTCAACACTTAAGGCCCAGATTTATTAACCAGGGGCATCTTCAAAAGAAAGGCTGACAAAAATTACCAGTTTTCTCTGTTAACATGAGCATCATGCCAACTCTGTCCATTACAGAAAGCGAAGCACTCCAGGCCAAATAATATTCTTACTAACATTGATATAACCTTGAAAAAACTCCCCTGCTTGGTTTTGTTCAGATTCAGAATGACTCAAAAGAGAAGTTAACCCAGTGTTTTCACATACAAAACATTCCTGCACTGAACCAGATGACTGCACTGCACCACTGGTTAAACACCACACATCGTTCCCAGAGCACATGGACGAGGACAGAAATGAAAACAGTGCAGGAGAAGGTAAGCGGGCTTTAATTGTTTCAGGTTCATTACCTTCTAATTGTACATTCAAATTCTGTTTTTTAACCTGCATACTTGATGATGAGCAAAATTAATATATTAATAATCTCAAAGTATTGTACCTTAGTATGTATGCTAGAGAAACATTCCTACTCCTCTCCATTATTTTGGAAGTCGTGCGCCCAAATCTGTATACTTGCTGTTGGGCTTCTGTGAAAAACATGCTCTGCTGCAGAGGCAGCACAAATCAGTGTCTCAAGATAACTTGGACAATACGACTGTTTCATTCTCACAAAATGAAGAACTAAGTAAGGGAGCTGAGGAAGCAACTGAGTAAGCAGGGAACAGGAGAACTCTGTCACCCAGGAGAGTTTAGTGACCCTTTTCACAGGAGAAGGGAAACTTGGTGAAAAGGAGCTGAGTCATCTGTGTAGGTTCTGTTACCTTTTGCCATTCACTTTTGAGAAATGTGAAGTGACAAGCAAAATAGATTATAATAAGGAGTTTCCAGAGGAAGTTTAATCTCAAATTTTTTAAGTTACCTTGCAGGTGACTGGCTTGCATAACACCACATGGAATAAGAACACAACTGCTGTCCATATTTGACAGAAAGGAAAAAGCATCAGACTGCCCACAGTCAGCCAGCGCAGTAGTTTCACAGCTGGAATAAAAATCCAGATGTTCAGGATTAAATCACTAGGCCACAGATACGCTTCTTCTCCTGAACTCCACAAGAGGAGCTGAGTTACAGTGTCACCTGCAAAGCTGCAAAGGAACAACTGGACTGTAAATATTCAGTGGCCTAGTGTTAATTTAAATAAATAAAAGCCCCAACGGTTACACTAGATTTCAAAATGTAAGACAAGAACAAAATTTTGCACTGTCAACTTTGTCTTTGATAATTATTAACTCAAGGATGTAGTCTTTAAGACTGCTTTGGCACTTAGGGTAAAGCGATGTGTATTCCCCATAAATCTGAAAATTGAGACAAAAATTTCTTATCACTTTGCTCAGAAAATTATAAATAACATAAAAAGAGACTAGATAAAATTTCATAATACCAAAGAAACTTTTTTTACAAATACCCTAACATGAATAAGAACAAATGCTCACAGAAAAATAAAGTGAATGAAAACATGTATAGGATTTTTTTAGAAAAAAGGAAAGAAAAAAAATAGAAAAGAAAAAGAACAACAACAACAAAAAAAGAGTGGAACCACTCAAAATGGAAATGGAGAACTGCAGCATAAACAGAAATCCTAACACAAGGAAGTCAAAGATCAAGGGTAGGTGTAGTTAAGAAAATTAATTCGAAATGCATTACAGAGGAATACTTAGCACAGAATACAACTTGAGGAAAGTAGGCAAAAGGACACTGAAAACAGCTGCATGAGAAACTGAGAAATGAGAAACGTGAGCTTATTACCAAACCTGAAATGCTAATAAAAAGCCTAGGAACACATTTTCAGAAGACATACAATATAGACAGGCTCTCCTTTGGCAGCAGAAATGCACAAAAATTATGCTTCTGAAATACAGAGGCATACAAAATGAGGGAAATGCAGAACTATAATGCACCACTGAAAAGATATTCCTAGCTAACTCTCACTGTGTTAAGCTTTAGAACATGAACAAACTTCCAAGCAGAGGAGGCCCACCAAGCAAGCAAATAACTCTGCTAAGCAAAGTCACAGGGAGAAAAAAGCATAAAATTTTAAAAATATTATTTAAAAAATCATTATTTTTAAGAAAAACAAAACAGGGGGCTTTTTAAGAATAGAATTTCTAAATATAGTGAAAGGCATCACTTTGGATATTTTTGAAGGGTGTTTGACACAAATCTTTTGCATTTCTGAAAAAAAACTAAACCAAACCAACAGATCAAATTAACAACAGGAAACATTGAAATTGTCTTGAAACAGACTTCCATCTCTCTGTAAGTTGGATGTTCTCCACTTTTGGCAGGAGGCACTAGCTGGGACTTCTCCAAATGCCCTGTTGCAGTGCTCTGAGAGATGCTATATGACTGCTTAGGTTTGGCACTCAAAGTAAATGGCTTTGTAGCACCTGATCTGTTAATAGAACTACACAATTAACATTACAATCCCCTGTAAAGATGATTTGGCGTAAGTGATCATGTCTCCCCAACTCCTCAAAGGCACTGCCCTTGGGCATCTCTCCTGTCTACCCAAACAAACTCGAGAGGACAGAACATGCATTAGTCCAACAACGACCATAAACAAGAGAATTGGAAGAGGTTCTTAACAGCTTCCTGCTTGCTGGCAGCCTGGCAAACAAATTCTCCAATACCCTGATAGTCACATGGCAATTACAGCCTTCACTGAGGAAAAGGCAGAGATGCAGAAGCATCTACCATGTGAAGCATTTATCTTCATGTTAACAAATAGATGGAAAAAAATTAATCAAATTGTAAATTACCAAAAGAAACCCTCCCTGAAAGAGTTCTTTCTAGTATCCTCAAACCTTGTGCATCCCAGCACTTTTTCCTGACAGATTGAAGAATGCTTTCTCTTGCTGCACTACACAGGTGAATCATTAGAGCAATAGCGTTGTAGTAATCCCCCCTGAAATGTACAGATTTTGTAAGGGTCCTGTTTAGGTAATTAATGCATGACAGCTTTCTTTGACCTCTTGCTTTCAACATGTGCATTAATTACACTTGTTCTTAAAGAAAGGTGATGGTACTCCCAACAAACATCTCTGGCAGCCCTGCAAATATGGAAATTGCCATTTTAATAAATTTTTAAGCTCAAGTCTTACCAAAAGATAATGGATTACCAATGGATATACAGTACATAGCACTACAGTACATTAACAGGAGTTAATGTTGAAACCCATGTTGTAAAAAGTCTCTCAAATATCACTTCAATTTCATAAATAACGTCTAGATTTTTTTTAATCAATAGAAGACTTCTATATGATGATTATATTTTTGGCCTGCCATTGATACACTTCCTGTCTTGTACCAAGATATTCCTACCTCAGTTTCTCCTCCTGTTAAAAATTAGTAAAAAGGCACCTCGTTGAGCTCAGCAAAATTTCTCTGAGTGCCAGTAACTAAAACCAGCACAACTCTATTCCAAGTAACTTCTGCTCCTTGAAAAAGAACATAAAGTTGAAGAGGAGCTAAAATGAAAGCCAGCTTGCAACAGAAGTGGACTTTAGACAGTCCCAGAAGAGGGAAAGTCCAAAGGACTGATCCGGGTCCAGGCGCCAGCAAAGGTTAATCAGATCTGTCGTTTTTGCCTATGACCACATTTTGCAAGTTCGTGACCCGTGAGCTGCCCTGTTTCTCATGCAGTAGCTCCATCTGCTGTCCAAACGCAAAGGTGGACTTTGCACCGGGACTACATTTACAGAGTAAAAAAGCAAAATTACTTGAATATTTTGAAACATTTCTGGAAAAATTCCAAACGTTTCCCCAGTCAGTCTTCCTGCAGGAATGGAACCAGCAGATGGCTTATCTACCTTTATAAACCAACTAACCAAAATGAAAACATGAGAGGAAGTAGCAATCATATGAGCATCACCATTCTTCATTCTTACAGTCTCAGAACCAGCCTTGTGACAAAAACCAATGATGCTTCTCTGGTTCTTCACCATCTGCAGCCACTTAGTGCCGTGCTGTCCAAAGGTGCCACACTACCAGATCACACCAACACTCACTGCACCCCACAATAAACGTGCCCAGGTGTCCACAAACTACAAGATGTTTACAGTGATTCTTAGTTACCTAGTAGTGGTTTATTGGAATTGCACAAACAAAAACTTAAGCTTATTATTCAGAAGATCAACTCAGTTCTTAAAAGTAAGATTTCTGTTTCTTTTATACAGTACAGGGCTTTGAGGAGTCAAACTTCCCAGACTTTGCATTCCTTTACCCGGAGCACTATGAGGAGTTCTGTCCATATCAGAACAATCGTGGCAGGACCCAGAGCTTGCAAATTCGACCAGACCTGGTCTGAATCTTCTACTTGGTGTAGCTTAGTGATTCTTGGTTTGTTTACAGTCGGTTAGTGTGGGGGATGTACCTCCAATTTGGTACTCGCTGTAACTACTGAACCCTTCCAGCAACCTCCTTTGCTGGGCAGCAGTGCAGGTGCTATTCAGTCATAAGCCAGCTCAAGAGCTCTGGCTTACTGTCGCCGCAGGCACACCAGCTGGCTTCCCGGGAATCACAGGACACACGGCCGGAGTGCCTGAGTCACCTCGGTTATTCATTACTTGCGGTATCTCAGCCCTGGATGCAATGCCTCGGGCATGGTGTATCCGAGTCAGTTTATTTTACATCGGTATGATTAGCTTCTTGGTTCCTCAGATTTTAGGGTGTGCTTATTTACATGTATTTCTCCACTCTTACGGATACGTGCACTTTAAAATTATGATAAAGTGCAACATGAGATTCTCACAGAGTTTTACTGCTCAGGCCTCGTTGCCCGGAGCCCTCCTCGGAGGCGGTGCCGGCAGCCCCGCGCCCCCTCGTCGAGAAGGCCGCAGGCTCCGCTTGCGATATACTGGTGGGAAGGTTAAAGAAAAAATAACCTCAGACTCTTGGTTCTTGGGGTTTCTAATGTGCCTACTCATGATTACAAAAAATAGTATCGCGGACTTGTTTCAGACTATAATTACAGCTTTTATGGAAAAATCTTCTCTTTCTGAATCCACGGGGGAAGGGCAGTGCTACTCAGAATTTACAGACGTTTGGAGGAAGAATTCCTCAATAAAAGGCAATTGTGGATTATAATTATATTCCCTCAAGCATAAGGATCAATACTGAAAACGCCAGAGTGGGATGACAACACATATCTCATACTGATCACTGATGAAGTCGGTCTTCCGTAAGAAACGAGGACGCAGCCGTGTGGCGAGCGCTGCACAGGAAGCCGTGGGCCCCACCCGGGCCGTGGGCAGCGCTCTGGCAGCACGCAAGGGCTGCCGCGAGACTCGTTTACGTGGCGGCGTGTACGAATAAGCCTGTTCACACTGTTTAAGAAAAACAAAATCGGAAAAAGAGAGGAAAAAAGCCGGAACGTTCGGGGCTAACGCGTGACGGTGCGCGCAGGCTCTATAAGCGCTGTGCGACAATTCCAACAGGTGGCTCCGTGGCGCAATGGATAGCGCATTGGACTTCTAGAGGGTTGAAGGGATTCAAAGGTTCCGGGTTCGAGTCCCGGCGGAGTCGTGTCTTCTCTTTTTCTCTCTATTTTTTCCCCGCCCCCTACGCCTTTTGGGCGGAAATCTCTCCCCCGCGCTCTCCGTCCCTTACCTCACCGCCGCAGGTATCCGGTCCGCCGGCTCGGCGCTTCTGCCGTCAGCGAGGCTCTCCGGGCCCGCCTCCCGCCGTGCCTGGCTGACTGGGGAAGGCTAGAAGCGGGCGGCGACAGCGGCACCAGCCGCCATCGCCAAGCACGAGAAGGGCTCCGCTCCGTCTCCTCCCGGGCCCGCCGCCGCCCTCAGGCAGCGGGAGAAGGGCTCCGCTCCGTCTCCTCCCGGGCCCGCCGCCGCCCTCAGGCAGCGGGAGAAGGGCTCCGCTCCGTCTCCTCCCGGGCCCGCCGCCGCCCTCAGGCAGCGGGAGAAGGGCTCTGCTCCGTCTCCTCCCGGGCCCGCCGCCGCCCTCAGGGCTCTGCTCCTGCTCCTCCGGCCCGAGCTCGGCCAGAGCGGTCAGAACCGACAACCAGCCCAGTGGGGCCGCTACGCTTCCAGGACGGAAAGTAATTTTACTTGAAAAAGCAAGACGCTCTCTTTCCTGGAGGCACTTCAGTAACAATGGGTCACCGTGATACATTTCTGGTTACTTTCAAGCAACGAAATAAGCCCTCAAAACGCAGTCAACAGAACACCGTAATTAACACCATCTTTTCTGACTTACACATACCTACAGATAGAAGATGAAGAGCCATTTTAAATACAGCAATCAAATTAGGTGGTAAAACAGAATAGTAGCAGCAATAAACAAACCACTTTGATTTTGCTCAGAATGGAATAAATTAATCTGACCATTATTCCTGAATTAATAAATTTGGGGGGTTTTCTTGATAAATTATTTTTAATCCTGCAGGTGTAACTTTCCAACTGTAATAATGCTTATTTAAAAGCAATAAAAGAAAATCTGAAAATGAAACACACGATCAGGCACATTAACCATCACACTCAGTAAAGGCAGAATTAAAAGTTAACACAAATATTTGACAGCCATTAAAAGAAAATACTACTTGCAACTGATAGGCAAAACTTCACGTAAGTTTTTATGTGTTTTCAGAGAAATCTGATAAGCACAGGCAATCACACGGTGCATCTGGGTTTAACTCTCTCCAGCACCTTACACTTGATGCCAATTTCAAAGCCCCCCTGTTTGTGCTTTAATGAAAACCGGTGGTTCAGGAAAGGTGCTCAGTCCAGTGCCTCATCTACCAGAGGCTGAGGCATGAGCTCAGGCCAAGGTGACTGGCAAAGCCAGCCAACACAACCTGCAAGTACCACCCTGCAGCCCTGGGAATGCTCCCAGCACATCTCACCCCGTTTGCACAGAACACGGGCGCTTGCTGGGCACAGTGTGGGACAAAACTGAAGGGATTAGACAAATCAAAAAAAGGAAAGGATACAGAACACAAACCAAATCCCTTTCTAGTTAGGCTGCACACAAAGTAACCTCTGCATTGAGGTTATTGAGCAGCCTGAGCAACAGGCACATAGTGTTTTGCTTGCTGTGTGACACCACAGCTTGCATTCTCTTTTAAGGTCCTTCAAAGTCACAGCCTGCTTTTCCAAAGTTGCACTTGAACACCCCAGGATGCAACAGAATTACAACTACTCTGGTGCCTTGTTTTCTTATCAGTGTTCAGTATTAATTTTTTTTTGTATTCCATGTCTCAGCTGGAGAAAAGACACCACAGTTGTTTTTACTGGCTTTTTTATCATTTACAGGGAATTGAGATATTAGCATAAATGTAGTTGCATTAAATAGCCTGTGCATATTAAATGAGACCTGGAGACAGGCGGTTCTACTTGTACTTGTTTAATACTTCCCAATGAATTTCCTTTACTTTGACACCATTCATCTCCAGGCAGTGAAGACTCTTCAAGGACTCTAGATTCCTGTCTGTTTCTGGTAGTAAAACATTATGGTCAACTTTGGGATGATAAAAAACACCCTAAAGGGATCCAAGAAAAATTTCTTTCAAACTTCAGTTGGTGGTCAATATATACCATGATGCTCATTTCAGCACAAATAACTAATCCCTAAAAAACCTACTTCTTCTCAGTAGAAAAGTTGATGGTTAAATATTAGTCAAAAACATAGTTAAGCACTTCTTGCTTAAGGCCTGCAACCTTTAAAATTCATTTTTCTTGTGGTAAGGAAATAATCGACCACTGGTCCTCTGATAGTGACTTCTACATCCTAATCACCCAATCCACCTAAGACAATGTAGTGCCAGTTTTATTTCTTCTATTATCCATCTTTTCTGCTACAAGGCAGTAACTAAATTACACTAATTGTAACAGCCATAGAATGACCAGGTCATTAAAAACCAACCAAATACCACAGCAGTTTTGAAAATCACAAAAGGTCGTGACCATCAGTAAAGGGGAACTGGGCCGATGACATCTCTGGCTCTATAATGGTAGCAGAGGCCTTCCAGACTCACTCCATTTGCTCACCTTCAGAACTATGCCAGGTCAGCTAACAGACACAATCTGCACACCACACCCTAGATAATGGATGCCAATGTCAAGTTATTTTCAAAAATATCATTAGACAATAATCAAATGGTAAAAATTAATAAAAGCAACATATGACAGTTAAAATTTTAGATATAAGTACTACTTATTTATATTATTTATTAAGTAATATGTAATTTTAATCTTCTAAATAATATATATAATATGTACACACATGAATATAAAAGTGTATGTGTAGGCACTGAATTCCAGGACATTCTCTATACTATTATGGTCAATGTTGAAACAAACCCTTCACAACCAAACCATTTTTCAATACCTTCTATTACAGTGTTGGCCAGCAGCACCTCCGACAAGACATGGAAAAATATGTTCTGGCACACAATATGTGCCAAGATGAATTACAAATATAACTTGAAAATGAATTTACTAATTAACTGATGTAAAGTCTGAAGCCTGAGAAGACCACAATCTGTGAAGCTGTATTTTCTACTCAGATTTAACTATATGCTTTCATATAATTATCTTCTAACATAAATATTAATTAAAATAAAAAGTAATTAAAAAAATCTAAATTAATTTAAATTTAGATACCTGATAATTTCCTAAAGTTTCCTACCAAATTCTCACAGCAAGTATTTCCCTAAACCTCAATATGCACATGACCTGCAATCTTAAAAAAACCCAAACAAAACACCACAACCAAAGCATTCTGCAAGAAAGTTTTATAACAAGTAAGTTGTTCCAGCTTGGTATTTTTCTTCAATTCTTAATTGTGAAATTTCTTCTTCTTCCGATTCTTCTTCCCTGCTGCAAAAGCTGCTTTTTCACTCATGATCTCCTGATACTTCTTTTTATTATATCTGAACAAAATAGATAATTTACTTTTAAGCATGGCAAACCAAAGTTCAGGAAAAGATAACATGGACAGTACTCTATGCACATTATTTTCCAAACTGAGTTTTCTCAGTTTTCTGAATGTTTTCTGAATGTTTTCTGAATCAGATTCTTTGATTTTATACACTTATGCATAAGTGAAGGGAAATCAACAGCTGGATCAATGATAAATGCAGGTAAATTAGTTTTGGAAGTAAATTCGATTGAATTTTGTCATTAATTTTGATAGGGGGGCCTTCATTGCATATGCTATCATATTTTGGACAGTTTGCTGAAACACTGCTACTGCTCATAAGGGGAAGACTCAGCAATTTTGACAATACCATGAAGAAATTACACCCACTTTTATAGTGCCTTCTTGCCACACTCTCTGTTGAGAGAGCTCCCTGTAACTTCATTTCCCACAATAAACCTTACTCTACTCCAGGTTGAAAACTGAGGTGAGGTGAATACTAAACCATGAGCAGGGTATACTTACTGAATGTGAATTGCTAGCTCTGCTAACACAGACTCTTATGGACCTGCACCAATGAATACAACAGACGCTAGGCAATGAGCACTGCTGAGGTTTTTAAATGCAACACCGAAATCTGACAAGCATCTACACTAATGCTGAAGTGCATGATTAGAGCCCTTAATTAGCTACCACATAAATTAACTGATCAAATTTCAAATACATTAATTTTTAAAACTACTTTCTAATAAATACCTTGTAAATCAGGTCAAACCAGAAAACTACTTAAGAAATAGCTATAGTAACTTGCCTTCCCAACTTTATATAGTTAATTTACAAGCCTGACAAAATTAAATCTATAATCCCAAATCATGCACTATTGCAAAGAAAACATGTCATTATGTGAAAAGAGAAATGCAGATCAACATCATGTAATAACCAATACCAAAATGGACCAACAACTCCAAAAACCGTAGGTTATGCAGACATTAACCCAATCATAATCTTCAAGTAAGTCTTCTAGCACAATTTTGATTCCCATGACAGGTGGCAGACTGACATATTTATAAAAGGAAATAACAGCAACATTCACAGAATTACAGGCTGCTCTTTTCTATCAATTATGCCAAGAAAAAAAAATTCAGTCTTTAAGAGTGGCTGCCAATAGTGATGACCCAAGTTGGGTAACACCCTTTTATGAAGATGAAATACACATTTTCTCAGTCTAGTTATCCCCTGTTCCTTAGGCCTTCTAAATGGCAGTACTATGGAAGCACTAAAAGGTTAAAAATTTTTCTTTGAAGTATAAAAAATCACCATACAAGCTGAACAAAACCAAAAAAGGCTTCAGAGTTAAAAATACTCCTCTTTTACATGGGATATTAGAATTGCAAAACTACTTTTAAATACCTTCTGAACTCTGAATCTGCAAGCAGCTCTTCCACAATTGTTCTCTTCCTCTGTTTCTTAGGGATTCGACTATGGTAAAAGTCTATGGGAGAATCAACTACAGTTCCAACCTAGAAAACAAAAATACAGGAACAGCAAGATGTGAATTATTTTGCCATTTTTTTTTAAATCCCCAGCAAAAAGTGTAAAGACACCTACAGAGCAGATGAGAATGACAGTTGCTTAATAAAAGTGCAAATACCAAAATAAGTTAAGTCATGTTTTGTATGCAGAGTCACTTTTGGTGTCCTTGTGTAGTGCAGAGAGGAAGGCCTGAGCTTTAAGACTACAGTTTTCAATGCTGGAGTGCTATATCAACACTAACTCATAAATGAAATCCAGCTTTTAACTTTTAAACATAAGGGAAAGGAAACCTTTATGACCCCCTTAAACCTTTTCCTGTTTCTCCTTCTGGTGGTTTTGCTAGATGACTACACAGCAGCTAATTTAATACAAGGGTTTCATCCTGAAATGCATCACATTTTTTCCAACCAGCATGTCAGTCAGCTCTCATAAGTCAGGTTAATAGTAAAGATACACAGAGTACATGTTTCATGCAGTGAAAATAAACCTACATGGATCTAATTATGTGGAACTCTTCAGTCTAAGTTTTTCTAGTTTCAAAACATACAACACCCTCCACACTTCAGAATGAAGTGGTAATATTCTGAGAAATGAAAACATTTCCTCAAGCATGCTAACTATTCAAAGCTTCCGGAGGCCTATTTCTATAGCTTCCATAGTAATTTCTTTATTTATGCAAACCATTTCAAAGCTGAGAGCTACAAGTAACAAAAATTTCAGCTTATCACAAAGGTAGCCATAAAACTGTATTAGCTAGTAAGAAAATAAAAGCCAATTACTTTCTACACACTTGTTTAAAAAGGCCAGTATTTCAAAAAAGCAGTGAAAATCTAGTCCTCCGAGCATTCAAAATATGGATTCTGTAAGGTATTTGTTCACTACTAGGAGATCAGCCAAAACTAAAAATATCAACAGCACATATACATATGTAATACAGAATTGTATTACAGTTGCAAACTCCTGCAAACTCCAGCCAAGTAATCAAAATACTTTAATAATTGAGATATGAAATTAAATCAACATAAAAACTACCTACAAAATAGGCGTTATTAGGTATTCTTAAACAGCTGTTCAAAACTTCAGCAGTACAATGCCACTTTCTGCTGCTTCCTTACCTGGAAGTACTTAGGCAGACCATCTCTATCATTCTTCTTATAGAAATGCTTAGGGTCCAATGAAGCTCTCATCTTCAAAACTTTAAGATCATTTTTCAGTTCACTTGTGATTTCTGGGGCTTTCATACCAAACCAGCCATCACCTGCTGTTTTCTCTCGCTCTGCCTAGGATGTAATACCAAGAACAATGAATTTGCATTCAGCAACTAGGATGGGACAGAACAGGGAACTCTTCGCTGCAAAAGATGGATAAAGCATTTAGAATGTAAATATGTACCTTTAAAACACGTATTTTAGGACCACTATTGTAAAGGAGGTTATCAGCACTGCATGAATGACAGATTTGTACTGAGCATATACTGAGCATACCAAAAGGATGGCTTTTCACAGGACAGTTCAAAGAAGACACTAAATTGCAGTTCATCACTCCATTTCCAGTGAGGCCTGGATATGCAAACAGTCCCAGCATGCAGCTTTCTACCACAGCTTGTTTTGTTATTTGAGGCATTAGCAGCTCTTCACTTACCCTGCGCTGTTTCTTCAGCTGGTGAAGTGATTCCCTGTAAGGTGGGACACATTCCTTTCTTTCAAAGTCTGGGGTTATTACACTCTTCTGCAAGAGCTGTTAAGAAATTTTTTGAACATTAGAGAGTCACCTCACTGATACGAATTTTACTGCTTAACTGTATTTACAGAACCTACTGAAGGAATCATGCAAAATCTAAGCATGCATTCTAATGCAATGCACGAGCAGTAGGGATCTTCAAAATAGAACACTAGATAGCAACAGAAAGCAGCTGACTTGCTCTCGAGGAAGTGAGATAGCAAATCCTTTGGAGTAAAGAGGGCTATCATAGATGGGCCGAAGAAAAGAGTCTCAACAAAAATCACACACTCCCTTTACATCAATATGTGCTTTTGAAATAAAACTGCTGATTTTATACTAGGGACATTACAGACGTTTATTTACTGAAATTCATTCTGGCTATGGACTAAGTATCTTGTCAGCAGACCTTAAGCTTGTGTATCATTAGGCAAAACTCCAGGTATAATCAACTTTGGTTTATTTTACAAGGTAATGCTGAAATTTGCACTGGTTTTCAGTTTCTGAAAAGTCAGGTATATTTAAACTTTCACCATTAAAACCAAATGTAAAACCACACTTCGGTCAAAAAGAATGCAAGTTCTCAGTGAGCCATAGCAAGGATACTTCTTTCAAATCAAACAAACTAACCTTCCTAGATTAACTTTGATCTTTGTGTTACTGTACTCCCAAATAACTGAATAATTGTAAACACATTACCTGATCCTTCTTCTTCTCCTTCGGTTTTTCAATTACACTTGATCCAGGCTTCTGATTTTTTGCATCAAAACTGATATATAAACCTCCAAGCTTCTTGATATTCAAACCAGGGTCTATGCTACTGGAAAGATGTAAACTAAAGGAGAAATAGTTAATTATTAGAACACTGTAACATGCATGCAGCTAAACCTTCTACTGTCCTCTGAGGAAGATGAACAGAAAAAATATTTTTCTTATTCTTCCCAATTTGGTTCAGTTCTGCAATGATTTTAAGTCTTGTTATCTAGAATACGTAATTTTGAAATGACAGGTGGGGAGGGTGATTCATGCCATTATATGAAGTAAAACTTTTAAATTAAAAAATACCTGTGGAATCACTTCCACAAATCTGTCATATTAACTCTAATGCTGCACTCTCATTTTAGATATTAAATAATCTTCTGTATAACTGAATTCTTAAATTTGCTTAACCTTGCCAGAAGAACTCATGACCAGCATCCTTCTATACATTGACAAGCTTGCTAGCTAAAGAGAAAAAACCCAAACATATTGGTGGTAAAAATACTGGAACTCTTAATGGGAAGTATGAAGAAACTAGAATTCATTGTAGGAATGTTTAAGTCTTTGTCTGTAAAACCACACTAGGAACAAAGTTATTAAGCTTGGATAAGAAAGTGGTTGGATGGTTGCATCCAGAGGGTTCTGGTCAATGGCTCAGAGCCCCGACGGTTCTATGAAATATTTCAAAGTTTGTATGTTCACATTTGTTTCATTACTTCATTCAGGCAGCCAAAGGAATGCATCCACAAACAATGTACAATGGCTGTTTTTGATGACAAGAATGTTTAAAAGCTATGAACTACAATGGAGAAAGATGGTATTATCTGAAGAGGTACAACAGGTATTTACTGTGGCTTGAATGCTTAATACAAGCCCTTTAACAACTTTCTATCAAACTGTGACTGATGTTGTATAATGCTTTCGCACTGAATGCTTGGCTAAGTTTTCTTAGCTAAGACTTCTGGCCTACCTGAAGGTTTCTACTAGCTTAAGACTTATTTAACCAACAGAAATGAGCATTAAGCTTTAAACATATGAAGGGATTTTAGCAGCAGCTGGACTACAAGAACTCAAGAAGTATCACTTCACCTAAATTATTCTGATTCCATGCTAAGTTTCACCTGAAGTGTCACCATCCACAGCACAGCAAGAACCAACACATAAAATTATATACAACTATTTAAAAAGTATGATTTAATCAGGCAATGTGTAAGGAATTTACTGGACCTTTTGTTATCTACATTTCAAGTGGAAAAAAAAAAATTAACAAAACTGTGACCTGGATAACCAATTCAGTCAGCCTGACCAGTTTAACCCAGTTTCACGTTGTTTTTTAAGCTGAACACATACAAGGCCTCCAGATGCCAAAAAAATTTCCTGTTCCTACTATATACAAAACTGAAAAAAATCCCAAGCCCTCAATTTATGGACCATATTCCTATTTTATAATATGTGCAACACCATTTTCTGCAGCAACATGATAAATGTGTCGAGACTACTCTCTTATATATTCTGCACTTCATGTGCATACTCTAACGTGCATATGCTTAAATGAAATGCAGATTCTTTAGCTATTCCCAGCAAGATACTTACACGTCAACCTTGTTTTTCAACAGATCATCATCTTCATCTTTTTCATCTTCATCTATCAATTCCTCTTCATCCTCTTCCAAATCTGATTCTTTACCTTCTTCACCTCCTTCATGCTTACTTTCAGCATCGCTGTCTTGGTCTACATCATCCAGATAATACTTCTGGCTGGAACTCGTGCCAGGCTCAGTATCAATTACAAAAAGACCTTCAACATGCAGCGAACCGTTTTTAAAAGATTTTTTGAGGGAATGACTTCTCTCATATGACTTTGTGTGACACACATTCTCATCAACTGTATCTATGTCTGCCATATCGCTATTTTCAGAGTCATCACTGTCACTGTTGCTCAGAAACAATGCAACAGAGTCATTACCACTGCTTGATTTTTCACTGCTGTGGGATACCTCATGTTCTTTTGTTTGGTCTTCACCCCTGTCTGCACCAATTTCGAGCATCCTGCTTATACCAATGCTTTCAGTTGTCTGTGCAACAGCCACGTCCTTTGATGGGCTGCTCACTGCACTAGCTTGCTTACTCTTCCTCAATTTATCAGCACATGTGACAGACTGCTGTGCATCTGCGTCAGTATCTGCCCTTTTGCATTCTGCAATCTCGTTACTTTCATTTGGTGCTACTTGTCCATGGGATTCTAGAAATTGTTTAGGACTCATGCAGTCAGTCAAAGAAACAGCCACACACTCTAATTTCCTCCCCCTCCCAAGTATTTTACTGTTATCTTCTTGTATTTGGTCACATATTGCTTCTGAATGGTCTATCTCAACAGACTGTGTATTTTTTGTTGTTTTCTTCACAGGTGATTTAGTGTCACTTTGTTTTGTTTTTGTAAGATGGGATGTCACATCACTTAAAACCTCTTCTTTTGTGTCTTCACTCCGGGTTGCATTAGCACATTTGGAAGCACATTTACTTTCAGGTGAACTGGGTTCTTTATTACTCTCAATGAGGGTAGAAGCATCTTCGGTGTCACAGACAAGTTCTGCAGTAGGTCTAGAATCAGAAATTATTATGGGCTCAGATTTAATGGTGTCCTCAATTAAATTCTCATCTTCTGAAACAAATTCATTTTTTTTCTCAGTCTGCTTAGTATTTTCTGCTTGTGATTTCATTTGCATGCTCCTAGTAATTCGTTTGGTAGTGACAGATGGTTCCACATGAGAACTTAGGCAACACGATTCTGCATCAGAAGTATCTTCAGTCTGGGCTTCACGAACTGTGTCTGGCCACAATTTCTTTTTGCTTTGCCTGCTCCTTGTACTTGTGGTAACATTAGGTACGTGGACACCAGAAACAGCAGAGGAACAAGACTCAGCTTCAGAGACATCATCTTCATCCAGAATCCTACTTAACTTACTTACAAAAGCTGTATTGTCGTGTCTTTTTTTGTCAGCAGAATCTGGTTGATAAGGAATTACAATTTGTCGCCTTCGTGTTATTCTTACAAACAAGGGTGTCTGGAGACCAGACACAGAAGAGCAGTTTGATTCTGCTTCTGACACATCTCCATCAACTTGTGGTTCAGCAACTGATTGTGCTGACTGAACAGCTGTGTTCTCATTCCTAGAAATCTGCATCTCTGAGCTATCACTGACATCTGATTTCATTTCTGCATGTTCCAACTCTTCAAACTGACATTCCTGAATCACCTCTGGCTTACAAACTGATTTAGTTCTTCTAGTCATCCTCCTAGTCACAGGAGTACTAATTTCAGTGGATCTCACCTAGAAAAGAAGTAAAAAAAAAGTATGGTATTGACAGATAAAATAACTACATAAAAAGAATGCTATAAAAATCATTAAGAAACCTTTCAAATAAACCTACTTAAACTGACAACATATTACACGTCTCTGTGTAGCCCTGTCTGGGAGAAGTCTTAACAAACTATCCCTTGCATATCTCTCTACTGTCTTTTGGTCAAGGCAGGAAAAGAAACACACACATTCTTTAAGAAATATAAACAAGTATCTCCTAATTCTAAAAAGTTCTGTCATTTATCAGGGGAAGCAAATCCAAAAAAAGAGTTCAGAAATATTCAAAGACTTCCTCAACTATAAACCACTAAATACTATCAACTGTCAAAATGTGCCCCAAAATGGTGTCCAAAAGCAATTTTGCTTTTACGAACAAACTGGCCTCTCAGCAACCGCAAAATTAGGTATGATCTGCTAAATACTATTTTAAGTGACAGAGAAATGCCAAAACATCTGTGATGCAAAGGAAAAAAGCCTACCTTTAACTCGCACCGCTAAATGGCCTAACGACTTCTGGCGCCTGCTGCCCTCCCGCGGGGCCGGCTGCGGCACGGGCACGGCGGGCGGGCGCGCAGACACCGCCACCGCCGCCCCTCCGGGCTCCGCGGCCGCGCACCGACCCCGCGCTCCGTGCGGAGGCTGCACCGCTCGCCCGCTGCCGCGTGCCCTATGATCCCCCGCCCGCCGCCCGCCCCCGGCTCCGCTCACCTCCGCCGCAGTGGCGGGATCGGCATCGCGATCGCCGGGGCTGCCACCGCCTGCCCGCGCTCCCTGCTGCCGGCGCCGCGCCGCCGCCGCCCGCCTGGTGTTCACCATGTTGCCGCCGCGCCGCTCCCGCCCCTTCCTCCCTGCCCTCCTTCCTTCCTGCTGCCCGCCCTTCCGGGCCCCGCGGCGGGAAGGCGGGTCCGGGGCAGCGGCGGCTGGGGCGGCCTCGCCTGCTCTGCTCGGCCCGGCGCGGCCCCGCCCCACGGAGCAGCCGAAGCGCGGCCGCAGCACACGTGCCGCGACGTGGTGGAATCGCGGCGTGCAGACACTTGAAAAAGTTTAAAATGTGTGACAGTGTAAAATGCTGTACTGGAAAGCCTACGGAAATTCGAATTTTAGTTAAAACTTTCAGGTTTCTCGTGGAAGGAAATCTCATCTCGCCCACCTTGATGCAAACCAAACGAATGAGATAATGTAACTTGATAAAGAGTTATGCTGCTGGTGACTCTAGAAATACCACGTCTTAAAAGGTACTTTTCTACAGCAAGCAAACTATTAGCAGTTTACAGAAAGGAAAGAAATTACTATCCCATCAGAGCAGCCTTTACATTGGTTTAGCACAATTCCTATTTTGTAGCATTTCCATATAAAAAACTGAGCACAAACACAAGTCTAAAACAATACAGAATCAGCCAAATACAGACAGCTCACAGGTAGAGGTCAAATCATCAGCACACAACACAGAGCTGGTAGGGAAGCTTAATTTTAAACTCTAATAAACACTGGCGCAACATTAAAAAAAAAAACAAACTACATTTTAATTAAGAGAAAAAAATCCAAACTTTTATTGATGCATTACTAGTTCCAATTCCCCGTTTCTCTCATTTATCAAAAGAACTGAAGAAGCGAAGAAAATTTCCTGCTATTTGCCACTAAAACGAAGATATTTGAGGACTAAGGTACCTTGAAAAACTACCAGCATTAAACTTAGTGGAATGGATTACAGGAAGCTGACACTCCAGACACTACCTACAGGGATTCAAATTCCACTTGCTCCCTATATGAAGAATTGGAAAGATGTTGGTGAAAATTCATTCCTTTACAGTCCAAATCTCAAAATATGTACAACAAAGTCAATGACTATTACCAGTATGAGGCCACGCCCCTGTCTGAAATCAAAATGAAATTTGTTATTTTAGACACTCGGTATCAAAGTTCCTGCTAAACTACAAGTTGAACTTTAGCTATCTACTCTGATTTAAAGGCCAAGGAAAGGAAAAGGCCTTTTTGATAGAAAGACTACATTAAACTAAAAGCCTTGCCTTAGCTGCAGCAATCTCTGGGATTAAAAAGCCAGTGTGCTAAACTGCTGCCAATCAGAAAGATACCTAACTTCAAGCTAAGCCTTGCTTCATCTTTCCTGAGTGGCACTCAAGCAACAGGTTTCCCAGGCAACTGCAAAAGAAGTAATTAATTTTAGTGAACAGCATCACCATTTACTGTCTGTTCTACTTGGTTAATAGCTTGCGTAGTTTACAAGCATCAAAAAAACAAGCCACAGTTGAGGAGGAGACAGGCACAATTCAGTTTTTGATAAACAGATTTCTTCATCACTTGTTTTCAAATCTTATTTTGAACATTCACTATTAATACATTTTCTATTTCAAACAGTAAAAATGCCGTCACACTTGTGCGAACACTTAATGAAGCGTATTGAGGCACAAAGAAGCCAGAAGGAATTCAAATAACAGTCAGAAAATAATTTGGAAGATGCATTTTCTTCTAAATCCTAGGAGTCTTTTCCACTCAATTAAAAATAAACCAATTTCCCCATCCCCACAAATTAAACAGCTGACTTACCTATATATACATATCAAGTAATGGGATACCAGCTTAATTTTTTGGGGTTATTTTATCATAAAAGATGACAATTTTCTATAAAAGCTAGTCTTTGAATGCTTGAAATATGTACCCAACAGGTAAGTATGATTTAAGAGTAATTTGTTTTTTTTAAAAAACCAAAAATATGTGTTTCTCCATACTACCTAATGGCAGCTAAAATATAATGATAATTTTTACAGTGAACTGGTCATAAAAAGAAAAATATTTTAAACTGTTACTCTATAGATAACTTCAATAAAAAAAGCCCCAAAACATTCATATTTTAAATGAACTCATCAATAGGTTAAGAAAGAAAAATAGTGTTAGAACACTACAGACACTCCTACTGACATCACACTGAATAATTACAACTTTTGGTAGTTTGTTACAAATGCTGTAAAAATCTTTCTAAGAAATTTGCAATGTTCCCCCATCCCAAAGAAATTTAAACAGCCATTACAAAAAAAAAAAGAAAAAAGAAAAAAAGAAAAAAAAAAAAAAAGAGAGTTTTAAGATGCATTTCTTTTAGCTTGTATGATATAGCCTTTGGACTTGATAATTCCTCTGCTTTTAACAATGACTGAATACCGGAGAAGCCATAAAGGAATCCACTCGTTTGCTTTCACGTTCTGGATGCTTTCCTGGAGAACTTCTTGGAAACTTGCTTCACAAAGTAATTCTGAAGTTAAAAAGGGATATTTGTGCTTAAAATAAAGTCACATAAACAACTGCAAAAAGCAACACTTTTAGTAAGAGAAGCCTTTTCCTACAGTCATGATCTTAAGTGGTACCACCCTCAGATCCACTCTTCCAGAATGCATTTAGGGTAAAAGCAGCTGAATATTACAAAATGAATGTCCAGGACACTTTTATGCAACATTGAGTATTTCCCACAAAACTAACTGAGACTATGGAATATCCAATGGAGCTGATCAGCAGAGTCATTAGCGGGAGAAAATGAAAATTAAATTTGAGAAGCTACCTAGACAAACCAGAGGTGCGTAAAGTATAGGGCTGAAATCAGCAAAGTACAGAGCATTCAGAGATACCTCTGCAGTCACTGGAAGCTCAGCATTTACAGTATCTCACTTAACTAGGCTCATAATAACCATAAGCCCAGAAAACATTAAGAAAAATGGGCTTAAATGCCACAAAGCAGGAAATGAAGGCAAGTATAGATCTTCCTAGTTTCCTCTGGAATGTTCGTCAAGAGAACAATGTCTTTGGTGAAGAGTGCTCACAAAAAACAGTCTCAATACTCTTCAGCTTACTATTACAGAAAACATAGGCTGAGCAAACAACACATGAAGGAATCACAGCTTGTGCTGTTTTCTATCAAATCCTCTTCTCCTTCATTTCATGACTTTCAATGGAGACTTTTTATTATATTGCAAGTTGCATTTGGATTTCATAGGACATGGAAATTGTCAGATCAAATAGAAATTCATCTTGCGTGCTGCTAGAGCAGTGATAAATCCTGCTCAGGCACAGATGAAATTCATTCGTTGTAAAGTGGTACTATGAAGTATATACTACATAATTAATGCTTCATATACTTTTTCCTTTGGGGTCAAGTGGAAAGAAAGGAGAAGGAAGAAAAAGTATCATCATGAATAATTAGTCATAACCAAGAATGCAGGGAAGGAATTAACTAAATATTGTTTAGGCTTTGTATTACTCCAACAAGATATTTAAGGTGTTCTTAAGAGTGAAGAAGATTAGATGATGTTTGAGAGAAACTAGTATTATATCCCAGAATATTGTAGGGAGCTGGTAACTCAGTTCTACAGCTCAAAGGAAAGCCTCCCATTTGTTCAATCATTTAGCAAATGAATCACTGCATAAAAAAGTGAAGAACTTACAACTCTTTTTGTAATAATGTTATTTGAAGAAGTCGACCTTGAAAGAATCCTACTTAAAGCACAGTAATTTTACTGATCTAGTATTACCAAACTACTCAAAAATCAACTGACTATCAACATTTCTATGTAGGCAAGTCCACTTTCATTTGTCATTTACTGGCCTTATTTTGTGGAAATAAACATAGTACAAATTTCTCAGTAGACTGTTCTTCTATTCACTTTATTTTCTCTGATTAGAAGTATTTCAAGAAATTATCCAAGGCTGCAAGACTGTTTCAAGAAGGAGGGGGAGGGGAGGAAGCAACAGGAATAACTTAACAGAAATATTTTATAAAGGAGAAACTTTTAGAATCCTTGGTTCAGGCTTCAAATATAACAAACTTTGAAGTCTGGGGAAAGATTATTCCTGATTTTGTACTGAATAAACACATTTAGAAGTCTTCTCTTAACTGGCGAAGTCTTACCTTTTGGGTCATTGTGAGTTAAGAGCTGTATGTCACATTCTTTTGCAAATGCTGTGAGATCAGGGGGCATCACACAACAGGAAGCTAGGTTCACCTGATTACTATTTGGTTTCACCTGAAAGTAACAAAACAGTTCTGTAAGAAAAAAAATACTAATGTACTTATATTAGTTGTTTCCACCATGCTTTCTATTACAACAGAAATTTTGTTTTGAACAATTTGACTTTGACCATTGTTTTGAATACTGAGCAAGGCTAATTAATTCTGCATGATCACTTAACGTAGGCAGCTGCAACACCTGCAATTCCCTGCAGCACACAGCCCAAAACAGGAGGAGGATCTAACTTCAGGTGCTGCCACAGCAAGATGAGTGCTGACCCACGGCACTCTGGCTTCCTGCCTGCTGTGCTCCCAAAACAGCAGCAGCTTTTTTTGTCCCCCTCTCTAGTAAAAGCATTATAGGGATGTCAGTTTGAAAAAGACTTCAAATTAAAAAATCCAAATACATTTTTGTTAAGGAAGAATGTCATGGTTTAGCATAGTTTGGGTTTTTAGTTAAGGAGGGCTCCATCAGCCAGTTAATTTGCAATCTTCCATGCCTTCAGGCAAGTGCTTGAATCAGATCAAGTTAAAAGGGATGCTCTTCGACTGACTTTCTCTCTTCTCACAAACTGCTTTCATGATCACCATGCAGGTGGTCATTAAACCCTGCAACTGCCCTCTCTCAGTGTACATAAAACACTGCTGTCACAAAGATGATCAGGTGACTGAAGCACCTCTTCTATGAGAGCAGGCTGAGAGAGTTGGGGTTGTTCAGCCTGGTGAGAAGGTGGCTCCAGAGAGACCGTACCGTCCCTTCCAGTACCTTAAAGGGGCTACAAAAGAGCTGGAGAGGGATTTTTTTGCAAGGGCATGTGGTGATAGGAAAGGGGAAATCACTTTAGACTGACAAGGCAGGTTTAGATTAGGTATTAGGAAGAAATTCTTCACTGTGAGGGTACTGAGGCACTGAAAAGTGCTGGATGGCTGCCCCATCCCTGGAAGTGTTCAAGGCCAGGTTGGATGGGACTTTCAGCAATGCAGTCTAGTGGAAAGTGTCCCTGTCCATGACAGGGGGCTTGGAACTAAATGACCTTTCAACCCTTTTTATGGTGCTATGAGTTAGTTGCTCTGGACAACAAAGTATTGTGCCACTTCATTCACAGCCTGTCTTCCTCTATGTTTAAGCTTACCATTCAAACACCATTTTTCCAAGGGGGTATCCCTCTCTTTGTAACACAGCTTAAAGTGAGAACAGCTACATTTTCAGAGTCACTGGAATAAATCTGAAGGTTTAAGAGTACTGTTTATGGTCCTTCCTAAGTATAAAATAATTCAAAACTCAAACCTGCAGTACTTCAAAGAACCTGCTACTGAACAGACTTGTGTTTTCCAGTTGTTGCTGGTCAGTATGTAAGAACAGTGAACAAACAACAATCGTATTTGAGCCCCCCCCACCTTGAACAACATTATGATCATCCACAAAATACTGAAAATAACAGGGCTAATTAACATTTTGTATATAAGACCACTTATAACAGAAGTTTATAATACTGTGTCAGCCAACAAAGCAAGCCGTTACTCTGTCCTAAGAAATGCTGTGAGTAGGAAGTTTGTTCTCACCTGTGCCCACAGATACAGCTGCTCTAACAGTGTTTTATCTAGGTCAGAGGTACCTATGGCAACAATCTTTTTGTTCTGAACTAGATTTTCAAGTTCTTTCCAATAAGGTTGCAAATATTCCAAGGACAGGTTAGCTCCATCTTCGACAGGAGGTGGGACAATAATGACTGAGTCTAACTGAGCAACTCCGAGGGCAGAACACGCTGAGGAAAAAGAACAGACACTGCAAAATTTTTTGTCAGATATGAACATAAACAGCATGACTCTTCAAATCTAGCAAAAGCCACACCTCCTGCTTCACTCTGCTAGCTTCCCATTCACCATTTGAAACTCTGAGTGTATCTGCAGTCAAGAATAACAACACAGCCTTTTTAGCAGAGATTCAAGCATACAGCTAAAGATCAAAATTCAGTTGTAGGTCTTGGGAAAGAAAGAAAGAAAACAGCAAAAAAAATCAACAGAAAATGAACAAGAGCATGAAGCTTTTTCCTCCTTTTAAATGTTAAAACTGTATTTTTCTCTGAAGACAGTGATGACAATTCTCTATTCCTTCACTCTCAATTTCTTTTAAAATTTGTAGCTTTCACTCTGAACTATAACTCAAGTACAGGACATGGGTTAGGGAAACTACTTGCTACGTATGAGGAGTTAGACTAAAAGCACACCAAGTACAGAGACTTAATTTGCCAGAGAAAAGTGGAAGTCTTGGAGTCTGAGTCACTGAGCTGTATGAAAAATGCAAGTCATGAGGCCTCTTCAGCACAGCAAACAGAATAGAACTAACAAACTGTATTAATTATTTTCTTCTAGAGGAGGACTCCATTAATGTATGTTTGACAAATGGTACTAAAACTTACAATATATAGGCTATTAACTGGGGTATCAACAGAAAATAATGATATTTGACCCTTTCTTCTTTGATCACCCCTTAAGCCAAACAATCTTCCAAGGTAGCAAAGTTCACTGTTGCTCACAATTACTGCTACATTAGGCCAACACAACTTTATGTAGAGACATTGTATGACATTTTCAGTAAAACTTCACTATTTCATCAGCTACCTGCAGCATTATTTTATTTCCTAAATAATCTCTAAAAGACTGCACAGTTCATGACATTAAATGCAACTAACAAGAACTGGCAAGAACTGCTGTATCCCTGCTATTAAAACATCATGTGGTATTTACTTTTTAACAAGTTTTGTGTGAAAGAAAAAAAACTTGGTCCTGCTTGGAGGAAGGAATCAGATCTGAGGTCACAGTGAACCATTTAATAAGTTTACAGACAGAACTAATGTGCAAATAGACTTAATTACCTAAGTCTCTCTTAATAGGAAAACAGGATATACTTGTGACAACGACTAAATACATCTCCTAGAAATAAAATTAGAACTTTTTCCATCTAAGTTCTAGAGTAAAAAAATCCTAACTTGAGTTCCACACTTACCTAGATCAACTGCATCTCTGATTGATGAAGAGTTTGATCCAACGATGAAAAGCTTTGCTATTTTCAAAGAAACTGGAATCAATAACTAAACAAGCCAGGTATTACTAATATATAGCCATTTACTTTTGCTATACACACTATTAATGAGTTTTTGGGTAAAAGGTTTTTAGAATATACACCAATTACTTAAAAAATTGGAAAAAACCCCAACTTTTTGAAAGGTGACTGCCCAATAAAGACACTGTTCTCTTAAATTTCAATGCTGTTGTGCAATCTCAGAACAAGAAATCATCCAGTTAGATGATGTAATAAGCTGTAAAGCATCAAGACACAAAGCAATAACCATAACAACCTGAATAAAAACCCCAAATGTAATAGTACAAACAGACTTCTTCACAACTTACTGAGACTCAAAATGTACTAGTGTTAGTTTGGACTGCCTCCTTCAAGTTCATCATATTCAACCTGGAAAAATTATGCAAATAAATGTGCTTCCAATGCTATTTCTTAATTCCAGTATTATCTGTAATATTTTGCTTCAAAAATGTCAAAGACTCACAAAATACATTTAAAATATCTTGAGGTGATGTAAGTTAAACTAGAAAAATACTGAGCTGCTTTAAAATCTGAAATATTAATTCAAGACTTTCTTAGCCAATGTCTAAGAACAACAGTGTGCAATGGTGTAATTTGATTCTGCAATTACAAAACAGAGCAAAAAAAACCCCAAACATATATGAATATCCTATTGATGACTGCATATGAATCCTTTCCATGCCATTGGATTTGTGACTATGTTCTTACCTGATACTTTCAACTCATCCCTTTCTTCAGGATTTATTTTTTCTATAGCTTGAGCTACAGTACATTCCAGAACCTCCAGTGTTTCCTGTAGTAAGTACATGACACTTAGGAGCAACTCATCAAGAGCAGACAGTAAGCTCCCGAAGAATGTTTTTAATTAATTTAAAAAAAAAAAAAAAAGAAAGAAAAAAACAAAAGAAAAAAAGAGTGCCTTACAGCAGTTAGAAACAAAATAGTAGAAAAATGCAAAGACAGAAATAAAGTAACCCAAGGCTTCTTGATCACTGAGGGGAGGTCAGAATAATGAAGATATATGAAAGGCCCCATATGACCCTAATATAGAAAATGCAAATTACTGATAAAAATTATTGGAACGAGAACAAGATTCAGTAGCTCTTGTAGTTCTGATTTTATGATGTGAAAAGACTGCTGTACCAATTCAAAGGACCTCGTTTTAAAAAAGCCTCATGACGAGCTGAAAAGAACCCCATAAGAATTAGGACGTTTGAGTGTTGGATGGGAACATCTTTGCTTAAGAAGTATTTTGTAATTTCAGTGAAGCCTATGAAAAACCTACAGTGAAAATGCTGTAAAATACTGATTTAAGACAGTAATTATTTTACCCCCTGACCTCATTTAGGATTAGGCTGACATCTCATGTCAGCTGGCACAAGATGACTTCATTAAGTCTTTACCTACATCAGACTTTATATTACAGGCATGCACAACACTCTGCCCCAAGCAAAAATGCTTTGCTAATTTTTGCTGCCCTACCAAAAGATTCTCAAGTGAGCCTTTGAGTTACTCCATACAGTCAGCATTTTAAACAAAACTTAACTTTTTAAAAAAATGATTGGATATCAATATAATTCATGAGAGAATTTGGAATTACGGCGGTAAAGTGTTCTTACAGTAAAACCTAGCTTACACTAAATAATTTACTTTAAATGGATCACTACATCAGACAGAGACAAGTGTTTGTTTTTGTTCTTTTCTCTGATTGCTTCTTGAGCAATCATTAGTTCTTCTACAAGTCATTTAGCAATAACTGCCTCACACACTTCAGTTTGGAATGCAGCAACATGCAGCCGATGCCCCCATTACACAAGAACTGGTAACAAAACCCAAAGAACCAATCAGGAAAGCTTTTCAGGTTTCTTGTTGTTGTTGTTTTGTTTTTTGGGTACCTTTTTTTTTTTTTTCCCCTGAAACATGCTAATATTTCACAGAGCAAATAATAAATTTAGTGGGGATCTATTGCTGTTTTGTTGAATTTCAGAAGCAAAAGTGAAAGAGAAGTAGACAAATACACCAAGATCTTCATGTCAGATGTTGTCAGACTCTGAAAATAGTTCATGCCTCAAACATTGATATAAAGTTTTGCTCATTATAAAGAAGCTATAACCGAAGAAGCTTCCCTGAAGAGTGGGACTTTGAACTGAAAGTCAAACTGTTGGTTAGACAAAGGGAAATGCATTGTTTAATCATTTCAGGCTGAGGGAAAGTTATGCATCCACAAAAGGCCAAAGCCACCAGCTGCAACTATCCCCAGCTGAGTTTGGGGTGGGGGGGGGAGAGCACAGCTCACAGAAGCCAGGTTTACACAGACTCCCCCCAACCGAGGGGGGAGAAGGAGGTTTTGGGTGCATGGTGCAACCTCTGGTGAGAGGCAGTGAACACCCATCCTCCAATTACACTAACTGGCCCAGCTGTGGAACCCCCAACCCCACAGGGCACACCCACAGCACATCCACGGGACATTCACGTGAGAGGCTTGGCCCCACAGGACTGCACGTGATGCAATAGACCAGAGTCTGCTGTGAGAGACTGACCCCACCCCAGGGGGACATGGCCGGACATGCCCACCCAGCCTGAGCATGTACCCCCATGGGACTCTGTGCCTTCTGCGGGGACCTTCACCACCGAGAGACCAGCTGGAGAGGATCAATGAACATTGCTGGGATCCACAGAGTGGTGATATTTTCCTTATTCTGTCCCTGTCTTTCTGTCTCTTTCTGTCCCCTCCACCTATTTTCGACTTCTTTCTTCCTTTCTTTCATTCTTTCTCTCTCTCTGTCTCATATTTACCATCAAATAAAACCTTTACTATTGTCACTGGCATATGGTCTTGTTTGCACCTTAATTCGGGCAGAGGCATTTCTCAGAACCTTAAAACTGGATCATAACAGATGTTCATGTCTGTGGCTTTAAGACTTATGTGGGAGTCTTTAGCTCTTAAGGAAAAAATTGCCACTTCTGGATCTTCAGAAATATTTCTGAGACAACAGATGCTTCAGAGCTCCCCTCCAAATGGGGTATCTGCGATCTCGATAGTTCAGAGAATTCTCCACTGAGTTTTAAGAAGCATGCTAGCAAACTTCTAAGGTACACAGACTTTATTTATTTTTACTTGCCCCATAATTAATTTAAAGTCTTACAGACCACAGCTTTTATTTTGCTAAGAACTGTCTTATCTGCCATCAATAGGATTCTCTCTTTTTATTGATATGTCTTAACCTCGCCAAATTTACTAAACATTAAGGAAAGAAGCGGAGTTAAGAAATATTCCTTCAAGGTATCTGGAGCTGCATATACTTATAGAGAAATTTAATAGCTACTGTAAGTTTTAGAAGTGTAACTGACTACTTATTTCTCTGGTTTCACGTGTAACATGGATAAGATGCGTAACACCTCTCCTACCTGATTTTGGTCTTGGCTGATCTTCGAGCTCCACTCAGTCAGTGTTTTCTGCATGCAGTCCCGCACCTACAAAACATTGTTTCACACTGAAGCGTGGGTATGTTCCAGCTGCACACAAACAGAACAGTACAGAGGTGTGTAGGACAGACTGCACAGCTGAACTAATGACACCATTCCACAAGAGATTCTTCCTTCACAGCTTCTATCTGAAACTTGCTAAAACTAGCTCACTTAAATGTTTTTCTCTCCTCTTTCACAGAGTTTCAGCAGTAATACAAGTACTGTGCTTCACTTATTTCTCAGACATGCCATCTTTAAAGGCAAGAACAATGCTAAGCAAGCAAGAACTAGGATGGGGTGGTGGTCTGGGGTTTTTTGGGGGTTTTTTTCTGCTTTTTTGTGCAGAAATTCTTAAGTTACAAAGTAGTCAGATAAGAGCATAAGTGCTGTGACATTGTAGAGATTAAACTTTACAATCAATCACTAAATACTCATTGTATTAATTACTCCTCTTTTCAAGATGCATCCAACCCTTCTCATTTACTGCCTACCTACTCCACTATGCCAAACCACCAACGCTTTTAAGTCCTTCATTACTGTAGGGGGAACCTACAGATCCTACCCCACACTTGCATTTTTCCTTCATCCACAGATGCAAAATAAACTCAACTAAGATTCTGCTCAGGGATTTTCTTGAACATAGTAAGACGTAACTATTAAATCAGCTAAATTATTTTATACAGTACCAGTGCTGCAGCTGTAGCAGTGCTGTAGCTTCCCCTTGATCCATCCCAGGAGCTAAGTACAGGTACTCTCTGGCTGTCCTCTGCCACGGGCAGGAGCACTTCTGCCAGCTGCTGCTTTACTTCACTTTTAACAGTGTGCACACCTACTTTGTGTACCATTAAACAGCCATTTCCTATGACACCTAACTCAGAGAGCTCTAATACCATGCGCGGACTAGAAGTGCCCGATATCACAGACACAATACAGGAACAATACCTTATGAACAGAAATACTATACATTCTTTCTATCGTTTGAAATAGCATAAAAACCCCCTAACCCAAAAGGCAAGAATTGAGCCCCCTAGTAAATAGCTAAGCACAATAACCTTTTAATAAACTAACTCTTTATCCTACTTTCATACAATTTATATTGTTATCTTCTCCTTTCTGAGGGCAAGTGAGACAGTACTAAATTTTTATATATGTTCCTGCTTTGCAACTGTCACAGGTCATATTTCTACTGCAGTTACTATGCACAGGCCTCTGACTCTAAAGCACACCACACCCTTGCCCTCAGGCCATATGTTGATCAGCTTTTCCAAACACAGCTGCATCCCCTAACACGGGGGTTCACAGTTTGCAAAATTTTAGCTTACGTTCTGCCACTGAGAACTGACTATACTAAATAGAAGAGTCCAAAGCTGATTGTAAATAATACCAATTATTTGCTTTTGCAAGTCCATCAGCTCTGGAAAGCCAGCAGATTTCTCTGTAAACAAGTGAATTTCAGTACCTTAACTATTAGTTATGCACATTGGCCACTCTTTACTCAACAGCCCTCCAGAAACAACTCACACAAGGGTGCCCATCACAGTACAGCTACGTCTTTGTTACAGAATCCAGCCCTATTTCACACACATTACAGAAAGTTTAATGAGCAACCACGCCAAATAAAAAAGTTATGACCACGTGACAGCTAAACAAGAGTATGATGAATTCTTCGTTCTTGTTACATCATCCTCCCAGACCTTTCTTCCATTTGTGCATGATTAATACGCAACCAACCAACTTCTAGGTTATCACCTGTGTCACTGTATAGCAATAATCAGCCAAACCCATAGTTTTTCTAATTATTAAGTTACCATTCTGAGATTACTGTGTCATGACAAAACAGCAAATTCGGTGGTTCTGAAGTTCATGGCCACAGGATCTCCAGACGTTTTATGAGAACTGTTCTAAGTGTTGACACATACCGCTAAAGGCAATACTTTTAGAGTAGTGATTAAAAAGCTCTTTTCAACTTCTTAACAAAGAACAACAGCTCTACACTTCAAAGAAGACAACGACTACTTTTCCCAAGACCTGTCACTACCAAGAAATTAAATTAACTTCAGGTTAGAAAAGAGAATTTTCATAATCTGTAATGCAAGCTCATATCTATTCATATTTTTATCTTACTAGAGAAGTATAAAGGATCCCCTTTGCCATTACAGACAGCACTTAAATTCGTAAGTATTTTAATCCTTTATTCCCAAGATCAGAAGGTTGGGCTGGCTCCTTCTCAGGGCAAACTGCTTCCGGGGGCACGGGGGGCCCGACCTCCCAACAGGGTAGAACACAACGAACGGACGAAAACGAACAGGCAAAACCCTGTTCTGCCATTACCATCTCGCGCCTCCCGAGGGCACCTACAAGCGGATCGCTCGGGAGTCAAAGCCCTTCCTCGCCGTGACGGGCACCGGGCCGCGCCGTGCCCTGCCGGAACGACCCCCGCTCCGGACCCCGCTCGGACCGCCCGGGGAGCGGCACCCGGCGCTCCCTCAGCCGCCGCCCCGCCCGTGGCCCGGCCCGGGCCCCCTCACCCCAGGGCGAGCCTCCGCCGAGGCGCCCCGAGGGGAAGCCCCGGCCCGCCCCTCACCTCCTCGCCGGGGGTGGCCGGGCACTTCTTGCGCAGGCAGCCCCAGTTGAGCAGGTTGCCGGTCTGCAGGGTGAGCCTGCCGGCGCGCTCCAGCAGGGCGCGGGCGCCCTCCGTCCCCATGGCGCTGCGGAGGCGGTGGCCGGCGGACTCTCCGCGACACCTGCAGCCCCAAGCAGCGCCGAGCCGGCCGTGACTCGGCACCGGGACCGGGTGAAGGGCGGCGCGGGGGACAATGGGCGGCGGGGCGGGCCCGGCGCGGAAGCGGCGCAGCGGGGAGCGGAGCGCGCCCCGCCTCGCGCTGCCTCACGGCGCGGGGCTGCAGCGGGCAGGCGCCCCCTGGCGGAGGCCGGGCCTCCGGGGGGCGGGGCCGCAGGGCGAGGGGCGGGCCCGGACGAGGGGCGGGGCCTCCGGGGCGCGGAGCCGCTCTCCCGGCGCCGCCGAGCGTGGGTCGTGTCCCGACGTGTTCGTGTGGCGCTCCTGGGTCCGAGTGTCGGTCCGGCCCCGGGGGGCAGCGGCCGCGGGACTCGGACTCGGCGTTGTGCCGAAAGGAGTACCCGAGGCACAATGGCGCTGCCCGGTAGTAGCGGCCGGGGTCTGGTAACATCCCCCGAGCCGCGGCCCGGCTGCTGTGCACATTCAGTAAATGAGTGAAACCATCTGAATTGTGCTCATGACGCGTTCCAGTAACAGGTAGTCGTTGACAGACACCGAGCTAAAAGGCCCAGAATGCTTACCCCTTCTGGCTGTGTTGGCATTTGGGTGAAACAATGTCAGGGCAGCACTCCAGTTTTACACCAGCTGGTTCCAGTGAAGACACACCGCGTAAATCTTGAAGGATTGTGGGTTGGGGGTATTTTCTTTTTTAAGATGAGGGGGCTTCTGGAACACCACACTCTGACCAAAATCCTTCTGTACAGGGGAGTTGAGTGGGGTGGCTTTTTTTCCCCTGTAACTCCAGTTAAAGGGAACAGTGAACCACAAATTGTAATTTTGCCGTCAGCTTGGGAATTTGAATCGTGTTTTAACAGATTTTCCTTCCTCAGGCTGCATGTTGTGCTAATAGAGGGAACCAATTTGCATAACTTCTGTCAATCTGAAGCACTGCCTGATTGCTTTCTGGTACAAAAGGTTAGTTTAAATGTTCTTTATATTTGTGATCTGATTAATTTTTTCATGTTGGGAAATGTTTTCATCATTCTATATGGTTACAGAGCATGTGGAAATGAAATACACTGGAAGAAATGCCAGCCTATTTGGAAAAGCATTAATTTTGTTTCCTTTTTCTTTAGCATAAAAATCCAGAATTTCTAACCTGGCCCAAAAGTTAATTCTCCAGTCTTGGGGTTAGCTTGGGAAGCAGTGTCTACCTCCGTATTTGCCCATATTTATGCTACTAATGAATAATGTCCTGTTAGGTCTTTCTGATCAGCCTTCTGGCTTTCCAGTAGAGGCCTTTTGGTGAAATTTATTATTTTATATTTCATTTAAGTAGCTTTGATGGTTATAGCTCTGTGAAAGAAGGTTAAACTTTGAGATAGCAGAAGGTTTTCAAACAGTACATAGCATAAATCTTTCTGTCTAATGGAAATTTATGGCAGTGAAAAAGCAATGTTCCTTTGTAGCCTGGTAGATTTTGCTGATATTTAATTACCTTAGCTCTTAAAAAAAAGATGCCACGTAATGAAGACTGCATGAAGGAAAAACAGTGTCAGCTCTGTGCTGCTTTATGCCATGCATGTAATCCTCAGCAGTGGCAGGAACACACGCAGGAAAAGAAGGGATCTCAGCAGAGTTCTCATGTCAGTCCAGTCACCGCTTAGACATCAGGTAAACTATCAAAGAAAGGGGGATGCTGTCTAGCTCATGATCAGTTGTATTTTTGCAAGTTATCTCATTAAGATACTTCAGCTCTTTAAAGAAAAAAAAAAAAATTCCTGCAGTAATTCTGTAGTGCTCGAAGAAAAATAAATCACCCTTCTGAATGAAATGCCTCTGAATCGTCACTCCCAGCAGCCGGTGCATATTGCTCTTCTCTCGCAGTTTGTGAACACCGGGAGCTGCAGAACTTGGCGTGCGCGAGGTGCCGGCGGTCCCGCACTGCTGCGGCTGCCCGGGGTACCGCCGCCGGCTCGGCAGGCAGCGCTGCCAGCAGCCGCCCACCGGCACGGCCGGGCAGGGGCAGCGGCCCCGGGCGGGGCGGGGGGTCCGGGCGGCGCCTGATTGGCCGCAGCGCGGGGCCCCGCGGAAGGTGCCGCGGGCGGCGGCGGGGGCGGCGCGGCGGGTGCCCGCAGAATGGGCGGCAGAGCCGGCTTCTTCGAGGTGGGTGCGGGCGGCGCCGGGGGCGGGGGGCGGCTAAGGCGAGGCGAGCGCGGGCTGGGTCCCGCAGCGTCCTGCCGCCGGCGGACGGGGCTGCCCGGGATCCCAGCGGGCTCCTCTCTCTTCCTCCTCCATCTGCATTGTAGCACCGGGGAGCCGGAGCCATCCGCTCCCGGGTCTGCCGAGGGAAGTGACCGCCGCCGGAGCCGGGCAGAGGGGCCCGGGGGAGCAGGCTGCTCCCCCGGGGCTTTCTTGGGGCGAGGGGGCAAAAGAGGCTGCCGCCCGCCCCATCCTCTCCTTTCCCGGGCACGTTCCCCTCGCCGTTCCTGATCCCCGCGTCCCCGGTGTTCCTCGGACGTGTTCCCGGAGAGCGGGGCGGGGGGAATCCCCGGGCTTCCCGGCGAGCTCTCGGCGGTCCGCGGAGGCGCCGGATCAATGGCTCTGGGCTTCTCGCGGATCCTGCCTAGGGCAGCACCGCGGGCAGCCTGCGCTGGGTCTGGCAGCGCGTCCCAGCCCTACGGAGAGAGCGAGAGCGAGGAATGTTCTCGGTACCTTCTGTCCCCAACTTCTCGGAAGACCCCGCCGGCAGCCGTCCCGCACAGCCTTCCGGCCCGCTGCAGGCGTGGCCGCGGGCGGCAGCGCCCCTGGGCCGGCTCGGCTGGGCTCGGCTGGGCTCGGCTCGGCGGCAGGGAGCCGGCGGGAGAGTTGGTGCCCTGGCCAAGAGGACGGCTCCCGGCGCGGCGCCCACCCCCCGCCGGGTAGGGGCGAGGGGCCTGTGCTAGCACGGAGCGCTCGATCTTGCGTGGGGAACGAAAAACGGCCGGGCGGAGTTTAGTACAATCAGTTCTTTGTGCTTACAGAAAGCGCAGAGTAACGCGCACCTGGGGAGCGTCAAGGGTAACATCTCATCCACTTACATAAACAGCCACACCGACTCTTTGCTAGAATTAGTTAGGCTGGCTAATACAAAAAATGTTAAGAGCGACTTGTATTACAAAACAGGTCTTTACAAGCTAAATGACAGCAATACTGAATGTGTTTCTGCCGGCTTATACTTGAGTTTCTCAATCACGACGTACCTAAAAAATATGCACAGGAGGGGGGACGTTCCTCCCCCCGTGCAAATTACAAAGCAGTTGTTGTTATAACACAAATAGAATCTAAAGCCGTCTGAAAAACGTCTACTCCTTTAGTAACTTACCAAGACCTAAAAGTTCAGGTTTTACTTTTCAAAGCTATAAAAATGATCTGGACATCACAATTCAGCAAAATAAACTGCTTATAGCTCTTTTGGGTCGGAGGTAGGCACCTGCACCATGCTTTTTGCTCAGCAGTGTTGACTTCCCAGGGTTTTTTTAGGAAAAACAACAAAGCTTTTCACTGCCTCATGGATTTCTACCGGTGAGGTAGAACTCAAATTTTTGTGAGATCCAAATGCAGGAGCAAGCACATGTGTAATACCCTCCTGATTGCCTGCAGTTACTTCAGGTTTGCTCTTCTGCCGCAGACTTATTTGAACTCCCGAATAGCACTAGTTACTGGAAGACCTCAAAAGCACGGACATCATTATTGTTACCTGATTTTGCAGATGGGGAAACACATAAAAGTTGAATGACCTGCTCAGTCTCACTACGCAGAACAACAGCAGGAGATCCAGGTCTTTTGAGCCCTAAATCAAGATCCTGTGTTTAAGCAACACTAATCCAAACTCAGTATGATTCACGAATTTACATGTCAGCCTTGTATGTCTTAGTCCTTTTCTTTGTATAGCAGATAATGGGTGGAAGCAGATTTGCCCAGCTCATCCAGTGTGTGAGCTGTCTCAGGGGTAGGATGTGGACAAAGACTACCTAAGTAGCACTGAGCAGTGCTGTTGCCTATTGCTTTCTGCACTGTTCTCCTTGATTTGCTTTCTGTTATAAATTCATTGACTTTGAATTCTGAGTTGCATTTCCCCACCACACATTTAAAGCAGAGCTATGTCTGGAGAGAAGGTGAGTGTCTCACTTCTCAACTTGAGCGTTCCCTGTTTGAGGAACTGTATGAATTTGTACTTTCTCCTGTACATTTATAAACCATTTACCCTTTACTATTCTTCTGTGGTGCTTCCTGATAAGAATCACAAAGCACTTCATAATCACCAAACTGTCATGTTTACTTCAGGTATTGGTATGTCTCTACTTTCACCTCTTTTTTTTTTAATCACTTATCACTAATCACTAGCTCAGAAGAAGCTTCTCAAGGACAATTATAAATAAATATGCGTATACTTGAAAATACTGCACCTGATAATTTGAGGAGATTTAACTCCAAAGACTGAGAGATGTATGATAGAGACTGATATCTTTGGGAGTGCTCATTTCTCTTAAGTTGCACAGAGAACAACTCTTCTGACCTGTTTGAGATATGTTTCAGAGCTTGTGATACTGTTTATCCTAACAGTGCTTGTTTTCCTCCTTTTCATACAAGGAATATGACATGCTCAGATGAAAATGTCTCCAGTAGAGCTCTGAAGTTAGGCTAATGAATTGTACTATTTCTTTTTACCTGACAGGTTTAGGTCTTCAAAAGCATTTAATAGAAAGAAAATAGTATGGTGTTCTGACTTCCTAGTGGAGAGATCCTTGAACAAATATATTCATACTTCAAAAAATTAGTGTCACAAGAGCCACAGTTGTGCTTTTGCTTCCTTAACTGGTTTGGATGGTAAGTGCCTTTTGTGAGCAGTGATACCCAAAAATATTTTGGAATCTTCACTCCCTGATGATAGATTGAACGGACATGTGCAGTACAGTTTAAAAGCAATAATATACTGGCCTCCCTTGTTGGCATTTAAAGTTCCCTCCCTCTTGTGTCTCTGATGAAAACCGTCTGAGTGTAAGGGGGGTAGTGACTGCTGGCTGGCTGGCATGGCTGAGATGTCACAGCTCCTGTTACAAAGGCTTCTCCCTCTCAGAGTTATGCTGTCTAAAGCCTCGTCAAGTAAGAGCACTGAGAGCAAGTGGTAAAAGCAGGACTGCAGAACATTTCAAGATGCTGTATCCTCCAAGAATTGCCAGAACGACAAGGCCCCATATGAGATATTTGAACAGTCATTTAAAGGGGCAACTGAAAACTGCCCCGCTGTTTGAAGACATCTGCTCTGTTTTCACAAGTAATGCTAAAGATTATGATCACAGAAAGAGATGAGATGACAGGGCAAAACATTATCCCTTTCTCTTCTCTCAGCACTTTTCCACACACTTACCAATGCTAAAACACTCAGTTGTGCTGTTTACTTAAAACACAGCAATTTGTCTTTTTTCTCTGTGAAGCTTGAGAGGGAAACTTAATTTTGTATAGGAGAAGATTATAGTAAAACATTAATTGGCAGAAAGTACCTGGAACTACTCAGAATTTGACGGCTACATTTGAAATTAAAAGTTGTATATTAGAAAAAAAATGGGCTTCTTTGAAGTTTATTTTAAAAAAAATTAATACCAGTTTTGTAAGTTCACCTGTCTGTATAAGGTCTCTAAAATTCCCAGGGTTTCCAGTCTTCCTGCTCTATCAAAAGACAGCAGACCCATCCTTGATGCTGCGAGGTAAAAAACAAAGAAAAAAGAAATCTCTCTTCAGTTTCTTCAATTCCATGTCAAAAGCATACACTGTATATACATTTTGACATCTCTACACCAAATTATGCACGAAGAGTAGTAACAAAACTAGAAATACTGAAGTTTGATAATGCAAGTCACAGTGGTGATACAAAGATATGATTGTGATTTCACAAAGAATTTGTATAACTCTTCTGCCTGAATATTGTCTTGGTAGAAAGCAATCACCATAAACTAAAGCCCCAAGGCAATGAATATTCTCTTGCACAAAGAAAAGGCTGTGCAGTGGTGTTGAAAAACCTGGATGTCTACTTAGTGTTGAGTCAAAGCTGGCTCAGGTTCTCAGATGGAGGCACTCCAATGTGTTTCATAGTGACAGTGATACTCCGTGAATGATGTGACTTTTCACTATGCCTGGGAAATTGGCAACATGCAGCTCTGTGTTAGCCAGTGTAAGTAAATACGCACTGAGTCAGTATTAACTGGTGGAGGTTCTTTTTCATCTTGTGTATGCTCTTGAAAGATCTCATAAAAGCTGGAAAGTTTTCATAGACTTTCAAGAGCCAGAATTCACTGTGAAAGCCCTAATGGCTCTTCCCTTCTTGAAAATAAACCAGCCTCCCACTCCAAGTGAATTTTTCCTTCCTTACTGTTCTTGTGCTGACTCATTTTATCCCTGTCAATTATATAAATGGATTTGTCTTTCTGAAGGATGAGCATTTGTATCTCTATACCTGTTATTATCCTTAGGCCCAGGTCCACAAAGCAACTTAGGTTTTGCCATGTGTTTGGGTTAGGCACGCAGCTCCAAGATCAGATAAGACAATTTGGTCAGGGTATCCAAGTTTACTTCAACTCTCATCTCTTTGCTGTGTGGTATCCCAAAAGGCATCTGCTGTAGAGAAATACTGAACAGAATTACAATGGAAGGGAGCAGTGATAAAAGGAGCCTAGAGAGACAGATATTCAGGCTTTCTCTTTGGTAGGAGAATGCCCTTTTCACTGAAGTCCACTCCTGTCCCCTCTCCTGCCTGTACTTTTTGGTCTGCCTGTGGGAGAACTGGGGAATGGAAAAAGATATTCTAAAGCAATTTTCCCTCTTCCTGACAGTCTAATTATTACATGTAAAGCATGAAGAACTAGATCATCTCCTTTGCTGACAGTTTAGTTTCATTCAGAAATAATCTAAATGCTGTGCACTGTGCTGACCTTGGGATAAAGATGCTTACTAGATCAATGTCCTCAGGGATTTAGATGAGAGCATGTCTAACTAACAAATCGGAAACAGGTGGAAGAAATAAAAATGCAGTATGAGTGTCAGCACAGGTCAAACACTGGTGCTCACTGGCTTGCATAAGAGCAGAACTTAGGAAGCTGAGGAGTAAATACCTAGTGTATCTCTTGTGAACCTGTAAATGTTAGACATCTAAATTCTACAAAAGTGAAAATTAATTTTAGAAAACCTTTTGAGTATGGACATCACTCTATCTCTTCTCTTTATACACAGTGAAATAATGCAATGAGATTCTAGTCTCATGAAATATGAGCCATTGCTTTAGAGAGGTATGGCTTTTCTTAACTGGAGTACTTGCAGAATAAGGTTCAGCAGTCTACAGGTAAGATGTGAAATTTTGCTTCGTGGTTGAACATTTGCCTTGGTTCTGGTTTGGGAATTCCTCTCATAGCATATGGCTAAGCTAGGAGACTCCCTGCCTCAGGACTGTTTGCACAGGTTTAAAAGGCAAATGGATAAAGTAATTGAGGAAAGAAATCCATGAAAAGTTATTAAATACATAGGCAGCACTTCTGGTGCAGGAGAATCAAAATTACTGTGTCTGTCTCTTCCCTTTCCCTCAGTCACGACATTTTTGCCCTGTTTTCTTACTTTTTCTGAGTCACTTGCTGCTGGCTGTTTCAGAAAGATCCAATTCTAGATGGATCCTTAGATGCACCCTCTGCAACAGTTTGTACCTTTCTGTGGAAGAGAAGCTTCAGACCAAGAGCCAATTGTAAAGCAGCAGTACAAGCAATTTTCAGTGTAAGTACACTTACAGCAGTTTCCCTTTGACTTAACTCTTGACTTCAAGTCTTGATATGTCCTAGTGCGAGATCACACTAAGGCATGCTTACTTCCTTCAGGAACAACACAATCTACCAGAAAAGTCAAAGGAGATAGAGAAAATGAGTAATTCTATAGGAAAAATGTTTAGAAAGATCAGTTAGGACTGTGGTAACCACTGGATTGGTTTTTTAGAGTTAAATTCAAAGAAACTTATTTATGTAAACATTCTAACAGTTCAGGGAGAATTCATTCTGCATTATTCTTTCTCAGACTGGTTGGTTCCTATACTGTGAAATAAACTTTTTTTTTTTTTAATGAGTACTTTCAAAAGAAATCAATACAATATATGCTTATGTGCTTATAAAGTCTCACTCAAGTTTACTCAATCTGCTGATTATAAATTGTTTCAAATTAGACTTCTAAGATGCACTGACATGATAAATGTGTCAGTATTTCCATAATAGTTATCACATCATTTTTGAAGATCTGTTGATCCTTTAGCACTTGATACAGCTTTAAACAGCAGGAATTCCACTGACTATATTTTTGTAATCCTATTACAGAGACACTGCATCTTAAGAATTTTTTTAAACATTTTCCTCAGCTGTTTTTCCCTTATGAATACTTTCTCCTCTTTTATTTTACCTTTTTATTTTCTGAATAAACATTTAACAGCTGAATGTACTTTTCTCTGCTTATATTGTATATTGATTATTCTTTGCCCTCAACTTGTTCTAAACATTAATAATGAAGATTTTTTCTTTTACTAATGACACTATCAATCTTTAATCCTTATGCAATAAAACAAATTTGTCTTCTAAGCATCAAAGATATATTTCTGTAGTCACTTATAAAACAGATTTTAACATCTTGCACAAATCTGCCTATTGATTAAGTTCTACTCAAAGTAGTCTCAGAGAAGCCGTACTTTAAAATGTTGTTAAAAATTCACCAAATAAGTGGACTGTAAGTCTTACTGCACTAATGCAGGCCAACAGTTGGTGTCCTATTGTGCTAAATGCTTTGAAAACACAATGAAATCAAAGTTCTCTGAGCCAAACAATTTATGTTTAAAAGAGATGATACCCATCAGTAAGTGTTCCAAGAGCAGATTGCTGGGTATCTCAAAACTGTTGCCAACCAATACATTAACTGACTTGGTGCTGTGCCTCAAGGCTGGAAACACTGTGTTCAGTGCTACAGTGCTTCATGGGATTGGCCAGGATGTTCAGGAAAGACCATTTCTTGCTTTGGATCAGGCTTTTCTGTTCCTTGTGCAGGGAACATCTACACTGGGGGATGTTCTGATAAATCTAAGAGGCGTGATAGTTGGAGGAGACAGTCACCTTGCTTTCACTCTGTTGCACAATTTGCTATGGACTGTAGTGGAATCTAAAGCGGTGTTCTGGCATCCATCATTCTGGAAAGGGAAAGAATGTTTGATATTTGCTTAGATCTTGATAGTAATTGAAAGTAAATGAAATGTTTGAAGTGAAAAAAAAAGAAAAAGAAACATTGAGCAATTTAGGTTGAAGGAGCCTTCTGGAAGTCATGTAGTCCAACTCCTGCTCAAAGCAGATACAGCCAGATCAAATGGCAATGGGTCTTGTCCAGTCCAGTTTTAAATGTCTCCAAGGATGGAGATTTCACATCCTCTCTAAGCAACTTGACCTAGCTCATGGTGAAAAAAATTCCTTGTATCCGGATTTTCCCGTATTGCATCCGGACACATTCCCTCTCGCCATTATCTCTGTGCACCTCCAAGAAGAGTCTGGATCCATCATCTCTAAAGGCTTCCTTTAGGTATTTGCATGGACCAGTATAGGCAAGTATGACAGTTTGGCATTTGAAAGAAACATGCTGGAACAGAACCAAATAACAGTAAATAACATCTTGGATGATTTATTTGTTTGTTTTCCACACTGATTCTAAAGGTTCACAGAAATTTCTGTACAGCCAGTCCCATGAAAACCACAGAGTGAAAGAAGAACTCTGTAATTTTCAGTCTGGCCTTGTGCATAACAAGAATAACCCAACTAAAATACCATAGGCAGCGGAAAGATAGTTAAACCACTCTGTAATTGACCTCGAGAAGATCTCTCTAATACAACCACTGAAGGCCATAGATTAAAACTGCCCCTGGGGCATTCTGATAAAAATTGTATGTATTTGGGTTGGGTATGGAATAGGAAGGACACTGCTAAAAGCATAGGCACTGCTGCAGTCTGTAGGGCAGCTCAGTGCTATTCATTGACAAAAGAGGTTTGAGATAGACCAAGGGTTTCAATAGTCCTTGTAGCAACTTGGCATCAGAAGGGACAAAAAATGGTGTACAGCCCCCTCCCTGCCTTGTACTTGTTCTGTGGACTGTAAGTGTCAGAATGGTGTATTTCAAGAACAGTCTTCTGGGAAAGGAATCCACTTCATTTGCTTTCCCATGGAGATTTCACACAAACAGACATTAAAACTTGAAATGTGTGTTATTTTAAATAGGAAAAATCAAGGGAAAACATATCCTGACAATCCATCACATACGTGTTACATCTCACGAAGGAGGAACAGCGTTTCCCTCCCTTGATACCCCCTTAGAGCTTACAGTGCACAAGTAGAACATGTCATGGCATTAGTAGCCCTTGTGGAGGTCAGATTTGATAGGTGTGGCTGGAGCTGAAGTGCTCCTTTGCTGCGCCAAAGCAAAAAGAACCCTTTGGGACCAGTGAAACAAGGAAATAAGATACTCTAACCAAGTGATCTCTTCAAAACCACCCTCTGAGAAAGATACTGGACTATGACTCCTATTTTTAGTGAGGAATCATATTTAAAGTCTAATGTTAATCTATTCTCTTGGCCAGTTAATATCAAACATAATTAGTGCTAGATGTTTATATAAAAACCCCAACAACTGCAGTGAGGTTTTGGGAGGTGGCTGCAACTGGGCTTTGACATGTCTGGGGATTTCTCTGCTTGGCTGTTGATCAAAATCATAACATTTTGCCAAAGTGCCATTTGATTGCGGAAATAAACTATTCCTTCCTTTTCAGAGCTGTAGCTAAACTACTGCTTGGAATATAAAATGCTAATATGTAGTTAATAAAACAAGTGATCTAAGAGGCAAGAGTAATACTAAATATTCCTATCACAAAGGCTTAAGGGTTTGTGAAGCCCAGATATTTAGCTGCATTTGTTCATTATGTCCACCAATATTTTCCACTCTCCTTACAATTAAAATATTCTGGGAACAATACACATTAATCTTTAAGCTGTATGTACTCAGAATAGTTGCTTACATGCATACGTATTTATATATATACACGCATTTAAATTTTTTCTCAGACTGTCTTTCTAGTTTTATGAATCATAAAAGTACTGTTCCTTAGGGATTCCTGTGAAACTTCTCTACCCCTTACTTGTTCCTCTTGCTCTAGCATAAGAAAATACCCACGATCACTTCTTTGATCAAAAACATAACTACTTCTGCTACTGAATATATCCAGGAAGACAATTCATTTGGCTTTTTTTTTTTCCCAAGCTGAGTGCTTCTGGAACCTGGCTGTGATTAAAGCTGTCTCTTGAGTACATCAGGAAGGTTTTTAACACAGTTTACAGATCAGAGAAAAAGGGTGTCTCACTCTGAGAGTCACAGTGATTATGAATTTGGGAATCAACTAAGGGTTTACAGATTATTTAGCCAATAATGATTGATTATCATTTTGTGTCCTCTCAGGTGGAAATCCTTGATTGGGAGACAAAGAAACAGCTATGCTTCCTAGATAAGGTAAAACAAAAATCTGTTTAATAGGTGACTTTTTTAGAAATTACTAACTTTTCTTAAGTAGTGTTTATGAAGTGTATTTAGTCTCCTGGTAGCCTTTCCTTGGCCATTTGCAACGATTATGCTAACTTCATACTGACTACGTTGTACTTCAGCCCTTTTCCAGAAGGAGCTTTTGGCCAAAAAGGACAACTTCAGTTGCTTTACTAAGAGGGTGCCAGTTGTGTGGTACTCAGAAGCCATCAAATTGCCACTGCTGTAGTAGTAACTCTTGATCACTGCTAGAGAATCTGCCTCTGAAACAGGTGTCAAAATTTTTTTTTGGTGTCAGTTCTTTGAATCCTTCATACCAAGGCTAGACATCTAGAAATAGTTACATCGTCTAAGTCACATTTCTATTTGGCTTAATAGACTTACATGTAGTAGTTGTCTTTCAGAATATGCATCTTACATTTACAATATTTTTGTTGCCTAGGTGGAACCAAATGCTACAATTAGAGAGATCAGATTGATGTTCCATAAATTATGTGAGTATAACTTCCGCAGCAGCTTGCATCACATCAGAATATCCAGTACATAAACAGGAAAGAAATACATAATTTGAAACATGATAGACACACACATAATGCTGATAACCTGTGCATGAATGTGATCACAGTGAAATTGCAGTTAATTTATTTCATCCTATCCTGATACATCTTTATATTTTTTTCTGCTGCGTAAATTATCACCTATATTAGTGTTGAAGTTCAGCTTGTTATATTGTGTTCATTACAGTAGTGGATGATCTAAACTGAACATTGTATATCACACAATTCTGTATGGTCTTACAGATCCTCGGTGGTATCCAGCAAGGCAGTCAATAAAACTTGATCCAAGTAAGTACTTGTGAGGTCAGGAGGAACTAAACTCTGAGCAGGGGCCTGGCATGAAAGGTGTACTTAAGGCTATTAGCACTTAAGAATCAGTTTCCAGCTATGTTAATTAGCACTATGAAGGCTGAAGAAAATCCAGAACAAATACAATTCTTTGGAAGTAAACACAGTTCCACCCTGGTGTTTGGTAATTAAGTCAGGAGTTTGCACATTGTTCCAATGCACTTTCTAACTATTGAACACTGTTGCTTTCCAAACAGGCAGCACAGGATCTAGATACTCACTTCCCTTAGCTGCAGTGAAATGATCTCCATGATGATGCTCAGCTTGGAGTACCAAAAAGGGCTGTGAGTTTGAGCTATGAATTTACATAATCCTCTGCTGTCAGACAGGAGTTACAGTTCTTTTGAGGGAAGCTAATGCAGAACACATTGCCGTGGACGTAGCAATTGCTGACAGCTGGCTGACTTCATTAATACAGTTGTAGGTATTGCTACTAGAAGCCTCTTAACGTGGCCTGAGTGCACAAAAGAAGGTCTTAATTGCCAAACTGTGTTCATCTTAGCTAAAATGTAGCACTTTCTTCCTTTGCTTTCATTAAAGATAATTTTATTTAATAAGTCCCTTGAAATTATGCTGATAAAGATTTACTCACTGTGTAAAATCTATCCATGGAAAACAGATATATGATTATCTTGTTTCCTTCTTTGAAGGTCTCCCTTGTCAGATTCCTCTATGAATTTACATAGTGAGACTTGCCATGAGAAAATGCTGGCCTTCTGGAGATTCCTCCAAATCTAGGCATTAAAAGGTCAGGTTTTGTGAAATCACCTCCTAGCTGGTTGGTTGGGAAAAGAAAGCCAATGAAAATTTCTATAGGAGAGTTTTCCGATCACATCTTATCCTATCTTCTGTTTGATGATGAGCAATGAGAAGTGCAGAAGAGAGAGGAGAGAGACAGGTGCAGCTGACTAGGAGGTCACTGTACTGTGATAACGGGCATTGACCCATCAACAAATTCTGCTGTTAGCAGCAATGAAGCAAGTCTATTAGACTAGGCAGGCACATAGGACTGAGAATTCTCTTAACTGTTTTGGTGTGAATAGAGGATCCATGCTTATATGTGATTACAGGGATAAATAAAAATTAAGTATAAATATTCTTAGTCTGTTTATTGAGATTCCAATAAACCCACATCACATCAAGGAGTCTCATAGATTGGTTAATGCACCATATAAAGCTAGTATGCTACCAAAGTGGACTTGAATTTCACTAAGATGTAATTCTTTCCTTCTCAGAAGGAAAGTCCCTGAGGGATGAAGAAATCCTGCAGCACCTCCCTGTTGGCACAACTGCTACCTTATACTTTAAAGATTTAGGGCCACAGATAGGATGGACTACGGTGAGCTCTGCTTCAAGTCTGAGCCATTTTAATGGCTAGTTTTCCATAGTTAATCCTTACATCACTTTTTGTTTCTCTCCAATATTTCTGCATGACGTCTGCTCTGATAGTGGATTCAGGCAATGAATCCTCATTGCTTCAGTTCATTTAATAAGGGAAAGCCGTAACAGTTTGAATGCCTATTTAGTTCCCTGAGAGAGCAGCAGTGCCTGCTGCAGAGTAGGTTGGCTCCACATAACTAAGATGCAGGTTGTAAAATGGATGTCTGCTGCAAAATCATTAGGAACTAGGTATGTAAATGCCTTTGGCAATCTGCTTCACAGGACCTGTGTACCTCCTGACAAAATTAGGATTATACTTCTATGAGTTTGTCCTACAAAGAGGCATGGGAGTAACTTCACATGTCAGTACTTGAAGTGACTTCAACAATAAAATGCATAAAAGTAAGATTAGTTGCTGTCTGCATGTGACTGTGTCCCAGGATGCCAGTGACAGGCTAATGACAGCTGATAATTTCTGCAACATTAGCAGCCATCCACAAAGACCTTGCATATTTACTGTCTTAGCTCAAATGCAAATTTTATCACAACTCACTTGGCAGGCAACCCAGCACTGCTGTTTATGCAGTGAGGTGACCAATGACCCTCCCAGCTCTCTAGAAGGTCCTTGCTGCACAGTATTACACTAGTTCCAATGAACAGCACAACATCAAGGGAAAAGTACCTTGTAATTTAACGGCATATTTACCATTTATTGGCTATGAGACATTAATAAAATCTTGTGTTGATTACAAATAGCAAAGACAACATTAATAGGAGGTAAAATTAAAAAAAAAATGTTCTGCAAGACTGAGTCTTCTCGTCATTACTTTAGATGCAATGCTGATGAATCAAGCAGCTATTACTCAATCCAAAAAGACAGGAATACAGGCAAAACCTTCTAATGGCAGTGTAGACTTCCAGACACACGTGCATTAATTTATACCAAAATATCACAGTGCAGAGTAACACCAGGCTTCTGTCATTTCATAATCTGTCTTTTACCTTCTACTCTCCCTGCCCTCCAAGGTACTTCATTCAAATATAAGACAAGAAATACTTCAGTATTATCAAATCAAAAAGATGAACTTCTCATCTGCAAGCAAACCCAATCTTTGCCAGAGAAAATGCTGATCGTAAAAGAAGTCAATAACCCAACTTTTCTGAATATCAAAACAACTCTAAACACACTAGAGAACTGGGATTGTTTGGGTTTCTTTTTTTGTTTGGTTTGTTTTGTTGTTGGGTTTTTGTTTGTTTGGTTGGTTTTTTTGTGATAGACGTACAATCAATTTCCCTTCTTTCTCCGTAAGTGAGGTATGAGCCTGCCTTCCTCACTTAAAGAAGTGTGGAAAATTCAGCTATTAATATTTGTTCAAAGTTAACTTCAATTTAAAGTGATGTTCCTAAGAAATACACACCTTTCTGAAATGAAATCAATTTCGAGAATAGCTTCTTTGGTTTCTTGTATTTTTTTTTTCTTTTTATTTTCCTCTTAGTATTCCAATTAAAGCTCGTCTGAACATAGAATGAAATTATTGTTTCCCAGGACAACTGCTGTGCTAACTGTTCACACAGATGGGGTCACTGTGAATACTTACGAGCTGTGTTTCCAGTTTAAACAAAATTCATTCAGTAGAAGCAGAACTCCTATTTCTCAAGACAAATTCTTCACCAAATTTCCCTTTAAACCAAAATAAAGCAACAGTTTTTGAGTGCAAGAGAAGGGTGAGAGCTGCATAAATGTAACATGCATGCATATTTGTCATGATCTCTGGGCTTCCGTTATTATCTTTTCATACCTATACTGTGTCTGCTGCACTGGCAATGGCTCTTTGAATGCAACTGAGGCAAATCATTACAAAATATTTATGTGCATGGCTACCAGTTTCATAGCCCAAGCCCAAACCTTCTACTCCCTCCCTGCCTCTCTTAATGCCATCCTGGATGCGTGGAGGTGTTTATCCCACTGCATTACTTATCACAAAGAAACCAAAGCAAAACCATCATCTAATTCAGCTGTCTAATTATTTTCTCTCTTTTTGCAGGTGTTTTTGATAGAATATACAGGCCCATTGTTCATCTATTTTCTGTTTTATTTCCGCATGACTTTTGTCTATGGACTGGATGAGAGGTTTACATCAAGTCCGCACCCAGTAGTTAAGTAAGTTCGTTTGCAGGCCTGAGCAGTATTTCATGTAGTCTTATTCCAAATGTCTTGCCACACTTGATTTTTTAAGCACTCTTAAATGCTTTTGTCTTGCTGTTTCTAGCTTGGCATGTATCTGCCATTCTTTCCACTACATCAAAAGGTTGATTGAAACAGTATTTGTTCATCGGTTCTCCCGTGGGACTATGCCACTGAGGAATATTGTGAAGGTAAATTGTGTCAGAATCTATCCATAGCTGCTCTTACAAATCCAGCCTAGCCAGTCTATGCTCTGCCTCTGCACCACAGACTTTTTTGTGTGGCTTTTGTAGCAGCGCACAGCAAATCTCACCCATAAAGCTGCAGTTCTTTCAGAAGATTTCTTAATGTCACTATTGTATAACCCACATGCTGTCATACTGTTACTATTATAGAAGTGTCATTACTTTTTAGAATTTTAAACCTTCAGCATACCCTTCCTTTTCACTCAGCTAGCTCCTTGGGTGTGAAGGTTTTAGTAACAAGTTAACTTTAAAGGTAGCACAGGCAGGCACAGTGGTGGGAGAGCTGCTTTTTTTTTTTTTTTTTTAAATATTTATGTAACAGTCATTGTATATCTGCTTTGCCCTTAAATTTCTCTTTGTTGTTAAGGAACTGTTAATTTACCTTTGATCTGCTGCAAAGCAGCTTAGTTGTTCTACATTTTCTTCTCCACAGGAGCATTCCCTAATGTCACCAGTGCTGCTGTGGCACAGAGCAGGTGTTGGGATGCAGGCTCTGTTTCTTGGGTGTCTGAGAAGTAGTACAGTGACTGCATGGTTATGCATAGGCTGTAGTTATTTTACAAATGTTTGCAACAGAGTACACACTAGTAGTCAAAGGTACACCATATTCTAAGGAAGACCAGAGATTATCAACTGGAAGAGCATTTGGGAATTTTAACATTTGGGATTTAGACAGTTCCTTGTAATTTGCACCATGGCAGTGATACTTCTAGCAGCTGAAGCTCTACCTTGTGGCTAACTCCTTACAGCTGTCCAGTGGCTCTGGTCCTTTGGTGATAGCTTCATGCTTTCAAAAAGGGAAGGTCTGTAGTGGAGCAGTGGCCCTTCGAAAGAATCCTCCCCAGAAATTTATTGAGCTTTCTGCAGCACAGGTTGTTAAAAGGTTCACAGATCTTGTTCTTGACACAACAGATCTTGCAGATCTCTTGTTCTTGACACAACAGTAGCTAATGCATGCTAAACAGCAGATAAATGAGCAACTTTACCTTGAAAAAACAATCAGTGTGATAATTCTTTTTCTCACTGCCATCTCTGACAATACTTGCTCCTTTCAGACCATACAAACTCTTGTTGCTAAAATTGACATTTGTACCAGTCATTCTGATCATTCTGACCTCTTTTCCATCTTCTCAGGTTGGTGGTGCTTGCTTTCATCTGTAAAGTTGCTCACAGTTCTTATTCTACCTGCTTAGCAATGCTTGGGTTTGATTTGCTTTTATAATTTCATTGGCCTCGGTGGTGTTACTCCAAAATTGTGCCAGTGTGAAAAATATCACACCCTTTTTAAGTTTTTCCATCACATAAAAGTGGTAGACAAAGCTTCTTGCTTTCAGTGTTTGATCACGTACACAGCAGATACAGATAGCTTATTTCCTAAGTGCAGTGGAATGCTACATGTACAAGAGACACTTTAGTTTCAATAAGCAGAAGTCTGAGATGGGAATTGATGAGAGGTGTGATTTTAATCCTTTTTTCCCAAATGAAACTAGGAATAAATTATGCCCTACAATGGAGCAGCTTCACCAAAAGCAGTGCATACTAACATAGTATAATTTTTTCTAAGATGTGATTTTTCTAGGCATGGACAGGTAGAATACCTGCTTTATCTGGACCTAATAACTCCTTTAGGGTGAATAAGATAGGGATAAATACAAAAATTGCATGGTGATAAAGGAACTAATTAAAAGAAAGACAATTATGGTTGTGCCAGAAAAGGATCTGTCAGACCTTTAATAATAGGGAAGTATCAGTAGAATTCCTCAAAGATTAGTCTCATGATTGGTCTTTCATGGTCTTTCTTTACCCATGAACATTTTCGTGAGTAAAAAGAAGGGATATCATCACTTTGTAGAAAAACATCTGGAGGAAAGAAAACATTAGATCTAAATAAATACCGTTTAAACCAGAAGACAATATAAGAAGACAAACAGAAGGGTACATGCTGGTCATGAATAAACATAGGTAGGACATGAAGAACTAGAGATTGTCAATTGCAGTAGAGAAGACAAAAATCCTAACCATAAGTTTGGGAACTTAGGAATAATTTATTTATGAGATCCCTGCAATATCTGAACTTGACCCACAGCATTATAAGAGATTGTTGTAAAGCTTTATTATTCAAGAGTCACAGAAACTCTTTCTTTCTTTCAAGCGAGTTTATGAAGGCTGTATGTTCCTATCTGAACCTCACTGGAGGCATTTGTATGAGCAATAAGGATTCAAGTGGCAGCTGGACATTCACAGTGTTACTGCTAAGGTCCTTACCAGTGATAGACCCCACTCATTTTAAATCTCCTTTTCTTATAACTGAGGAATACTCTTGCAGTAAATCATGTTCTTTGGCTGAATAGTACTTGTTCAGTTTAATTACATGTATTGCTGGGGACTGAGCCACAATAATTCATTTATTTAATTTTTCTTTACTGAAATCCATTGCCATATGTTCCATCCTGTGCCAAGCCCTGAAGCTAGGAGAAGGTTTTTCTGAAGATGCCATTCCAAGATTACAAGAAACTATTTCCACCTAAGTTTGTACAGCAGTTATTAAACTGTAAGTGCCAGTTGAAGAAGCTAGTGTTAGGGAGGAAGCAGTAGTTTATGGATAGGACACTACCTATATTGGCCCCCACTGGAATCACTCTTTTGGTTCTGCTGCATTTCCTGGGGGAAAATGAAGTCATCACAGGGAAGTTATTTAATTTTCTGCTCATTTGTCCCACCTGATTTGTAATTACTGGTTAATAATTTGCTCTTTCTCATCAGTTATCTCTTATATAATCTCAGAGCAAGGACATACTATGTGCTTGTATTACAGCATACCCAAAAGGGTGTCCATTTTGTCTGAGGTCTCTGGGCACTGCAGTGGTTCAATTAACCCTGAGAAGAAAGTGGAAATGCAACTGAATGTTTGATACAACTGTTTGTGGCAGATGAGGGGGCACCAGCATTTTCAGAAAAATGCACCATCAGACACTGCAGTCAGCTAGTGCAGGTTGGAGATGCTGAGGTAATCACTTTTGCAGGGTATTATTGCTAGAAATGCAGTTCTGGTATATACAGGGGGGAAAGACTGCAAAATTCAAAGCAAAAAAAAAAGTTAAACCAGTCAGGACAGTAAAAAATGCAGCCTTGGATGGGATTTTTGCCTGCATGAGCAGGAAAGGAAGCTGTGAAGGAGAAAGCAGAAACACCTAGAAATGTCTAAGGTATAGGAACCTAATTGGAAGGCCAAGAAAAAGAAAGGACCAGAGAGCATAAGAGGACCTTTACCAGAAAGAGTAGGAGGATCAGAGTTTTACTCAAAATTGAAAGTAGGATGCAAGGAAAGATAAGGCAAAGAAAAGAAGAGGAGAAGTGGGGAAAGGAAAATAAAGAGCTCAGTTGTGGTCTTGCTGAAGTCCAGGTGATAAACAAACATACCCTAAAACATTAAAAACTGAGGCACTAGGTTGGGTAAAAGAAGACTCAACTGATGAGAGGCAAATGTATTAGCTGTCAATGAGGGTTAAAGTCTGTCTGCAAGAGAATGGCACCTAGAGGTCAGAGCACAGAGCAAGAAGAGGAAGGGGCCAAGAAAGGGCCTTCCTCCCACCTACGTATATATAAGGAGGGAGACAATAACATGTCACCAAGATACCAAAGCAGCAATGAGTCAGAAAAAAACCACAGGAGACAGGGCCAAGGAGACCAAATAAGAGATAAAGATTGTTGTTGTAAGTAGTTTTTTCATGGATGAAGTCTGTGAACAAGCACTGAGATTGGTCAGGAGTGAGTCAGTACATCCATTACTGACAGCTGTGTTATCAGAGTTTAGAGAGTGGAAACTGCATCGCAGGAACACAAGGACAGCAGCAAAAGTGACAAACTGAAGAAATCATAGTGAAAGTGCAGAGGAAAGCATCAGGCAGAAAAAGTTAAGGCATAGACAAGAAAGAAAACTGATAGGGTGAAGGAGGAGAGGACAGGAGACTGGGCAGAGCAAAATAATAAGCAGAGAAGAGAGGACAGTGCCCAGATCTGGTCTTACAGTCTCAGGGGTCAGCAAAACAAGTTTCTCTTGAACATACAGTCTGTATGCACTTCAACTTTGCCCAATGGCTTGCCAGACAAGATAAATTTGTTTTCAATCATATGATCATACTTTCTAAAACTGTTTGTAAACTTCAACAGCTCCAAGATATTTTAGAGGGAATCTTAACTCTAGGAGCACTACTTCCTTTCTGTTATTTCCTGTTACCTGCTCCCACCTACTACACTTAGTACTGAATACTTGTTGTATTATCAGCAAGTTGAAGGATTGTCCAATTCATTGTTATCAACAGTCCTTGCAGTCAATATTGGCCTAAAAGATTGTACTAAAACAAAGAAAAATTGCCTGTTTTTCAGAACTGCTTATATTACTGGGGATTTGCAGCTTGGCTTGCATATTACATCAATCATCCTCTTTACACTCCTCCTTGTAAGTAGCAAAACAACCCTCAATGATTTAAGTATTTATGTATGTACTTTCTGTACTAGTACTTATCATATGTAAACTTTTTTTTTAATAGCTTACGGGAAAAAACAGATAAATTTTGCTGTGATCATGTTTCTGGTAGGTTTCTTGCTCTTTCTATAAAATGCTAAAATATCTTGCTTTATTTCTTCTCTCATATGAGTGGAGGAGTGAGTAGGATAAGCAGATACTTAGAACTTGAACATTTGGGACATACTACTAAAGCTGACCGCTTGCATGCAGAACAGGTAAATCTGTCAGTTTTTAACATGATTTTGTACACAAAGGAATATTTTGATTCAGTATCTATTCCAAGACTAGGATATTAATCTACTGGGATGATCTCTCATAGTCTTTAAAAGTTTGTGACACTGTGTTTAAAAGCCAGTGAGTTTGTTTTGTGAACTGTTTATTGAGTGTTAAGAATCACAACAGATCATAAATCTCAGAGAACTAGCCAACTAAGGAAGTATGTTGCTGATAATTTCCAGTGATAGAGTTTCATTTTGCTGAGCTTCAGAACCTATTTTCCTTATGAATCAAAATTCTTCAGTCACTGTTCATTCTCACAATTCTTAGGAACATTTCACACAAGCAGAAGCAATGCTACTGTAGCCAATAAAGATGTACCTCCGTACAAAGATTTTTCCTATGTATGTGTAACTTGTTTAGAACATCAGCTGTTCACTTGCTTTGACAAACGAATCATCAGTGACTGCAGGATCCCAAAGCAGCTTCCCAAAGCAGCAGATTATGTGAGGTCATAATCTATTCACATTTTATAGAGAGACTCCACAACTGAAAGCACAGAGCTGGAAATAAAACTCAGGAACTTGAGCCACTAGTCATTTACTTTAATAGTTATGCATTGCAGACACTGGAGGCTGTCCATAATCTTATAAGTGGGTCATTTCAATACTCTCTCTTCATAATTGATTGGGGAAGCATTCTTTAAAACCAGTGAAGGAAGCTGGGTCAATTACATTTCATGATTCATATCAATTATACTCTAAAGAAGAAAACTTACTTCGAGACCAAACTGTATCTTCCTTGGGATTTTAATAACTTTGGAGAAACCAAGACTATGCAAATAATTTTTAGATGTTTTTAAAGGCATAAGAATGATCAAAAGATAAAGCAAGTCTCTCCCAAGTTTACTTCTATCTCCTGTGGTTTATTTAGTTTTCAAGGGGATTATGTAAGTAGTAAATTTGATCTTTTGGACATGGAGTCCACATTTTCTGAAAAATATAAATATATAACAGAGTATAATATGGACTCATATTTGAATGGAGATGTTTCATCCTTCTGTCAGCAGTCTTGGTTAGGGATATTTATGATGTTTATAATAGATGATTTTCCTTCTCTTAAATATTTTAAAAGACCCCAGGAAATAACAAAAGAAAGAAAAACAAGTAGAAGGGAAGAACTTTTTTAACTCTGTCATACTTTTTCTTGCAGCTGTGTGAAGCTGGAAATTTTTCCATTCATGTTGCACTCAGTGACCTCCGGAGAAATGGTAAAAACTGCATTATCATTTTTCAGTTTTACAGCCAGTCAGTACTCCTTCAGTTACTCTGCTTCAGGAAAGACCTGATCCTGGGGGGCATTGATACCCCTCAGCTGACTGCTGTGGGAGCACGGGTTGCTCAGCACTGTAAAGATTGGATTCTAAGGGAAATCAGACAGTGCAAGGAATCCGACATCAGACTGTTGAACAGCACTTCTTATCTTACTGTAACCTTTATTGTTTTGGGCCGGGTTGTGTTGGGGGAGCAGTTCCATTGGTTCAAAGTTCCACACTGCCAGTGCCAAAGGAAACAGTGCTGGTACAAGTTATGTTTTGGTGAGCAAGGGAAAGTTCCCTCACAGTTATCCTATTCCTTCTTGTGAGTCCAGAGGACATCCTGTCTTCCCACGTCCTGTTTGTCCCTCTGGCAGTCATGAGACACAGAAGTAGGCAGTTGGGTTGTCTTTACAGGAAACAATATATTTAGGAGTATGAATATTTTGTGATTTGTTTTCTAATCTATAGGATCCAAAACCCGTAAGATCCCATATCCAACAAAGAATCCTTTCACATGGCTGTTTTTCTTTGTATCTTGCCCTAACTATACATATGAGGTATGTATTTTCAAACAAGATGTTCAGATTTTAGTTTTGCTAAATATATTTTTGTTTCTTTTAGAATGTTTAACATGGAAGAAACCTCTGAAACCATTCAGCTCAATACATTTCCCCTCCTTCCCTAAACCCCATGAAATCAGATTGTGGACAGGAATTTGTCTGCTCTTCCTCCCATCCCTTGAGTCAGTACTGATGTGACTAACCTTACACACACAGCCCTGACCCTGGGCCAGTGTTGCTGTGTGGCTGCTAGATAAGACAGATACACTGTAAAGTGGGCAAATTTTACAACCAGGAACAGAGAGATTGCCACTGGACATGTGTTGCAATGGGGGGATGGAGGTGTCTGGTGGATTTATAACATAAGAGCCTAGCAATATCACTGCAGGCAGGAAGATAGTGGTCAGACAAATAGAAGATATTGTGATAGAGAAAACAAGCTGAAGTCTTCTTCCCCATTTTCCTAAGTTACACAACCACTTGTGTTGGTGGTGACCGCTTTAGAAGCTGGAATAGTTTATCATTTCATATTCCTTAATCAGGAGCTAAACTCCTGAGTTCAAAAGCAGATAAAGTCAGTGCAACTCAGTCTAATGTTCATTCTTTCACAGAAGGACAATGTCAGGTTTTAAATTCAGTGGAGATTAACAGATGTTAATGAGAACAGCATTGGGCCTTGGACTATAGAAAGTTACTATTCCTAATACTGATGGAGGTCTGACAAATACAAATTAGGCAGAGAAACAGAAAGGACACTGTTTTAATGCTTAAAATTTTGTCATTGTAATAGCTATGGAAGCAAATATGAAGGTTTTGTTTGTGGTAATAAGGCACTGTTCACCTTTTTGGCTAAAGGTTATTAACAGTAGAAATTGATCTGGCTGACCTTGATTTTTTTATTTACCTATACTAGGACAAGGTTATTTTGATCAATAGAGAGATAAATGCAAATGCTGTCACCAGAAATATTTTAAATTTCCTTGGCCAAAACAGGTGGGGACCTGGATCAGTTTCACTATCATGACTCAGTGTGTTCCAGGTGAGTAATGTTTTGGTGTACTTCAACCTGAAATGATGTCAGCAACAAGGGCATGTTTTAAATCTGATAATGAAATGTATCTTTTTTTCCCTTCCTTCCAGTGGGGTTGTTCACCTTGCTTTGCTTCATTCAGATGACAATCTGGGCAAAGGATAAACATTGCACCTACCTACGAGAATTCAAGGATTATCCAAGTCACAGAATGCCAATTATTCCCTTTTTGTTGTAAGAAAAGAAGGCTTAATTTGAATATTGCAAAGAACTTCAAGAAGAAAAACCTCAAAAATGTCCTGCCAAATAAATGAATTAATTAAAAGGATTTTGGTGCATGTTGAATCTCCACTGCTAAGGGAAATTGTATGCACTTGAAAGCTACACTTCCTTACATTCAAGAATTCTCAACTCAGAAGCACCTTGAAAAATAAGGCTTCGTTGCACAGCTGCAAAAGAAAGCCCCTGCAGTTCACTGTAACCTGACTTAGATTTTTCTGTGCTAGTCTATTTAGATTGATGGATCAGAAATACTGAGAAGTCTGTGCTGAAAAGCAGCTCCAAATTTAGCGGTGGCATTCTGCAAGACAGAAGTACAGTGGAACGAGGACACACCAGCTAACTACTAGAGCTCAGTTCAGCCAGCATGGCCAGCTGGCCTCAAGACAGTTGCATGATCTGCCTTCTTTGACATGAAGAGAGTGTGCTGCCTGGAGGCAGGTGCTTTGTAACAGATAACATTACCAAAGAATATGAATGGTTCTTGGAATAAGGAAATAGGCAATATCTCAAAAACCCTAATTTGCCAAAAGAGTCTGAAATAAGAAGTATTTATAGTATTTGTGAATGAAATATCCTGTGCTGGGGGTTTTTGTTCATTTTTGGTCTTCTTCATTAGTAAATTGCGTGCTAGTAAATAAGATTCAGAAGCAATCTAACCTATGCCATATCTTTGATATCTGGCCTGTTTTGATATAACATCTCCTTATGATACTAATGGACCTTTTACCTAGCATTTTACATCAGGCTTCTTTGAATAGTTTTTAATACACTTTGTAAATACATGAGGTGACTGCGAGTCCTCCGAATGCTCTTCCTCTTTTCGGAGCCAGGGAGAAAAATCAGCTTCATTTTGGACTTCCTGTGTTTTTTTTGTCACAGGATGTTCTGTGGGACTTAGTTGGGTTTTGTGTAAATTTAGTAAAAAAAGGCTATTGAAATCTATCTGAATGACATTTTAAAGAAGCTGTTTTAGAATATGAAGTGAATGCATACATACTGTTTTGTTTCATAATTAATTTATTTATCTTTAATAGATGTATAGAAAGATTTTTGCAACTATTTGTAAGGGTGAAATATGCAATAAATTCTAGACTATATTTTAAAACCAGTTGAAATAATTATGGCAAAAAGAGAAGGCTACAGCTGGTTGCTGAAGTTTCATAATATTTTGTACAGTACAAAGCAAGAGTGTCCTTATAAAAAAAATCTACATCAATTGAAGAAAAAATCTTTCAGCGCAAAAATACATGACCCAGATTTTAATTCTGTATAACATATTTTAGAGAAGATTTCTTAGAAATGGTTAGATCTGGTAGATAACTGAAGCAATACATCATTATGAATTTGTTTTCAGTATTGTTTTTCTGCTGGTTAAACTGTGAACCAGAGGAAAGACCTAAATGTCAAATGATTTCCCACTGAGTGCAGTGTGGAGTACAAGCAGGTTGAAATTTTCCTTCTGAGGAGGTAGAAAGCATATACCCTATTCACACTTTACACCCACCTAATGTCCAGTCACAGGGAAGAGGAAAAATTTGGTCATGTTTAGTAACACAGATATCTTTCCAGGTCTCTACAAGAAAACCAAACTTTTGGCAGATTTGGACATACTCTCTTTCTTTTATCTCCATTTTGACATTTGGCCTCTATTTGAGGCAACTTGAAGATGAGTATGAGATCATTTTAATTAATTTTTTTTTTTTTAAGCGAGTTTACTGTCTGGGTCTGAGATCTGAATTAATTCTTTTCATTCTTGCTGAGACAACCATCTGTTTTCACTGGCAGTCTGGTGAGACAGTGAAGCAATTTCCCAGGACTAGCTTCATCAGCCAGCACTGTTCTTACCTTGATAGTCCTGTGCACTCAGCATGACAGGAATCTGCTTCTAAGCTGGGCAATGCTCTCTGCGTTGGGACCTGTCTGCTGACTCGTTGACATAAGGGTTAAACAAGAAAAATCTGGCAGCCTGAAAGTACCAAGATAGAGAATCCATCTTTGATTTTATTTATATGTCAACAAGGAGGAATGATACTTCTCTTCTTGTATCTTATAATGGGCTTAATATTAGAGGAAGATTTTATTCTATAGCAAGGACCTGCCTTTGACACTGTCAGCATGTAGTGTTACTGGTAGAGCAGTAGAAGTTGGCTGTTGCTAGGGCTGTTGTTGAGAGCACAGTGCTCAGAAAGGTGCAAAAAATCAGTGTAATACTGAGTGTGGGAACCTTTGCTTTACCCTTGCTCTGCTCTGGTATGGCACATGTTTGCACTGTGCACACACTAAGCCTGGAGATTATAGGAGTAGTCTATGCAACTGCCTGCTGGTGCAGAGCAGGGGACACCTTTGCTTCTCGGCTGGCTCCAGCTGCACGTGGATGCAAAGGAATTTCCTCATCCTCCATCTGCTGTTTAGCAAAGTTCACAAAGACCTGTACAAGGAAAGCAGAAAATGTCACCATGTCTTCAACTGAGATGAGTAAGTGGAATGACTGCTCTGCAGGAAACAGAATGAAAGGGGAATCCACAGGCGTCAACTGAACTGAGACACTGTGTTATCAGCTGGGATCATGAGTTCCTCCTTTATTTTGATAAACTTCCTTGCAACTTCCTTCCTTGCAACTTCCTTCCTTTGGATGTACTTGCTTGCAACTAAAATCCTACTTTTTCTAAAGGAGGAGATGGCTTCAGTCAGGTTGTCATGGTTTGCACAGCATGAGTTTGGTTGTGATAGGAAAGAGGAGACAGATTATTTTAGTAGGAAGGTGAAAGGGAGCCAGGAGTGTCTCTGGCAATCCCACCAAAACCAGCTTTGCATATGTGGACCCTTAGTTACTTAGGAAAGCAGGCAGATGGGGCTAATACCCTCTAGCAAGTAGCTGTTTTGAAAACTCCCAGTGGACTTCCCAGGTTTTGTGTGTCTAATTGCTTCTCACAGTATCTTTGACACAACACAGTCCAAACCTCTTATTTAAAATAAAATGCTATTCTCAGCTCAGTCTCATTCCAAATTGCTGACCTTGCTCAGACTGCTGCTCCTGAAGGAATGAGTTGTGTGACTTCTGTCACCTGGGAAATGCTGTCTTACCAGCTTTCACATGGCACCTATTTACACAGGGAATAAATTAGTGATTCATACTGATACACCCTTCTTGATGAGAGGCCTGGGAATCTTCTCTGAGAAAGAGGTGTGAGGTAATTTTCTACTCCAAACAATTTGGTCCTTCAGTTGTGTAGATACATCCCCATTATGTTGCCTGATTCTCACCAGACAGGCTTTCTCCTGGATGGTTTACTTTTTACTCACCTGATCTAACGTTGTTTGAGACACAGAATATTCTTCAATATGCAAATTTTCCTTATTGGAGATTATTAATCGAAAAATCTTAGCCAGAGAGGAAGAGCAAATCTGATACTGCAGCATGTTGTAGTGTTTCTCTCTCTGTAAACTCCCTGGAAAGTTGATGTGTATGAATTGCTCAGCAGGAGTAGTATCTGGAGGCAGCCCAGACTTTCGAGATTTGATTTTCAGGGTGACAATGTAGCCATCTCCAAACCTGGGAAGGACATGTGGATTTAGGAGTTGGATGAAGAGGTGGTTTCGTCATTCAGGAAGGAAATTAGTTTTCTACAGCTATGAAAACAATAACAGTATCTGAGAGATACTGCATAACATCCAGCTTTTTAGGAAGCCCTGTATTTGTCCTGCAGAAGTGGTATGTAGCATAACAGAGTTGAAATGAGATCTGGTCAGATTGTCTAATGTACGACAGAGCTTAACCCAGAAATAGGTCTGGTTAAACATTGAATTGCTTGTATTAAGAATGGTACATGTCACATACACTAAGTTTTCCCATTAAAAACCACCATAAAAATATTCTACTTACTTGTATTTTAGCTCCTGAATTGTGCCTAGGCATTTGAAGGTACCTTGTACCATGATGGCCAAACGAGTACAGAGGGCTTCACATTCTTCCATACTTTGAAAATAGAGAACAGATATTTGAGATAAATGCCAGCAGATGAACTTCAGCTGCTTTTGGATTCTGAATTCTAACTGTTTTTACCTGTGTGAGGTTAGAACCACTGCTCGCCCATCTCTGAGCACACCAACAATAGAGTCCCACAGGAGGCGCCGGGACTGAGGATCCATTCCGGTGGTTGGTTCATCCTGTAATGGAAATGTTAAGACAATCAGAATCAGATAAAAAAGGGAAAATCTGTTTAGAATCAAGTCAATTTTTGGACCATAGCATATAATTGCTTCTCCACAGTAACCTCTGCCTTGAGAAAGCACATACACCTTGAGAAGCGCATGAGTGAGTGGATACCGAGGGACTTCTTGGCACAAAGCAGTAAGGAAATAATTACAAGGACCTGCAGTAAGAATATAATGCTGTCTGTGTAGGGCATAGCTACAGGGAAGGGAGTGCCTTTTCTGGGCAACAGTGAGTTCTCACCAAGTAGTCTTACTTGCATAAACATACAGGACATTGCTCAATCCAAGAAACTAGTGAAGTCACTCTGATTTACACCAGCAAAGGATCTGATCCTGCATAAATCAGCTAACCCAGTAAGTAACAGAAAATGTAAAAAAAATCTAGAGTAGAAAAATTTTCATTGAACATCTTGTCTTAAGAAATTATGAGAAAGCACTTTATCTAACTGTTTACTACATACAGGCAGAATACATGTAAAGGCATATTAAATGGTACAAGGAACCATGCTACTACAATGTATTAAAACACTTCATAGATTTTACAAAAGTGACTGACTAAAAGTCATAGACATACAAATTAAGGTGGTAGAATATAATTTTTGTAGTAATTTCATATAGAATTTCCCTTTTGATATGCAATTATCTGATCACTTATTTGGCAAGAACTACATTTCAGCATTTGTATAGTTTAGTATAATTTGTAGAATTTATTCCAAAGATATTAAAGGCTGCAAAAGGGTAGCTATCTTCCTCTGTTCTTCTGGATAAAGCAGCCAGGTTTATATGTTGGAAGATCATCTTTTACATCAGTGGCTACACTCTGACAAGAAAAGGCCAACTGAAACTAAACAATGGTTTAAATTCAGATTTTTCTGGATTATAGATTTTTTTCTCAACACATTGAGAAAAATGTTGAAGGTCTTTCTTTTGCAATCACTTGCAATCCATTGGAAACATAGTTATGCATCCCAGTCTATGCCGGAAATTAACTCGAAATTACACTGAAGTAGCTGTAAGCTGCGGGCGGAAAGCAGCTTGCAAGGCCTTTGTAGCTCTTCAGCATGTAGTGTTATGAGATGTTATATTGAACTAGCCCAGGGCTGTGTTTCCATGACACTTACTAGCAAGACGAGTGGTGGGCAGCCTATCAGGGCAATGGCAGTGGAGAGCTTGCGCTTGTTGCCACCACTGTAGGTCCCTGCCAGGTGGTCTGCGTACATAGGAAGTCCCAGCTTCTGGATGCCCCATTCAGCAACCTGTGAGAAAGACCATCTATTTCACACAGCAGCTAATTGCTGAACAGGATTGCTGATACATCCCTCTTCTGGTAGAAACATGACAGTCTGCTGGGTTTTAGCACATTCCTTTTAGAACTGGACCCGAGAAGTACAAAATATTTATGATGATGATGGGACTTCTGACTACCTGAGGGAAAGCCATAAAGCAGCCTCAGCTGTAGACTTCTATCTGTGCAATGATTTAAATTATTTTCTTCTGGAATCTTCTTCATGTTTTCTTTCCTATACATACACAGCTTTAAAGACAAGAGCAAAACAGAAACCATTGCCATTCTGAGTCACAGGAATTGCATCTTTAGCCTTCCACTGTTGGTGCCACGGATTTGCAAGTACCATTAATGCCTGGGAACCTGCATTTGATAGTGTGGTCTTGTTACTTAACTGTCCAAATGACAGAAACCACTCCCAGGACTTCAATACACAGAATAACAAGTCCACTTTGGAAATTCTGGCCCTTGGCATGTTAAGAACACAGTTAATAATCACAAATATCACTGTAGCTATCAAAAGCAAGACTACTTTACCCTCTTGATTTCTTCTGCTGGAACCCCCCGCAAGCGTGCATATAGGTAGAGGTGTTCTCGTCCTGTGAGCAGGTCATCAATGGCATCAAACTGAGGACAGTACCCCATGTTTTGGTGGACTTCAGAAATGTGGGTCAATATACTAGGGAAACAAAGAAAAGAGTTGTAGTTCTGTAGTACTAGCTCTAAGAAAAAGAACAGTTCAAATAAAATCTTTATTTTCTGGGGCAACAACTCTTGTAAGAGGAGAATTAATTCTTCTTGATAAAATGTCCAACTAAAATACCTGTCTGTACATAAGAGCAAGGAGTATATTGTTGCCTTAAGTCAGCTCAGTCCTGGTTAAAAGTGTAAGCCCATTTCCCCTCAACCATTTTCTTGTTAAAGTATAGGCTAACTTAATGAGAAGGTCTTTAAAAAGCCACCCAGGTCTTATTTTTTTAAAACAGTGTTTATTTCTAGAAGAAAAAAAAGCAGTTATTTCAACTCAGAGTGTGGTCACTAGCAACAGACAGGCAGGACACAAGGCTAACACTTCGATGGTAGTAGGAAAAGTACAAAATCACAGAATGGGGGGGCTCTGGAGGTTATCTTGTCCACTGACCCTGCTCGGGCAGAGTCACCTAGAACAGGGTGCTGGCAACGAGAAAGTTACTGTTCAACTCACACCAGTGGACAATCAATCAAATCCCAACTACACCTAACAAGCCAAGGCACACATCCTGGAAGTAAACTAACATAAGTGCATAGCAGATCACACTGTAATAACTTATGACATTGTGCCAGCACTGTGTAAACAAAGATGCTAGAAACAGCCAGAGAAAAATCCCAAAGCTCAGATCAAAATACCCTGTTGGATGGGTTATCTTATGTTTGGGAACTCTTGCCACTAGATATGATTGCCTTGTCCCACTGTTAGCATTACTACAACTTACCCACAGATTTTACAAGAGTGTTAAAGGTATCAAATACAGTTGTGTGTTAGCTGTGATCTCGGTGCCATAGAGCTGCTGGATCATTGAGAGGGTGATCTGGACAGCTCAATGCTGGTAAATGGACTGTCACAGGGTTTTTTTTAAGGTACTTACCTATTGCCAGCCACTACAGCATCTCCAGATGTCACATCAGTATCTCCAGTCAGCATTTTGAATGTTGTTGTTTTGCCAGCGCCATTCACTCCCAAAAGGCCAAAGCACTAAATTGCAAAAGTTATCATATTCTTTAATATTTCCAACTTGCAAATCAGCAGGGGCATAAAATCTGAACTGATCCATGGAATGTAATCTAGTGTTATTGAACAACCTACCTCTCCGGGACGGATGCCAACACAGAGTCTGTCCACTGCAGGCTTGCGTTGACCTGCATAAATCTATATTGATGGAGGGAGGAAAAAAAAGGAAAGTTCCTATTTCAAGACATCTACAGGAATGAAAATCATTTGAACTTTTTAGTTTAATGCTATTGGGATAAGGCAACTTTAGAACTAAAACAGGAGTAAATATTTGTTTCACTCTTCTCAAAATACTACCTTGGTCAGTTCTTGTAATTTTAAGATATCAGTTGTGTTTCCTCCATTCATAATTCTTTTTCTTTCTTCTGCAACATCCTCGTCTTCATTAATAATAGGTGACATGGCAGTCTCAGCAAACCTGGAAAACCCCAAGATACTGACTTGCCCTGGATTCAGTTAGAATAACAGTGTAAAACAGTGGCTAATCTGCTGCCAAAAATGTGACTGGTGGAAGCAGTGGGGTTGAAACGTCACAATGTGACATTGGCTTGAGTATTCCTGCTGTTGGGAGAAGCCTTGACCTTTAAAGTTAATCTCTAAATGCTAAAAAAGGAGGAAATGGCTTGCTCAAAAGAACATGCATTGTCAGTCACTGATATGACAATAACCTGCCCCTTGGCCACAGCTTTCGCTATTTGGCTACTCTCAGTAACTAGTGATGGTTCTTCTACAGAAGTTGAAGTTTTGAGTAGATCTCTTTGCAAGACAGTATTTTTATAATTGTACGAATTGTTGCTCTTGTTGGCAATCTTGAACAGGAGTGAATGACCCACTCACAGCCGGTAGGTGGCTGTTTTCATCAAGGGGGAGGCGCATTTGTAAAGCAAAGAGGGGAAGTTCACAGAATGTCCAGGATTCAGCTGTCCTGTGCCTTAGACTAGAATTGCTGTCTCGGGATGTCAGGCTAGTACCTCATAGTACTAGCTAGTAGCTAGCCTGACTGGTACTGAGGACACTACTGAGGAAACTCTCCTGGTAATTTTATAATCTCACTATTATAGTGTCTTAAACTAAAAAATTACATTAAAATCTTAATTCAAGAAAATTAATTTCTTTAATAAAATATTCTTAAATACTCTTAAGATAATGCAGATTTGTAAATACTTTATTGAATCAGGATATCAATAAATTAAGATCAGCTAAGTAAATAGAAAGCAAAAAAGGCTTAGAGAAAAATTAAGAACAAAAAGAAAAAAAGGATATAGAGAATAACGAAGATAGTCATCCTTTTAATAAAGGAACATTAATAGAACTTTTAGACATACCATCTTGTGGAGAACAAATGGTGTTGCATAAGGAGATTCAGAATGAAGAACACAACTCCTTGAAGAGCCATGGCAACCAGGTTCTTTCCAACAAAGTCCCACTGAAAGGGATCAGAAACATGCTCCTCACCTTTGGAGAAAGAACACCAGAAAGGAAGGTGAAATACTGCTGAAAAACCCCTCTGCTTCTCAGAACAAAAAGCATAATCATAATGATTTACTGTATTTTATTTGCTCATGACCAGGCAATGGTTTTAATTTCCCAGTCTTAGAAAGATTCTTAACAAAATGCATTCCAAGTTCAGCTGCTGCACGAGAGTAAAAATAAATATAATCTCTCTGAATAGACACTAATGTGGATATCATTACACAAAACTTGCATGGATTATGTGAAAATACACACATGTTATGAGTAAAAAACGATGAGTTCTGCTGCATGACTGTTCTTTTAATAAGTTATCTGATATCAAAGACAACCATATCCCAAGAGAATGCATTTGAAGAACAACAGTTGCTTTAAACATTAACTGAGGTATTCAAATGAAATGAAAAAATAAATCCTCCTGTAATGATTTAAGGTCTTCCAAACAAAGGATAAAAAGACACCAGAGTCTGACACTGAATGAATGGGTTCATTTCCAGAGTAGACTACTGGTTGGGCCATGGACTTCTGGCAGCACTATCAGATTCCTTCAGAGAGGGTGAACTTTCATACTCCTCATCCATCTGATGCTGGAAGAGGTGAAAATTTCAGAAACCTCTACTACTTTTCTGAGTTAATCCTTCCAAACATCTCATCCAAGGTCAGGACATGTGACCCTGTCATAACTTGTTTCTTAATTGGCTTTACTTACCAAACCTTGCATATACTTCAGTCACAGCTTGGTTCATGGCCAAGTCAATGAGTCCACGGCCCAAGCAAAAATGTGGGAGGACAAGCAGCACATTTTTCAATGTTTTATTAAACTTTAGCAAAGACTGTAAGAAACAGAAACAACATAATCTGTTTAAATCAGACCTGTTTAAGAAAACATAGCAACCTAAGTGAAAAGTTTTTTGTCATGTCAGAGAAACTGGATGTTCTGTTCTTAAAACAGAGAAAACAGAGTACTTACCAAGTTACACTCAAAGCAACATAAAACACAATCAGCAGAATCCTGGCATACACTGCACCAGGCAAGGTGCTTGTGAAAAACTGGCAATGGGGGGAGAAATTAGTCTTTGTAATGAAGTATTTCCCTATGTAGCAGAGGTAAAGGAATTCTGGTGGTAATATGTAAAGCTGCTATGGGGCTGTGTTTTGGATTTACACTGAAAAAAGGGTTGATAACACAACAGGGATGTTATTTTACAGGGATGTTTAGCTGTTTCCGAGCAGCACTTGCAGAGACAACACCTTTTCTGTGCCTTACCTTACCCCCCTAGCAGGGACGCTGGGGGTGCACAAGGAGTTGGGAGGGGACACCGCTTGGACAGCTGACCCCAACTGACCCAAGGGATATCCCAGACCATATGGAGTCATGCTCAGCACATAATGTTGGGAGAAGAAGAAGAAAGAGGGGAATGTTCCGTTACAGCATTTGTCTTCCAAAGTCATCATTATGTGTGATGGAGCCCCGCTTCCCTGGAGATGGCTGAACATGTGCCTGCCGATGGGAAGGGGTGAATGAATTCCTTGTGTTGCTTGGCTTGTGTGTGCAGCTTTTGCTTTATCTGTTAAACTGTCTTTATTTCAACCTATGAGTTTTCTCACTTTTAATTGTCTGATTCTCTACCCCATTCCATGAGGTGGGGAAGTGGATTGCAGAGTGAGTGAGTGAGTGGCCGTGTGGTGCTTGGTTGACATGGGATTAAGCCGTGACAGTAGTCAGGGCTGCCACAATACTGACAAGTGCTGGTGTCTGGGCGTGACTACACAGAGGGTATTGGTGCAATGAGGAGATGCCTGAAACAGAGTTAAGTGTCAGCAGCAGTCAAGCTGCATCGGCACTGAATCCTCAGAAGGGCCATCTTCCCCATGGAAATAGTGGCTGCAACAGAGACATGTTTTGAGAGGTAACCATGCTGCCCTGATGTCCTGTAGTCTGAATGGCACTAGATTGAACCCTGTGCTATCAAGTTGTGAATGCAGGACAAGCAGAGACAGAAAGTACTGTCAAATTGGCCCTTGAAAACATATATTTAACCCAGATCTGTTTCTCCTTTGCAGCAAATAAAAATGCTTTGATCAGCACAGAGTGTTTGAAAATGCACTATCAGTAATGATAGCTAATTGGTCTGCTGTCAGATTGGGTGTCAAACGTAGTGGCCAGAGCTTCAACAACTGTGGAGGCAATAGCATACGAGCACTGTGGGGTGCATACTATCCTGTGAGATAGTAGCACATACAAGCCAACAGCACTTTGTAAACTGATCTCTTAGCCTTTCTAAGAACTAATTTTGGCACTTGCTGTATTCTGTCACCTTTCTGGTGGTGGTAAATAATTTTCAGGCAGTTCTCAAAATGCTACGCTAAGCAGAACATCTCCTCTAACACAATAACTACCAGGAGTAAGTGCTACCATCTACATCTTCCCATACAACACAAGCTGCAGAAGAAAGCACAAAGTGCCATGTCTTGACCTTCCCAACTGTGAAAGTATACAGACATTTGCTTGTAGGTATAAAAAACACTCAGTGTTGTTCCTTGTGTGTGCAGCCCTAGATATTAATTTCTCTGAGTCACTTCTCTGGGTTACTCTGCTCACCTGTACCTGCAGTTACTCAGCAAGTTTCTCACTTGTTTGCTGCCAGAAAAAATGGCAAGGTAGAGAAGGACAGTTACTGTTAGGGATGTCTATGCTTGGAAGTTCTTTGCACACCTCTTTAAATCCGGAGAGCAATGAAAACATGTATCGAGCATGGCCAAGTTTTGGTAATGGGGGGGCCACAGGGGTGGCTTCTCTGAGAAGCTGCTGGAAGCTTCTCTCATGTCCAGCAGAGCCAATCCCTGGCAGCTCCCAAGATGGATGTGCTGCTGGCCAAGGCTGGGCCAATTAGGAATGGTGGTAATGCCTCTGTGATAATATACTTTAGAAGAAATCAACCCAAAAATTGATTCTGCAGTTATAATTGCAGCCAGAAAAACACAGGGTGAGAATATGTGAGAGGAACAGCTATGCAGACACCAAGGTCAGTGGAGAAGGAGGGGGAGGACGTGCTCCAGGTGCTGGAGCTGAGATTCCTCTGCAAGCCATGGTGATGACCATGGCAAGGCAGCTGTGCCCCTGCCATTCATGGGGTCCGCAGGGACACAGAGATCCACCTGCAGCCCATGGAAGAGACCCATGCTAGAGCAGGTGGATGCCTGAGAAGGAGGCTGTGACCCATAGAGAGAGGAGTCCATGCTGGAGCAGCCTGTCCTTGAGGGATTGCACCCTGTGGAAGAGTGACCCATGCTGCAGCAGTCTGGGGAGGTCTGTTGCCTGTGGGATAGACTCACATTGCAGAAGTTTGCAGAGAACTGCTGCTCGTGAGATGGACTCATGTTGAAGAAGTTCATGGAGAACTGTCTCCTGTGGAAGTGACCCCCACAGTGGAGGAAGGGAAGGACTTCTCTGCCTAAGTAGTGGGAGAAACAACTGGTGGATGGACTGACCATAACCCCCATTCCCTGTCTCACTGTGCCACTCAGGGAGGAGGTAGAGTTGGAAAGAAGGGAAGGCTGGGGAGAAGGTGATTTTTTTAGATCTTATTTTACTTCTCATTATCCTGCTCTCATTTTTTTAATAATAAATTCAACTAGTATCCCTAATATTTGCCCATATTTGGTGAGTGATCTCTCCTTAACTCACAAAGCCTTCATTATATTTCTCTCCCCTGTGGAGAGGCGTGAGAGAGAGGTTTTGGTGGGTGCCTGGCATCCAGCCAGCATCAACCCAGCATCAACCCACCGCAAAACATTACTTACCGGGTTATTTTCAAATAATTCCAGGATGAAGGTAATGGCACTGCTGTTGATTCCCACAAAGAGATTAATACAAGACAATGCAACATAAGCAGTGCTGGGGATACTGAAGAAAGAAGAAGCAGGGTACATCATGGGAATTACTGCCCATCTGCATGCAAGAAATAGAAAAAACTATGATAACTTCTCAGTATTATGTCAGTTGGCCTAAAGAGAATGCAAAGCTGAGCTTTCTTCCCATCCGAAGTGTAACAAAATGGTGTAACCAACCAGCAATCCACCACAGTATTTTCTCCCTGGTTACTACATAAGATTTTTTTATGCTTAGTGGTTTTTTATTATTATTAAAATTATTATTATTAAAATTCAGGGCAATAGACACTGCTAAAATTGAGAAAACTTAATGCTAGCAGGGTGGCTATCACCCCAGGTATCCTTGCACATTTCAGTGGATTGTAGACCAAGAAGGACAAACAAAGAAATGCTGAATGCTGAAAGATACTTTAGTATTGACTGTGAATGTGGTAAATGAACAACCACTAAATTCCTACACAATGTACAAGGAAGAAAGCAGCAAACTGAACAAATATGTTTTCCTGTATGGGTCACATTTAATACTTAAAAATGCAAGGCAGGAAGTGACTAAAGAATCTCTTTTGCAGCATGTGGCCAGACAGACTCTGTAAATATCCCATAGAAGAATCCAGTTTTAACCTGTTTTGGATCCACTCAGTGCTATTCTTCAAAGCTGGATTCCACTAATTACTGAGCTCAGTAACAGGAAGTCACTTCTATGTGAAAGACAGGGCCCACCTGCAGGAATAACCTTGAACACTCACCCATACAGGAGCAGCAAGGCAATGAGCACAGGGAGATTGGTTGGAGAGGCGTATGCTTTCTTGTTGAATCCAGCAAATATAGCCACAACCATTCCAGCACTCAGTGCATAATTCACCTGCCAGAGCACAAGGTGTAAGACCTGAGAAGGGCTGCAAACATATCCAGATCCTACATATCATTCCAAAAGGATTTAATATTGAGGAACATCAGAATTTGAGTCAGACTAGTCACACTGAACCTTTTGGATAGGTCCCTGCAATATTCAGCATTTCTCTAAGACATCTTTTATTGTACTGTTCATAAAAAATACAACATATATTGTTGTTTCTTAGATTATGGTTTGTGAATCAATTATTTCATAGCCTGCTTCCCACAAAAAGGGGCCATGGGTATGCAAGGGAAGTGCAGTTTCTGGTGATGCAAACAAAAGCTGTGTAGGATGGAAAAGCTAGTTACTTGAGCCACATTCCTGGGAAGAAGCTAAAGTGAGTATGCTTGGCCATTGCTCCATTTCTCTGTGTGGTATTAGTAGCACTATTCTACTGCAATGCACAGAATTCCCATGCAGAATGGAAGGTAGCGGTTCACAGAACTGCTAACACCACTTAATGCCTTTGCATCATGCTGTCAAGGGCAACAGCCAAGCAGAATTTCTGACAAGGAAGCTGCTGTGAACAGCAGGGAACAAGAACTCTGAGATCTGCTTCTTTTCCCTCATTTACTAAAATAATGCTTTGCTTTAACTTCTCCTGAGAGAACACCTTCCAAATCCTGAAGAGTTTTGGGCTTTTCAAATACTGATTTTCTTCTCTGTCTAATTTTTTTCAATTCGATGTTCATTCTTTTCTTAGTGCATAATTCCTTGGTCGCTTTCTTGGTTGCAAAGGCAAGGCCAGAGAACCAACCCTTGTTATGCCTTAGCCAGCCAAAGAATTTTCTCTTTTATGACCAAGTGGCTGGAGGAGTACCAGGAGGGAAGCTGAGCCCTGTCTAAGCAAGTCTGAACCTGTGGTATAAAACTTTTCGGAATAACACAGTGACCACAATACAGTGATCTAAATGAATATGCCATTTTAGACACCCTAGACTATTTTGTCAGGCCATAGATACTGTTTCACCAGGCTGTGAATCTTCCCCACTTAGGTTTCTTGAATATCTTGAAATATGTTTTGGTTCTTCTAGAGGACAGGAGTGACTAGCACAAGGCAATGAGGCTTTTCCCTGCTATAGTAAATTGTACTTTATTATTTATTCAGTTGTAAGGACTGGAAATCCTAAGACTATAAAAAATACAGTTTCATTAGTTGACTAATGAGTTGTTCACTTGAATTGATTTCTACATCTGTAATTAGCTCAGAGGCCAGATCCTAAGCATGCTCTCTGAGAAACACTTAAAAGAAATGAATGCTTTGCAATGCTTAGAATCACCTTCACTTGATTCACTGGTTAGCCCTCAGTTCATGCACACCCAGGATAATCAGAGGCTGTCAGTCAGACCAGCAGTTACTTACTATGTCCCACATGAAGTTAGTTATCCAATAGATAACAGGGCTCACACCACTGACAAACTGGAGGTGCTTGGCTTTTGTTACACGTTCTTGGATCAGGTATAAAACAAAACTGGCTGGTATAAAGGACATGGCAAAAATCACACAGATGGCAACAACAGCATCCACTGAAGTTGTCAGTCTACAACAGAGCACAAGAAGGGACCGTGAGCAAGGGAATGGATGCAACGCAACACTATATTAGCATTTGGGGACTCTGGAGGGTGCTTTAAGATCTAGAAGTAGCAAGGCTGCTTTTTAAGTAGAAGATTTCCCCAAAATGTGAATAGCTAAATATGCTAAAAAACATGTGCTAAAAACACATGTACTAAAACACATGTTTAAAAACAACTTTTCCAGGTTGCTTTGGGGATCGTAGCTAACAAATAAGGCACTATTCCCTGATCTTTTACTTGCTTTATATGACTCAGTTTGACAGCCCTTTCCATGTGGGGCATCTCAAACAAGACATTTAGGCACAATAGCCAAAGTGCTCTGGAAGCAGGGAAAAGAGAAAAAGGCAAGTTGAAGATAGTGAGATGAAGCACAGATTTTGCCTCTGTGCTATAATGCAAAGTTTTCAGTTTCATTGAATTATGATCTTAATAGGAGAGTGAAAACTCTTGTCTTTCTAGGGATCTCTTTTTCAAGAAATTATGACTTTCAGAATCGGGAATACACCAACCCTACTACATGCCACTGAAAATCTACCTGCGTGCTGTCCTTGGCACCAGGAGAGGGGTTGTTAACTACTTGACCTGTAGTCAATTATGGACAAGTCCTCATTCCATTTTTTATTACATGTTTTATTTCAGAAGTAAATGTATTGGATTTGGAGCATGAACAAAGATTTCAGAATCGTTGTGCTTGGGAATCAACAGAAACATGCAATAATGTATAACCAATGTTCATAGTTCCTATGTGGGATGGGAATGAACTCTTATGGGAATATAATGAGACATGAATATATTCTTGTTTAGAATAAAAACTTCAGAGAACAGCTTCCACATTCTGTCAGTTGAAATCTTTCTCCTCAGAGTGTGAGTATGCTGGAAGTTGCAAGCTGCCAGGTGAGGGAGGGGTAAAAGCCAGAAGCAGAGCACAAGCAGACTTACACAGTGACTTCAGAGAGTTGCTCCTTGGTGAGGTTCAGAGGATGGTTTATAGCAGTGATCCCATGTTCCTCAGGGGCTTGGCCAGTCCTCAGATTAGCTCTGAGGATTGCATTATTTGCTATATTGAGGAAACTAACCATAGCATGCCATCCTTTATTGTTAAACCACACCTGAAAGAGTCAGAAATCATGGATTAATTTAAGAAGCCTTCACTGAGCTATGGGAGAAGATTTGGCTGCCTTTCATCTGCTTTGGTGGGCAGGGGTGAATGCAGCACCAGGAACTCATAGTTCCCAGGCACAGTAATGCAGGAGGAGCTCACATACTATGCTTTTAAAAGCATTGGACAACTACTGTCACGGGATTTTATAGAACCACATTTTAGGATTTAGTGTGCTACTCAAAGTTTTTAGGATAGCAAGTAATACTAAGAAAATGATTTTAAAAAATCTCCCATTTGAAATACTATGAGTAAGAATTACCTGTAACATGAGATACAGGGTTAATACCAAGTTATTTCTAAAGTGTATAATTTCAGCTCTTCTTGCATTTGGGAATACCACCAGCAGTATTCTCATAATTTGAAGTCTATGTCAAGAAAGTCTGTGAGTTAGCAGACTAATTCCAGCAAATACCTTAATATTATCTTCAGTTTCCATGTATTTAAGGAAATTAGGGATTTCTTTAGCAGCAGCCAGTGAAGTTTGTCCCTAAAACAAAAAAGAAAAAGCTAAAGATCAGCGCTCTAGGTGAAATCTAATGCTGCAGTAACCATGCTTTAGTAAGGGACCAAAAAACAAAAAAACAAAATTAAAAATCTTTCTTACTCCTGTCACATTCATCATTTGGCCAAGATCACTTAAAAAATCAATAATTTGATCTCCAGAAATGTGAAGGACTGGAAGTCTTCCTCCTACAGAAATTCCTCCATATCTAGTAAAGAGAAAAATATCATCAATAACTCCTACCACACACCCATAACTGTACATTAATGGAAATACTAAAACCCCACTTAATGCAGGTTTTATTTCTATACATCACATACTTCAGGTATAACAGTTTCTACTCTTTTTCTAACAAGTTGCATTAGGTCTTTATGTTTTATTTTATATATATATATATATATATATATATATATATATATATATAAAATATATTTATTATTATATATATAATATTTTATTTTATATATATATATATAATATATATATCTTTATTATTTACAAATAATAGAAGCTCTATCTGCTTCTGAGAGATTTATGCCAGGATCCTGAGAAAATTATTTAGATAGAAGATTTGGAGAAAACAGTGATTACTACAGAACAAAATCTTTAAATCAAGATAATTGCCATATATTGGTTTAGACTGCATGGAGGACTAGGGACAGCATAGACCTCAGTTAAAATTTCTGATGCTCTGAGAGGAGCTGTTATTCACCAGTGTCAGTACCAGGCAGCACTCCATAATGATAAATACTATTGCACAAGATGAACTGAAGCCTAATCCCATAGAAAGCAATGGTTGCACATGAACAAGCAGATATTCCATGAAGAAAGGCAGTCATCCAGCTGCTATCTTTGAAGTGAACTCCTATTGCTGGTGAAAAATGAAATAATTTTATGCTTCAGGCTAACCAGATTCTTTCTAAGCTCAGTAACTGCAGTGTAGACATCACACTGGGCTTAGCTGATATCTCTACCTAAGTGAACTAGTGGAATCTGGTTTATAACTACTGCACATGTACAGAGCAGGCAGGAGGAATTGTGGTTGTTACTTCTATATTTGATGGGCTGGTGTCTAGGTTTCATCCAACTCAAATCCTTTTATTGGAGGGTTTGTATTTTTTCTGTGGCACTGAAAGAGCTGGGTCACTGCACTATTACAATATACTGTACTATTGTGTTGAACCTTTTCACCACACCGTTCTCATGAGTTTGACTCCTGTAGGTAATAAAGCTCTGATAGTTCCATTGTGAGCCTCTTGCCTTCATCTCCTGCGGGGAGTTCAAACAAATATAACCCCTTGTCTTTATAAGGCCCTTCCTGATCCCCAGCCTATTTCCCACAGAAGCCATCTCTTTGTTCTACACTATCTGCCACAATTCCCCTTGCCCATTTGCAGAAACATTGTGAGGCTTCCTGGTTAAAGAGAAATACATTGTTCCTTTATTTACCGCCTTAATCTGTGAATTGGTTTCTTACCTCTGCTCATTGACCCAGTATTTACTCTTCAAGCTGAAACAGACAAAGAGAATCCCTTCTCAGTGCACAGAACCAAAGCCAGTGATATTGTCAGGCTTAAATAAAAATTAAATTTGAATGCCTATAGTTTGCAGACCTCCAGTCTGCTAGTTATTACTTTGAATTTTAGGGTTGGCAGGACTTTTGGCATTCCTTGCAGTGTGTTTTTGGCTTTTTGTTTTCTGACATGATTCATCTCCGATTCATACAGAGATAAGCAAGATTCCTAAAGCGGCAAATACTGGGCTATTCTAATCCATAATTAATTTATTTTAAAAGATATATCTAAAGCAATTATGACACATGCTAAGAGGAATCAGTCAAAGGCAGTCAACACATAGCTAATATAAAGGGAGTTTCAAGAACTCTGCTGGGAACTGGAAAAGTAGCAAGGCCTGAATCAGAGATAATAGGCTGTGGAGGCTGCACAGCTAATTACCACACTCAACACACAGGCAAGCTGAGGAGCTATCAGTAGGATGGATTTATCTGTGTAACATTGTCCTTTGGCTGCTCTTTAGCACGTCTGGGAAGCAAATGTTAATTAACTCAGGCAGATGGTCATGTTAGTGTGGTTACAGTTCTTCAGGGAGACAAAGCAGTATCTCTGCAAGGCAGTTCACCAATGCTGTGCAAAAGCACCATTTTTCTCACCATTAACATGGCATTCCATCAGCACCGAAACTTAGCTCTGCCCATAAAGGAGTACCTGATTATACAAATAGTTATAATTGAAAATATTGAGCTCCCCTAAAATCAGCCTCTTCCAGTCTTATATATATCAGAATATATATATATATGTCTTATATATATATATCAGAAATATGGACATGGTGCTCAATTCTACAGAATACTGTGGCAAATCAGGTGTTATGTCATTATTAAATAAGAATTTCATTGCCAGGTACAAAATACCATATGTGAAAAAGAAATAGAGATTCATCCCTACCTTCCTTTTATCAAAGTGGGATATGTTTTCACCAGAAAATCTGAAATATTTCTGTGGGTCAGATCTTGAAGAATTTCTGTGCTGCGTTGCACTCTCTGTCAAGAAAAAAACAACTAATCAATCACAAACTTTAGAGTGTCTTAAGCTATTAAGTGTTTGTCAGGAAAAGAGAAAAAGTAGCTTTGGTTCAGAGAAAATGCCCAGGTTCATAGTATCACTGAAAGAGAGTGTGTCAATCACTAATGGGTCATTTATAGCCTAAACATCCTTACTTACTAAGACTTCAGAAGAAATCAATAAGTTTGTGATGCATGACACAAAACAGTTACATGTCACTCTGAAACAGTTATTTTCAACAAAGGTCGGGGTTGCTCAAGGCTTTTTCTTCAAAATGAAAGAAGGAAACTTTTCAAACAAAAAGACTGAGGCCCCAGTAAAAAAAAAAAAAAAAAAAGAAAGAGGTAGTTTCCTATGATTTAGCAACTTTAGGTAAAAATTAATACAAAAAATTCACCTTCACTAGCACATTAGATTGTTTGAATGAAAATTACTTTTTTTTTTAATATGAAAATGGTGCCACATGACAACTTTGTTGAGTCTTTTACAAATACAGGGTCACTGTGAAATATAAGACCTTGCACTCCTGAGTTTATCCCAAAGTAGAATATACTTTAAGAGGTTCCCAGGCAGCTTCAGATGGCAAACCTTGCAACCTGCAATGATCTGATAATGACCTAGGAAGTAAGTCTAGTGACCTTTCCAGAAATTCCTACATTTATCCACAGAGAGTACTGGATGACATAGAAGACACATTACTGATGTCCAGCTGATTCTAGACGGGAAGACTGGTAGCATCCTCATAGTGGCTTCATTAATTGAGTTGTCTATGCTTAAACATAATTCTATTGACAATTATTTACACACTGTGGCTTTCCTGAGGACTCATGTGAACTGTTTCTTTCTGATAAGTTATACAAAACCATAATATCCTGCAAAATTATCAGGATAATATTATTATAAACACATCTTGTTTAGAGGACTAGAATCTCCACAAACAAATAAAAAAAACCATTGCATCTTATTTGGAATTGAAGTTTTAGACTAAAGTTCTCTGAAATACACTAGCATGCAATTAGCAAAATTCAACTTTGTCTGTTGGACAGGGATTACTTGGAAATCAGAAATAACTTGGGATGTTGTGAGTAAGGTCAGAATCTAACCTCTATCGAATTTTTTTCTTCATAAACAGGAATTCTGTGGATATTTAAAACAACTTTGTTTTGTGAACAGTGATAGAGAAATCAAAGCAAGCTGAATCAGTGTTTTCAAGAGATTGTGTCATGGAAAGTGGTATAGTCACCATCCCTGGAGTGTTCAAAAATGTTGAGATGTGGCACATGGGGATGGCGTTCAGTGGCGGAGATGGCAGTGCTGGGTTAACAGTTGGACTCAATCCTAGAGTTGTATTCTAAACTTAATGATTGTATAATTCTATGAAAATTAGAAATATTTTAGTAATTATTCTGGTGTGTTCAGCCTGGCAAACAGGAATATTAAAGATGAACAGTGTGCATGGTGAGACATTAAATTAGTGAGCTACTACTCTGAGAGTGGCTGCAATTCTGCTCTACTTCTTAGAAAAACATTTATAAAATGCAAACACTGACAGGCTGTAATTTTCCTTTGCTCTTCAAAAGAGCAAGCACATTTTATAAAGAGCATTACTAAGATCATTCATTGATAGGAGAGGTGGGAATGTAGCTCTGTTTTCCTCCATACAGCATCAGTGGTTATTAAATAACTCATCTTCATGCACGTGCATACATTCATTTTGCTAGCTTAGAACATTCTTGATAGAAATGGAACTGAAAGACATGTAAGAAATAATACTTTGCGGTTCACTGAATAGTATTTTTTCCTTTTAATAGAGGACCACACTCCACATTTTTAAAATTGTGACTTCTTTTTCTTTTCTTTCTTTCTTTCCTCTTTCTCCCTCCTGCCCTTCCCTCCTTTAAAGAAAGGCAACCTTCTAAATAGAATTGTTCCTTGAGGCAAAAGAAAAGAAAAATTATTTTTAAAAATGATGTGACAAATTGTTAAAATTTTTGTGATTTTCTTCCACATGAAAAGTTTGCAATTTGGATGAAAACAGTAATCAAAATTTATTTAAATGTGCAAACTTTTCCAGTATCTCTGAAACTGAATTCCAGCAAGTCTTGCTCTCTCGATAAAGAATGCACTCAACTCCTTCCATGTATATTAGCATGGCAAGGTACTTAGACACTGGTCCCTTTTCCAGCACTTGCCATGAAACTTTCCTACAAAGATTTATGGCACAAGGACACAACCTGTGGTGGTGGGAGGCCTCCTGCACCTGCAGGGCATTCTGGCAGCATAGTGAGTCTCTTGTGAGTGCTGCACTTGCAGGAAGGTGATGGATTCTCAGGGCTCCACTCTTGGCTCAGCAGGAGGCTGCTTAGGTTAGGATGAACAGCCGGTGTGTTCCAGGCAGTTGGCGTATTATTGCATGGGTAGTTCCTGTGTAGAGGAACAGAGCTTTAAGCTGTGCAGAGATAACGGTCCATGAGAACTCACAAATCCACAAAATCACAATGCTCTAAGTAGATATTCCCCCCTCAGCCCTCATCCTGTGAGTTTTGAATAAGAACAACATTTAAGAGTACTTGGTACACATGAATAAATACAGTCTCCCCCCACATCTCTGCCAAGCTTACTGTCTTCAGCTTGCAGATAGGACACTGAAGGAAAAAGGGGACTGTGTTTGATCCATTAGTACTCATGAAATCTACAGTGAAGAAACTATCATTTTTCTTTCTCATGCAGTGTCTTTTCTTTTTTTAAAGTTTCCTCTTTGTTTCTGCCATACCAGGTAGAGGAGAGGAACAGGAGAAGAGAGAACAACCAGAAGGTTCAAATTGCTGGATATCATGGCTGGGAAAGAGCCAGGAGAAAGGGAACAAATGTCAAAGCATAGCAAGCCAGTGACAAATGGCTCCAGAGCAGGACTCACAGGCAGAGTAAGCAGGTAGGACAACAAAAGTTGCAGCTCTATTAATGTTGCCCTCACTTCAGAATGAGAATAATTTCTAATAATAGACATTGTCCTATTGCTACTTCACAATCTGAGCGATTGCTGAAGTTATTGCTTCCAAACACACCAACGGGAACAGGAGGAGCCTGAAGGGTCTCAGTCATGGAAAGTGCCAGGGAAGCTGAGAAGATTTGGGCCTGAGGTCACTGACCTACTGACATAAATTTCAAGGTTGCGTAACTCTCAACACCAAGCTACTGGTTTCCAGTCAGTCACATTGGGCACTGTGAATCATTCTTAATCCAGTGGCAGTGTTATCTTGCTGTTTTTGTTATTTTTGACCCAATATTAGATATAGCAAACAACACACCTGAAGCATTGGCTCTTGTGAAGAATCAAGCCAATTCATTCTTGTTTCACTACTCGAGTTCCACTAGAATTACCCTGCTAGGATCTCATTCAACAGAAATTAGCTAGCAACTTACAAAAGAGGCTGATTCTTCATGCAGCGAATTCCAAATCCTGGTTTATTCAAGAAAGCATGAGTAAGGGAGACCATCTGCTCATTGCCAGGACGTTCATTGCTAAGGGAATAAGATAGGACTTTCTCTATAAAATATTTTTTCAAACTATTGTACTGTAATACACATAGCAACTAGAGAAGGACAGCCATATGGCAGTACCAACTGCCCCCCTCCAAACGCTGATAATTCAATTATTTTATTTATGTAAAAACCCAGAATGTTCTGAGATGGTTGACAGGCTATGGTTCTTTTTCTTTTCTCCTAATACTAAAGCTGACTTCTGACAAAGTCCAATAGCAACATTCTCCAAAAAAGCCTTGAATCCTCATTGCTATTCTCTCAGCACTGTCACAGTCAGTAATCGGAAGATGAAAAACATACTCTGCATTTTCATAAGCTGAGGCCTGGATCTCCTGTTAAACAGGATATATAACTTTATAAGTGTTGAGGTCCTGAATTCAGGTAGGAAGAGGAAAATACCAAAGTTAGAAAGACATTTGAAAGACTATTTGTTAGATCTACTAGCAGCTGTATTCTCCATGTGCACCAATTTCAAGCTATTTGAAGTCTGCTGATTCCAGTAAAGTGAATATTTTCTTACATCACACAGAGTGAGAAAAGAGCAGTGAGACGGGGCCCCATGACGCTAACTAAACTGTAGGGAGAAAAAGGTGTGTGTACAACAGATGTACTTCAGGTAATTCCTCTTACCTGAAGAAAGTAAACTGTTGTCCATAGATCCAAGGGTGTAATGTTAAGGCGGGATATTCTCCAAATGGAGGAATAATGACTGTAAGTACTAGAGACAGCAACACAAAACTAGCAGGGAGAACGACCTGCAGGGAACATGAAAACGTCAGAGTAGGTTATTATATAGGTGTTGTAGAGTGCCACTATACATACCCCATAATATATGTAAACAAAGGAAGGACAGCAAGATCACATAGATCCAATCTGGTTTAACTCCTGAACATCAACAATTTAATTTCCAGCACTTTTGCTTAAAATTCTGGTTGTCATACAACTGTATTATGTTAAAAATAAAACACTGGGCTAGTAGTGATAGAATCATGAACTTGGTGCAATTGATAGACTCCAGGCAGAAAGAAATAAAAGAAGAGACAGAAGAGTTGGAATCATAATTGCACTGTTACCCATTTGCAGCACCTCTACTGCTTTCCATAGAGCCATCATTGCTGGAAAGACCGTATTGAGAGGGTTGTGGGGAAGACTCAAGCACAGCACAAGTCAGTCAATACCTGTGCTAGGAAGTCCTTGTGGCTGCGGGAGGCGTGGTGGAAGCGTTTGATGAGCAGTGCTTTGATCTGCTGATGTACAAGCTGAAAGCCTTTATACTGTCGGGACCCTTTGCCTTCATTTTGATCTCCTGTTCCGCCTACTGCCATTCGAGAAGTGTCATTAGCTTTCAGTGTGGTTTGTTCAGCTGGTTTGTTCTCAGTAGGAGTTTTGCCAAGAGCAGAACCATTTTCTTGAGTATCTCCTAGGTTAAGATGAGAGGCATCAGAGAAGACATTTTATCTTCCATGCATGAAGTAGCACAGATATTTTAACGAGGTCCAGATTTTACCAACTGTATATATCATATCTTCAGATTGTTTTAATTACAACTGTTGCACTGTGGTTGTATTTAGTGACATCATATAGTTAAACACTCCTCTTACTCAGCAGGATGAACAATTTAATAATCTATGCAGTTTATGGACTAATAGTCAGCAAAGTAATTTTTATACAACTACTAAAGCCATTGACATCTGGGTGCTTGACACTCCACTTTTATTTGCTTAGTTAAGAACCTCATCCAATCTAAATACAAGTCTTTCTGCTGACTTAATCTTTTTTTTCAGATATCATGTCAGGCCCTAAAAACAGATATTTGCTGACCAAATTTATTTTGTCAAGAACACATAAAAGACTGAAAGTTCTGAAGCTCCTCTTTACAGAGTGTTCAGAATAAAAATAAGTCCCAAGAACAATTAATCAAATACAGATTTGTGGATCTATACCTGTTTTTTGCATTTCAGGGTCAGCTTCTGCTGTGACCTTTAGGAAAACCTGCCATAGAGAAATACGTCTTCTGGTTAGGAAAAGAATAGTTACAATAACCTGACCTTTAGAACACCATACATCATCCTTCAATATAAAAGAAAAAAATTTGGATACCTTTTCAGTACTTCATCTTATTAAACAATCAGAGGTCTCTTATGAAATACCTCAGAAAATAAATGAATGAACAAAGATACAAATAAAAGGGACACATTTCAGACTATGGGTAAGGCTCCTCAAGGCTACAATGAAGTAAGGCTTGGATCCTCTCTCTAGGCCCTTCTCAAAGATTTTCGGAGTGTGCCACAGCTTATGGGACTAGATTTTGAAGGACATATTAAGAATTACATATTTAAGAACAGGAACATTTTGGGTGCTTATGGTAAGGTCAGCAGGTATTTCAATCTGTCTGTTACCTCTTCAAGTGGTGTGTCTGAAACTCCAAAACTGCTGAGTCCCAGGTCATCCAATGTTTCCTCCAGTTCTCTGAAGAGACTGGCATAAGATCGTTGTTTAAAGTTTTTATTGGGCAAAAGATAAATGAGTTCCTGACCAATGCTTTCAATTAATTTTGCTTCTGGGATATGATGGTGGATTACTTCGGCTAGCTCATTTAGATCTCCTGTGAAAAGTCAAAACAGTGTTCATAGAATGAATATTTAACCATATTAAGCATGATTTCAAAACCTGTTGTTTGCACTAAAAGGGTACTGGTCTATTACGTAACTCTCAGATATCTCAGTTAATTCTGCCCTGGGCTGGGCGGTGTTGCTAATTATGCTTTGTATTTATGTAGCAGGAAACTATTTCAGGTTTGTTAATAAAGCACAACAAAATCTTCAGGGATATCTACTTAAATTCTTCTCTCATGCAGACAAGCCAAAATTACTTTTTTTTCTATTTCCTTCCTCTAGATATGCTTCAGTTTTCATTAACAAATTACACGAAACTCTTTACTAAACTTGTAAAGCACACAAACTTCTAGTTCATCATTTGTACCTGAGACCACATACACAAAAAGCAGTCAATGGTAAGCAAAACCACAAAGAACCCTTATTAAAGTCATGTTATAGTACAATACAAATGTTAGACACAAGGACCAAAGAAGTGGACCTCAGCAGCATTGATCTGCAAGACAAGATTGCAGCGTAAGAGGAGACATAGCTATGTGCTGGAATGCTGAACCATCCTGCTTCTTACCATCCAGTTCCAGCTCTGGAATGCCTTCTTCACCCCTGTGCACACAGCTGGAGCAGGAGCAGGAGCACTGAGATCCACAGCTACAAAATGACTAGCATGGATGAGCAAGAGATAGAAAGATGAAAGTGCTTCAGATACACTCAAAACAGGATGTAAGGGTCGTCAATCTTTGAACAGCTTGAGTCCGTGAAAAATATGTCATATCCAGAGCATCTTGAACATATACTGAAAATCATCTGAAGACTGGATTAAGCAATGCAGAAAACATAAATCCATCTGCACAAATAAGTTCTAAACTGCATACAAAATACCTGGGAAAATGCAATCAGCAGGGGCCATGAGTGTACAGACTGTGTTGCTACTAGGACTGGAAGCACTACTTTCAACATAAAGAATCCAGAACCCTACTTTTCAAGCTGTGAGAGGCTGGTTTAGGTACGGATAGATGTAGACTTTTCTGGTGTCTCAGCTACTTACCAGACTACCTAATGTTTAAAATCAGTGTACTGCAAAAGCAAGAATCAGAAAGACCTGTATAAGGACAAAGGCGGCTTGAGAGTTGGAGTTGTTCAGCCTGGAGAAGGGAAGGCTCCAGGGAGACTTTAGAGACCCCCCCCAGCACCCAGAGATGGCTACAAATGAGCTACAAGCATGTAGTGACAGGACAGGGGGGAATGGCTTTAAACTGAAAAGGGGTAGATTTAGATTAGATATTAGGAAGATATTCTGTACTGTGAGGGTGGTGAGGCACTGGAATAGGTCACCCAGAGACACTGTGGATGCCCCATCCCTGGAAGTGTTCAAGGCCAGGCTGGATGGGGTTTGAGCAACCTGGTCTAGTGGCAAGTGTCCCTGCCCACAGCATGAGAGTTTGAACTAGATCATCTTTAAGGTCCCTTCCAACCCAAACCATGCTAATATGATATTCATAATTATATCATCATAAGACTAACTGCAGTTTTGTACACAGTCTCAAGCAGCACTTAATTGCTTTTTACCTTGGTGCAGTGCAAGCATTATTTGGATTATATGTGCAGGGAGGGAGATACATACTTACAGTAGCCTTTCCCATTTTTGTGGTTCTCACTTTGCGAACAAGGGTGAGATAAAAGCCAGAGCCGAAAGAGTTCTTTAGGAATACAGGAGAGCCTGAGCAGAAGAGTTTCCCTTGGGATATGATGGCTACCCTGTCTCCAAGGATGTCTGCCTCATCCATGTGATGGGTTGATAGGATAATTGTTCTGCCTAGAAGGAACAAGGAGGAATGTTCAAGGCATGGACTCTCTCTGGAACTCAAAACTATGCTTTGCTTTTTGGCAATTATTTCTCTGCACCAAAGCCAGGTCCCAGGTTTGCCACAACCATAGGTATCTGTTCAAAGAATCTTGTTTGCTTGTGTTCGTATCCCACTACTCATGACAGTTTACACAGCAGGCACATATTGCATCTACGACAAGTTTAAAATATCCTACCAAAAAAATCAAACAGTTTCTACTCTCAAATGTCTTACCTGGGCGATATTTCAGCAGAAGATCCCAGATAGATCTCCTGGAATATGGATCAACTCCAGAAGTGGGCTCATCCAGGACTACCACTTTTGCTTCACCCACAAAAGCAATGGCAACAGACAGTTTCCTTTGCATTCCACCTACCAGAGGACAAACACATACAGGAGTATAAGATGAGTTATATAAGTGGCAGGGATGTAATTAACATTGCTTTTTGGTGTGGGGACAAACTGATACAAACAAAATGAAACCCATCCTCAGACACATATCTGCAAAGATAAATTAATAGTAATTTTTCTTCTGAAGTTCAAAACATGTTGTCCAAACTTTTTTTTCTTTAATATATATTTTCCATCTACACGTTGCATTTTCTGATTCTTGGCAGAAGCAAAAGTAGGAAGATATGAGGTTTTCATGTTCTTTGGTGAAATTAACCAACTTTTATAGTTGCAATCAGGACAAAGTAGTATAGGAACAGCTGGCTGTTTATACAAATCATCTTTGGAATCTGAGAGTTGTTCAAATACACTGTGTGCATTTGTATCTTCAGAATGGAAGAAACTACTCCTACCAAATAATACAGTATTATGGAGCACTGATCCATACACTTGGGCAGCATAATAGCATAGTATTTCATTTGCCTTGAAATAATAGAAGATTGTATTTTGTTTCTTATATTAACCAATTATATATATATTTATTTATTTAAAACTAATAGCTTTAAGTATATTTGCATTTGCTGTATATTTATAAGACATAGCAGCTTTAGGGACAGGTTATGCCAGCTTTACTACTTGTACAGTCCCATTTACTCCTTGAAAATAAAGCCCCCCTACAGTGTACATTGGTGTGTTAGAATATGGCCTCAAATATGTAACTCGAACAATAATTGCCCAAAGGCTGGGTAGGATGGGGCTGTGAGCAATCTTGTCTAGTGGAAGGTGGTCCTGGCCATGACAGGGGGTTGGAACTAGATAATCTTTAACATCCCTGCCAACCCAAACCATTCCATGATTCTATGAATGACAAAGAAAAGGCTGCAGGAAAAACATCTTAGAAAATTCCTGTGGGTACCTGACAAATTCTGAGCTTCTTCATTCCTTTTATGGGTGAGGCCCATGTCTTCCAGCATTGTTTCCAGCTCTTGCTCAGCTTCATCCCTGGATCTTCCTTTCAGTTGAGAATAAAACAAGACGTGCTCTGCTACAGTAAGGCTGTGAAATCAGACAGAAAGGCAAGAAGGGAGGTTAAATGAATAAGCTGGTTTTTTCCCCAAGCAGCAATAAATTCACTCTAGATTTATCTTGCTAAAGGAAGAGAGGTTGCATTACCCTAAAAAATCTTCTTTGGGATCAACACACTTCACTTGGAGGTCATAGTTTCTTTCTTTGCCTTTTCAAAGCAGAACCTGCTACTAAAGGAACAGGTATAGCAGGCATCAAACCATCCATTTATGGGAATAAAATGGAAGAGAGTCTGCTGTTGAGATGAACACAAACTAATGGAAGTGAAGCTGGAAATCACCAGAGAAGGCAGTAAGTGGTTGGGTGGTAGTGAGAAATGGGCATAAAAAGTCCTTCTACTGCACTGTCAATTTGGATTTTTTGGCTTTAGGAGTCCTAAATTGTAGTGCATGAACCTCCAGGCTAACTCCTGCTAACCCACACTACAACAAGTAACACCAGGAGCACTGTCATTTTCCTAAGAAACTTTGCTCCCAGCGAAATGATACAGGAGATTTCTACTGCAGGATGTGATGTATTCCTCTGAAATACATCTACTGCCAGCACAGTGAGAGAAACAACACAGGCTTTGGAGATTCTCATGCATACAGACTGGGATGCTTCTTAAAGCCAGTATGGAGCGATACTTACTGATTGAACAAGATGTTGTGCTGAGGGCACATCCCTAATCTGTGCCGAATGGAGTCCATGTGAGTCTGGATATCCAGGCCGCCAACCAGCACAGTTCCAGATGTGGGTGGGAAGAGGCCTGTCAGTATTGACCTGGGAAAATAAAATGAGGAAATTCCCCCTCTCCTATCTCTCTGTGCTAAATAAGGAAGCTACATTGCATGATTCCACTAGATGGAGCATGATGACTTCTTACTATAGGCCTTGATGAAACAACTCCAGTGAAAAGCATGCATGTAAGCACTCTTGATCTGCTACAGAGAATCTCATGGATCTGCTGACATAATTTTTGATACAACTGTCTATATGGTTCTGGCTTCCATTAAGAAACTGTTTTAGTTCAGCATGTTATATCACCCCGACATATAAATGGGTCTAAAATGAAGCTCAGTAGGATGAAGGTAAGAATAATGGTTTGAGGTCTCTGGCCATGCTGACTCACACCCTACACCTTTATTTTCTGTAAACTAGGAGACCAAATGTTATGTTGTAAATGGGTGGCGTCTGTTACTAGGTTTGGGTGATTAGTGTATTTTTCAATTTTAAAAAGTTCAAAGCAGTAAAAATTTTTGGTTTTATCATAAGAATAAACCCCTTCAAATTTACAAAATATTTCAGCAGATTAAGACGCTTTTATTTTGGGTTGAACATATTCATTGTGAAACAATTAAAAAAAAATTAAAAGGCAATTTAAAGTGCCTTTGAAATAAAGGTGTTTTAATTGAAAAATCCTAAAGTATTCTGCTGGGAAAAGTCATAATGAAACACATTCAGTTCTTTCAACATTTGATGAACTTGTCACAGATTTATAAAAGGTTTAGTTCACCATTTAATCCTATTTTGCCAAATAAGGTTCTGTATACAGAAAATTAAATATGGTAAAAGTCCAGCTTCCTGGGATGCTAAGTTTCTAGGACTAGAGGAACATTTTAATCTGGACATGGATCTTGCATGCGTGTAACCATTTGATTTAAAGAGGGCCTGTATTTTATACTCCTTTGCACACAGACCAAAAGATGTGGCTGACCTAGAGCCAGTTAGAGAAACCAAGAACAAGTGGAATGTAGTGGCTTGCAAATTTTCAGCCCTTTCAGCCAGAAAATCCTTATCTTTCTTCACCTATGGTAGTTTGGCCATGGGAAGTGAATTCTGAGGGAGAGTATTGCTTCCTTCTCTCTAGACTTTCACTTGTTTCTGTCATGCATTACCTCCCTCCCAGGGCTTTAGCTAATCCAGGATATCTTCTTTATGCCTGGGGGCAGCATTTCCCTGTCTGGAAAAAGCCTAATGTTGTGTGTCAAGCCAGCTACAGGGGTGATAGAGAGACAAGGGAAGAGTGAAAAGAGAAGACTGCTCCAGTAATAGAGCACTACCCTGGATTTGCTTCTTCTAAAATAAGAGACTTACATGGTGGTTGTCTTTCCTGCTCCATTGTGACCAAGGAAGGCTGTGATCTGACCCTCATAAAAAGTAAGATTCATCCCGTCTACTGCTGGTTTGGGCCTGTTTGCAAAAATCTTCACCAGGTTCTGAATGCATACTCCTGGAACCAGTCCTGTTGGCTCGGGCTCAAATAAGGTATTTACTTGAAAGGCAAGAAATCAAGAGTGAAAAAAGAATAAAAGCACCTGGTTTTAATCCTAGTTCTGATGATAACACATCAGTAAGTGCAGAATAGCACATACCCACTATAATACAGCATCATGCTCCAGGGCCAGATTCTTCAAGTCACACCAGTACAAAACTGAGGCCAGATTTGTAATTGTAGTGCAATTTAATATTTAGATTCACCCCCATGCCAGTGACATTAGAGTCACCCTCATATCCATGACAGGAGGAGCAGAACCCGGAATTGTGGTGGTCTGTGGAGAGGTAACTCATTGGATCAGGGGAAGCTGAACATGCTTTCTGTTCTCACTGTGTAGCAGGAAGATTATTTGGAATTGTTTCCTGGAAATACTTAGATAGGTTGAGAGATTACATTAAACAAGCAGCAGGTTGCCTTTCTGGCTTGGCTGAAATCTGCCATTCAATTAATCTGCCCAGCTGTGCAGTCTTTGACCATGATGCTTAAAAAACTTCCCCCAAACACAAACAAAACACAACAAAAAAAATTTGCCTTTAATCCTGGTAGGTGAAATTTACCCCATTGCTGAGACCAGGTCAAGATTTAGATAGTAACATGAGCACTACATGAGATGGCTTCTCTCAGGATTAAAAATGCATTATTGCAAATAGCACCATCAGAACGTTTTATTGCACCAACTTCTAGACAAAACAAACTTCCTTTGAAGTAAATTAAGCCCTTGGGCAATGTGAATTATGGGAGTTGAGAAACTGAAACTAAAGACCCTGTCCACTTTTGTTTACACAGAATGCTTTAGGCTTTGTAGGAAGGCTTATTTTGCAATTGCAGTTTACTTAAATTGCTCAGTACCCAGCAGGCCTGTGTGGAGAGCAGCCAATGCAGTCTGGGCGAAACCAGCCCCACCTCCAACAGTGGCCTGTGTGACTGTCATTATTGTCACCGACAATACTCAGGAAAAAGTTCCAAATATGCTGTACATGAGAGAGCTGTGTATACCATAGAACAGCTGAAATAATCATTATAGGACGGGTAGCTTTATTTTAAATAAAATTTTGTTTATGAATAACTTAGCTTTTGCTTTATGAAAGGACTGTAGGTTTCCATTAACCTTACTGGGACAAATATAAACATCTCTGCATTCACAAAAGTTCACATGGAGTCTGGCTTGATAGCTGTGCATATACTGGCAACTGAGGCACCTTCCTTGGTTTTATATGCATCATAAGTTTAATCCATATTTGCCTGCAAGACTCACTGACAAGTTCTGAGGCAAATTCTCTGATGATCTCCCCCAGTATCTGCTTGGCATCACCTGAAGGACACTGGTAGAGGGTTGAGCTCCCTTTTTTTTGTGATTCATATCTCTCCATTTTGATCCTATATCCTCAGTGTCATTGAACTGTACTAGGTGTGCTCTTGGCTTCTCCACATGCCTCCCAGTTCCTGTGTGGGTGGCTGAAAGGGAAGACAAGCTTTTTGTGTGCAGTGACAGGCAGAAAGCCCTTCCTTTTTGGCCACGGAGCAGCTGGAAGCTGGGAACTAAGGAGCAAAGCACCAAAAAGATAAGGCAGGACTAGGAGAAGATTGGCTGAAATAACCTTTAACCTCTCCCTGTCTTTTTTCTTTTGAAGTCCTGTCCTGTTTCCATTCACCCTGAATGCATGTTTTCAGTGCCTACGTGAGGAGCTCTGATGACCCTACTTTTATCTCTAGCTTTTCAAGAGAGTCAGAATGGGCTCAGAGCTGCCTGTAGCAGTTACTTGTGCTACAGAATCCACATGCATTCCTCTGAGCATCTCATACAGAAAACTCCTCTGGCTCACCACAAAAGATGACTTTGGGGCTTGAAAACAAGGCAGATCATTCAGGAATTCTTAGGTGGTGGCTAATGTCAGCATCAGAAAAGGCTGCAGACAGACACGCAGAGCACTTCAGATAAATCCCTTTGAAACCAGCCTTTCCCTACAGATGCAAAACACACTAAAGATAGACAAAAAAAAAAGGAGGATGGCTGGGACTAGGAGGGAAGAACATTCCTCTCAGCATAAGTATTTTAATTGAAGTCATGGCTCTGCTTAATTTTAAAAAGTCAGTGTATGCGTCTCTGAGGCTTCTCTCAGCATGAAAACTAACTTGCCAAAGAAACAGGCTGCATTTGCACGATAAAAATACAAGTTAAGGAACTTCTGGAAGGCAGCTGTCTTATGTGCAGTGGCTAAAATATTCTAAGGGATGATGAATGTAAGAGGAGTAAATAAGAGTCAGTGTCTCTCTTGTGCTTAGCTCTAGCAGTTACATGCTATCACCTACTGGGCGCCTACTGGCTCATGTAGCTTGGCTCCAATCACTCCTATGTCTAGTTTGTCATGAAGTACAATGAGTATAGTATCTCAGAAGTACTCAGGTTGCTCTCTCTCCTTACTATTAATTTCATCTTTGTCCTGGACATCTGTCTTAGGCTTCCCCTGCTCGCCGGATTCTTTTTCTCGTTTGTGTTTACATTGTTTGTTTTTACCATCCTTCTTCCCCTGGCTGTCACTCTTTTCTTCTGTTTTTTCAGGTTCTTCAGATTTATTTGGTCTGCTTTCATTTTTTTCCCTTTCCATGGTCTTCTGATCCACACAGCCTTCTGACTCTGGACTTTTTTCTATATAAACCAAGAGTAACCAAGATTTAATTAACAAAAATTTAATATCCTCTTATCTCTAGAGGTATTTTGAGGAAAAGGAGATAGTCCTAAGCCTTGAGCTTTTCAAGGGCATTAACCATCAGTGTTTTACTCAGGTTAGGAATACAGCATTCAAAACCATCTAGCTTAAAATCTGCTTCATGGTGTCAAGATCAGATATTTAAGGAAAACAACTGACAATTTTGAAATTGTAGACTCAGAGTAAGATCCTGACTAATATGAGGTACATATTTTACATTTTGTCCATGCAGCTCTAGACCAAGTTCTTACCACGTGAAGAGAAAGGCCATACAAACTTTTCCCAGATGTACAGGGAGTGAGAGGAATTAAAACAAAATTTAAAAGTTAAGTGAAAAACAAATTGCTAAACTGCTACTTAGATTAAGAGCACCAGGCCAGAATAAATGAGTTGGTATTAGCTTCTAAACAAGAATTTCTGGCTTTCCAATTTGGTCTTAGACATTGCTAGCATGAAGGAAAACAGTCACATTGGATCAGGCTTGAAGCAGGAAGAAAGTAGAAGCCCCTGAAGAGACTCTTTACATAACACAAATTGAAGCTGGCAGTCTAGAGTGAAACTAGCACAACTGTAATTTATCAGATGGCTTAGGACTTATTTTTGTTCTGAAACTTCACCATAGCTTTCTTCTATAAGAAATTCTAGCCCACAAAGCTGTATAAAATTACCTGGTGCACAAATAGTGACATAAACAAGTTCACTGCATCACCTATAATGGCAAAGTGGGGGGATACAAGAGTGCACCATTAGAAGTAAATTTTTAAAGTACCAACATCATTAGCTTCATTTTCCAGCATGAATTTACATTATCTGATATTTCTTATCCTGTTTTCCTCCCAGTACATTAACCAGTTACAATAAATAAAGAAAATGCTCAGTATTTTCCTTGAAGAAAAGATAGGAGTTGTGAAAAGTTCTACAGTTGTTCAAGTAAGCTGATCCACTGAAGTTCTTCAAATAGGTAAGAATCACAATCTCCTACTGAGGAATTAATCAGAGATGACATTTCCAACTGTCCCTGCTTCATAAAACCCAAGACAATGTTTGTAGAAGAGAGGATGAAATAACGATCAGCACAATCAGGTTACTTGAGATAATAATAGGATAACTTAGATCAGAAATTACTTCCAAAGACTTCCAGTTCAATCCTCAAAAAATATGGCCAATTCAGATCATGGCAACTATCTCCAAAGATGGATATTTCACAACCTTTCTGAACAACCTGTACCAATATTCTAACCATCTTCATAATAAATATTTTTTTTCCCTTATATTGAATCAGAATTCCTGCTTTCCAACTTATATCCACTGCCTCTCATCCTTCCACTAGACACATCTGAGAAGTCTAGCTCTTTCTTAGCTGTCTCTCTTCAGGCTGAGCAGACCCAGCTCCCTCTGTATCTCATATGTTACATGCTCCAGCTCCTAATCAACTTGCTGGCTCTTTACTGAGCTTATTCAAGTTGGTACAAGGGTGGCATAGATTATGATCTTGCTTAGAAACTGAAAGTAAACAGACTTAAATTAGTGTCAAACTAGATAGAAAAGAATTAGGTTCAGAAAGGTAGGGAACCTCAGTGCAAGATTAACATTTCATGAATGGGTTGCTGAGCAATAAGAACTCCTTGAATGTCTCAAAAGGTGTTGGTTACAGAATGGGGATTTGATGCTGTTTGTTAAACCAGGCTTTAAAGGCTCTCCGATGGAACAGTGACTCACCTCTAATGACTCTAATGAGAGCATACCACTCCAAGTTCAAAGGCACTTGCCAAGACTCCCAGTGTATGGCAGTCTCTCACCATTTGCAGCAGCTCAGCTAATGGAAATGTTATACAGTCACCTTTAAGCAGACCAGTGAAGCTATTTCTAAAAAACAAAGTTTTAAAAGAACTCACCATCAGCAGTTGCTGTTTTCTCAGCTTCTGGGCTTCTAGAGCCAAACCAATATGATTCTAGCACAGGGAAATACCAAGGCTGTGGTAACCCATAGTCCCCTAAAACAAAAATAAGTAGGTAAAGTGCACTTCATAATCCCATGCTGGAGGAGGCACAAATTCATCTAAGCAAAGTCTGAGTATAAACACTTACAGTCTTAGTGTTGCGTATCAGAAGGTCAAACCATGTACCAAGTACCTGACAGACAGATTTTGTTTACAGATGTTTTTTTTTTTCTTTTGGACAGCAGTAAAATATTCAGAAAATATGATGTGACTTGTCTTACCTTCTCTTAAAGTAGAATGTGGTTTAGTTACAGAATGAAGCTATTCCCTGAATCCTTACCAACCAGGCAGTGGCTCACTGTTTAAGAGGGGATCCTAGCCTCACTCAGGGACTTTCTTTTGATGCCCACTTAACACTTGAGGGTTGACATGACTGAAAAGCTTTTTAAATTTACACTTATGCCCTTGGAGCAGAATTCACAACTGGTAATGAGAAAAGACACTCTGACTGTTATTTCAACACACAGCCTTTCAGGAAAAGTGACAACAGAGTAATCCTCTTCTTAAGCAAAAATGGGCTTTTTTAGTTAAGGTTACTACAGTTTGGATAAGAGACAGCGCAGTAACATTACCAGTTCTCATCAGGTCACATCAGAGTTACTAGAAGTCAACACTGCTTTCCTGGATCATGTTGACTTATAGAATGCAGGAATTTGAGCTTCTATGTTTAAAACTGGCATCTTTGTGAACATTCAAAATGAGCAAGGGGAATCTGTGATACTCATTGAAAGATGGTCAGTTTTCTTAATCGAAAACCACTGTTTATGAAAGTGTCTGCTTATTTGTGAATAAACAGAAACTACCTGTGTTTCAGCCAACCACTTGTACTCCTATTAATGCACAGAAATGCTCTGTCTGCATTCACAAACAGTTTGCCTTGTTATGGTCTGAGTTATTCCCCTCTGAAACTGGTGGTTAAAACAACAGCTTCTTATTCAGGATTAATGCAAAATCCAAGTGATATTTGTTACGGAGCAGAATGCTCAAATAGCCAAAGGACCCATTGTGCCATTGTGCCAATGGGTGGTTGGCTTCAGAGCAAACCTGAGCAGGACTAGAACCACAGAGTTCAAAGGATTATCCAGGGAACTCCTGTAGTAACCTCAAAGACTACAGCATTGATTTGGCAGGGCTGCATGTGTGTGACAGAGAAACACTATGAGAAATTCTACAGGAACAGAGCAGCAGAAAGACAGCAAGACATTCAGAGCAAATATTGGGAGGAAGTGAAGCTTCTAATTAGAAGCCCTGAAAGGTGTTACTTTTGTGTAAAGTGCTGACAGAAAAAAATAAATTTGTATCTATGAATAAAGAAACTCCTGTTTTTAAATTCCTGCTGTGTTCATGGAAATGGACCATTGTCCACTCTTCTTTAAACAGAGTTGCAGAAAATAAAAAGAAAAAGAAAAAAAATAGCCATCTGCCAAGAACACATTCTGGAACTACAGTTCACATGCAGGAACAATAAATTAATGAAAAGAAGCTCACTTGCTTGTACAGCATGAGAGTTTGCATTTATTCTATTGTAACAATATTCATTATGAAGCAAGATAAACCATTTAAGCTAGTAGGACAAACCATTTTTTCACACTGAAAGTTCCAGAATTTTGTAATTGATAACAAAGAAAATCCTTTTGTGAACTCACACTAGAATCATGATTTCCATTTAGAAAAAAAGTAAATCTACGCAGGGACTTTCACAACTGCCTAGGACACAGCATGTGTCTTAGGGAACAGTACCATCCTTTAAGAAACAGTTTGCCTAATGTGGCCAAAGTACATATATGAATTAGAATTGTTAAATCTATATTCTTAAAAATTAAAAGAAATCTCACTAGAAATGGTTGAAGCTTCTCAAAAGAAAAGTATGTACAGAAATCAGATTTTAACAGATGATGTTTTTGTAGATTTATTTTCCATTTAAATTACAAAACAGGATTGAAATTGCATCCTCCTTTTTACTCTTTCTTCCTTTTTCATTCTTTTCAGGAATAAAACAGGAGAGAGAAAAAAGAAAGAGAGAAAAGTGGAAGCCCTTAATAAACCACTAGTGCTAAACTGGATAGGATTCACAGTCTATAATATCAAACACCCTGTTTCTGACAGTGAAATAAGCAGAGACCGATTAGGCTAACACAGTTTACAGCAACTGCCACTAGTTTATATGAATAAGAAACTGACATACCTGGAAAAACGTTATCGAGATACCAAGACAGTATTCCATAGAGAAAAGCATCAAAAAGCATCATGTTAATGGAAAAGAGAAAACTATATTCATCTCCTTCCAAGGGACTGGTTCTGATGTTACCCCACTGTAGGCCAAGACCTTGTTCTTCATAGCGTGACAAGTATTCCGTACCGAACCCAAAAGCTACTTGAGAAAGCAAACTCTGGAATAAAGGAAAAATGACATTCAACCCTGATAGGGGGACAAACCCAAAAACAAATAAGAAAACAAAAACCCACCAAAACAACAACAAAACAAAAAAACCTCTGACTTTTAGGGACTGAGCTTTAAAATTTGCCTAACAAATATCATGGGAAAAATTCTTACACTTTTATATTGGCCTGTAATGCTTAATTCTCTGCAATTCTAAGCAGTATTTAGCCATAGTAGACTGAATTCAACCTTGGCTGTACTTCCTTTAACTACTAGGCAACCTTCACAGATTGCTTTTTTTCTTCATTAATGTCTGCTCAGAAAATACCGTAGGTGCATTTAGAAGTTTGCAGTGTACACCTTTGACTTTCTAGGAGAAACAAAATATTTTGTGAGCATTTGAGGCAGGGCAACTATGAGTAACATGACAGAAAGTACACCAGATGCTCAGGATGTGGAAAACCACAATTACTTCCCCTGTCATGTCTGCTAGCCAGTTCTCACACAACAAACTAATTAACCGGTAGAGTATCCAAACATCCTCTTCAATGTTGCACTGCAAAAACAGAGGAAGAAGTGCTACAGTGCTGTTTCACAGGACATGTAGTTTAGGAATAACCAGACCTTAGGAAAGTGAGGGGACAACAGCAAGTCTCAGTGAGGTATCATCATATGGCACTTAGAGCACTAAATAAAGAAACTTTGGTTTTCAGCAATACATTCTTTGCCCTTAAAAATTTAAATTTTTAATTCATGCCCTCTACATAATGCACAGCCTGCTCTTATTATCTCTTGTAATTAGCTCTTGTTCAGAAACTAACCTCTGAACAATAAAGATAAGACAAAAATATAGGAATAGACAGAAATATTCATGGCTCCTGGCCAGCAAATATCCTTTCTTACATGGATGTCTCCTCCTTCACTTTAAGATGAAGAGAGAGTTGCTTTTATGCTTAAACTGTGTGCTAGTTTCAAGATTTCTTCCTAAATCAGAATCTGTCAGAGGCCAACCTTACTCATTTCCTGACTCAATGACAGGATGAAGTTTTGTACACTATTGCATAATTGGTAGAACTAAAAAAGGTATATATTATACCTATAGAGTACCTCTGTTAAGAAAGCTGATTCATAGCCATATTTACACTTAATTATAGCTTTTGAAGTGTTTTAGTTTTCTTCCTTTTTCCTTATATTTCCTAGTGCAAGGAGAGAAGACAGTTCCTTTACCTATGTTGTTAGAATGCTTGGTAAAAATGGGGAGACTGGACTCACACACCTGCTCCCCTTCCTGACTCACTGGGCAACATAAAATCAGCCTGAAAAAATTTTGTAAGACCATGGTTCCATTTCAAAAAACAGCAAGAAGTTTCCAGCTCCCCAGACTTTTTAAGCATCTTACCTAAAATGGAAGAGAACCAACAAGGAGGCACTGCATGGAGAATGTCTACAACTTATTAGATGGAAGGTAATTCTCAGAGCTTTGGCACTTGGGTTTAATTCCTAACTCTATGTTTCAGGTAAAGAAGGAACACGAACCTGAGGTCTTCTCATCCTTAGATATAGGGTGTTAACTAGGTTATAGCACATGAAAAAATGTGAAAATTAACTGTCCCCATTTTGTGAACTGCCTTCATATTTATTAAACATACAAGAAGTTAGATTTGCTTTGACTTACAAGGAAGTATTCAAAACATTTTAAACAGTATGCTAATTTCCTGGCATTCAAAACATAAAATAAATTTTATTGAATTTTTTAAAAGCTATGAAGAGATCTCTTGCACTAGGCCTGCTAAAGGCTTACACACTTGCAATCCTTAATTATTTATGGGAGATTTAGAGGTCTCCCTCTCTGAGTCCAAAAAGCCAAGAGGAAGAGGTGTGCAATACTTTGTGATTCACATATGCACTGTGAGAAGCTGAGCAGAGATGCCATAGAACCAGTGAAAGACTTACTGCTAGGATCTTCAGATTAACAGTCAGACGGTCCTGCCAGGCAAAGCAGACGATGTGGGGCAGGTACAAGGTGAAGTAGATGACTCCACTGCAGGCAGCTGCCAGATTTGCTTTGGAGAAGAAGGTGCTGAACAAGAAACACTGCATTATGGTGGCTGTGGTGAATGTCAGTAGGAATAGAAAGAAGAGAAATGGATTGCTGTAATGTAGCACTTGTCCACGCTGTAAGCAAAAGGAAAACAGAAAAATTTACAAGTATTTGCAGCTTTCTGCTAGCATAAAAGGTCAGAATTGCTATCGACGTGTAACATGTAATGAGTAATAAGCCAGTCTTTCTTACCTAATACGACTTCTAACTCTCCCAGGTATTAGTTTCAACAACTGAGGTCATTACAATAACAAATCCTTCATCTAACTTTATCCCTGCCCTTGGATTGTGACTTCAGGTTAGTACAACAGACTGAATAAAAATCATAATTGATTGAAAATAGACATTCTGTCCATGTCTTAATAAGTAAGTGGTTCCAAGCAGGATCTGCCTGCTTGGAAACTCATGCATTTATTTGAAATATTACCATAAACTTTCATTTATCTCTTCCCACCATCCCCTCAATCCACTGGCTTGACATGCAGAAAAGACAATGTATGGAAGTGTTGCAAAACATATCTTTAAAAAAAACCACAATAAAACCACAGGAAAATTACAAAGCTTCTGCACCTGGATGTTATTCAAACAGAAGTGTATCACAGCTGAGGAATCCAAGTGCAGTTTCTCAGAGATCCTTGTGTATTAATTCACCCACTGGCTGAACTTTTATCGACCTTTCTTCATTAGGGCTTTTGTGGATTAAATGCTCCCTCTCAAGAAGAGCAGGGACTGCTGCCAATTATCTACATAGCCCTTAAAACCAATGCTGAGACCTATTTATTAGGTCAATTTATATAATGCTCACATAGGTCTTTAAGGCTATAAATAGGTCTCAGCATTGTTGCAACATCCCACTGGGCCTTAGAGACTGATTTCTTTATCAACAGTGATGCAGTGTCTCATGATAATGTAGGTGTCTCACATTGGCACAGTGAAATCTGGGAAAGAAAGTGACTTATAGGTACAAGCACATTCTTCTCTGATATTATTACCTCCTGATTTTTAATTAAACCAGTGTGGCAAATAAAGTAAGCTTTCTCTATCCACCCAAGCTGCAATGGAACCACCAGGAACTACAACAATTCATCAGGACATGCTGATAAGACAGAGCAGCTTGAATTCTAGCTATGTATTTATACCAATATCAGTCCCCCACATCAGAAAAGATGCAAGAGCAGTCTTCCTTATCAAAATGCTACACATTTATATGATAAAATATAGCAGCAAGCTCTCAATATAGAATTTGGTTCTCAGGTAGGGGAGACAATAGGTGGTCCTCAGAGACAACATCCAAACTGTCCTGAAAAGTTATAAAAATTACAGGAATTTTGAATCACTGAAGCAAAAGGTGGATTCTTCTTTTAGGTTTTTCTGTTCTTGCAGTCTCTTTTTCCATTGAAATAGTATCACAGCTTCTAAGCAGGCAAGTACTGGATATTAAAAATTAATTGCATATAGTGAATTACAAGATTAAAATTCTTCAAATTATTACCTCTTTGATTTAAAGCAGCAATTATTATTTATTGGGAGATCTACATCTGCCTACAGAAGACACAATACACAGAGTAACCAGCCTGCTGTATTTTCTATGAGGGACCTCACAATAAATCTTTACTAGTGAATTTATTGTTCTGTCTCTGCCAAATGCTGATTTTGTTATGAGGTCTGCTTTGAAGAATGTGCCTGCTACGTGCTGTGATCAGAACAGGCCTCCACCATTCACATCTCCCTATCAATGGCTACTATTCTTTCTCAACAGCAAACTGGTATCAGCAGTGCAAACACAACAGAGAGTTTGAGAGCAGCAATCCTTACCATAATCAGAGCTGTGAGGAGGAATGTGCTCAGAGCCATCATGAAAAAGCTGTCTAGGAACCAAGTGCACCAAATCATGCCATTGGTTATACCCCTGTTCTTCATAGCTTCTTTCAGACGCATTTCCTTCTCTAGCACTATACTCTTCACAGTCATGGAGACTGAATATATCCAAGCCAGCACCATGAAGATGGGAAAGGCGCGGTTTAAGGTGATCATGAAGCTACCAAAGCAAGAAGGAATAAATTAAATTTAGGTAAAACAGAGAAGTATTAGAGGAAAAGCAAAATGAAAAGGAAAAGGAGTGGGGAAGAATGCATTAATGAAATACAGAACTGTAAATTCTCAGTCTAAACATCAATACCATGTCACTAGTAAACCTCACAAGCGTCCTGAATATTAATAAAGTAATGGTTTCTGCATTCCCATGAGATAGATAAACGTTATTTCTATTTTACAAAGAGGTTCTAAGGGTTATTGAAGGCTACAAAATATTTGGTGCCTCATGAAAATACACCTCTCTTCACAGTGAATTACCGTAATGCTTTTACTATGATCTACAAAGGATATTTTAAGACATATGTTAATGTTAACAATTTGGGAGTGTCGCTGTCTTTCTGCTCCCAAGATTCGCTGACAAGAGAATTAAACAAATTAACCATTAAAAGCATCAGATGCTGCCAGAAAGGCTGCTGAAATTCAAACAAACCATGACTCAGGGTATTGGATCTAGCTGAGATAATTTTCCCCATAGCAGCCCTCACAGTGCTGGGCTTTGCATGGGGAGCTAGAAGGGTGTTGATAACACACCAGTGTTTTTCCTACTGCTGAGCAGTGCTGGCACAGCATCAGAGCTGACTCTCCAGCATTCCCACTTCACCACTAGGCAGGGGGTGGGCAAAGTCTTGGGAAGGGACACAACCAGTACAGCTAACCCAAACCAACCAAAGGGATATTCCATATTGTGTATGATGTCTGCTCAGATATAACATCTAAGAAAAAGGAGGAGAAAGTGGGGGGTATTTGATATTGACAGCATTTGTCTTCCAAAGCAACTGCTATGCATGCTGAATCCCTGTTTCCAAGGAAACAGCTGGACATTGCTGGATGGGAAGTAGTGAATAAAAATCTTTGGGATATTTTCTGTTTTAGCTTTAGTAAAGAGCCTTATCTTGTCCTATGAGTGGTTTTCCATCTTAATTTCTTCTCCCTTCTTGCGGAGGAAGAGGGTGATAGAGAGGCTTGGTGGGCACTTGGCATCCAGTCAAGGTCAACTCAACACAGTCCTTGGCACCCAATGTGGGGGCGAACCAGAGGCAGTTTTCTATTACACACACTATAGTTACAGTAGTTATTAAGTAGCAAGGTCCTGTGCAGGACACAGTTTGTCAGCTGCACTGTTTATCTCTTTATTTTGCTGGGTCTGGGAACACATTAACATAAAAAATGTCTCCCTGGCATTGATGGCCTTGCTGTGCTGGGGGAATTATCTTGTGAAGAAGATGAGGGAATACATCTCCCTCTCCCTAGTTAGGATTGATGTGGATGGTTTTGTTACTCAGGCTCAAGTACTTGTTCACACTTACATGAGCTGTTTAACACTACTAATTCACACTGCTACGTATTATGGGGTTTGTAGAATCCGGTGTTGATTATTTAAAGGCTAAAAGCTCATAGTTCCCAAAAAACAAGGAGCAAAAAGTCTTCAGCTTCCTAAATCTGAGCCCTATAGGACTACATTTTTGCCATATGCTATCATAGCTACGTCAGTGTCAAAACAAAGGGGAAATCTTCACTTTTCCCCAAAAAATTCCTGAAGAGCAATCTGGTCTGCGGAAATAAAACCATGCTTTTGTGATACGGCCTGGGGCACACTGAGTTCTGCCTGTTGGTGGACACATGCAACCAGCACTAGGCCATGCACAGCACAGCCTACAGGTTACCACGAGGATGCACTTACTGTACTTTAGCAGGGTCTCTGCAGAAGCCATCACTCAGTCTGGATATCAGCCCTGAACTGCATGTGGCTACTGCAGGCTTCAGAAAACTTTTGCACAGAAGGGGCTTCTGCCTCTGCAGTATTCTCAGTGGGGAAGAAATAGACAGGAGGCTTGCCATGGTGATGTTTTGTCAGACAAACATACAATGACTGATGGGAATGACAGGTCAATCTACGTGTCTGCAATCTGCTTTTATCAGAAGTAGTAGCATTTGCCTGCACAGAGCACACTGACAGAACTATGAAAAGATTTCTCTAATGCCTTTTTTTTTTGAGTTGAAAGTATACCAGGACAGTTGGTGTATCACAGACTGCAGCATTAGAGCAGGCACACTGTGAAGAGGGAAGAGGCGCAACTTCATTGAATCTGGAGCATGTGCTGGTTCAGGCAGTGCTAATGGGGGGCACAGCTTCCACAGCCCCTCTGCCTCCATGTAGCCATGAAATCTCCACTCCCAGGAGCAGAGTCTCTTTTTTTTTTTGTTACAGAACAACAAACCAGCCCTTTATCCTTTAGCTTCTTCACTCTGCTTTTTACCAGAGAAAGAAACTCCTGGTGCCCTCAATAGTGAACTGCAGCCACACTCCTGGAACACTATTCTAGAATCATATGAGACTTAAGACAAAAACTAGTCAATCTGCATAAAAGCCATGGACAGGAATTAGGGAGAAGGTTAAAGAACACCACATTATTTTTGAAAAGTTCAGCATCCACAAGGGAAGGAAAAAGGCTGAGGTTAACAGAAACCAATACCGTGTATCCAGTTTGACTGTAGATACTAGACACGTAGTTAAAAATGGAATCCTGTTTAAGGATGTGGTTCAGATTTTGGAATGAAAGAGTTTCAAGAGCCTAAGTTGCTTTGGGATTCTGCAAGGCCTATAGGTATGCTCAAGGACCAAAATCTACAGCTATGAGTATAACTAGGTATGATTAAGTTTAGGGTTAGGGTTCGATGGTACCCTTATTGAGACCAGATTGATTGATTCTTCAAGGCTTCCAGAGATATCAAGAGAGGTGCCAATTCCATTAGGACAAGCACATTCTGTTAAGTTTTTCTTTAAGAAATGATTCTTGGATATAAAGAAGGCTGGGTTTTAGAGGTGTCATTAGGGAAAAGAAACTTGCTGCACTTAAATGGGTTTGGCAGTTAACTGAAGGAGACAGTGTGTGTTATAACACAGGGCAGTGCTTGTGTTCAGTTTTGCTCCAGACACTGGTCATACGCTATAGCATAAGGCTTAGTTTTAGTTACATAAAAAATTTTTAAAAGATCATAGTCTTGCTGGGTCCTGTGTAACCACAGGGTTAGTTCTAGAGCTGACACTGTTAGGGGTCAAAACATTATGTCTGGGATGCCCTGTTGACAAGAGATTCTTGGCTGTAATCAGTGTGAAGGTTTAGGTTAGGTTATTATTATTGCCTGGAAAAGTAAGGCCAAAAAGTACTAGACTGTTTTTTGAATTTTGTGCAATATGCAAAATTGGAAGAAAATGGCTGCTTTTAAGGGGCTACTGTTTCGTGTTCATTTTAGGTCTGGACATTGGATGCAACGAAGGCCAGATCTGAGATTAGGGGTAGAATCTTGGCAAAGGTGGTTTGTGGAGTCTGGGTCATGACAGGATAAGGAAAAAACCAAATTTATTCACTTATGTCTCAGTTATTATTCTTGCATTTATACCTTAGTACATTCACAACTTAGGGTTAATTCTGGTGCTTGAGAATCTTAAACCATCCAGCAATCTAAGTATTCAACAGAATTAAGACAAACTGCTTTTACTCACACATCATCCACAAAACATGGATATGGCATTTGCTGGAGATAAATTCCCACTGGCACTTCAGTGCTGGTCTGGGTCTTTATAATCCCACGCTCAATCATGTCTTGGAGATACGCAAAGCCTCCCCAGATATAACGTAAATCATCCACAGGATCAGCTCTTGGACCAGGATCCCAGTACCTCAAAAGAAAATTCACATGGAAATCATTTGGGTAAACAGTGAGTTTAGGGAAGGGTTGTGTGGAAAATAAATAAAGAAATTAATGAATAAATTAAATAATCTTAGCAACTGAAATGGTAAGGGCACTGCCTGGAGTTGCCTTTTCTAGACTTTGATCTATCAGACCATATTGCTTAAGAAAGTAGAAGGCTCTTTTTTTCCTTTCATTTTCTCTGCACTGACTTGCAATAGCAATTTTGGTCAAAAGTGTACATAAATTAGTCATGTAGCAGAGTAACTGTTCTAGAATAGAAATAACTGCATTTGGAATATGGTATCCTTGGAGATTAAACTGAAACAAACTGGATTGCAACTACCAGATATCATTATATTCTGCAGATATCATTATATCCTGAGAAATTATATCCCTTTAAGTGAGTCTGTTTGGTGGGGACTTGAGGAGGAAAAGCACAGAAGTTCTGGTGTCCAGGTGGAAGACAGCTGAGTCACAATCCACGTAGGACTTCCTTGCCTGTCTTTCCCAATGTTGGAGCCAACTAAAAATTTAAGCAGGTTACTGAACAGATTCTGAGCAGAGTCATCCCTTTGCCATGTATTCCTGCACCTACCCACTGCTTGGCTTGTCACAAGAGTGATACCATTCATGTTAGTACCTGGTAACTGGAGATGGATTCTGTGCTGCACTGCAGAGTAACTATTAACAAATACAGTTGGATTTCATGCATGTAACCAATGCAGGTTCTAACACCCTTATGTCTCTCATATTCATGTTATGGCAGGCAAGAACTGAGAAGGAACTATCAGGTAAGTACCTGTCTTGGATTTTGTTTGTTTTCTCCACTGCATCTATGTCCATTCGGATCTTGTATGTCACATGTGGTGGGAGATTTCTGGTTGTAGGTTCTAGGTCTGGAAAAACCACAGCAGCCCAGAATTTGTTTTCCTCCAGCAGATAAAGGGCTTGATGAGTCAGTTGAGTTTCATTAAGATAACCTTCAAATTTATCCAAGGTCAAGCACTACAAATAAGTACAAAGAGAAAAATTGCATGGGAATAAACTAGTAAGAGGGATACATTAAAGCAAACATCAGTGGTTGAAAGCAGAAAAGGAAAGTAGGTTCAACTGAAACAGCTATTTTCAGCTTTAAAAGCTTATGACGAAACTATTAAAAGTTGACTCTCTCCTCCCTTCTTCAGCCTAGGAAGTGCCTGAGTGAACACTAGGGAGCCAAAGGATGACTGATCTGTAAGAAAAACACATTGGCTGTGGACTTCAGACGAAAAGCACTTTGTCAAGTGAAGCACTGGGAAAATTCAAAGCATACATTTAAATTTTAATGACTCTTAGGTATTACGACATTTATTCCTATGTAACACCAGACAAGTAGTTGATTTATCTTACTGGTCATATTGTGTCCCTGCTGAATTCTGACATGTGATTTACCTGCTGGCTTAAGTTAACATGTTTTGGCTATCTCAATACAAAAATGCCTTCTTTCTTAGTCTCTGTCATTACTACAAAATGTATTCTAATCAATCCGTATACAAGACAAAAATTCATAAAAACTTAAGTTCTTTATGTTCCTCCATTTAAGTCCTATTTAACAAGCATTGTAAGACAAAGATTGTGAATGCTCTAAACTCTAGCATTAGTTGTCTGTAAAATTATAGATTTATGTTTGTATATTTAGCCTCTGCCCTTCAGAACTGGCAAAATATTATCAGAGAGTAGAAGTATTTAACCCCTGATGGACTGGAAAGATACTTATTGAATTCCTTTGCTTCATAAAATTCCAACACGCTATCTTGTTTGATCTTATTTTCTCGATCACTTCTTGCAAGCCAATAACCAAAAATTAGTCCACATCAAAGGGATCATACTGGTAACTTATTATTTAATCTTAAAGACTCCTTTACTTAACCTTTCCCTATGATGAATCATGCTCTGCTTCCTTTAAAACTTGAACTATCACAGCTCAATGGGATCTACATGAAAATATATTTTTAACTCACAACATAACAGTGCTTAAATTAATAACATTATTTTGTGGCTTTACTCTTCTTGATGTTTGTAGGTGTTCATTTTCCATTTTGTTTCAGAAAACTAAACTATGTAGAATTTCATATCAGAAAGCAAAATAAGGCAGAAAACTCTCTGATTTTCATGCCAGAAGAGAAATAAAATCAGACTGTTGGCTCATGTTGCATTAATTTTTTGGGGATATATTTATCCCACATGGTGTTAACTGAATTCAGGAATTCAGTTTATTTCCTGTGAAAGTGGCAGTGTCTGCATAACAAACCCCTCCCGTGGAACTGTCTCTTTGCAGGATCTGGAGGATTATTTGCTGTTTCTTTATCAGGAGGAATTATTTTCAAGATATTTATTTCAGCTGCAGAAGAACTCAGACAGCTTTTCAGGGAAATCTGTGGTAAAGTACTGACAAACATCTGGACTTGTCTAGATTTTCACTGCAGAACAGACAGTGCCTGGAGTGGGCTGAGGAGCAGCATAGGCTCTTATCCAGGGGTCCAGTGAAGGAAGCTGCAAGTGTTCAAAACAGAAAACACAAATGCTTTTAGATCTTCTGCACGAGTAGAGTGAAACCAAAGCTTGTATAAAAACATAGGCTAAGACACCAGTGTTGCAATAATTCACACAATTTGAAAGTGAAAAGAGATTTTATATAGTAGTCTATGCGCCAAAAGCTAGAACTTATTTCCCTTAACTTGAATTGCATTCAAAACAAAGGCTGTATGCTCTACCTAGGCTTTTCTTTGTTCCGAGTGAATTTGAACTCAGTTTGTGTCTTCATAAACCTCACTATATCAAAATTAATTTATCAACCACTTGGGAAAATTTATTTCAAATCTTTTCCCAGTAATTATTTAACACTTTAAAATGGTTCAGTGAAAATTTATAAAACCAAAACCAAAATAATAAGAACAGGCTTGGAAGATAAAACCAGAAAATAATAAACATAAAGAGGTGACCGCATAGCTCTCACTAACAGTTTAGCTGTTCTGTGGCCTAAGGTAATCAAAGGGAAGAACAGGAAATTCTTGAGGTGGTGAGGAGGAGCAGCCACTGCATAATTTGTGGGATTCTCAGCTGCATCACAATTTGCAGCAGAGAGCTGGAGTCTCCAAAGGTAGTTGCTGGCAACACACCTGTCCTCATTGCATACTATGGTGGTAAGGAGCCGGCTGTTCCCCAAAGGGAGCTATTTGTTGCCATGGTGTCTGGCACAGTGGGAAAACATTCTCAAGTCGTTCAACTCGGTGTAAACAGCAGACTTTAAAGAATAAGCTCATTACAAAGAATATTAGGACACAAAGATCTATTACCAGGTACAGTAACTGCTCTATTATTATTGATGTTCCAGCACTGACCTGCTGCATGCAATGTATTTCACTCAGTTTGACAAGAAATAATTCTGCTAACATGATGCAAAAAGATCATTGAATGAACCAGCAGAGCTTTGTGCAAAGCCTTTATTGTTCCTTCTTGTACTAGCTGTGGGAAGGCAGATGAATTTTTAGTTCCTGCTTCCTTGAAGGGGAAAAATGGTCTTTTAGACTGAACTAGATTGAAATTAGGAGTTAGGCTTAGTCTTGTTGCCTATAACTAGTACTAGTTTTCTCTCAAAAATCCTCAGAAGGCACCACTGGAAACAACACGCTAGAGAAGAGAGGTACAGATTCCAGGAAAGAGACAGACATCTTTTCAGAAGTGACCACAGAACAAGTGGAAACTCCCTCATAGGTTTCAACAGAATTTTGTCTAGGTCCTTAAAAACCTGAAAGGGGACTTACCAAAGAAGTTTCTCTGCTCCTGATCTTGCTGAAGTTAGTGGCCTGTTGGTTATTAATACTTACAAAAAACCATTTCATTGTGGTTTTGAATTCACTTTCTGTCTCTCAGCATTGAAATGTACTCAAGACATTCAACCAACATTTTGAATAAAGCATTTGAGGATCATGGGATTGAACTTCTTTCATAATAATACGTGTTAATTTTCTTGTGCTTCTGTATTATTCTAAACACATGCTTTTAATAATGAGATTCAATTTGAAACAAACGAAGATTTTATGATTTTAACTTTCTTGTCTGTTACCACAGAGCCCAGTACTGCCTAACTGGTTTTAAGATATCCTCTACAACTATTCCCACAAGGGGCAGGGCTGAATTTACCTCCAAATACTGACTGAGCAAACGCAGAACTTGGTCTACAGCACTGAAAATGTTCCGCCAGTCAAAGTCCACCATTCCCTTCTCCCGGCTCCTTGAAGATCCATTGTGGAGAAAGTTGATTATGTGTTCCACAGTGAAGCCTTCAGCACCCATCTGGCTGTTCAGGAAGTCCCTCACTGTAGGGTGCTTCAGAGAGTCCTGAAGAAACATCATGACAGCTTTGCTACAACAATTGTGTTTCCATGCCCTCTTTAGTTAGGAAGGTTTCCATTTCCATAACTCTTTCAGCACATGAACAAGGACAAAAGGGTATGCTAAGGAATCAATTTTACAGATGGGTAATTGCATAACTGGATGTGTGATCTGAAGAATGGACGAAAAGAAATTTTTCCTTGACTATGTATTGCATTTTCTCCTTGTAAGCAAGAGGATAAATGTTATAAATGTCTAATTCAATATAGAAAAATGAGGAAATGAAATGTTTTTTCTAGTATGAACCGCTTTATAAACTTTAACTACAGATAGTAATTACAGCTAATCAAAGTCAAATCGAAATTATGCAGAAATAAGCAATTTCCCAAAATAAATTTGTTTGGCCCAGAAAAAATATGGTTCTCCTGCCCTCTTTGCCTACACAGAATCCAAGGAAATCAAGTTGTCTGTTCTTGAAAGATATTCTGGAGAGGCAGGGAAGCAGCAATTGCTGTCTTTATTAAGAAGTCATTAGCCAGATTCTTGACTGCCCAAATCTGAGGTTTTGCCACAGGGATGCTGTAATGCATCTATGATTTGCCATCAAACCAAGCCCAGCAGCCAAACCAACAAACTTAAAGGCCACAGATTCCTTGCTGCAAAGGATGTACTTCTGGCCAAACCTTTCAAATTAACTGCCTTCTCCATTAATAAAAATAAAAGATGGTGAAAGGCTGCTCTTACTGAGGATCTTTGATAAGTTATAACATACACGGATCATATTCATTTGCAGGCTGTTTTGAAAGAAGTACCACAGCTGAGGTCCTACTTCCTCCCAAGCTTTGGTCAACAGTCGGAGGCGTTCTAGTTCCTCAAAAGTGGAGTTTGCCTGATGAAAAAAACAGCAGAAAAGAGTGTTAGTATCTAAGGAGATAGACAGAATTTATGATCCATCCAGAATATGGTGAGAGGGGAACCCCTAACTTAGAAAGCTGTAGTTTTTACCTTCAAAACTTAATCAACTTGTTCAAACAGCAGAAATTTTAATAACCATCAGAAAAAGAATCTGTAAAATCCAGCCAGGATCAAAGTCACTCAGGATAAAATTCTGTTGTATATGTAATGGAAGAAAGAAGTACACATGAATCCTAGTTAACTTCAATTCCTTTAAATACTTAGATTTTCGGTAGAATTATTTTTAACTTTTCCCCTTGACTATTTCTCTCCATTAAGAACTAAAAAGAAAGATGATGATGTGGGTAGATGAATGAATGGAAGGCAGCTGGAAAAGACAGATAATCCCATAGCTAAGATATTAAGACCTGAAATGCTGAGCTGCTGTAAATCTGATGTTTTTCTGCGTGAACTGTGAGCAGCAGTTCTATGCCTTGTACTGATGTTTACAGTAGTGAACTGCTGAGGTGGCCCAAACCTGGGTTATATGCAACCTTGATTTAACTCCTCGGATTAATTTCACCCAGCTTCAAGCATTTCGCTGAAGAGTCCAGGCTCCATTCTATTTTAATGAAGTGAAAAAACTTTTTGATTTCAACAGATATAATACTAAACCACGATGTTGCTATAGGTTTGCAATATCTCATTATTAGGTCTCAATAAGCTTATCCAAGCCTCACAGATGCCCTATTTAAATATTTACTGGCATAGAGCTGCTCATGTTCCTACCTCTGTAAAATAAATATGAATATGAATAGAAATATAAACATAAACGTAAACGTAAATGTAAATATAAATATAAATATATTTACTAGTGTAAATGTGGAATCATGCCAACAAAAAGCTGCTTGAGCGAGCTGGAAAAACCATGTAGCATGGACCAAAATGGGATGAATCAGTGAAGACCTGTCTCCTGTATTTTAAACAGAGTACCTGTTCTTCCTCTGAGAACCATCAGAACAAATGGAGTTGTGAGAAAAAAATCGCATTAGTCTGAGGTAATTGGGTCACTGTTTTTAAAAAGCTGTTTCTTGGGATGCCATTTTTTGGAAATATACATTTTTGTATTTCAGAACTTCTTACATTTTTTATGATTTCCCGTACAGAAGGTGAATCAGGAGCAAAGAGAATTTTTCCCATCAGCAGAGGCTTCACAGCATTCCAGGCTATTTTGGTTAAAGGGTTTGATTCCAAGTTCTGGATCAATGCATTACAAAAGGGTGCTGAAGACAGAAAGAAGGAAAGACAGTCTTTATGTAACCCTACTCAAATCCTATCATATGTAACATGCTGCAGGACTTTTTACTGGCAGAACAGACAGTTTGAATCTGAATGAGTTAAAGCACATTCTGCAGTGCAGAAGTACAATGTCTGAATGGATAGAAAAGACTATTAAGTAGACATTGGGGTTGTAAAGTACACACTATGGAAATTGGAAAAGCAAGCATAAATAACCATGTGAAAGTTGCTGTTATTTACATGGTATTTCAAATGGAAGGAAACGAGACAGCTCAGAACTCCCTGAGCAGTTTGAGCTTTATTTGCTTTACTCCTAATGACATAGCTCCTTTGTATTGTAGTTGATACTGGTACAAAGCTGATCCTGCAGGCTTAGATGTTGAACTCCGGAACAGTTCAGAACTGTTACTACAATAATTTAAAATGAAACATTTTAATGTAAATATTTTTATCTTACCCCTGCACTATGAAGTAATTAGTTTACTTGGATAGCATTCAATTAATTTGTTTCCTGGCTGAAGAGATGGAGTATTGGGCCTCTTACAGGTCTTTGGAAGGCTCAGGCATAAGTAGAGCCAAGTATCAACACAGTGGAAGGTAGGAGTCTTTATAAGCAAACTGCTCATCTGTACTTTGTAACCATGTAACCGTATCTGTCACAGAAGAAGGGACACAGAACACCAGCTATAACATGGGTGGTAGTACAGAAAAAACTGCTGGTGAGCTCAGTGTCAAGAAAAACTAAATAGCAAACAGAAGGGGACATAAAAAGATAAAATAACAAATGGTAAAAAAGATAAAATCGGTTCCTCTTTGCATTCTCTCCTATTAAAATAGCAAAAGTGAGGAAATAAAAGCAACAAAAATTGTTAAATTGCAATATTTTCTATGTAAAATGTAAATATGCTGTAGAACATTACTGCTACAAAATATATGTACTTTTATGCAAGGAAGGTAACAGCCACCATGTATCAAATTGAATATTATTTGAAAGGAGAGATTTTTAAGTTCCTGTGCCCCAGGCCATCAAACCAGCAAAGAGAAAAAATAAAGTTTAGAAAAATATTTTGGAGAAAAGTAACTCCAGAATGCCGCTCTGTCTTTTCCGGAACCTTCTTCAGGGGCATCTTGTTCTTCCTGATATCAGTAGCATATAATAGAAGATAAAATAGAGGGGCTGTCTTAATTATGATCATGCATATGTTTATGCCTCCATATTAAAAGCAAATGCATATTTCTGTCAGTTGTCAATTCCTGAGCTCATCTGCTTCTAGCTACGAAGTAAGTATGAAGTAAAATCATTTCACCTGTCTCTAATTTCCTGAATCAACTGTTTTAAAATGTTATTTTACAAAATCAACATTTGATCCTAGTATTTGAATATAAGGTGCACCTATCAGGAGTCTCTTAATGGTTTGGTGGAAAAACTTACTGGTTGTATTATCATAAAGATAACCAGATTTCTTCCTTGTTGAGTCAATCCCCAGGAAAGCTTTGTAGTTGTTATCTTCATACCAGTTGAAGGAAAACACTCTGGATCCACCTCCTTCCGGGTAGCCACAGAAAAGATCCGACAGGGAACTCACCAAGTGGCTTAAGGATTCTGGCCTTCCGTCTTGTACAAATGGTTGCAGAACCATCAAAAGGTCCTGAACGCTTGGCTTCCTGGCTAGCTGCAGTAAGACAAGACTTGGTTAATTGCAGCCCCCAAAGCAGGTAAGGATCTGGTGAGGTCATAGTTGTGCCCAGATGGTAAAACATGAATGCAGTCAGAACCTCATCCTTTTATCTCCTCTGTCCTGGTCACAGGCACCATTTTCAGTTCTTGTTCTTTCATATCTTTTCTGGAGAAAAGAATATACTTCATAATTACCAATACTTATGTCCACATTTATTTTGTACTGAGAGAAGAATGAATTTTTTTATGGAATCAGCTCTTCCCCAGCAAGTCTATTTTCTTTCTGGTAAAGCAGGTAATTGGAATATTAAACAACAAAGGAAAACAAGGACTATGAGCTATGCAGGAAAGTGATGTAATCTATTATTAGACCACTTACCTTTTGCACTGCTTGGGAGACATTAGACAGCACCCTCCCCCAGGCCTTCAGGTCAGCACCTGGTGAGTTTCTGTCCAACACAGTGGGAAGCTGTGGATACATAAAAAGTAGAGATGAGTGTCTACATGACAACTGCTATAACAATGAGAAGAAATCCAAATGGCATCTCTGTAGCTCAAATACTTTGAGTTATCTGGAACAATATCTTATAAGCCTGTCTCATGGGCCCACAAATCCAGTACCCATGTGCAGACTCACACAGTAGCCTGTGTAAATGTTCTTTCTAATACACAGCTGAAACAAACACAGGCCACTTAAAATATATCTTGGGATTTGTTCTGCCCATCTAAGCCCACCATGCCAAAAGGTGCAGAAATGGAGAAGGAATGCAGGAACAGGGACATTTGAGAAGCTGCTTCTCACAGAGGCTAATCTCTCAGTGAGATATACAGACTCTTGGTAACTTCCAAATATAGCAAAGCTTTGATACAGAAGGCCCCATTTGCTACAGAGGTAAATGATTTGTAGTACTTTATACTTCAGAGATTCCCTGATTTTGAAGACAGTCTGGTCCTCACTGTCTGTCAAACCTGATAGAAACCATTACTTTCCCAGGCTCATACAGACTGACCAAACTGCCTTTTCAGCAGAAGTTAACATTTTATTTTTCAGTGACTTAAAAGAAACAGGTGACACCACGGTGTGCTGTCACATACCACTTTGTTTGCGTCACTGCATCCTCCTCTGTCAGCTGTCTAAAGAACTACATATGTATTTGGAGCTGGTGCTCTTGAGTCTTTCTCAGGCATTTCTTCTGCTATTAGAACAAAACGTAAAGCTGGACTTGTAGATAGCTAGGCTGTGATATTTATGAGACAAGCCCCTAAAAAGCCTTTCCCAAAAACGCCTATACACCCTGCTGATTGCCTGCCATTCCCTTCAGTCAGTAGGTGGTTAAGAAAGCAGAAGACAGCTGCACTGTGTAGGTACCTGGCAGGGAGTCACAATGGCAAGAGTTTCTATGGAAAGCTCATGTTAACGTATTCTGATCTGTGACTTGTGGTTCAGGCAGGAAGAATACACACAGGGCTTCAAAATACACTTTTCCTTGTCCCCTAAGGGGAACCAGTCTGTGCAGAGATTATACAGGGTTCTTGGAGCACCTGCCTTAACCTGGGCTTTTTGAAACTCTGAGGAACAGGAACTGTAAACCTGTAAAAAAGCTGGGCAGTATATTGTGAATATTCACATGAAGTCCTTAAATGCTGGAACTCTATCTTAGAAATACTGTAGCATTAAATCTCTGCTACTTCCAGCAAGCATAGATATATGAAAACATAAGACAATGTATTTTTAGAAATGGAAAATAGCAGCTTTCAGAAGCTGACCACAAATTCTTATCAGGATTGGTAAAATCACTGGATATATGTTATTGACTGACTATCAATGCTACAATAATCAAACTGCGTTTTGCGGGTGTGTCAATTACAGCTTCTGGCATCCTCTGTTCCCAGTTCAGGGCAACTCAGAGCTGAAAAAAATCCATGTTAAATTAATCTTGATGCTACACTACTGTGGCAGAGAACTCCAATCAATACTTCCTATGCAACTTTAGGAGTTTTTCATATATCCTGCCTGCTCCTATAAAGCAAACTGACAATGTGATGGTTTCATGATGTTAAATTATGAGGTGAAAAACAGCAAATCAAATTGAGTGTTGAAAAATGCAAAGGATGATCATAGGGAAAACAAACATGAAAGATACATACACAGTGATGGACTCAAAGTTCGCTATTATGAGGAAAGAGACCTTGGAGTCTTTATGAATAGTTCCCTGCAAGCACCACCTCAGTGTGCAGAATACAAATGAAATACTAGAAACATATGCCATTATATATATGTATTTATTAATTTGATATAATTTGTATTTTATTATATATTTTAAAATAATAATATTAACCCATATTTATACATATATATGAAGTGGCATAATATTTTCATACTAAACCAAGGCTGTAGATGTGGTTTATTTATAGCAAGGTCACAGTAGAAACTAGAAGACAAAGAAGGGCAATGAAAATGAACAGAGGTAAGGAAAAGCTTTTATAGAAAGAGTGATGAAAACCAGTACAATTTCCTAATCTGTTTGTTTGAGGTTTTTAAAAGGGCTCACATGGCTATGCCAACTCAAGCTGCATCATGATTTTGACTGCAGCATAAAATTCTGTCATGATGGAAGGAGCAAAGACAGAATGGGCTGTGTTGGGTATTTTCAGAATCCTCAGCAAGGTTCCTGTAGGTTTTGCCACACACTGTTTTCCTACACAGACTGGAAAGACCAGATAATATTTCCACACAAACTTTGATTTAAAAACTGCATTTGAATCTCTTAGTTCTGCTGTACTGCCAATTTAATCTGTTTCATCCCACAACATACTCAGAACTGTCTAGTGTTCTGCTGGTGGTAGGTTAACAATCACACATCCATAACCTTACGTTTGCAGGGGTAAATCTACTAAGACCACTTGGAAAACTGGTGAAGTATTACAAAAAAAAAATTCTTGAAGGGCAACAAAACATAAGCCAAAATAAAAATGACAACGTAAGGCAGGATAATTGTGTTAATACTTACCAGCCGAAATAGCTTAAAGAAATCAACATTTGCATACAAGACATCTTCTACTCTTTGTAGACTGTCCTGGGACAGGGCACACATGGCCTTGTGTACAGAAGGGAGACCTCTTCGGCTGCTGAAGATAATAAAGCGGTCCAGGAGTATCTCACTGCAAGCAATGTCCTTCAGAGTCAAGCTAGGGACACCATAGGCAAACTGCAACCAAACCAATGATTCACTTACTCTTACGAAACTTTCATACTGCTCAGGAACAACAGTGTAAATCCCATGTAAATCTACTGATTTCTATAGAGTTATTCTGCATTTACATTTGTTAAACTATAAACCAATGTGTTCCTATTGGTCAAACATTAAAGATAAAAATTTGGACTTTTTCTATTCTGTGTTTATATTAGAAGTGGTAATCAGTAGATGGGTGTGTTTAACGTACAATGGCTTTGTAAATCCCGGCTGTATGGCTGTGCAGAGTGATAGTGAATAATGGCTGTGGGAAGCACAGAATACATGGCAATATAATAAAAAGTAGCACTGGAAATTGCTCACAAGCTAATGTTCCCACCCTCTGTCCATCTCCTTTCACAGTACAAATTTAAGGAAAACAGCTCAGAACACTGTGATGACTGTTAATGCCTACTGTGTTTGAGATGAACACAGACTTTCAGACAAGAACTATGCACTGACATAATATCATTAGACTAAATGAATTTAATAAGCTGCACAATAAAGAAATTGTCAAAATCTACCCAGAAAATAATTTACTTTAGAAAAATAATCTGCTGAGCATTCCAGTCTTTAAGACATATGGATCGAAAAAACACACCACACCTGTACCAGGTCAGACGTAGGTGCAGATTTATTTCTTATCTAAGCAAATTAAGAAATTAATCATTATTGAAATTTTATATGTGCAAATCTCCTATAGTTAGCAGCTAAGATTTCTTTGGTAGTGCCTGTAAAGAGAATATTTAAAAACACAGAGGAATGAGAAAAAAATTAATTCAGTTGCTTTGGAGAGTAGATTCAAAGTAGACTGAGGAGTTATTCATTAATTGCTTCATCTGTCAGAAGCTATCAACCAAAGTGCAAGTGTGGCTATGGAAAGTCAGCATCAAGAATATGAAAGGCAGCTGTAGAGAGGTCTAGAATAACATTGTATTTTATCTGCCATGACTGCCCTGAGTTTCAGCTTGTGGAGCTGCAGTTGACCAAAAAAGAAAGGCATCTGAATTACACACAGATTGTGTTTTGGAATTATGATGCAAAAAAGGGATGTGAATTTCTAGAAGTATCTGAGAGATACTATCAGCACTAGAGCTGTACTTATATAAAGGTATCATTAAGGCAAATTAGACAGTGTGGAGAGAGGCAGAATGCAAAAGAAGGAATTCAACTGACAGATCCAGTCTGTCTTGCAAAAAACCTCCAAAGCCACACATCCCTGCCCTCCCTCAAATTGGGACAACTGAATTGGACTTAAGTTCATTTGTGTCAGTGAAATAATTTGCTTATTTGCTCAGTCATTTACGTTCTGGGGATGTGTGTGATAAGAACAGCATTTTTAACCATATACACCTCATTTAGTGTGGTCCTTGTCAGGCAGTGTCAACTGCAATGAAGCTGGGCTGCACAAGGGAGGCAGCCTGGGAACCTTGCTCTGACTTGTGAAATGAGGAAACAGTGACATTTACATCTCTGAGAAGGATAAACACAGGAAAAAAAAAAAGAGTTGTTATTTACAAACTGTAACTGCATTTCAATGATGTTCATGAACAGATGGGATTAGAAAAACATCAAACCTCCGCCCTCCCAATTTTTCCGGTAGGGTGTGCTGCTGCCAATCTTTCCTGAGCTTCTTATTGTGTTTTAACATCAGTTTCTTATCTTTATCTTAGAACGACTCAAAAAAGCAGGCTCTTGGAGGGAAACTTCAATACTTTCTTTTTTTAATCAATGTGTCACTGTTTGGCCAAAGCAGGCAAGATGAAGTCCAAATTATTTTTTCAGCTAGCTGGCTGTTTGATCAGGTTTAGCTTTCAGCTCTGTGTGTCATTTCCTGACTCCCAGGCGGCTCAGACCTAGATCTCCAGCCAGCTGTTGGCAACAGTCAGGCTTTTGTAAACAAGTTGCTTTCAGGTTGATCAGCTCTGTGCCATCAGAGGCAGGGGGAAGGGGTGTACAGAAATATGCAGGCAAACAGAGGGCAGAGCACCACGAAGAACTAGAGATGAACTATCACAGTTGAGGATTGAGACAACCATAGATCTAGGGTCTAGTTATGGCTCTGAAACTTCCACTTCAACCATGCATAATTCCAGCCCAAGCAACTTGCTTATCAAGAAGGGCTAATGGAATGAAGCAATTTACCTCCCACAGAAAATGAAGTGTTCAATTCCCACTGAAAATAATTCTCTTGTTGTGTCTCTAAAATTATTAGATTGGTTTTTCTGCGTCTTTTTCGCCTGAAAGAAGTATTCACAGCACTTTCTTTCGTCATAGCTGTAAATCAGCTCTGGTGAGATGATCTTGTATCCCTGTAATTACTGCTAACAAGAAAACTATATAGAGGGCAGCAAAAGTGGTATTTAACACCAGATCTCCTCAAGCTTCCTCTAACCAATGCTCAATTTCTTTAATTTCCAGCATACAAAGAACTACATCTCTTTCTACATCAGCACAGAAAATACAGCAGAAAGACTCTACATTCCAACAGGTTTCAACCATTCTTTGGGTGATGGTGTTGAAAACTTCAGTCCTGCATACACTAGAAAGCAGAATTTTTAACAGCAGATGAATGAATGCCACTGGGGAGCTAATAGTCCAACACAGCAGCACTCAGTTCTCCGGACACAGCTGATCTCTGGTGTAGAAGAGGTTAGGGATGACTAGGGAAAGAGAAACCCGGCAGGATATCTGTACATATTCTCCTTGTCACAAGCAGCAAGGAAGCAAATTTTCAGTATCTCAGCTGACATGGGAATGTGAAAATACATAGGATGTATCAACTGACACTGGCTTTGGTATGCTCTTGTGGTATTGATTCATGATAAAGTGAGGAGAGGGGAGGGCTTCCCCAGGTACCAAACAAGAATACAGCAGATAAGTAATTTGGCTACTGGTCACACCAGCTGAAACCTGTGATGCAGAAGAGGAACTGCATGAAAGGTCATGAATGGCCTCCCTCTTTCTGCCCACACACAGTTTCAGTATTGGCATTTTATGCAGCAGTGAAACAAAGGAACTGTGTCTTTCAGCCTCAGTTATTCACTTTCTTCCACCCACACACTAATGCAGTGTAGAAATTGTTCCAGAATTCCAATTCAGCAACATTCATTCATTAATACAGCATTCCTCACAGAGCTCCCAGCCACCAGTACATGCAGAAGCAGAGACAGCCTGGACTTGGTCAAACATAGTTCCCTGCTTAGCTGCTTCAGGAAGGATTTGACCTGTACTTTTCACTCTGAATTTTCTGAGCAGACCTATTACTCAATCAGAATCTAAGAAAGTGGGTCTGGTTCTCCACTTCCACCTATTCATGTGAAACAATACCGAAAAGCCACCATGCTGACATTAGGGCAGAGAATTTAAATTATAAATTAAGAATCTCCAATAGTTCTTCTCTCATCAGGACTATTATCTCAAAAGGAAGCACAGCTGCATTATGCTTTTAAGTTAAGTCTTTAGCCATGGGGATGGATGGACTGCTTGCCAGTACTGTTTCTTGATGCTCCTCGTTATTTGGGTGCAACAACAGCACACTTCTGTTTATTTAATAATTTATTAATATTTAATGCATATTCAAAATGTTTTTTAAAGACAAATAAGACATCTCTTCCTCTAGATTCACGAAGAACAAAAAGAGAAATTATACAAACAACCCATAAGGCATCGGTTATTCTGGGCCCAAGGCCTTCACTGAGGCTACGTTGCACATACAACTCAGGAGACTCTTCCCTCACAGGTGATAACTCGGTAACTGTTAAACTCTACTCACCTGTTCAGGGCGCACTTGAGCATTAATAAGCTGGTAAACAACAAAATCTGTGAGGCCAACATTTTCTAGTAAGAAGGAGGTGAGGGTCTCCCCATCTTTCAAAATGTCTAGAATTCGTATTCCTCTTCCTGGATGAAAAAAAATGAATGCACAGATCAGTGAGATAGCAAACAAAGGAAGTTAAAGAAAAACTCATATCCCAGCTTAAACCTGTAAAAAGAATGTGCTTTGGCTCTTACACCTAGTCATGACTAACTGGGGCTAAAATTATTTTTGCAATTCAAAATACTTTTAATCCTTTGTTGGGAAATGATAATCAGAAAATGCTGAGTGTTCTGACTCTGCATATCTGATCTCTCAAAGATGTTTCAGACTTGGGCTACAGCAATGGACACATTGAAAGCAGCACTGACTGCATTTGAAAGTGTCTGCCTTTTCCTGATGTAATGTTTTATTTTAAATGTTCAGATTTGAGTATGGTACTGTTCTTAGTGTCCTTTCTTCTGGGCCTTGTGTAAATAACTTTAGTCAACCCTTTACATTTGCACTAATTTATCACTCTCTGCCAATCAATTTTAGTTAGTTAACCTTATTCTCTAGCGTTGCAAAAGTGACCCTTGAAAATCTTCCATTAGAAAAAAATCAATTTCTTTGGAGAAGCATAAAGTGTAGCTTATGCTTCATATTAGACTAGATTAATAACTGCTCTTCAGGCAAACCAGTGAGACCACCCACTGTTAAATTAGACACATGTAAGAGGCCACCAAATTTCCCTAGTACTGTCTGTAACAATACTCAAAATACTGCTGTTCCTAAAGTCAAACAGTTCCAATCTTTTTTAACTTGTCTTTGTTACAAATCTTATCAGTGAGAACTCTGCCTCAATATGGTGCAAGAAAAAGCTTTTACATGCACATAGAATACTTATTATAACTTCATTAAATTATACCTTTATTAAAGGTACCTCACACAGCTTTGGTAAAGAATGCTTGAAAACCTCTAATTCTAGTTTTAGAACAGGCAATTGAAACTGACAGGAGCAGTGTGTATCCTATTGACATAGGGAATGTAACTTCAGACATTTCTAATAAACATGCACTCCATTCTGTGAGCTGAGTCTTACCAGAGTTTGCCAACCAACTTCCACAATTCCATCTGCACTAAGTGTATTCTGGCCTAAGGCTGTAGGGCCTGAGGACTTCTTCAATTGTTCCTCCACATATTTATTCAAGCAGTAAACACTGAAAACAATAGCAGGGGTCTGTCCCTCATATTCTCACTGATGTCTTTCCTGGCATCCAGGCAGTGTGGAGGAAAAAGGACACCACAAGAACACATCTCATCAAAAGTGTCAGCGCTAGGGGAGACTGGGACAGGGAAGGAAGACTCAAGAGGTAGGTCTGATTTCAGGAATCAGCAGAAGGAGCAATTACTACTCTGACATTTGCAATTTTTTCCTTGCTCAGCTTTGCAGCTATTCTATTAAGATTGTTCCTTACAAGCAATAGTAGTAAGCTATAAACACAGACAACTTAAATAGCCAATCTTACTTTTTCTGTATGCAGAAAGATGGTAACTCATATTTTATTAGTTAAACTCCAGAACTGACTTTTTGACTTTGTTTTCTATAATAGGAAATTCCAAACTTCTAATTTTTTTTTTAAAGTAAAACACATTTAAACCCCCCACAAATTCTTGAAGGAACATAAGATTTTATTTCACAGGACAGGGGGGAATGTACTTTATTTTTCATGAGTAAAGTCGATATGGGATGCAAAGGCAACCTCCTAGACCATGGCGTGTGGTGCCCAGCAATACAAAGCAAACCCATGGCATGACATGCTTTTTCTTGCCTCTAAATAGTCAGATTTGATTTCTGTGGCTGGGTACAAACAACAGCTCAGATTATACTCAAATTCTTGTTGTTTACATTCTGGGGCATTTGGTTATCTCACTGTTATTTACAATGAGATAATCCCTTTTTTACTTCTAGTTATAAACCCCTGATAGGATAGTGGAGCATCTGTATCAGATGGTTTGTACACATCTTATCAAAAATATATGGTGAGTAACTATTTAATTTTAATAAGAATACTATTCCTGTGACAAAGGATTTGCAAATGGGACAGATCAATTCACAAAGCCAGACCATTTTTATACCTTTAGTTTTAGGAGTAGCTTTTCAAATTCTGTACTTTAAGTCCAAAAACTTTATTATTATACCATTCCCTATTTTCCTCAGGACTATGTTTTGAGTTTGGCAGGTTGTTCTAAATAAAAGTTAATACAATGAATTTACAATTTGCAATCCTGTTTAGAAGCGTTCAATGCTTTCTCTTTCTAAACAGATTATCAAGAGTTTCCTTCTTCACCGTTCCAAACCTGTTTTAGCTAACACTGTGACAAAGTACCTCTAAGCACTTTTCTGGGTTATGCTCCTGGCACATATTCAGACATGTTCCTAATTTTCCATTTCTTCTGCATCTTCCAGTGACACTTTCTCACTGCTTCTTCTTTTACTGCAATAATAATTAATGAAATTTCTTCTGCCATGTTTTACTGTGTGTGGTGAGATATCCATTATCCTTTTGTGTTTCGAGTTTTGTCTACTGTTATTTAAGGAATATGGTTGTAGAATGGAGCTGACAGCCTCTCTTTTCTCTTAAATGACAGGTGTTTGTCACTGAACAGATTTTAACTTACCCGTGTGAAATATATTATAATGTTGCCAACTTACAAAGTAACTACTATCCAGCTCTCAGAAGGAAAAATTAAGTAGTCTAAAGGATATAGACACAACAATTACCTGCAATTCTTTCAGGATTAGTTCTCATTGTTTCCATAAACTGAGTCATAATGATCAGTTCTTCCCAGATTCTTCCAAGGTCATGGATTTCAGGGGCTTCCAGTAAAAGCTCCTGAGCATCTTTATACACCCTTGCAAGGCTGAAAGGAGGAATAACGAAGAAACAATAATTTAAGAGTGATGACTCTTGAGAACCTTGCAAGTCAAAAACCCCCAACAAACAAACAAACAAACAAACCCTAAAAAAGAAAAAGTGAAGTTGACTCTCTCTGTATTAGGGATGAGGAAAAAAAAAAGTTGTTTTGTCATCAGTTTCAGGTAGTCTGGGATTCAGTTAGATTTGAAAGTCCACAGAACGTTTAAGAGGGCTACTGGTGTTGCAGAAGGTTGGCCATTCACACATTTTCTTCATTGGCCATGCTGGTCTTGCTGTGGAGACAGGATCTTAACCAGACAGCATGCATCTCACAGTGATGGTGCAAATCTGCCCTGGTTCTAGCCCAGGCCCAGCTCCAGCAGCTGAATGGGGCATTCTGGACACATGCAGCCCTGCTCAGCCTAGCAAGTGACACGGAATCATTCACAAACAGAAACATGCTTCCTTTCTCACATCAGTCCCCTCCAATTTTTTAGGTGCCTTCAGAGTATTTCTTCAAGGAGCAGCCGGAAAACACAAGTAACAAATGATCACAGGCAGCTGTTCAACTACTGATTCTGGGTTAGAACATGCAGATCAAGCAAGGATGCAATCAGTTCCTGTGTTTATGAACAAGCATAAAAAATTCTTATAATGAGGTAAGGCCATTACACTTCTTCAACAGTGTTACGTTTTTCCATGCATGCAACAGTATATCTCAGTCCACACGACTCATTTTAGCTTACAGGAAACAACAAACAGGAAGGACCAAATTCTTTCAGAAAACACAATGCATTTACTTCTGCTGTCATGCACTGAATTTACTGGGACTGACAAAGTGACAGTTTGCTCTGTAGCAAGCAACCTAGAAGAGCCAGAATGTATAGAAAACAGAACCCTCTATCTTCACTGTGTGCTTGACTGTACCCCACCAAAAATGTTCTGGTGACTATTTTAAATCCTATTTGCTAGGAACAAAAGGTGAAACCGTAAGTTAGGACCAAGTTACAGACTTTCACGTGACAGGAGCTTTAATGGCCTTCACATTATTAGCTCATGAATTTTAACCATTGGATGCTCCAAAGTGGACTTTGCAAAGGGAGGTTTGGAGCATTTTTTATATTTAGTATGACAGGGGTTTTTTCACTCTGAGGGTCCTTGTCTGCTGTACTTTCTTTCATGACTCAGCTGTAACAAACAATGCAATAAAACACTCCTACAGCACTTTTTCAGTAATAGTCCAGAAATCTCCCTTCCTCCTATTTTGCAAACAAGCTTAGTATCTGAATTAGCGATTAAAGTATCACAAGTATATAGCCCAAACAGGTGCTACCTAAGAAGCTGCAGTTCTTATTTGCAGCTACTTCATCAGAGCTCTAATTCAGAAGGGACAACTCTAGAGATGAGAAAAGAAGGCTTAGGTGTTCCATGCTCTTTTATCAAAAAGATTTGTCCCAAGACATTCAGTAAGCAGTCAACAGTAGAAAGCATGGATTTTATTAAGTGAACATGTGTTCCCTAGAGACTAGTACTGAAGTCTCTCTCTAAAAAGCCCAGAACTATCATTGTGAGCTCTGTTTCAACTTGATGACCATTGTTAGCATGAAACCAAAGTGCTAGAACTGAAAATTTTTGTCTTCCACTGTTTGCACACTGGTGTATTATTATCTTTCCTTTTTATTCACACTACAGAACAATTCTTTAAAATATTCCTTGGTGCAGTGAGGGACCTTTCTAAGCAAGGTGAGGATACTCCATCCTTTCTTCTTGCATCATTCATGTCCATGAACACCCAACAGGTGCCAAGAGCAAGCTATTAACAGTTCCCTTGCAGGCTTGTATTGCTGCAACCCAGTCTCACACATACAGCTCTGCTTACATGGAATTTTTGTAGTTGGACACTACACCTGGACCCTCTCCGGGGGTTGTGCTGCGGAAACAGGGATTGTTCATGTTACAGAAGATGCCATGTAACCATGGGAGTGTTCCTGCTGATGGCATTGCCTTGTTTGGGAAGTGACCTAGAGTATCAAAACACAAAATATAAACTGTTAGGTGTCTTTTCTAATGCAGCTTTAGTGAATATAAATAGCAAGATAAGTTGGCTCTCTACAGAAGGAATGGGATAGGAATCATAAAGGTTTATCTTTTACCGAGAAAAAAGAAGTCACCAATATAAGCTATATGGCTATTTTAACAGAAATGAATTCTGAGTAATGTGAGGCATTTTTTAAATAGGTAATGAGGTAGTACTTTCTCAGTAACAGAATTACAGAAATCCAAAACTGGATAGATCTTTGAGACCTCAGGTATGCCTGACCAGAAAGCATCTCACAGGAAAACTATACATTTTTTTTATCTCCTCACTGGTAATTCTTACCCTACATGGCTATAAATAACTAAGCTACTCAAACCAAATTCTGTTCTTTTGCCACTGGACAGTAACACTCCACAAACAGGTCCCAGTACCTCTGTCTGAGAACACCTGGCCATTACCTACAACAAGTCAGATTATGATAACATCTTAAACATTCTTACATTCATGTTGACGATACAGTGGATTAGCTTTCCTCAGCCAGACAAGTGCAAGAAACAATGACAGAGGCCATACAAGCTCCACTAGAAAACGAAGCTGGGAAAAAAAAATTAAAAATAAATTTTACAGATAGATCACCATAGAGTCACTAGGTGGCTAAAGGGATGAGACCTCTTCTCACAACAGAAGTGCCCAGTGCAGCATGTGACCATGGCTATCCTTTGCCTGTTTCACCATTTGAAAGGGACACCCTAAAGGGCAAAGATTTCATCAGAGTTCCATGAAGCATCACCATTAACTCAGTGTTCAGTGGCTTTTCCACCTCTTCTAAAGAAATATTTAAGCATCCTGACTGAGGTAAAAAGAGACAGCAGGTAGTGCTTGACTCTACAACAAGGATTAGATATAAGAGAAAAAAGGGTTTTTTTAATCCACACTTTAACACTGCTAGGCTCATTAGCAGGCTGTCAGTACACTGTGCTTACCCCAAGGTAAAAGACTGCAGCATAAGCTTTACATTCTTTGACCCTTACTTTTGTTTCTTTTTGTCATCATTCATTTCAATGTTACTAATTTCCTAATACTTGTAGAAATTTATGCATTAAGATCAAACACCTTATTCAATAATGTAGAAGACCCCATCAAAGGCCACTTTATTGCCCAGATCTTTCCATACACTTAGAACCATCACTGGCTCCCGTGTCATGACAGAAAATCAAGGGCGCTGCTTTTACCACAAAGCAACATCCTGCCTGCTTTTCAGTCTGTTCCCTCCACTCCTGTGTTTCAGATTGTTTTACTGCCTCTGTGTGTTTTGGCAGAGGTTTGAAACGACAATCCTTTGATCCTGTAACACAGGCCTTGGGCTCTGAGGAACAGCAATGGGATTTTTGTGTCCAAACACGTGGCACTTTTTTGCTCCTCCCTGTAAGAGCCAGGACCATTTACCTTCAGAACCAGGGTTGTAGCACATGCACAGGAAAGCCCTCCTTGCTTCTTTACCTTTGCTCCCTCCTCACCAACTAGGTACCAAATATATGATAATAACGCACATAGCAGCAGAGCCAAAACCAAGATGGGTTACACAGGAATGTTGTTTTGGGCAAAAGGCACTCCACAGCGTAAGAACAGGTTTTTTGGAGCTGCCCTATTTTTCCACTATAACTCTGTCTAACAGCTTTAGTTAAGCACAACATATTCTTACAGCAAAAGGGTAGAAAGCTTTATACCAGGCAACAATTTGCTATTTTATATTTTTCATCTTAAAGGTTTTCTTTTTAACACAGAACAATAATGAAAAGACCCACCCACCACCACCTAGGAAGCTATGCATGCCTGATCTTTTTAAATCCAGACAAAATTTTACCAGCAGTAAAGGGCAGATTAAACAATTATTAGAGAGGGAAATCTGACAGCTGTTGTGTACAGCTCAGAATACAGTATTACTGACCCTTCCCAGCTGGGTCCACAAGGTCTGTTCAACATCCATTGCCATCCATTTGGTAAGCCATCTGGGACAAGTGCTACATGCACATAAACTCAGAGGAGAAAGAACAGGCAAGACTCCTTGGCCCACCTTGGCTGCAGAGTTAATCTGCGTTAATGCTCAGATGTTGATTCTTTCTTCATCCCCGGGAAATACAAAATCCTCAGACTTGAATTTGGTGATTCCTTTCTGTCTGGGTTAACTAGTTTGGAAAAGATTGAAGTCTAAAGCCCAAGGGAAGCTTTCTTTCAACCTGGTACACAATGTGTTGTGTGGTAAGGATGGACCAGTGCTGTCAGCCCTCTGATTCTTTCCTGTGGACCTTAGCCAGAGGACACAAAGGTGTCTCAGAATGCACTGGAAGTATCAGAAAGCAGCCCATAAGCCTGCAGAACTACAAGATAAATAGTCAGATATCCCAGAAACATGCACAGAGAAAGGTAATATCCAGACGGAGCTGTAATGGAACAAGCACAGTGGTAAGACCATAAAAATGTGACAGGCTTAAACTGGCTGCAGATCAGCTGTTGACTCTGCAATGAAGTCTTTCGTCTTCTGAAGTAAATTAGACTAAATGATGAATTGGAGTAGAAGATTGCATATATCTCTATTTATGGTACTGCATGATGGTTAACAAGAAAACAGTCTGATTTTCCCAAAACATATTTTAGAGCTGCCTTTGACAGTATGAATTTTTGTTTTGGCTACTTTGTTTCTCTGTGAGGACAAATAAACAGGCAGGATTATATTCTTAAACAAGAAATTATTTTTAATGGCTCTCCTGTAAAACATTTTACTCTTCAGGGTGGAGAAAATATTTCTCAGCTGTAGATTAAATCACTGTGCTTACAAACTAGGAATGATCATCAGAGAAGAGGATCTCTAGCAACACCTGGAAACACCAATTATAATTTTTGAAAATTCTATAGGAAAAATTAAACAAAAAGAGAAGACAATTCCTGAAAGCCAAGCTGGCATTTTGTGTCTCATATCTAAGCAGATTTGCACAAATAACACACTATTTCATATACTGAAAATACTGAAGAATTCTACAAATATACATTTGTTAAAAATTAAAAACCAGTGGCTTCCACTTCTCTTAGTACATACATTTGAAAGACCAGAAAGACATGGATTTTCTGTTTGGCACTGTTTTTTCTGAACTTGAGAACCAAACTACCACAGCTCCCTGACAACCAGTAACTGAAGTCCAGCTTCAAAAAGGTGTCCTTAACTCAAGTATGACTTGGCAACCTTCATGTTGCAATAAATCATGAGCTGCAATGTTATATGCATCAGCTCTTGATGACAATGTACGCTGTGGGAGAAAGTCTGCTAGGAAGCTATGAAGGAAAACATTCAAATTGCCTATGAAGAAAATGACACAATCCTTTGATCCTGGAAATTCCAGCATGTGAGCCATTCCTATTGACTAAAATCAGGTCAGCATAGAGTAAATATTTCAGCTCATCCCGTGGTTCATTTTGTTATTAAACTGTTATTATGGCAAAATTGTTTGCATGATGGTTATAGTCTCACAGATGCCTTAATAAACTTTAAAAATGATTTTTCATTTGAAACAGTCTGTATCTATAGGACCTCAGAGAAAAAGCATGGAAACCAGGTAAAGGGACTTCTTTTGCTGGGCAGAAGTAGTTGAAGTACATCAGATAACTAAGACCCTAGTCTGAAGTTTTATTTCGCTCTAAGAAAACTTAGCTAAAAGAGAAAATAAAAAGAGCAATGAAAATAAGGTGAATTAAGGTGAAAAGTAATAGGTAAGTTTGATGTAAGACAAAATATCATAAAATCTAAGAGGATTTGAAAGTACTTTAAATACTTCTGACTTTTGCTTTACTTATGTCATTCAGCCATACTAAAAAAGAAAATCTGTGAGAACTGTAAGGTCCTAACTAGAATCATGTCTAAGAGCAGCTGAGTATGAAGAGCTAATCTAAAATTAGGACTCAAAACTGTGAGCTGAATGGTGCTCATGATGTTTTCTAACAACAGATCTTTTTATGTGAAAATATATAAATATTACTACCCACAACTCTTCTAGTACACAATATTATTTGTCAAAGAAGATCCCAACACAACTATTCTATGTTTGGTCTGTAAAGAGCAGCTCTGCAAACCAGACAAGTTGCCCATAAAAAGGCCCAGACAAAGATCATGTGTGATTCTTTGGGGGACTTAAGACATGCTGATGAATGTACCAGTCACTTAATCCAACGGAGTGCATGGTTCAAACCTGAAATCCAAAGACTAGTGCTTTACCTTTTGTCTTTTCCGAAGGATCCAGTTCTTCCAAAGCAGAAGTCTGACTTGCCTAAAGAAGCTCATTCTTCTGCATCGACACGTCTGGTTAACCTGTGGCAAAGGATGCATTACCATTTCTCAGCTGACAGCAGAAACAGAATTTAGAGCAAAATAACAACTTTCTGTTCTTATTTTAAGATTATGTTATCACAGAGATCAGTTCCTTTCATTGTCTGCACCATTTAATTTTGCACTTGATACACTATCATGCATGAAAAATCATGACTTTCCTTTGTTTGGAGGCTACTTCCTGTGACACATTTATCAGCACCAAAAAGCAGTAGAGAGGAAAAACATCTCTTTCAAATAAAAAAAAGTCACTAACATTGAATCTGGATATTAACTTGGACTTGCATGTAATGAAGGCAGTTAACTCTTGTATCATTTATCACAGTACTGTGTTTTCAAAATATTTTTTTCCAAAAAAAGATGGATTTACTACTAGACACTAGTTTATATAAAACTGTTCAGTTATTATGATACAATTAGGTTTACCATTCAGACATGATAAAATATATTGATTAATAGAGTCTGATATGGATTTTATAAAAACAAATCCATTCTGTTGCCATTTCCTTAAAAAATACAGGATCTCCTATTTTTATGTTTTTAAATTCAGCAACTCCCATTACATTTTAGTAGAGATACCACTGAATTTAAACAACTGTATGCTCTGTTTTTCAGGTTCATGACTCATTATAATCACCAGGAATTTTTACCTTCAAAAGGAAAAAGGAAACTTGACATATAAATCCAAATATCAGATACACTGGCCTGTTAAAAAATAAACAAATTATTGAAATTTGCTACCTGTGTCAACTTCCTACTTTATTGCTGCTTTATGGGATTTAAATGATTGAAGAGCAGTTTCTTTATGAATGATTAGTAACTGGGAGAGCGTTGAAAAGGCAATGGAAGTCAGATATTGGAAAGCACACTCTGATTATCAGAATGGTGAAGTAACAGAACTGATTTTATGGGAAGACTGGGGGGGCCTCCACTGCAGATTACTCAAACCTCTACAAAAAATTACACAGGTAAAACCACTCATAGATTAGATAATTTTTTAAAGTCTCATTTGTCACTATTCTTCTAGAATTTTATTTCTGGAAATGATATTAATTGAAGAAGATTTTGTTCAATTTTAAGAGACAAGGTTTGGAAAATATGTCAGGATCTTTTGGCCTAATGTGTTAACAAATCAGTAGTGAAAAACACTAGATAAGGGATTTGATTGTTTCAGAAAATCATCTCAGGTCCACATTTTATGAACTGAAAAGGAATTTCAACCTCAAGGGAAGAGGTGGCCAGCACTAGGGAAGGGTTGGCATCAGCCATGACTAACCCTGGTAGAAAGGCCTCCTAAAGAACATGCAATCTCTTCTGATATATCAGGCTTGAAAGTGATTGAAGCAGGATATTTAAGGCCAAACAGTAAGAATTGGCTGTGCTGCTTACTGGGGATCAAATAACAAAGGAACAGTTCCGCATAAAGAATATTCATGCAAAACTAAACTTGGAGCATTTTCCATATTTTGCAGATCAACAGTTTCATGCTATTTTCAGTATCCCTCCATCAACTCTGCTTAAGTTACAGAGTGAGAAATGAGACTAGCTCTAAAAAGCTACTGCTGTTGTGAGGAGTAAATGGACTAACACCTGATGGTTTGAACACACACTTCTGACAACCTCTCACTTTGGGTTGCCAACAATAGGCAGTCAGACAGCTTTCTGACACTATTGTGTAGCCCAGGGCTCTTGGACCTGCTGCTACTCTGAAAAATGAATCCTACAGCTGAACAAATGAGGAAGAGATAGTTTTGCACTGCAGCTCCTCTTGCCTTCCCCTAAACCCCAGACGGATGCTGCAATCTTTCTGCAACAGCTGTAAAAGGAAATCCAAGCCTTCATGTCAAGGCCATAAAATCTATAGTCTGTCAATGGCCTGGCCCCTCCTCTTCCTCCTGCTGGTGCTTTACTGAGCCACCCACCATTGACAGTTTCTGTCTCAATGAGAGATCCCACAGTACTACAGAGAGTCATAGCTTATGTTTCTAAGTATCCTGCTATGTATGACCTGCACCACTCTTGAATTAGTAGCAGCTGTACTACTAGTAGAAAAATTGTTGTGCAAGGCCATAAATGAGATGATGACTACCACATAAAATGGCTGCTACCATTTGCTTTGAAAAATATAACTATTTCTGAGACTAAAAATATAAGTAGTAAAGAATCCAAGCCCAATAAACCTTGGTAGGAAAAAAAGGGCAGTAAGTCAGGTTATACAGATTGTGCTTGCTATGTAATCTTTAAGATTTCTTTACATTGGACTCTGCTAGTTATATTTGTTGATAGCGACAGGGAGACATTGCTTATAAGGAAAGTAACTCAATGACAGACAACCTAATTAATATGCATAAAGGGGCAAAAAAATTCTCTCCAAGAAAGTGACTACTAATTGATTACCAAGGTTAACACTGTGCTACATGAGTCAGAATTTAAAAGTACTTAAAATAACTATTTAAGGTATGGCATTAATACATGAAGTACAATCAACATACAAAACTTTCTTAAAGTTTCTACATTGCTTAACAGACACACTTCAGGACCCCTTCTAATTTTAGGATGAAGAAGGATACACTTGTATCTCCCCAGAGTGGTTTGTTTATAAAACCTTCACTAGGAGCTCATGGGAAAGAACCTTGCTTTCCCAAATGCAGCAGCTTCAGGGATGTGAGTTAACCTTATACTGCTTTGAAATCTAAATTAGACAGGTGAATATGAGACAAAACTGTAGGAAAAGAACAACTTAAATAATGCAGTCAGAAGACACTGGACAGATAAACCTCAGAATCTGTAGCAGCACAGAATAAATAAAAAATAATTAATTTTCAGTCCTGAAATATCCTTTCCTATCTGGGCATTACTCAGACAAACTAACAGATTTGTGTGGTTAAGATTCAAGCTCTACTACTTTAAGTAGAGCAAAACACTATAACAAAAAAGAAGAGTAGAACCAAGATAAAGAGTAGTACCTAGTAATAATGTATGGAGAACTCCAGTTGGACTGAGGAGGTACATGAAGTTCTGGAGTGATTAGTCATGGTGGAGATCTATCTTCACTCTCTAGAGGCAGCGCCCTGCTCATGAAATCAGTGGTGGCTTGGGACTGCTTCAGAGTGAGCACAGGCACTGAAAGAAATTAAAATTCCAAAAAAGAAGTTTCTTTACATAGATAACAACACTCCCCTAAAATCAGAAAAAGACCCCTACACTTAGGAACTGAGTGAACACTGAATTCCCTATAGATTTTCATCTGTAAAGGGCATCTGAAACAGCAATGCAGCAAAACCTCCCACCAGTGCTCATGCTGGGCAATGACTCTGTATAAGCACTACCACAACTTCCCTGTGATTGCTCTTCCAAGTAGAAGCTGAACAACAATCTAGGCTTCAGTATTTAAAAAAGTTTTTAAAGGATGTGGCAGTTTCTTTCCCCTTCACAGGGCTTTGGGGACACCTTTGAGACTCCTGCACAGAACTGCTTCACTGAATTTAACACTCTCTAGATTTCCCCCAGAGCCCACTGCAGCTCTGGCAGCAGAGCACTGCACCCTGTACACTGCTTCTTTCCCAGCACCACTGCAGGGCCTTTGAGTCCCTGCACACAGGTGCCACCTAAACCACCCACTTTAACCTGGCTTCTGGCACAAAGGATAACAAAGCACAGGATCACACTGTCCCTAGGTGCTGAAAGGTGAGCCAGCAGGGAAGACCACCAGCCTTGGCTGAATAGGGCACTTTCACTAGAAGTCAGGGAAAAATAGAGAGTTTATGACCTTTGGAAGAAGGGGCAGCCAACTCAGGAAGAGTACAAGGACATTGTTAGGTCATGTAGAGAGAAAATTAGAATGGTGAAAGCTCAGCTAGAACTCAAACAGGCCACTGCTGTGAAAAATAATAAAAAAGTGTTTTTATGAATGCTTTAACAACAAAAAGAGGGCCAAGGAAAATCTCCATCCTTTATTGCATACAAAGGGAAGCCAAGGATGTAGAAAAGGATGAAGAAAAGGCCGTGGTACTTAATGACTTCCTCGCCTCAGTCTTCAGCATGAAGATAAGTTATTCTCAGAGCAACCAGTCCCTTGAGCTGGTAGACAGGGATGGGGAGCAGAACCCCTCCACCCACCCACACTCCATTAGGAGGTAGGTAGTGACCTGCTGCACCACTTAGACACTCACAAGTCTATGAAGCAGAATGGGATCCACCCAGGAATACTGAAGGAACTGGCAAAAGAGCTCACCAAGCCTCTCTCTATCATTTATCATCTGGTAAACCAGGGAGGTCCCAGATGACTGGAGATTGGCCAGTGTGACAACCATTTGCCAAATGGTCATAACAATCCCAGGCAGTTCTACAGGTTGGGGGAAGAGTGTCTAGAAAGCTGCCCAGTGGGAAAAAAGCCTGGGGGTGCTGGTAAACAGCAGCTGAACATGAGCCAACATCTGCCCAGGTGGCCAAGAAGGCCAATGGCATCCTGGCCTGTATCAGCAATATTGTGGCCAGCAGGACCAGGGCAGGAATTGTTTCCCTGTACTGGGCACTGGTGAGGCCACACCTCGAGTGCTGTGTCCAGTTCTGGGCCCATCACCTCGAGGAAGACATTGAGGGGCTGGGGCGAGTCCGGAAAAGGGCAGCGGAGCTGGGGAAGGGTCTGGAGAGTGAGTCCTGTGAGGAGCGGCTGAGGGAGCCGGGGTTTAGTCTGGAGAAGAGGAGGCTCAGGGGAGAATTTACCATTCTCTACAACTGCCTGAAAGGAGGGCACAGCAAGATGGGGGTTGGCCTCTTCTCCCAGGCAAACAGTGACAGGACAAGAGGGCATGCCCTCAAGCTGTGCCAGGGAAGGTTCAGGTTGGTCATCAAGAAGAATTTTTTCACTGAAAGGGTTGTCAAGCATTGGAACAGGCTGCTCAGGAAGGTGGTGCAGTCACTATCCCTGGATAATATATATAAATGACTGGATACGGCACTTAGTGCTGTGGCTTAGTTGATGTGGTGGTTTTGGTCAAAGGTTGAACTTAATCTTGGAGGTCCTTTCTGACCTTAATGATTCTATTCTATGATTCTATGGCAACCTCCTCTTTTACAAGTCACTTTGATCTAATTTCTCTTGAGCTTATGTTCATATCGCAGGTGAGACCCGGCCTGCTTCAATCTAGATAGAGAAACAGACCTTTATAAAGGCACAGATAGAAGCTAACTCTTACTAATGGCAGTGCAAAGCAGAGAAACTAGCACTGCTGCTGCTGCTGAGCTACAGACTGTGTTTAGGCCCTACCACTATGTGTGAGGCAAACAGATAATTTAATAGTTTTATTCAGCAAACAAGCATTTTAACTCTAAAATCCTAAGGCAAGTTATTTTAAGAAAATGGATCTCTTTTTGCTGTCCATATGTTGGCAGAAACAGCTCTAACAGATTAAACTAATCTCCTAATTAGATTTTTTACAGTGCAATTGGATGATGGTAGGGTATATTTTGCTTTCTATGGTCAACTACGTCTGCTGCTCCTGTGACCCATTTTTGCTTTTTAGCTTTACAAAGGGATCTTCAGAAGTAAACAGAGAAAGCTTTTGCAGGGCCTGTCATTTTACATGGGAGGGGAAAATACAGTTCAGCTTATGGAGCACACTGCACAATTTCACCATAGCTCTATCCACAGTTTTATGTATCAGAACATAAAGAAAGCAGTAAGTGGAAACAGATATTTGGTGATAGTTCTTGCATTATGCCTACAGTAGGTATCTAATAATATAAAAGTTCCCTATGACATGCTTCATGAGTACCTACATGCAATACATGGGGTCACATGGCATGTGTGTTGTGTTCTCCCCTTACATCACACACATATGCCATAACAGCTGTTTTAAATATCAGAATTTTTTTTCTTTTTTCCAGGCTTATTCCTGACTTTTGACTAAAATATCAAGTCTGATTAAATGCTATTTTCCCAGCAAATTATAAAAACATCCCCAGTAATCTCTTCAGTACCACAAGCAAATATTTCTCTAAAATAAGGAGAATTTTAAAATTACCTGAAAAGATAGATTTGAAAATATGCGCACTTACGTGTTTTGGGTGTGCTCATGGGCCAGCACTTCTAATGTCCAACAATGCTTTACAGCACCCAAACCATTTCGTAACCTGTCAGACATTCTTACACATGTGGAAGAGCACGTCCCTCAACACAGGCTCACTAGAAAGCTAATACAATTAATGCTAACAGGATTGTGCCTAGACTAACTGTAGGAGAGGATTCATATAAATGTATCTTCTATCCATAAACAGGTATATCTATGTGTGTGTAAAGAAAACTACACAAACACAGGTTGGGGCTTTCTAAGTTAAGTTTTGCACCCAGCTATCTCAAACCACTGGGGAAAACCCAAGCTGAAGCTTTTTAGGTGTTTCCTATGTATTTCAGAGGCTTCCCTCTGAAATAAGCAAGGAGTAACCTGAAGGACAAGAATTGGAAGTTCTGTCAAAAAATCAGGATCAAATGAGAAAAAAATCCGAGAGACTAAAATAAGGCCCCATGAAACTTCTGCTTGAAAGGTGTATTTCTATGAATCAAAGACAATCGCAATCAGACTCTTCCATGTCAAGCACAGAGAAATGTGGAATCTTAAATAGATCCCAAACTTGTGCAAACCCAGCAGTGGGCTAATCGCCCCAATCTGTGAATAAACAAGCACAAAGCAGTAGAAGCACTCAAGGCATGTCTTCTACTTCAGGTGTAATTCAGTTTACTTCATATAGATACTGTTCTGTCATCCAGCTGCATAAGGCTTGAGGAGTGAGGATTTTTCTAGCATTCACCTTCCTCCCTTCCTCAAACATTTGACATTTTGGAAGATATATTCTATATTTTTCTTCTACCTGTAAGTGAAACACTTTCCAAGGATCCCTTGGATCTCTGAATTAGAAAAAGAATTCCCCTCTCTCTCTGAATATAAATGGGCATGCAGATAGAACATTTTACTCAGAAAAGCTTGTCTCCAAAGAATCCTCCTGTAAGACTTAATTCCATGAATATTCTAAATAACACCGTTTGTAATATCAGACATTCCCTGTCCCTCCCCCCTCACACTTTGCTAACTGAAAGTTGAAACATCAGGTTTGTTCCATTTTCCCAACACATTATGTATACATTGACAGGTAGGATGGCCCAATAAGAGCAGCTTTATAATGAAACAGTGGGTGCTGAGGACCCTAGACCCATGCACTACTTGCCTAAGGGTTGCTTCAGATGAGCTCCAGGCACAGACTGGACGTGCATTAGCAGCTGCAGCACATCAGGTATGGTGCTGAGGCATACGTTCCACTTTAGTTTCACCCAAACAGAACTGAGTTTATGTGCTCTGAGATCACTCAGTACGGTGAGCCACAGTGGTATGTAGCGAAGTCACTCAAAAAGTACAAACGTGCTCTAAGTTACCAACGTTACCACTCGTGCGCTGCCTTCGCAGAGCGTTTCATGCCAGCTTCCAGATTAGCTCCATTAGGCCTCTGCTACACGGAAGCTAAAGAGTTCATGGATTTGCAAGCAAAACAGAGACTTCTTACACAGAAGCAACAAAAACCTTGAAAACTTATCACAAAAGCTTACCTCATGTGTGAGCAGTGCTGAAAGAGAACGTTTTCTGAAGGAATGTTCAGCTTGGCAGCAAAGAAACACATATCTTAGATGCAGTTACCACATGCAGAATAACACTGCTCAGTTGTAAGGAGATTGTTTTAATCCCCTGCTTGTTACAGAACAGCTCAATCTGTGAGTTTAAGGACTCATGAATAAAAATCCTCCCAAATATCCAATATGACCAACACAAGCACAATCAAGTCTCTACTAGGACGCTGATATTTCTGAATGTATTTCTTCAGATCTGAACAAATGCCGTATTTGAAAAGATGGTTTCAGAAGGGTAGTTCCGGTAGCATTAGGGGCCCTACTAAACAAACAGCTGTCATGACTAATTAGGTCAGCTACTCACAGGAGTCGGTACTCTGCCAAAGCTTTAAGAGGGATGAGGCAGTGCATTACGACTACAGAAAATGCAATTACCAAACAAATCTGACAGCAAAAGGTTTCCTCGCCAGAGTTCAAGCTGCAGGGTTCTGGCACTTCGCATGACCCACAGCCTGGTGGGTAGGATTGCTGCAGTTCCATCGGAGTGAAGCCATTTCATAGCAAGACCGAGGGAAACCTGCATCTGAACCGGAAGAAACAACGGGAGCCGTTCGAAATTTCTCCATTTCCAAAGGAAACCAAACTCTTTTCCACCAGGCGTAAGGCTCCGCTGCGGTGGCCGGCCCCTCACGCCCCCTCGGGCGGCCGCCCCCCGCTCCCTCACAGGCGGGCGGGCCCTCACCGTACGGGCCCTCACACAACACGGCCACGCCGTCTCCGTGCAAACGTTTACGAAAATTGACAAATTCAGAAGTCACAGAGTGGCCTTCGAGCCACCGCCTCGCAGCCTCCCCCCACGCCCCGCTGTCCCCGGGCTGCCGGCAAGGCTCGGGAAGAACTCCCGGGCCCAGCCCACAGCCCCTCCTGCGCTACCGCCACGCTGGGCAGCGGGGTCGTAACTCTTACCTAGGCTTCAGAGGTTTCCATTTCCAAAGGTGCGCTCTTGCTAATTCGCTTGTATTACACAGAAACAGGCGAAGCCATTATAAAGCTGGGACACGTAAGTCATCATTTGAAATTAATATTTTCTCCGAAATAACGGGGGTTTATAAGACACCTACGCACCCCCACCTACAGGCACCAGGCTCTGCTGCCCCCGGCTCCCGGCCCAGCCCGCTGGCACCTGCGGGGCTGCGGGAAACACCTTTAAAAGAGCAGAAACCTTTCGTACTAGCAAAATCTGGAAGCAGATGTCACATAAAAAGGAATATGGCAACCAATAATAACTGGTATTACGACTTGATTAAGAAACGTTTCTGTTTCTCACTGTATGTTGTATTCACTGTTGTAATTCTCTATCTCGGGAGCCTGCTCTGGGGAGTACTAGAGACCCTCCATCACACTAGGTGAACAGCTTTATTGAATTAAGAACTTATTAAATAAAGAACTTCAATTAAGTTCTTATGCCATTACCATATACAATGCTAGACATGCTAAAACACAAATATAGTGAGACAATAAATTTAATGAAAATTCACAAATTATTTTGCTATCTTGTGGTCCTAATCAATAGTGATCCTTTCACACCTGTGCTATGAAGTTATGCTACACTGTCTTTAATGATTCATTAACCAGCGGTGTGGGGTATATGTAGTTCACTCCTCCATTGTCAAAGTAGAACAAATTCCCATCTATGTCAAGAAACTTTTCCACATATTTTGTTATGCAACTCCCAACACCAGTCTGGACAGACAACAGCATCTGGGACCTTCAGCTTTTCTGTAATAAGAGGCAGATCCCCAAAGAAATGACCCCAAGCATGGCCAGAACCATCCAGTAATAGGATGGCCTTTGCCAAGAATGCAAGCCCTGCTTCTGTGGAAATGTGACAAGGAATCAAAGTTCAGCATTGTGAGTTCTGGAAATAAAAGATTATGTCCACCAAACAGAGCGTGGGATTTCATCTGTAGTGTTTTGGGAAGATTGGCAAAGGTAATGGAGTATTAAAGTCCAGTGTATTTAATGTTGTAAAAACAGAAAAGTGATTCTTTGTCTCTGCTGTCCTTTGAGAGCCATCTCGATGCTTACATCACTAGAAAGTACCATGCCAAAACAACTGTATTCTACAGTATGCAAGAAATGGTCATGCTAATTGTAATCCTATTAAGAAAAGCGTGCCACCCCCTAGCCCCAGAAGACAGATGCAGGAAAGTACTACACTATTGCAAAGGCCAAACATCTGTATTTTAATAAGTTAGAAGAAATCCAGATGATAGAAGCCATAGAGTCACTGAAATGTTAACACGTTAATATATTTTAAAGCAAATATAATACAGTGTACATAAAAACCATTTAATACAAAGTGAAAACCATTAGATGCACCTACTAATGCTGATTTTTGGTTATTTTTAGCTGTTTCACTGAAACTTGGAAACAAAGCTCTTCATTTCAGCTACACCAGGTTAAGTGGTGAAACTGATCTATAGCAAGCAAATCACTGCCTCTTCGTTCACCTGGGAAAGACAGCACCACAGCAACTGAATGTCTCCAGAAGGGCACCCAAATGAAACAGGCTATGCACATTTGCCCCACTCACTAAGCTACTCAAGAAACCAGATGTGAATTGATTGCTGCCTCTGAATAGTAAAGCTCAGTAAGTGCATCCTTGCTGTACAAAAAAAAAAAAATTAAAGTGACAACATAGAAAACTGGCAACAGATAACCATGTCTGCTTAAAATATACACATATGATACATAATTATGGCCATGCTGGCCAGTATGTAAGCCTGTTCAAGAGCAAAGCTTTAATTGCACAGATTAGAAAAATTAACAAATGCTTTTACAGAGCAAAGCACAAGCTTTGGTTTATGCTTAGACAGTGAACATTAAACCTTCCATTTTTATTATAACACCTATTAAGAAAAATAGCTATTTCTCTATGAATAAGCACTCCATTCCACACAATGAAATGAAGCTCAGTGTCTTATTCAATGAATCCATTAACTGTGTCTAGACTGGGAATGTATTACATCTTTATTGAAAGCTACTGAACTACAAAAAGTTTGACTTATTTAATTCACAGTTCCCCAGGTCTCCCCCCATTTTTAAAATGCTGCATATATAAAAATAACTTCAATATGGCACAAAAGTGGGATTCTCAAGGGAAGGCAAAGGATAAAGGGGGAAAGGGAAGTCTCCACTGGCAACATCGACAAATTGCATACAGTCAGAGAGGAATTTACACCCTATACAAAATGAGCTTCCCTGTGTTCCAGTTCTTGGATCCTTTTTGGTCTCAGTCTGTGGTAAGCAGGCTTCAGATCTGTGGGGTGAATATCCTCTGAGTTAGATTTCTGTTCGTTTGTGTTTTGTTCAGGATCACCTGATGGAAGTGCAGAGCTCCTAGCCAGTTTCACAGTATCATCCTGATGGAGCACAGAGCTAGCACTGGTTGGTGCACAAGCTTTAGCAGAAGAATCATCTCCATTTTCTTTTGATTTGTTAGAAGGTGGTTTATAAAATGTCCCTGGGGGTGGTTGCAATGTTCTTGGTGCCCTAAAGGCAGCAAGAGGATTAACATCAGGACCATTCTCTTCTGCTGCTGTCCTTCCTGACCCGACAACAGAATATGGCTTATTAGAAAGAATAGCATTAGCCGAATTGTTACCAAGGCTGCATGATGATGATAAAGCACCTGCAGTTCCACTCTCAAGTGCTCGGATCTCTCGGGGCACATTAGTCATGATCATTGCTGTCCTTGCGGTGATATCATACTGTTTGTACTGCTTGTCCCAAGTTTTTCGCAGCATCTGGGTGTCGTAACAAGGAAGTCTGCAGCAGGTATCAGCAGCAGGGAGTGCCTTCACCTCTGAGACTTCTTCAATAGTAGGGCTTCTGCCCAGCTTCTCTGCACTTACTGCTCCTGCATTTCGTGAATTTCTTTCATTCAAAACACATGGAGGAAGTATTCGGTCTACAGGCAGGCTCACAGGGCGAGATGCTGGTTTTGTCCTTGGAGCGCGCAATGGAACTTTGGCAATCTGACGGTTAGGTTTGAGAGGAAGTAAGTTCATTTTACAGGCATCTTCACCTAGAGAAATGAATGGATCACTGTCTTTCTCTGAAGCTGGACTCACAGCATCACCTGGAAACACACAAATAGACGTGACTGGATCTTTGCACCAAGTATAAACACAAGTCAGCAAGACCTCAGCAACCCCTTGGAAGTTAGTATTTTAACGGGGTAGCAGTTTTTAGGGATAGCTTGTATACATACTAGGAATATTCTACTCTAACCAAATGTTAGCATTTCAATAGCAATAAAACACATACTCTAGAGCTGTAACAAAAGAAAAAACAGACACACTTCACTTTTTGGCTGTTGCTTTGCCATCCTTGAATTTTTTCAGTTTTAGTGTGTTTCAGGATGTTGATGTGCGGGACATGACTAAACTGGTAACATCAGAAGGAAATCAGTACAAATTAAAAGGGATTATGTATAGTTACTCCTAAATGAAGTACATGAAATCATACCTAGATTAAAATCAACCCCCATAGTAGCATAGGCAGATAAACAGAAAAAGATTTAGAGTTAGAATTAGGTTAGTAAACCTGGGGGTTTTTGAGCAGAAATATTGATAACCAAAATGCTCTGATGATTCCGTCAAACAATTACTCTTTCCAAAGCCTTCTGGTTTAGTTCCAGTGAGTGGCAATGATTTTTGGAGGAAGACAGTGGTCAAAATACATAAATTGCTGGGTATTAGTTTACAAGACTTCAGAAATCCACAGTCACAGCATAATTATGGCTTTGTTTTGTTTGCTTTCTTTTAAAAAAAAGGAGAAACCAAACCACTGTTATATTCTCTTACCAAATACTTTAAGCTCCGATTCCATAAACAGATGTTTCGTAAAAACCTTTAAAAAGATCCAATACTCATTTGTTCTTACAAAAATAAACAGTATCTCAAGCAGTGATGAACAGTTTTATCACTTGCTTCTGTCTATACTGCAGAGCAACGTGCACCATAATCTAATGCATCCAGGGCTCCTTACCCACCCACAGACAGAGTTAACAGCACACTAACCAGTTACAGATGTATCTGCTTCCTCTTTTGTATTCTTGCTATTCTTCAATTCCAAAAAGAGTGCAGCTGTTTCAGAAGCTCTTTCACTTGGAGCTATTTGAATACCCTGCTAAGAAAAGTCAAAGCAGAAGTAAATGAGAACTCAAGAGAAAAGGCACTACTCCTTATCAAAAAAACCCACGAAGATTTATTAGAAATGTGCTCTGGAATGCTGCAGCACTTAACACAGAAATTAAGATGGCACAGGTAACATTGTGGCAGCACAAGAGTTACTCACTTCCTTTACAGCAACAAACGATTTCCTCTGCTGCTGTGACTCCTTCTCATCTGCTGATAAAGCAACTCTGACAGTAACAGCTGTTTCTTCAGAATGAGAATTGCTCAGAAGTGGTTTCAATGAAACGTCAAATATCTTTTCATAGTACGTTATGAGCAGCTCCACTACCCGGGCCTGGTAAGGGTAGTCCACAAGTGATGACAAAGAAACTGTAGCATCAGTTTGTCGTGGTCTAATCAGAGTTGGGCCAAATATTATGCCAAGGTTGCTGGCTGACATTTTATTTTCATCAGACTGTTCTGTAACTCTGCATAAAGAGGGGAAAAAAAAAAACCAAACCAAAAGAAACCCCCAAGAGTTAGAGGGTTTTATTACTTCAGAAATACTTTTGATACTAAAATATTATGTCTAAAAAGGAAAAGAGACAATAAAAAACTGAAAATGGGTTTGGTGGGCAGGCAGAATCTTCAGTGCAGACCACACTTAACAGTGGCTAGGACTTCTCACACAGGGTGTTTTTATGTCCTATTTGTTGAAGTTATTTGTGGCTATTTGGCATTTCTGGGGTTGGGGAAAAGAATGTCTCTCATTCTAGGTAATAATATAGCTATAGCCCAATATTACCCATTTTTATAGGTAATCGTCAGTTTAGTACATCATCATACAAACCAGCATTTGGAGGACAAGGATGTGAAATGTGACTGAAGAATGGTTATTAAGACACATGATACAAGTTTCAATTTTCTGCTAATAGTCACCAAATCACTGCCCTATCTTTGTTACATCACAATTTAAATCATATTTAGATCTCTGCAAATGACACTAATTACTACTGACCCCAATGCTACCAGAGAATCAAGAATAATGGAGGTCAACACTTTCCTTGCTTTATTTCCCTTTCATATTCTCCTCTCACTTGACAATTCATTACATGGAAAAAACCCCAGCAACAGAATGATGTCTTCAAAGGTATATGTGACTTCTTCCCCTACAGTCATCAAAAAGGTACAAGAGATTCCTAGCATTCAGCAGTTAAGTTTTCAACATCAGTTTGCCTTCAAAGTATTTTATTACCTGTGAAGGTGTCCAATAAGGTACTGTAGAGTGTTATAGTTTGGTACAGGCAGCTGTTTCAGAAGATCTTTAATTTTAATGATGATCCTATTCAATTCAATACAGAGTGACTGTCTTGTCTTTGCTTTGGGGCTAGCTTGTTTAGCATCCAATTCCTCATTAGCATTCTGGCTTTCTTTTGCCAGTCCAATGAACTCATTGTAAAGCCGAAACAAAATCAAGGGCTCTGGAAGCTGAAGAAATATGAACATTTCAGAAATACACTTAAACCTGAATTTTAACTTGCTTCCTTCCTGTGTTTCTTCAACTTTTTCTGGTCTAGCATCTTTTCTTAGATGATGACATTGCATTGTTTAATCCTTGTTCATTAGTTCAATCCCCAATTCTTTCAAACCCAATCCCAGCTAACAAAAATACACCTTCCTACATCTTTTTCCAGAAAACTTTTGCTAACCCTTTCCTACAATAGCTTCAGGACTGAGCATTTATCAAAATTTATTGAAATAAGAAGATTCCAAGAAAAAAAAAGGATTTTTTTCAAAATCACTTAATGGTGATGATCATAGGATTGGAAAACTCATCTCTGACAGCCAGTTTAAGAGGACAGAACCATGCAGCTAAGGATTATTCCTTTCAGGGTTAACAAGTTTTCAGAGTGACTCAATAATTTCACTAGGCAACACCCTAGCTTCATTTTTTCACATACATACTGAAACTGTTTTAGAAAATTCCATCACAAAGCTTTAAAGCTCTATTTTAGAAGAAAAAAAATGGATAATCCCTCCATAAGGAACACATCATGACAACTATGACTGTTTCATGACATTTTTGTTAGCAGATATTAACAGCAATATCTGCATGAACTGCAGATGAATGAATATCTGCATCTGTCTGCATGAACAGGCAAGAACATGGGAATCTTAAACTCCACATAAGACAGGCAAATTGATTCTGTTAGAGAAATTTAATTCTACTATGAGTAGGCAAACAAAAGCTTCTTCTGCATATGGTACTAAAAAGAGCCACAATATCCATGTGGAATACATATTGTAATCCCAGCAGTTCTCCCAGCCCTTGTCACAGGCTCCATGTGCAAAAAAAGAAGCCACTTCAGTTATACAAGGCACTTGCTTAATCTGCTGCTGTAGGACTGCTGAGGGGTGTTTTTTCCATATTGTACTGAAGAAATACACTATAGCACTTTGGTTTTCTATCTGACCTCTCAATTCCATACCTGGCGGAGATACAGCTTGAGAACATTGCTGATATCATGTGCATAGAGTTCCGAGAGCTCGACCAAATCCTTTCCATTTTCAAAAGCTTGACAAAGCTTTTCAACTCTTGATTTGGCTCCATTCACACGATAGATGCCCTAAAATTAAAAGGCCAGCACAACTCTATTTCAATTTGAAAGGAAATTGTAAAACACAGATGATACTGACACCATTAAAATCTTAAGAGAATTTTTTTTAAGATGGTGTCTGAAACTTAAGCCTGAACAAACGTAAACATACCTTGACATTGAGTGCTCTGCATTCAATTTCTGATGTACACTTTTTGATGATGAAAGGAATGCCATCAGGAACATTTTTAGCAGCTTGGGCAAACTCCACTCCAAATAAATGAAGCCTTCCATGAAGTTTTTTGTGCCCACATTGAATAGCTAAAGTCTCTAAACATTTTTTATGGCATGCAAGTGAACACTACAGGGGAAGAAACAAAAAAGCACATGGCTTGATACAATCTGACACCATAAGAAATATCTCTGCTGTTTGTCACCCCATATGTGAGCAAAATGCAAAATTTATTAGTATGGTGTGCCTCTGCTTCAAGTTCATGGTGATTATACTAGCCACAAACTCCAGTTTTTATACAGAAACATAATTCAGGTTTCCAAAACTCCCAACTTCACATAAATCCCAAGCAGCAATTTAAACTAATTTTCAACTTACCTCCTCACATTCAGCTCCATGAAATACCACTAAGCTGTCACATTCTCTGCATTTAGATGGAGCTCTCAGCTTCCGTAGTTTGTGTGTTTGTGCTGCTTTGGACATGTTAGCATTTCTAAAAGGTCCTGGAGAATTCGCAGTGTCAGATGTGAGATCATTTAAACCTGAAGAGAATTTTTCTGTTATAGTCATTTTAGTATCTACTATTGACATGGTAGTTATTCTGATTTTTTAGAATTGTGCTGCAGAACACAAGTCTGTAAGTAATGGCAACTATCAAAGTAATCAAAAACATTTCAATCACAAGGAGGCAAAACTATGTCACAGTTCATGTAAGAGACATTAACTATCAATCTTATGTAAAAGCAGAATCAAACAATCATTTTTGCATTTTTAAGTGTTCCATTTTCTTCTGTATTGTGGCAATGTGGAAATATTAGGACATTTAATTCCAACTGCCCTGCATCTCAGGCAACAATTAATGGAAGTTTAATTTTATACATTTCAAAATCCTGTACTAGAGGATGAAAGATCACTTGTTTTGGCCTGTACTGTGTTTGAAATACTTAAAAGAATATTTTGCAGCAAGGAAGAATTAACATACGCTCGTGGCAGAAGACACATAAAATAAAAATAAATTAAAAAAAAAAAAAATCACTGATTCTGTTTCCTCTAACAACACTGAAATATTTTGTAGAGGATTCTAAAACTAAAAAGAATAGCTACTGGTCCTTTTTGTGTCCAACTTTTTTCAAGCAATCTACTTAAAATGCTATCAACAACTCTGTGAACCAAACCCCTTTGTTTTACAGATAACTTTAAGTTAGCATGTTCAGTTAATTGTCCAGAAAGCTTCTGAAATGCTCAAGCATTGATTAAACAATACCACTCCAAGTGGAAAGTTCGCATTCATTAACACATTGCCATGCTTTAAATCTAGACCTGAGTTAATACTGTTTACCACAGGTTCATTCCTAGAAGGCAAAGTATACATTTAGGAAATAAGGACTAAGCAAAGACTAAGGGGTTTACTGAGCAAGCGCCACAAATTTTTCAAAATTAGTTGCAAGTACTGTGGACGTACCATAGAACTATTTCTGATAATCCAGTTATTCAGGTTTCAATGCCCGTGGCAACATTGTCATTATACAGTCAAAATTCATTTGAAAATTAGAAATGGCCTGGTCAAGTCTGGGACAGACATTACTGAATTCTCATCTTAGCTGAAAAGGGTAAAATCTCTGTTATTACTCTAAACATTTGGATCCACTTTTTTCCAATTTGCCACTTATCAACTCTATGTATTTGTGCATTTCACGTCAAAGTTTAGAAGTGACCTTACATAACACAGTGCTATGCAGCTAAATTTAAATGCAAATGTCTGAAGGGAATGGTAAGTGGATCATTTGCTCTACCTCAGGAGGGTGAAGACACTAGAAATGTTCTATGGTTGCCCATATAGTAACCTAAACATATAAAGATAATTCTGCACCACTTCATTAAAATGACTTGAACATTATTCTTCATCTCTCAACCTCAAGTGGATGCACACTGTATTGAAAAACAATGCTGTTGGCAATCACACCTTGTTAAAGTACTTTTCTTAAGTGCATTAAAAACAAAAGCCACACACTAACAAAAAGGATCTTCTGGGGACTTCAGGTATGGAAACCACATTACCACAGTCTGAAGGAGATGGCGGCTCTCTTTCATCAAGATCATCTGCAGATGACATAGTCCCAGTGGAAGGTGTTCGGGGAAGTCGTCTTTTAAAATCCCCTAGCAGATGAGAAAAATTTTCAGGAAGCTGTAAGTATCAGTTCCACCCAACTGTTCATTTTTCATTACATGCTCTGCTCAGTACTTGCTTATTTGACAACGATGTCCTCCCTAATGTAAAACACTGCAGGGAAAAGACTTCAGAGTAGTCAAGCAGTGAGGGTAGGTGTACCTGGGCTGGCAGATGGAGAATCCATGGATCGTGACTCACTGCTTCCCCCTGCACTTTCAGAATCACTGCACATTCCTCCACTCTGGTTTCCAACTGACCACGATCTGAATGGTGGTGGCCCTCGCACTGCTTTTGAAAAGAAAGTCCACTAATTCCAAACATCAAAGACAAAATTTACTTTTTTTTTACTGAAGACTATGATTATATTCAAAATAGGAAAATACTGCAAAAGTTACATGAACATGCAATATAGTGAAAAAAACCCCAGGCATATATACCTGTAAAAGCTTCAGGAGCTAGGAAAATTATTTTCAGAAACTCAACAATTGTGCTTTTGCAGAAGACCTGCAATCAACACGGAATTTACAAACCAATGGATTTTCAATTGCTAAAGCTAATTGAAATAGTTTAGTCCACTGAGCTTGACAGTACTTGCTGTTTGAATTGTATCTCACATTTCTTATCAAAGTATCTAGGTACGCATACAGGCAGTTTTCCATTTCTCCTTATTATGCTCAAGTACATAATGTTTTATAGGCTTTGAACTTGATAATAGATTTTTAACCCTTCAGTGTTACATTTCTGACTGAGACACCAAGCATTTTTTTTTAATTTTCATTTTTTAAAATTTATTTATTTAGAGACTGAGCTCCAAAAGAACTACAGAGGAACTACCTTGAATATCTGTGTTGCTGGAAGATCTCTTCTCTCTAACCTTTTGTGAACGATGATAAACTGGGCTTCCCACATCATCTAACGTCTGAGCAGGAAAATCTCCTGAACACTGAGATAAGTTACCATGGGATGTATGGATGCTGTTTGTTGATTGCTTATTAAAAACCCTTCAGAAAGAAGAAAGTAATTTGAAGAATGAATAAGACAAAATTTAATGAAAAGTAATGAATTTTTTTAATCCCTGGGCACTACAAATGCTACATTTAGTTACCATTAATGAACATACATTTTTGACATGTCGTTCTCAAAATTAAATTTAATTCCAAAATTATAAAATAAAAATATAAAAAGAAGGGTGGCCCATTTATTTTCAATTAAATATGTGAGATTTCCCAGTGTTTTCTCTCCACCCAGGGAGAATCAGCTTTTCCACATCTCTTCATGGTATTATGAACATTATCTAGCAGACTTTGAAAAAACAGCCTATCTGCTCATCTGAAGATAAGATTAATCCAGAAGCCATTGCATTCTATGATGGTGCTTTCCCCTCCAAAAGATTCTCTGACCAGCCATCAGGACCATCCACCTATAGGCATTAAGGTGTTCACATGCTGTGCTTTTTAAATGTGTTGAAGCTGCCAGAGTGTCAGCCCATTTTGAAAATCCGCTCTCATTATAAGGACAGAATACTGTTAACAGCAATTAATGTAAAATGCTGAAGCACCCTGGGGACAAAATGGCCTGCTGTCCAAGTTTAGCAGTCAGGAAGCTGCTCCTTAATCAGTTCTACCCTATCAATCTTAAGGGAAACAGAGACTGAAAAACATTAAAATTTGCATTAGTTCAAGGAACTGTCCCTTAAATTAATGCAGATTCAAACAATAAAAATGATCAAGTACATGAAGAATCACAAGGCTGCGACAAAGAAAACAAAAGGTGGGGAGAGAGGAGGACAAAAAAGCCACTCCTATAAATGTCAAGCAGTAAATAGCTGGGAGAGCACACAAAGTGTTGGAGATTTCATGCTCATCAGTTTCTCAGGGAGCTACATAGTTAAATCCCCCTAAGTCAAAATTTATGAGTATAGCCTAAATCAGTCTTAAAAGGCAGGAAATTTACAGACAAGAATTAAGAATATCAGCTTTAACGTTGAATTTCCTGCCTTTTGTTGGTAGAAGTCTGACTCAAGCATTCGGTTTTTTGTATTTAGTTTCCTTTTGAAAAACAATGACGATGCTTTCCTGTAGAACTGTGAAACACACAGATTGAAATGGATATTTTGGTGCTTTAGTGCCAAGATGACTATTTTACAACAAATTAAAGGTGGAAAAGCATTTGGCATGCTGACAAAAGGAGCTGTCTTTGTCTTGAAGTCTTTACTTCCACATTAGCTGGATCTTTCATAGTTTAACAGTAAAAACTTCCATTTCATACAGGTTGGAAAAAAATAATTAAGTTATAACATCTCCCCACAAGTGGACTCTGAGCTTTTTTTAGGCACATAGCATGAGATAAAAATCGAGGAACACTTCCTGCCAAAAGGTTGCCAAATGTAAACAGTATGAAAGAAGCTACTATATGTAGCAGCAAGGCCTGTAGAAGAGGAAAACTACCTCTTCAGACTTTCTAACCTGATTATCAAGTACGACTGCCACACAACACTACCAAGTCCAAAATTTACATTTTTAGTATTAACCAGTACGTACATTAAAATAGTAACAAGTCAAGTCTTGCACAACAACTGTCAATGTTTTAGCAAGCCTTACTGCATAAAATGACATTCTGCTTTGATGTCAACATTGTATATAATCTACAATCTAAAAGGTGAGACAAAGACAATAGTAAAGCATGGTAAAACACCAGGATTGCTTTAGTTCCTCCAAAAACATTGTTTTATTGTTAAACACATTAACATTCTAAGTTATTCTAAGTTGTTCCATTCTAAGCCAAGCAGTTGCCACCTGTACTTTGGCACTTACCCATCAACCTGGGAACTCTGGGTTTCAAAACAACCTGATTCAACAGGAACACCATCCTTTGGCAAACTTTTCACAAACTCTGAATACTGCTGACCAGGGTCATAGAGTTTGGCACTCTCACAGAGGGACTGGCAGTTAACTGGAAGAGATACAACCTGAGCATGCTGCAGCTGGAACAGGTTGACTGTTGCCTGTTGGGAGAGAAAGATTTTCATTATTTGTAGATCATTTACTAAATATTTCACTTATGCTTTGCTCAATCCAAATTAATGCTGTAGCAGGAGATTATTTGAACAATAAGACTAGAAACAGTAATGTGTTAGTTCGTGCAAGTCTGAAAATTGACTGTAAAAACTTCATCTGTAATAGGGATACGAGTATTTCTCTCCTCTCTGGGTTATTGAATCCTCCCAGAGGCAAAGGCAATTCCAATTGCTTCTCACTTTGCGTTGATCAAGATAAACAGCAAGGGCTTTTGCTATCAAAAAGGCTTTTTTCTTGTTCTGGAGGGAATATTAGTCATCACTACAACGATGAAGTAGTTGGAATTCCAAACACAGGTGAGCTCCGTATTGTCTTAAGGCATGAAATGGACAAAACTCTGTCCCAACAGACAGATGAACTGAACACTTTCTTCATTAAATTACATAACATTTCTAAATGATTTTATCACATGCCAGAAACCAGAAAAGGGGGACACTGCATAACAGCTTCATCAGCTTTCAGACTGCAAAGCAGTTTGCAATTTAAATATACTTGAACTGACAAGTCTGTCTATGCTTTCTTCTCTTCTTATGGGTTGGTTTTGGGGTTGCTTGTGGAGCAGGGTTAAGTTTGATGTTTTACATTCCTTCCCTGGCCCAGCATTAAATTGTCATTGTCTCATCTAAATAAACCAAAAAACCCAAACAAAAATCCCCAAACATCTCATGGCATAATGCGTTCTTATATTCTTCAAATTTTTTTTTTAAATTGTGCATGTAATATGCAGTTTTGACCATCACTTCCCTATTACACACAATAAATTAGTATATTCAACTAGTCATAATGGATCCTGCAGTAACTGAGACTGCCATCAAGGCTGAAGTGTGTTAATGTCTGTTCTGGGCTTGATCTTTGCTAATGCACTAATTAAAGCAAAGAAAGCTGTACTCTTAAGCAACAGAGGAACACTACTGCCATCAAAATTTTGAGAAGATATTTTATTTTATATCATTTTATATAATTTTATAATTTTTTTATTGTGTAGTCAGGGTGCTTGCAAGGCAACAGCTCATGAAACACCCGAAAATGTTCAAGACCCGCCTCCCCATATATTTTTTTTTAACTCCTACCAGAAAGAGAACACAAATAGATTAAAAGTATTCCTTCTTCTTCTGTTGGCTTGACATCTGTCCTTTGAAAGATTTCTATTTAAAATAGGGCTTATGGGGCTCTTAGTTTTAACAATATATAAATATCTGTGCAAAATGTATTTTAAAAACCATGCTTACAGCTTTAAGAGTAAGATCACACTGGTAAATAAGCTCCCGAAGCTGTGTTAAAACATCACTTTTAAAGCTTTCCAAATCATTTCTTTTTTCTTCAACCTCTGCCATGCTTGCTTTATAGTGTTCATTGGCTTCTTCAGCCTAAAGAAAAAACACAAGTATAAAGAGTTGATGGACTGCAGGCCTTGATACTAGAAGCAAGAAAAACCACCACTCAATATGTTTGTAGTTGAGATTCCCTTTTACGATTAAAAAACAAAAGAGCACAGAATGATTAAAATTAAAAATGTGAACTGAACTTACTTGAATACCCTCATTGGGAATGCGTGAATAAAACCAGTATAGGCTTAACTTTAAAAGCAAGGAACAAAACCTCTCTACCTTTTGCAGAGCTTCCTCTTCCAGCCTTCGCTTTTTTTCCAGTTGCTTGCTGAAATCTTTCACAAAGCTTCCACTTGAGCCAAGATGTTCTTCCTCAGCACGAGCAGTACAGGATTTTGCCTTTTCATACTCATCTTGACGCTGTGTATACAGCAACTTGGCTTTTCTTAGAGCAGCTTCCAGCTCTTGCTGCAGAAAGCAGCAAAAGAAAAAGCAGAAGAATCAACAGTATTAATTTTTCAGTTATTTAATGTAATGTTTAAAGAGACTTATGCACAGGTCAGTATGCTGCAGAACAAAGTATACAGTCATTGAAAGATAATATCTTACAAATACCAGATTACCATGAAATGGACAGTTACATCTACTTTCAATAAGCCCCAGAGACAATGTGTCAATATAAGTGTGTAACAGCTTAGTTTGAAAGTTTCACCCTTTTGCAGAATTCTAGACTGAACCATTAGATATGAAAGAATTACCATTTTTTTCTGTTCTCGCTGCCAAAGGTCCTTGATCTCTTTCCTTTGTCTATCCAGCTCATTTTTCCTTCCAAGAAGGGGCTAGATAGGAAATATTAATGGAGTACATTAAAGGCATATAGGCTGGAATTTTGTTCTTTTAAATATTCTATAAAATGATATATACTTATGTCTTTTTTTTTTAAGCATACCTGCACAAATTTGTTAGACTGGAGAGCAGCAGCTGTTTGTTGCCAAAGTTGACTGTTCTCAATATCATTTTGAAAAGCATTAATGAATATTGACTGGAATGGCATATAATCCTAAAATTACACAAAACATATTAATGTTCCAGGTAAGACAGAGGGATAATGACATTCTAAATGTCTGTATAACTGAACTATATTTTCAATTAAATTTAGTAAGGTATTTACTAAAATAGGTATGAATGTCAGTTATGAATGTAGAAAATTACTAATTTCTCATCTGCGATTCATTTTACTAGGAAAAAAGTCCGCAAGTCCAAATCACAAAGCATACAAGACATTAGGCAGAAAAAAGAATATTGTGAAAACTGACCTGCATATTCAACAAAAATAGTATTACATATCCAAATTTCCCTAACAAACGGAAAGACGCAAAATGCAGATCTTTTAGTATAGTATAAATCAATTCTGTATCAGCTTAAAAATCCATTCCTCAACATCAGAGTTTTACTCCTGGGCAAGCCATCCGATAAAGACTCAAAACTAAGACATAGCCCCTAAGGTCTACTCACCTGGTGTCCAACAACAGCTTTAGCAGTTTCAGCCATTTTTGCTAAGTTTTTAGCACACTCCACTTCTGTTGAGAAAATTTCACAGTTACTGTTTACATTTTAACAACAACAGTTATAACACATGCTAAATGCTTTTTACAGTCTTCCTTTAACAAACAGACTACAGAGGGGACCACCTTCACATTGTTACAGGCCTTTAATTATAGGAAATGCATGATAGCTCTGTCTACTTCAGTGGAACAGCTACTAATTTAGAAATCACATTATTGACAGTCTGCAGCACAGAGGCCTGACAACAGATTTAATTTCATCATGACAAAGCTGATTAAATGCCAGAAACAGCCACTCACCCAAGCTAAGCTTTTTTTCTACCCATGAGACTACATCCTTGGTATATTTTGACCATGCTTTAGCATAGGACAGAGCCGACTCAATTCCGCTGTCATTTCTTAGGAGCATGCTATCAACCTCCTCTGCTCGAAGATGTCCTGCAAATAAAGCATCCAACACAAAGAAGTGATTTTGAGACATGACCACACACTGAGAGCAAAGCCAGTATTAGCCAACTGTGAGTGCTTAAGCAGCTCTGATCTTGAGTTGGTCTTTAATGCTAGTTGACTCTAAACAGGACTGACAGAGGTTTTAGAACAAATTAAAGGGTCATAGTATTTTATCTGGAGTAGTCATATGGTTAGCATAACTTTCTTCAAGAAAGTGACCCAACAAAACACCAACTGTATGACAACACACAGAAGGTGCTTCAGGCCTTAGTTCTTCCCCCGGCCCCGCCCCCAAAGCAACCTGGGCTGATTATTTACAAAAGAATGAAGCCTTTAGAATAGCTTTTTTTTTTTTTTTTTTACAGTGAAGTTGTAATGGCAGCACAGGTGTAAAAAAGTGACCAAGCAACTTACTTAGAACATTTTTAGAAGAAAACCCACACAATACAAAATGGTGTTTATCAATGTTAAATGAATGACCTACCTTGAATATCATCCCTTTCATGCAGTGAACCCCCAGACGCCACAGAAAGATTCTCAAAAGACTGTTGTACAGGAAAAAAAACATTAAGTTCGCAAAGAAAATCTCTCGCTGGAACTGAAAGCTAACAACATAAACAGCATTATCTGCCTCCTTTTTATTTGCAGATAGAGGAGAAAAAGCAAACTGCACCATAACTCCCTCTCATCTAAAGTACAATAGCTTTTAAACTCCCATTGCTGTCAAATGAGACATGATAAATAGCAAGGAATCATTATACACCTTTACATCAACAAGTTTGGAAGTCTGTGATGAAAGAGTTAAATATCAACCAGAATTGTTAAACAATTAAGTGAGCACCAGCTTTTCTAAAATCCCTCCCTATCTTTTAGAAACCATTTCACACAGACCTAATGCCAGATACATATAACAGACATCTTTCTACATGCCATTATGAGCCTGTACTTCTTCCTCAAGGGAATAAAGTTAGGATTTTTCATAAATTACTTGCAGGTGGTGCACTGTAGGCACAACAGCTGACTAGTAACACTTGCTAATGAGGCCCTGACAATCAGTACAACCTGACAGAATGTAATCCAATAATAAAAGGAATTTAGCACATCATGTCATCCCTACCTTTGTCCTCACACTGCATTTTGCTAGCCCTTTAATTGTGCAAGTTGAATTATTTGTAGGACTGTGCTGTAGACCTGACTGCTCAACAATTTAAATGAACAAAAAGTTTACTTTGTAACCACTACCCCCTTAAAAGCCAAACCAAAACAGACATCAAACTCTACACAATTTTAAATGGATAAACTACTTCTGAAAACTTTGAAGCACAAAGCAGACAGAAAACAAAGCTAAGAAATAGCTGCAAAGTGCCCTTAAGCTTTGCAAGAACAGCTTGTTTCCATTTAGACTCTGGCACTGGTTTATTTTCAGACATTTGCTAAAATGAAGCACAGTTATCAATGATAAAAGTAGTTTTGGTTTGTCGGGGTTTTTTAATGTAAATGAAAACTGATCATAAATCACACAAAAATCCCTCAACAATCATTGTTTACTTCTCAGCAAAAGCAGCTTTTCCATAGACCAAAACATGCAAGGTATTAATCATCAATGACATCAAACAGAATCTAACTACAGTCTAAAGACCTGCTTCGTTCCTAAGAAAGTGCAATACTATTACAGTGGCTGTCTAATACAAGAAAGTTTCAACAAAATGGAAGGGCTTTTCCAGAACAGGTGGGAAATCTATCCGAAGCTGTCCCCAACTAAACTGTTAAAAAACCTCTAAAATCTTCATTTAGCAATGGATCAATATTCGGTTGCAGAGAAAGCCTGAACATTCCTAGATTTAGTTCAGATTTTACATAAAATATTACTGTCTTCAAGTAGATTTTAAAGTTGTTAGGGAAGAAAAAATAATAAGAAGAAAACCACCATACTTTATATTAACTTGATGCACTTTTAGGTTCTGGTCCTAAAAATTATTTCCCATTCTATAAGACCTAAATCACTGCAGTCCTGAAAACTGCTCACTCCTTTCCAGTAAATCAGGCACACTAGTTAAGGCAGCTAATCAAAGGTCACTCATTCACATTCACTCATTGCAAATATGTTATACCACATTTTAGAAGGAAACATAAATAAATACTTTTATCTATGTCCTAGAACTTATTATCAGAACTTGATCCATACAGCTTGCCCCCTCAAGCAACCAATGACTCATCCCAGTAGTTCTAGCAAAAATTAAAAGCCTGACTTCAAGGTAGATTTCACTTCCAACTTCGACCAGTCTCCTGTGTCTTTTTTGCCCTCATTACCCAAGACTCACCCTGACACAGGCAAATCTCTTCACACACTTTGAAAATTTTATCCTTCTTTATTATGCTCTCAGATCTGCACAGCATCAAATAGCATTCAAATAGCTTGTTGAGTAATGAAAGGTCAGACATGTCTGTCTGGTCTCTTCCAGTATATTTTACAGCTCTTTTGTTTTTAATTTAAAAACATCTTTGCTTCCACCTTGTACGTCTGGTTGAACTACAAAAGCTAAAACGAGAACAATTACATTTGCTAAGAGGGGGTATACATATTTAACTTAAGCTTCTAAGTGGAATGCCTGCAGTCAAGAGAAGCAAGATCAGCACTGCCCACCCCCCACCTTGGAGCCATCCTCATCAGCTTAATTAGGGAGGTCCCTAACTAAAGAGACAATTAAAATATTTCTCCTTAATCAACCCTCAAAGTATTTACATGTTAAATTCTACCAAAATGTTACACTCTGTTTAAAATACAGCTAGCTGCTATGATCAACCACTGAACACACACAACTACAGAAAAAGTTAATATAGCTATTAAATATTTTGCATTTAACGCCTCTTAACACTCATCTTCTAGTTGGCCTCCAAATGGCACTCTGAATTGTAAATCCAAGTGAAATGATTCACCTGTTAAATGTATATTTATTTGCCTAAGTGAAAATGTACTTAAGACAGATTTCTAAGAAACTGAACTATGTTATCCTACCTGCTCTAGAATTTATAATTGTTCATCTTCACATTAGGAAAAACAGGAGACACTACAAAAGCGAGCTTTTAAATATAAGCTGGTGATCTCTGAAGCATCAAGAATGGAATTCCTTCTTCATTTCGCTATATTCAAATTTGCCCTTGGCCTTCCCCCCACCCCCATGTTCAGAAGAGTGATCTTTTAGACAATCAATCATTCACGTCACAATACAATATATAAGACCATCTCATTCCACAAGCATGTATTTTTACAATGCAAAACCATTTCAGGATTAAAATGCTGGCAAATTCAGCACCTTCCTTCTGTTGGTGAACCAATTTGATGAACCTGTACTTCTTCAAATAATCTCATTTAATTTACATGAGATGCTGGGTTCTATGCTATTTTATTTTATACTTTTTATCAGCAACCTAATTCTAAGTTTGCCAGAACCAGTTTTCTGGGCAGCCTACTTTTCCTCCATATTGTTTATGAAGGTAAGTTTTGTAACAGCTACAGAAGCAGAATTTGTGTGATAACACACATGGGAGAAAGATGAGTTACCAAACATAGTGAAAATTTGAAAAGACTACTCAGCTGTAGCTGCATGGCTTGCTGCACACAAGCCTGTGTGAAGAAATGCTAAGTCTTAAATATGTTTCAATAAAGCCTTAAAAAAATTTTAAAAATTCGCGATCTAACATTTTTAACCTTGCTACAACTTAGCTTGTAATACACACTAATTATCAATTGTATCTTCCTTGCATGTTACTCTTAATTTTATTTGATTTACCTGAAAGTCTGTTGCTAGATACACAAAAATTCAAAACAGAATTTGGTTCTGAGCATCTTTCAATCATACCTTCAGAGTGTTTAAAGGGAAGTTTAAAACATAAGTGTTTTTTCTTTGACTACCTATAAGTTGACAGTTCTTTTAGTGAATTGTTGCTGAAACAGTTACAGCACAAAGTGGGCTCTGAAAGAAGGAAAGCTCATTTTGTCATGAACACTAGTCTCTAAAAGCCAAAATGAGGTCACTAAACCTTTGGTTTCCAGGTTTAACAGGTAATAGTCTAACTACTTCAGTGAGCAGTCATTCAAGTATCTTACTTTTCAGTATTTATTTTCACTTAACAAACTAAAAAATCTTAAAAACAATGACAGCAGGCAGTCCTGTCGAGTCATTGCTATCATTTAGACTTGAGAATACATTCAAGTATTTGAAACCTTGAATACACATTTTTCCTGGGTTGAATCTTCTTTTTAAATTCAGACGACTCCAAGTGTCCCAGCCCCATGATACAGAGAGTTTCAGTGGAACTGAAGTCTCCTTTAACAGATATCATTTTACACTCCAAGAGAACGTGCTTAGCCTACCCTACTTCTCCGAGATACAGGAAGTCCCAATGACGAGCCATTGTCTACATCTCCCATAAGGAAGTCTGAAACACTGCCAGAAAAACAAAGAATTGTGTTACTTCATCACTTTACCTCACCAAGCAATTTTGTGTCACTGAATTCAAAAATTCAGATAGTGTTACACTAAGTCCTGTAAAAGTTCTGCAAACCATTTTTAGTAATGGTCTTATATTCCCTGCAATTTCTATACCATCCTAGATTTCCTTATTAAGAAAGAAACCCCAAACTGATAAAACCACAAAGCAGTAAAATTGTTCTAGATGTAGTTAATTAAAATTACTTTATCAGAAAATAGTTGTCCAAAAGAAAACTAAAGCTTTTGTTATTGTTGAGCCTTAATTTGATTCAGCTCCATTGAGTTCTTTTAAAAACTCTTTCTGGATTCCAACTTACACGTTTCCAAAGGTGAATGCCAATGTTTCAATGGAGGAAAATATTTCACTGAAGAGTTCTCTCTTGTTTTCCTCATTAACTTCTTTGAAGTTCACCGCTTACCAAAAAAAAAAAAAAAGGCTGAGAGGTGGATCAATCAAGCAAGTTTACTAGGCCTAGAGACAAATTTTACACACAAAGTCTCCTACAGAATTTGCAACATTATGCTTTTCTGAATAATTGAAAAAACACACTTTTAAAGAAGATTAGTGAGAAAGTAAACACTAAAGGAAAAAATTTAACACAATCCAGATGCTTCCCACAATGAAGTCAGATTACTCTTTCACTTCCTGTATCTTCCCACTTAAGGAACAGCTTTGTGTGGAAACGTTGGTAATGCATGGAAGACAAAAACAGTCATTTACCAACTAGAGTTAAATCACACAGCAGCAGCAGCACCACAAAGGAGCTCACAAATACAGTCATATTTGAAAAGCTGTTTCTTTTCTGAGTAGAAATTTCAGAGTTCCAAACAGGAGCAGTAGCTTGTGGGGATGCCCCCCCAACCATATGCAATCCAGAACACAGCATTTCTGGCTTGAGAACAGGCAAGCAGAAAGCTATCAAAAGGTGGAGTCCCCTGAAAAACCCTTCAATTACTAGCTCCATATTCCGGGAAAAGCCCCTCGGCTTTCCCTGTTAAAAGTGGGGAAGAAACTCAGCATAACTATTGGTGGTCCAAACTAGGAAGAAGAGTGTTACTGGACAAACTAGATAGTTTAAAGCGGTGATCAAGTACTCAGCCACTTAACACAGCCTTCAGCATGCTTCCATGACAAGCTGGAATAATGAGACAAGAAGAATGATTCATCCAGAGCTTCTATTAACAGCTACTAAACGAGAAGAGGGAGAGGGAAAGGAGACGACAAAAAGCACAACCATTTTTGTCTGTTTCCAACTTAACTCCTTAATCAATGGGGACTGGGCGATTTTTTTGTAGAAAAGCTGCAATACACTCCTTTGAGCTGAAGCTGTACCCTCTGGATGGAAGTTTCGCCCAGTGTTACATTGTGAGAAATGACCATTTCACATTAGTATTTTTTTTCCAATTTACTTTTTTTAAGTTTATTTTTTTTAAGCAATGCAATACTCTTAATTCTCTAGATGTCTGAGTCACACATGCTCACACCTATTTCAGACATACTGCAATGACATGCATACAGGTATTCACCCCACATCACTTTTTGCAAAATCTAACAAGGTTAATTTGTCTTCCTTACATTTCAAGTCCAAATAGAACACAATGACTTGTAAAAGTAGCAAAAATAAAATAATGTTATAATGTTGCCCACTCTATACAAATTTTCTCAGCAAATTAACAGGCTTTAATCTTAAAAAGTATTTAGCTTCCTGCCAGATGCCTAAATACTAATGGGTAACAAACAAAGAAAGTACAGTAATCTGCTCCCCCATTAGACTTCCTTTGTGAAAGGAAAAGTTTTTAACCAGTAAAGTAACACAGTTAAATCAATTCCTTTTTACACAGTGTGTCAACAGACTTGATCAACATTTTTATAACAACTATTTCTATACAAAGCCATTACAGAAAACACATATTCCTCTCAGGGGCAATTTTTACAATTACTTGCAGATACGAAATAATGTTGTTGTAAGCCTACAGCAGAAAACAATTCCTGCATATTACAAAACCACTACCAGTCTCTGTTGACACAGTTCACGGCTAAATTACAGCTTCTCCTACCTCTTCGTTCTGCTACACTTTGTAATTACACAAAAAAATGCCTCTGGCACCTTTGTTTGAAAAGAGACTCAGTAAAGCTTCCCAGATGATTTTTCTTTTAATAACTTTGTAAATTGCAGTGGATTTCTTTTTTTTAAATTCAGGTTAGTTGAAAACCTCAACTTTCCAGAAATAATGCTGCATATAAGTCTAAACTTTGCGTTCCAAATCATTAAGCACAACAGTCACAATGAGACCTACTGATTACTAGCCACTAACGACTGGAAAAATCATTTAAGAGCCTGCATGAAATGCGAATTGCTTCAAAATTAGAAGGAATTAGCAAAAACTGTGCATTCAAAGCACTTACCACTGAAACATTCATATATCCATTAGCCGCAGTGTCTTTGGAGAGAGAGCACCTCTTTCACTTAGTCAACAAGACATTAATACAGAGAGCCTTTCCCTAAAGAAACGCCGTCTGTTTCACTCTGTCTTCCTGTTCCAGGAAGAGTTTTGTTAAGCTTTACACTTCATATGCCAGAGAAATCCTTTCTCTTCAGGATCCATCACAAAAGGAGTAACAAATCTCAACGTTTTTCAGATTTACTTCTTTTCACTTTTCCCAAAACAGGTTAGTCTAATCTCCTAGTAATTCAGTAGAATACCACCAGCTTTTTTCTAGCTTACCACTGGAATGCTGATGTACTTAACGTCAACTTTAAACCACGCACTCTCTTTCCCCAGGACATCCTGACTGCACACAATAGCTACTGACAACAATGAACTATAGTAATCTTTCCATGTCTGGAAATGACAGCTATCTATCTACAGTTCTACAGATTTCAAAGCAAGTATACAACTAGACAACTCTTTTAAGCAAGATTTCAGGTGACATATAATGAACCTCAATCATATGACAGTGATACATTAAAATCCAGCACCAGAAACGCAAGCCTAGCTTACACAGGATCTCTATTTCCAAAGCTGTCTTCAAGCTGAGGTGGGTTTGGCAATCTCATCAAAATGCTGCAGTATGATGCAGTTTCAACTCTTGGGTCATGCCATCAAAACTTTTTTGAATCAAGCACAGACTAGGCTGGGGAACCCAAAACAGCCATGGAAGTTTTGGAAGTGAGAATCCCAGAAGCTAAAGCAGTGACTGAGGACATTTGAGCAATGCTTCTAAAACTATGAAGAAAAGGCTGACAGCTGTCAAGACTGAAGGGCAACCAGTGCCTTTAAAAGGTGATGCTTGGATAGTTCCCAGTGAACTCACAAGCACATAGCCCATGAGACACAGCCATGCTGGAGTCTGCACAAGTTCACTTGCTGCCTCAACCCTGCTGCCCATACACACATGCAGGACTGACAACATCAAAGCTGCCTTGCCAGCTGTCTGCAGAGCCTGGACAAGTCAAAACTAAACCAAGCTCACAGAATTTGCTCTTTGCAGATCAATTGTCTCATACCTGATAGATACATATGGTGACATCACAATTTTTTTAGACAGGAATACATCTTCAATCCATACTTTACTAGCTGACTTACTAGAAGTAAGCAACTGGCTGACTTCTTGGAACTGAGTATCTTTGCAACCAATTTTATCTTTAACATCACAACAGTGCTTTCAAAAACGTTTCAGAACTATTTCAAAAACAAAACCACCACTCGAGCAAACAAAAAACCCAACAAAGACAAAAGGACCACTCCCTCTCCCAAAACAAAGACTTATAATACTTCTTGTTATTACCTCTCTTCTTCAATAATATGTAAAGTAAGTGGGGAGAGGAACATCAGTAAAGAGCAATAGTATGGAGATTGGAAAGAGGCAGAAGAATATTCTTGTATCCTAGAGAGGATCAACAAGCTGTCCAGGCCCCACTGTTCTACTTTTAGTTCTTAGTGCCATATAATTTCACCAGCCTGTACTTACTACCAGGTCTGGCAGCCTCCTCAACTTGAGCTGGATGCCAACAAGACAATTTCAAGGAACTGTTTCCTACTCCTTCCATAATAAGTTTTGCCCTGAATGTACATCATATATACACCAACAAAACTCAAATAACTTCATCTTGCTTGAGGTATTTCTTTTTGATGCAGAACTACTACGAAAAAAACTATGCCTAAATAGGAAATTTCTGAAAACAAAGGTAACTTTCAGCTTTACCAGGAATCAGTGTTCACTCTAATGATTAAGTCAAAGGGTGTAATTAAGAGCAGAAGAAGAGTAGAAACTTGAATTCAGCATGCATGGGATCAGGAGAATCATGTACTCAGGAGCCATCAACTATTTAAAGGCACTGAGTGGAAAAATAACTATGAATATGATACCGTGCCAGAATGGGAAGTGACTTACAGAAACAGGAATCTGAACAGGTTCCAAGCAAGATGTTCCAAGTAAGTCTCAATTCTTCTAGGTCAAGTGAGGTATCATTTAAAAGACATTCTTCATTAAGCACTCAAGTAGGCATGTATAAGTAGTAGAGTCCAAAGAGGCTCAGTGAACCATGTCATGTTCATGATATAACCAGAGAAATCCAATGTGTCATGTCCCACTCTTCTCACCGCCATTCTCCTTCAACCTCAGTCCAAAATAGGGCAAGTCTAACAAGTCTGTACTGCCAAGCATGATTCTCTGAAGCAAGATTCAGATAACATGTTACAGCTAGTTTTTCCTTCAATCTGTCTAAAAGGAAAAGCATTGGACATCCAAAGCAGAACCACAAGCACATTTGTATCATGCCCATTGAAGGTCCTGAGAAATGGCTGAGAGGCTTGAAAGAGGGTCAGAAGTACTCTAATATTTTGTTAAATATTCACATTTGCAGTAATCTAAAGGGAGGCAGTCTATCTGCACTGGACATGTTTAAAGCCCGGTGCAACTTCTCATAGTTATTGAGAACACTTCACAAGACAGAGGTCACTAAGGCTTCAAAGTTATTGTAACTGATTTAATGAAGAGCAAAAGGCATTTTTTTTGTTAAAGTAGCAACTTGTTCCTGTATGAAGTTCCAAAGACAAAGTAGATTTGAAACCCTGACATTATGCAAAGACTCAAAAACCAGGAGGTGGAATCATGTGTAAATCCCAGCTTGTTTCTATTTCATCCTCTCCTAAATAAGCATCAGAATTTTTCTATTTCAGGTTAATTTTCTTCCTAGTCATAAATCCAACTACAGAGTGCTTCCATATCTTTTTATAGTTCTGTCCTCCAATGACAAGAAACAGATGAGTCACATGAACTGTTCATAATGTCACATTAACAAAGACAGGGAAGACAGAGGAAAAAGGATACTGGATATGTTCTACCAGCTCCTCACATTCTTGTAGCTTCCTGTTTATTCAAAAGTTGCATTACCTCTAGTGAAATAACCACAGCTGAAAACCTGTGAATGCATGTGTTACAGAGAGGTCACTGTAAGCAAACCTGAGGTCTGATATACTTACGACCATCACAACATGCTGTATTTTTATTTCCGCTTTCTCAGTACCAGCAGTCATACACTTCAGTTTGAATATAAACTTGGAGCAGTATGATCCTCAGAAAAAAAAACAGCTGTAAAAACCAAACAGGTGCTAAAGGCAAACCGCCTTCACATTTACCACAGATTACGTTGGGGGAGGTAGTCTGTTTTCATACAGCAAAGGCTTCACTGTTCCCAGAGAAGTAGGACTGAAGCACCAGTCAGAAAGGGTCTTGAAGTCTTGAATCTCCCTATTTCCATCTCCAGAGGTGTGACAAATACAGTATGTGTCTGAGCAAGCACTGACAGGCATTACAAAAATCTTCATATCAAAGTACTTGTTTGTATCAATGGCTACAAACATTGAGGCAGTACTGACTGAGACCATCTTTAATGTGATCTGGAGTTCACCTTCCTTGCAATTGTGTGGCCAGGTCACACAGCCTGGATCACAGGAAAGACTGTTTGCCACAGAGCGAGTTTGTATTTCCTTCAGCCAAAGGATCACAGAATGGTTTGGGTTGGAAGGGATCTTAAAGCTCTTCCAATTCCAGCCCCCCTGCAAAATAATGCAATCCCTCCACGACTGTAGCTCCTCTTAAACACAATATATTAACGGAGAGTGAAGTCTACCATACAAGTCTTACTAGTCTATTTCAAGTGCAAACAACTAGATCTGTTCAGAGGAGAAAAGGTAAAAAGTATTTGTGAATATCTGCATTGCCAAAAAAAAAAAAAAACCTTAGTACTAAAACTATTTCTTCTGCTCACTGTCAAGGTAAAGGAATGAATCCTAAAAAAAAAAAAATTCAAATAACAGCTACTCGTAAAAACAGGTAGAAACAGAAGCATATAAGGAAACGTACAAAACGCAAATGCATCTGCCCAGGGTTGAGTGCTGTTGAAACTGTATGATAGAACACTACACACCAAGAAGAGAAAAAAAGTATGGCATCAAATTCAGAAAGCTGCAAGTACTCTGGAGGAATGGATTATGTAATTTAGCAAAGTGCTTAATTCTCCACTTCTGAAGTAAAAGGGTAGGAGAGAGAATAGATAAATCTAGGTCTGGAAAACTGGCTCAGCACTAGAACTATAGAAAGTGGCCTTGGACTTCCATGGACTTTTAAAGTATACACAAAAAATTCACAAAAAGCCAACATAATTATGGACTCAATCAACAGCCTTACACCCAAGACAAGGAAAATTATTCTACTAGTTTACCTTGTGAACTTGGACAGTACAGACTGGGATTAATATGGGGCATTGCACATCAAGAATATTAATAAACTATGTAGTCCAGGAAGGATAGATGATATTGCAGTGGTTTTTGAAAATGTGATTTAGCAAAGGCTGATGTGGTATGATTTACTTGCATACCTTAGGTCACTTTTCCTCAACATTTCTTGAATTAAAGAACAGCTGAACGTTGTCCTGTGTCCACTGAAATTACGGCAAAATAGAGGACACAGTCATCTCACCACAGCACTTAAGCATGGAAACAGCTTGTCTAAGGTGGAAGTAGAATTACATTCACCAAACAATTAACATGTTCCCTAAGCATTGACTACCACTGTATGTGTGTACTTAACTCTCCCCACAATCAATCAACAAGCAAACAGCACCACGAGGTGATGCCTTGGAGTGGCTACCTGAAAACAGAGGCTAGACAAGATTAAGAGAATAAAAGTGGGTATTTACTGAAGGGCCTTCAATAAGGTACACTTATGGGCAGAGCCCTAGGGCTACACCCAAAATGGATGTCGGGTCACAGGTTTTTCACACTTTTATGAGTTTGGTCCATTTGCATATCGGGGTTAATTCTCCAATTACAATTTCAGGTAATGATGTCATTACCCCAAGTTTGTTCCCCCTTTCTAGAAGTTTAATTTACATATTTTGGGGCCTGGGGCAACAAGGTGTCCTTGAGTCCAGGCCTAGAGAGGATTTGTTATGTCTAACCAGAATGGGAGAACAGCAGCTAACAGGCTATATGGAGTTTCAGAGTTACACACAAAAGCAGTACAGGATCTGAAAAATATAAAAGCTAAATCCTAAGGCATCAGAGGGATACTCTCTGCATTTCTGCTGTTATGTACAAACCTCTAAAGCAAGTTCAGAAGTTATAGTCCTGTCCCACGAGCATGTGAAATACCAGGTACAGAGCTATAGGAAACACCACGTGTAACACAAAGTAAACGCAAAGTAGTCTGCTAGTACCTGCCAAGATCAAACAAACTGGCAAAACTATGTATCAACAGGAAGAATCCATAAGAAGCTTGTAAGAATCCAATATATAGGAATCCAGAAGCTAAACACACTAGCATTTTAACTGATATTCCCACTTTACTGAATCAACAATATATTTCAGACATACTAAGATAAATAGGAAACAAGAAGGAAAGCCTAGAAGAGGAAGAAAAACTAAGCTATATGTCTCTGAAGGAAGATATCCTACATGATTTAACACAGGCAAGAGGTAGAGATTTAACCCTACTCAAAGCTGGTTCCACAGTAATATACCAGAGTAGGAAGAGCTGCAGTCAAAGGTTACACAGAGAAGGAACAGGTTTAAGAGGCTGGAGCAATTGACAGCTTCACTATTTGCATTTTTCTGACATGCCGAGAACTGCAGCAGCAAAGATCAACAGTAGAAAGTATTAACATATGTCTGCAACACCACTTCTTGTTGCTATTAACACCTTTACTGACAAATGGCTATGATCCACTTGTGGAATTTATAACTGTTTGACCATTCAGATTCTGATTGCTCAGAGATTTCTTCACCTGATACAATACCATTCCTACAGATTCACAGAATTAGGCAAAAATTCTTGGCAAATCCCAAAGTGGATAAATGCCGGATTTATTACTCTGTGATATTATTCTGTGATACTCAGGTAAAGAAAAGCTTAAAATCAAAGGCTTGCGCTTTTAGAATTCAATGTGGGTTTGCACTTCCTATAAGTAGAATTTTATCACATCAATGAGAGAACAAGCTGCTTAATATTACTCTTCACTTTGGAAAGTGTTTTTTTAAACAACTATTAAAGTATTAATCCATAAAAAACCCCCAGTTTCTTCTGTATATGTAAAATTCTATCCATAACTCCAAGCCAGAGTCAATCAAGTCTAATTACAATTACTAATTACAATTTTCCATTAATATGGAAAGGTAGTTATTCCTTACCTTTTACTTTTGCAATAACTGTTCCTGCAGCACTAAGAATATCAACGGAATTTAGAGTCTGATGTTTATTTATCACTGCTTTTAAAACACGTAGCAACTCCCCCAGACGCTCATGTACTACTTGATGCAGGCCATCATGATTTTCTGAAAAAAGTAAAGGAGAAACTACATTAAAACAGTGAAATAACACCCAATCACATTACAAACCACTGTGATGGTATTCAGCTGCATGGAATTCTAGCCCATATAGAAGCAGAGCCTACTTAGAATAAAGAAATTGTTACAAGATAGAGTGATACTAGCCAATAGTAAACTTGCAATATTGTACATCATTTACACAAACTTACCTCTCACAAAAAGTCAAGCAAGTAAACTCTAAAAAAAAAAGGGGGGGGGGTGGGAATTCTACACCAATACCCTAAGGTTTCTGAATTAAACCATCATCATCTACTCATGTCATTTCATCAACCACCATTTTGATAATTACATATATGAAAAAAGGTATCAACAAAAGCAGATTTTGATTGTTCATTAAGTATTTCTTCACCTGATACAAATTCAACACCATTTCTGTATATTTGTAGATTAAAATTTCTGGCAAATGTTGGCTCATTTTTAATTACAGTATTAGCAAAATCTAAAGTGTCTTTCCTATATAAGCCTAGATCTACAAAGATCTGTCTTTAGGCACATCAGTCCTGGTAAGTAACTTGAACACCTAAATTAGGCCTAATCAGAAAAATTCTCAAACACACACTCCAAGATAGAGATGCTTTTTACAGCATATGCCTCTTACTATGCGTGTCTAAATCCCAACCCCATCTTAGTTTTTTAAAAAAATACTTCTTGTTGCATCCATAGCACAGGTTAAACCACAAGCTCTTCTGTTCTGTTACAGAAGAGGTGCTGGTGCATGGAATTAAAGTTTCTCATGTGCTAGAGTGCTGCGTTGCAAGTTGTGGTAAAAAGCTTTCAAAATCAGGAAAGTCTAGCTTATGAAAAAGAAAAAGAGGATCTAATACAAGCTGACTCACTTCCCCACCGAGCAGAGGCAATTCTGTGTTGCCTGTGGCCATGATAACAAACAGGTCAATACGGACAATTACAGTACAGTGCAAATTGATCCAGTGTTGCTCAGAGAATAGTTTCAACTCGGAGCCATTTTTTCTGGTGACAAGACACTAAATTTAGGCTAGAGGCACCTAAATTTTTCTGAGGAATCCACATACTACAATATGACACATCAGTACAGTAGATCACTGCTGCCAAGTGTGCAGGTGGGGGGGGCTACACACAAATTATATATGTTTGTATCAGGTACAATAGCAAGTCTCCTAAGGACCTCTGTGCTTCAGGCTTTATTTCCCTACATGCCATCTATCAGGAGACTTTTTTTTTCCAACTCAGACAGGCTTATACATTGTAGAAGGAAAAAACCTTCACTCAGGACGTACACTAAGGTAAAAACTATCTACCATTCATGGGCACATTTCCTGCTGGAAGGGACAAGGAAGCTCTATCTGTAACATGACACACAAAAGTCTAGGAAAACCCATTTTACACAGCAGTAAATTAGGGAAGTTCTATGTAACTTGTTAAAAAAAACCCCCCAAACCAGTTGTGGCTTTTTCTTCATTTACACCTACATATAATGATTTTTAACTGACTCAAACACAGCTAAGGCAAAAAAATTTCAAAAGCCTGGTATGCAACATGGCCATGATTCAGTGCATCCACATTAGCAGCAGAGGTTGTTTATGACAAACACACATTGATCTAAAGGCATACTATAGCTGAGAGTTCGCAACTTAATGGGGAAAACAATCCAGGCTTGAAGCAGTTTCCATGAAAGCAACAATAGTAGAAGCTGCAACCTCGGGTAAGAATTTTTTTATTGGGGATATGAAAGAAGATTAGAAAATTTTAAAAGGCATGAAGATACCAGGTAAAATCAATTGCTTATCCACGTCTTTCAATTCTATGTAACACACCTCAGATGATTAAAGTGAGCAAGCAGGAGCTTCAAAACAGAAAAGGGTGATTCTTCATGTAAGCGACCTGTGGTATTTCTTGCCAAAATACAGCATTGACACAAGAAGTTTACATGGAAACAAGGAGAGACTGGACAAGTTAAGTTTTCCTGTGGGTTACTAATGAGTCAGTAAATGCCTTGGTGGGTCTGGCCATGAGTTCTGGCCTGTGCCTTGCACAGCCTGTGGGTGCTGCTGCTTAGGAGCCTAGACCAGACTGGCCGCAGTTCAGTTCCTCAGCATCCATGACTGCTGCACCACAGCTGTTCCTACACACGAAACAGAACTGCTGCCCCTGAATTAACTTAATTCCTTTTGAACCTGCCTTCACAACTTTTCATTCAACTACTCCACACTATTCTACTGAACTACCAAGCATTGTACTAAACCAACGTAACTTGCAACAGCTCAAGAATTCTACTAAGCAAAAACAGTTCAGAACATATGTCCAACCTCTTTTTACTTTTCTCTAACTATTCAATTTTGGCAATCAACACAGCTCAGACAGTGGGTTAGACACAGCTTTAGCCTAAGCCAGTATGGCCACTGCCACCTTTTAAAACTCAGAAAAATTTTATAGCTGCCAGAAGGATAACAAATAATTTTAATGGTCCCTTCAGGCTTTAATCCATCATTTGTACTCCATCAATGCAACAATAAATGCTGTTGGGAGTACCAGGCAGCTCCAGGCAAAGGCAGTGATGAAAATGAAAAACAGCAAAGCTGTACTGATGTCCACATACTCAAAGCGTATCAGACAACATAGAAAATAGATCTTAAAATTACAGTAACATTATCTTCAGCAATTAGGGTATTAATAGTTAGAGGTAATTCAAATTAGTTCATTCAGAAATATGTCTAGTGTGTAGACTTAAGTTTTGAAATTCTTAAGGAGGTAGTCCTTGGAGCTTGTATCTTATCTCTTCCTACAGACCTCCAGAGGTAGACAACTATTCCACAGTTTTTCATCAGAACTAATTATTTTTATTGGCAGGGTTGGAATGGATGGGCTTTTATGAAGGTATTTGAAGACTATATGCCACAAACCATCCCTATCACCTGTCTCTGTCTAAGCAGGACATATGCAGTCCTCACATGAAGAGCATGAATATTGTGGTCAGTGGACTAGAGATGGTTTGCACAAGTGCACCATTTGACCAGAACTGCACCTCTTGCCTCACCAAGATGATGATGGTGTCCCCGCCTTCTGACACACAGATGCTCACTTGTGTCTGGAGAGAAGAGCTCCTAATCATGGGATCAGAACACCCATACCCCAGGATCCTTTTGGCAACATGCTAGGTAGACTTTTGGACCCATAGCAAATAGGGGAGGGGAAACAAGGCCATAAAGCAGCCCAACCAATGTACAGATTACTGTCAGTTTGAGAGTGCTCAGGAAGGAGCGTATCACAGACATACATCAAACAGCATGAATTATTCTTCGAGTTCAATGTGACTCACAACTACAGACTTGTCATAAGTCACATAGGTCAAAAAAGTCTCTTAAGGTTCCTTATGTGTTTGGTAAAGACAGAAAACCACCCCACCCCCCCCTTAAGACTAATTAAAGCAAAATTGATCCCAAAATGCAGTTTCTTACTATTAAAATTTGATAACATATCTTGCCAGAACACTAGAGCTGGGGGAAAAGGCAAAATAAGTGAGAAGGGGAAAAAGAAAGAAAATCTTGAAATAGACACAAGCCTCTTCAAGACTGAAACAGAAGTAACAAGCTTCAAAGGGAAATGCTAGTTGAAAACAACCACTGAGTTGAATCAAATGTTTATCATACCATCCAAGAGAACACTATCACTAAAATAATGCATTCAAGCAGGAGATTACTTATTTGTACTCTCAAAAGCAAAGGTCTGGCTACACCCAACTTCGATTTCTTTGTATTCCATCACTGTATCATTTGTTTACAAAATATCTGAAACATTGTTTCTGTGCTTCCAGAAGACAAAAGGTCTGTGACAAGTGGTGCTTGGGGAGAGGTGGGGGCAGAAGTCATCAGGAACCACAACTACACTGCATTCGCAATGACTGAGACCAAACAGACACTAAACCAGAGATTTCCTGTTCAGGACAGATTTAGAAACCTCAGGGAGCAAAACAGTCTAAATATGCCAGATCAACAGAAACACAGTTTTGATTCTAAGAAGTCTGAAAATGGTTGAGATCAAACAATGGTAGAGCAAATACTGCTTACAGTGTAAGGAATGCACAAGGAAATGTGTCTCCAATGAGTACCTGCAGCAATTCAATCTAACTGAAGTAGTCATAAAATAGATTTACTTTCAGTTTTGTTTCTGTCCCTTGTATCACTGTACACATTCACTGATGCGCACGAAGTCCTGCACCAGTGGATGCCATCTCTCAAGCTTAATAGCATGAAACGAAAAATCCACAGAATTCTAAAGCCATGACTGCCAGTGATCCTGCAACACAGAGGCCATCTCGGAGCACTTGAGTTCAGCTGTTCACTCAGGTGACTAGTTTCCTGCAATCTCCTGGAGGAGTGAGTCAGCCCCCTACCTCTCAAAAAGGAAAAAACAGCTCTTAAAATTGAAGGGGGGGAAAAAAAAAAAAAAAAGGCTTGGGTAGAGCTTAGTAGCCTATCAGCAAATCATCTTTCACCGGGGGGTTGAACTGTCATTCACAGGAGCTGAATACAAGCTCTTCCCAAATGAAAGCATACTCTGTGGAAGTGGAGAAAGAACAGGATGAAAAAACACATATTCAAAGCTGACAAGCCTAATATACAAGAATGATAATACTAAGCAGCTGGAAAGTCTGTCGTTTGCCAAGCCATCTCAGTAGCACACTATTGTCATTAGCATCCCACTCCTCAATGGTTTTGATCACCACATTTTGTAACAGCTCATCCATCTTTAATGTAAAAGCATAATCTACCTATTTTCTAATTTTACGTATTATCTCTTAAAGGGAAGTGTTTGTTTAGTGAGTTACTAAGCAACAATGTCCTTACAGCTATGGATTCTATTCACGCAAAACAAAATCAAATTTGCTCATCAAGCTTGTCAGCACCAGTCACTCTCCCTGCCAAGTCAGGGCTGGTCACAATACATGCAGTCAGAAAAGGCACTGCTGTGTCAGTTGGCTGGCATTCTTTTGTCTGACCTGATTTATTGTTGGCCCAAACATTTCTGAAGTTGTTTATGTCAACAAATGTTTGCCAGGATAAGTTTAAATACACACTAACAGTCTTTTCCCCACTACACTGCTCTTCAGACCTATACAGAACAGGCACACCCAGTTCCACTTACTGCTTCTCCACCTAGAATATTAAGGCCGTTGAACAGCAGCAGACTCTCTCTCTACTACTTGATTTCCACCAGTCTCAAAACAAGGGAAACCACTAATACAACTACTGTTCTGCTGTGGCTAAAAGTTTGCTTAGAACAGAAGTTGGTCACACTAATGAAAGACAGGGCAGCAATCTAGATAGAACAACTGAACAGTAACACATCCCTGCAAAATTCTTTGAGTCAGAATGCATGTGAGACTGTCAAAGCAGATATTCTAGCTCACAACATGTAATAAGGTCCAGCTTTCCATTAGAAGCTTTTTACAATTAGAAAGATGTGATTAGTTATGTCATGCATTCAAATAGTTTTCAAGAATGTTACACAGTGTGGAACAATCCACCATGTATACTCTCTACAGCCACAAGTTTATATACACAGACCAGTCTCTTTAGACTGGGGGGAAATCTACATAAACTCACCCCATTTGTCAAAATCTTACTATAAACAAAGTAACTTGGATTTTTGCACAAGTATTTTCTCCATCTACCTTCACGAACAAACTACGCCTTCACTATGATCAGCATCTACCAAGAACTCACTCTATGGACATTTCCAGTAGAATAAATGGAACTGATGAGAACACCTAAACGCCCATTGTAGCCATCACCCTCACTAGGTCTAGTCCTCATTTTGAGAACTCCCTTTGTAAATGTGTTCTCCTGGGATCAGCTAAAGTGTGTGTACTTCACCTCCCCTTCTACTTCTACTGAAAGATAGGAGTCTCAATTCCAGTTCTAAGCACCATTTCACATCTTCTCCATAAATCCTGGCCTGTTTCAGGACAAACAGGCCAGACAAAACAGTCTTGCAGGATGGTGGTGAGAACAAGCACACAAACTGGGAAGGAATTTCCCCAATATCTAGACTCACAACTTTTTATTAAAGTTTCACCATACAGAATGCAATCAGCTCCTCATCACTTTCAATCTTGGAAGGATTCAGAAGAAAGATGCTTGAGTAACCAACATTTCAATATGCAATACCAATATCTTGGCTAAGAGACCATTCACTCTTATTTACTAAAAATGTCATTTTTGATCTTAAGGTAAATTATATCCTGTTTCTAGTACATTATATAGAAGGATTACATGGTATCACTAGTTATGCCACCTAGGGAAGGGAAAAAAAATTAACATTGGAATAAAGCTGATCCAAAATAAAACAGATTTAATCTAAATTCACATTATCTTCATCTATGTCCATATTGCATACTAGGACACTGTCAGCACTCAGGTCTGAACCTGATCCAGACTATGAGACTTCCCAGTGAGCATCACAGAGTAGGCAAAACAATCACATAACAATGAACTGTGTGGAAATCACCTAATTCCTACATCTGCAGTTTGGCAAACAGTCCCAGATTAAACCATCATTTTCTTTTTCCCCTCCTCTCTCTGTCAGCCCCATTCTAACACGATTAACAGCCTGGCATATTTGTCTGATTTAACAGAGTTCACTACCACATTCCAAAGACCACAAGAATTAATCAGACATACAGTGAAAACATATTTTACATTGGTTGTGGTTTGACCATAGTAAAGTTATCTATGTCCCTGCTGTCTGGTCTACTGTCAAAGCAGCTTTTTCTTAGGCATATGTCTAACTACACATGAGTTAGACATGATTTTCACTGATTGTATGGATATAAAAACTTTTTCCTTTAATGGTGACAGAGATATTTGTTGGTGGTCATAGTTCAGGAGTGATGAGAAAGCAGCAGTCTTAGTTACTGTATTTCTTCCTTTATGTGGCTACATGCTGCAGATGTAAGGAAGGAAACATTTTAATTCACTGAAACACTCAGAATTTCTGGAAGAATTTATCTCTAAAATCTCTAGGCTGGAAGCTGCCAAATGCACTAATGAAGTCATCACCTTTCTACCCTGTGCACAATGCAGAATTAGAAGCTACCTACCCATCCGTCTGTCAAGAAACACTGTACTTGAAGCTTCCAAATTAGCAAGACAGACAGCCCTAGCCTTTTTTGTTCATCAGTATCACAGCAACCCCTGTTGTCATGGCATCATTAAAACACACCACACCAAATTCACAGTCTTTGGCAACATGTGCTCCAACCAATGTTCTAACCACATTCTACTGAAGCAAAAAAAATTACAATTTACAGAAAAGAATCAGTTAAGAAATTATTTCAATGAGGAAAATCTAGGGACATGTGAAGTTTGATTAGGAATGAAGAAAAGAAAGAAAAAAAAATAGCAACCCAAACCCCTGTATTTGAAATAAAAGTATAGAGTTTTGTAAGGGGTTTTTTTTTTTTTTGAGAAGAGCAATATACTGACCCAGTTCAGTGAGAATGCATTGAAACTTCCTGCAAACAGCTCACTGAATACAGTATATTGAAAGTAGCACTGTTTGATTTCAGTTATTCCACACAAATAATGTTTTTATAATACAAGAAAATACTTAACATTTAGCAAGTCAGTTGCCTATTTACAGTTAAACTACTAAATTTCATCTTAAAATCAGGTTGCACAAATTTAGATTAAAATAAAAAAGCACCTGGTACTTAGGGTTTTTTTTTTTTTTTGCAGATTAAGGGTAGAAGTTCTGCCTCTACTTTTTGAAATAAGCACTGTGTATATTAAAGGCTTGCAATTTTTGCAGAAAAAATATTCCTGGGTAAAACACAAAACTATCCCCCATTAGTTCAGCCTTACAGGTTAATTTTTTTAGCATGATGAACTTTTGTTATATATCACAAATGCCCAAATAACCCTTTCAGATTTGTCATTTGCTACCAGGGATTTGCCAAAATACAGCAATCTATCAATTTAAATTTGACCACTAACCATGCTGATTAGCCTCTGATGTGACCTTGAGCTGTGGTGGTTTTTGTTTTTTGTTAAACTGGGCTAACATTTGCATCCCATTTTAGTTATGGACCAATTCTGTACTTGTGAAGTCAAAACTTTTTTAAGAAGTCCTTCTTGACTACACATATAGAGCAAACCCAGACTAAATTAATTTTCAGAAATTAAAGTTACAAAAATAAAGATGCCTTAAAACAATCTTTTCAAAAAGTCAATAAAATCAGTGTATATACAAAATACATCAGAATAATCAAAATCTTCTAATTGTGCCTACACTGAAAGCAGTTACATATTTTCCTTTTGTTGGTTTGCCAACTGACATCAGCAGAAAAGCTGTTACTTCGTATTCATTTCACATTTAAATTCATAGATGAATTTCCCATTTGTTAAAGTGAGGAAGCCTTTCAGAAAAAAACCTACCACAATGCAGCTTTTAATCTATTTCAATATGCCCAATACGCTGTACACTACATGCCTTTAATTTTTTTATTCTACTAGGCTTGAGATTCCAGTCAACTAACCTAGATGTGTTCAGCCACACAGTTTAACCTTTAGAATACTTTAATCTTTTATTAAACCAAAATTTAGAGACCAGAAGCCAGTAATGAAAATTGCTAGTTTCCTTACGTACCTGTTTCTGACAAGAGAGAGTGAAAACACCACATGGTCATTTTAGTCACCATTCATTTCCCTGAATCTTCCCAGAGATTAAGAATAAAGCTAGGTGAGGATAATGCTTCAGAAGTTTCAGAACACATTTTAAGTTAGAACTGGAAATTGTCAAGTGGACATAAGGCTATATTCTTTAGTATGAACACATTAGCAATAAACCTGATAAGCCACAGTTCACAAAAAATCATATCCATTGAGAAAGGCAACCATACCACTAGTAGTGACTAGTTACTTATTTCTTATTCAAGGATATTTCACTAAAACTTAGTCAAACAGTCACGAGACTGAACACCTGCCAATGGAAGACACTGTTAAAATAAAATGAGAACTCTTATGCTCTAAGCAACTATGTTCCTTGCATACTGCTTCAAGTTCTGAGAGTACATGAAGCAATATTCACTCAACATTTACAGCACAAATTTTCTGAAAAAAAGAACAAATCGGAAAATGAAAGAATCACCAGCAGGTTGATCATACCATATCAAACTTGCACATAGAAAGGGCAGTATCAAAGTTATGGTTTATTCATTCTAAATAAAATAAATTTAACCTTCGGTAACCAGCATCGAGAGATTATCAAACAATACTTAACCTTTAACTCACGTTAATTTTAGTCTAAAATGCTGTTTTTGTTCTACGTGCTTGCTCCTTCCACTTTTATCCTAAGCCACTGACTGAGTGAAGAAGCTATTTTACTGCTGCCTGCCCACCTAATTTTCAAAAGACCGCACAAAGCCAGGATTATGAGATTATATGGTGTTAAACAATGGGTGTGTTACTTTATTCAATTATTTTAAAGGAGCTTTTTAAACACAATTATGGACTGCTATAGGATGTGACAGTAGTCCATTTCTGGTTTGTTGATTAAAAGAAAAAAGTTACACTTTAAAAATCAACATAGATTTTAAGTAGTATTCAAATCACTAAAGCAGCAGCTAGTAAAATTAGTTGTCGAGAAAACTGGTGAACGTAAAGGATTAAGGATTATTTGAAGTATTATCCTTCACTGAAGTCCTGCTGAAACAACCACCCAAGAGTAAAGCCTGACTGCGTAACTCACACAGGTGACAGAGCCATTTGAATGGTCCAAAGGAAATAGTTTAAAAATTCCCATTTACTAGACACATGAACAGTCAATCCCCACTGCAATACAGTGCTTTGGTATCAGTTATTTCACACCAAGGCATTTTTGATGATTTTGTATAAAGAGAAAACACAGTAACACTATCATTAAGGCAGCAACCGATGTCACGCTGGCACTTGCACCTTCCAAAAGACCACAGTAATTCACTGTACATCTCCGCAATAATTTTTAATAGAGTAGTATTTCTTCATAAATACCCTGCAACAGAAAGGTGAAAAACACCACAGAAATCATTTGCTTTGTGGTTCTGGATTTGCCCAGTTGTTTCTCCCTAGTATCACTAAAGTTAGGCATCAATGCTAAATTAAAAATTTATATGCTCCAGACCTATTGCTTTCTTTCCACATGAAGTGTGCAGCCACCGTCTCTAAAATCTCATGTCTAGTCGTTATCTGAAGCCATCTGCAGCTAGGAGGAGTTCTCCATTGCTTGCTAAATTTGTTTGCTCGTCCTTAACACAAGGGCTTCACCATGAATACCAGAAGGCATTTAATCTGACCACTCTGCAGTCTAAATCATACTGTGAGTTTCCCCTTCTTCACCACTGGCATAAGCTATTTATCACAGTCACTTTCTCAAAGGCCTTCAGGAACTGTCTTCACTCAGCTATCACAGTTCATGTATGCTGCTAAGCTTTCAGATAAACAACTTGCAGCTTACTCAACACAGCACAAAGAATATAGAACTACCCCTCAAAAAAGCTGCCTCCTTCAACTGCTCATCTCTCAGGAGTGGATAACCTACTTGTGAGCTGAGACCACAGCCCATTTTCTTGGCTACCAGTCTTCCGCTGCTCTGCGCCTCCAGTTTAGTGATTCCAGTAAACACTTTCTTCCCCCTTGTTGTCAGCACTGGACAACTTCTGGAGAGATCTTTTAGTTCCGTAGTTGTGGTAGTACAAAATACCTTATATACCCTGTACACAATGAATGAATGAAATTAAAAAGTCCACAGGAGAAACAAACAAAAAACTACACAGAAAAGCATCCTACTAAAGAATCCGTTCATACCATTATCAACACTAAAACAGCAAGATGAATTTGTGAACACTGAGCAGTCTTCAAGCTAATGCTTCAGGAATACCATGTCCGTAACTATTTCAGTGACATCCAATCTTAAAACTAGAGCTAAGAATATAGTTGTAGTCCAAAAGTAGAACATTAACTGAGATGTTACATTTCCTCACAACACCGAGCCCTAAAAATATCACACCTGCATAAACTGTAAAAATTTAAATTTAATACTTAGAGAAGAACTTGGAAATGCTAAATACAAAACTAACATCTGGCCCCAAGTCCTAAAGATGTCAAAGCCTCTTTCTGAAAAGGCATGAAGGTGCTTTAATTCCACCACACAAATATAATTCCTGCAACTTACTGATCTACAATCCTGCAATTGAGGTTTTCAATTATTTTTTCATTTTCATTTTTTAATGCATCTTTGCTGAAACTTCCTCACTAGGTCTTTCCCACCTTGCAGATTTCTAAAACTGGGAAAGTACTGAGACATTACCAGAGTTACAAGAACACCCGATTCCTTCCAAAATAAGAACCTCTCCTTACCTTTAGCATGTATGTGTAGCAACATCCACAATCCCACGGTCATTCTGTGTCTCACGGATAAGCAGTACTAACAGAACTTGTACCATCATCATGAACTGCTGCAACACCCACCTGTTGGCCCTGAACCCAAGTTATGCACAGCAGAGAGAATCAACATATTTGAAAAAGGGAACATGTTATAGAACTAAAATAGCTTAAATATCTGAAGCAGTTCAGTCACGACAAAGAAAACAAGACTGAAGAGGCAAGTTTTGTTAACTTAAGATTAAAACTGGTTTATCAACTAAAAATAACTGTAATTGACAAGTAAGAATTCCTACATACTTTTAAAAATTAGTCCAAGAAATTATTCAAGCAATAAATGAGGAAAAAAATGGTGAAAAGGAAAAAATCCTTTGTTCAGCTAAATCATAGCCTCTACAAAAGAAAATTCCTCAAGTCATAGGTTTTGCAGTTACACTGTTCTGTAACGAATGTCATTAAGATGAAAGTTTAACTCAAACACAACTATTTTCTACAGCCTTACATGAGCCACCTCCGTCTTCCAGAAAAAGGGGCATTTTAGGCGGACAAAGGAGTAACTCCCCATAAAATTCCTACTTTCCTGAAAAAATGGAAACAGCCACCTACAAAAATCAAGGTTCAAGCTCTGTACCAAATCTTCTACCGTGCCATGCTGTTCTAACTCTAATCCATTACTAAGATAACAAATCAAATCACTAAAACTGTCAGATTAGATGAACATTTGCTCAGAATTAAGAAACAAGTCGGCTTCAGTTCTGTGACCTAGCTACATAAATAGGAAGAACAAACACTTCCAACAAAACTTGTGAAAATGAATGGTTTAGTCTATGAAAGCTTCATGAAGTCAAGATCATTAAGATGACAATCACAGCTGTTAACTCTATGCTGTCAGGCATACAAAAATTATTTGTATTGATGTTCTTTTATGTGGCAACTTTGATAAACTGATGCATCAGCAAAATAAGAAAATGGAATATTTTTGTGGATCTACTATAATATATTTTGCCAAGAGTGGGAAACTCATTTATGGGAAGCAGTTTTTGTTTTGTTTTTAAACACAAGAACTCCTACATGTACATGAGAATTACTGTTTAGAACACAAGACTCAGACTGGATATGCATCAAATCTTATCTTTCAGATGTTAGGACAGAGTTCTTTGAGAGATGCAAATTGTTTTTTGGTTCAAGTGTTCCTGCTTCTTCAGCTGCAAACTACATTAGAAGAATTTTTGTTGTTGAAAGGCCTAGCTTTACTTTCAAATAGGAAAACATGACTATTCATCCTCTTCCTCACTAGTGACCTTTCATCTTGCTGATCTTGTAATTTCAGTTCTATTAGTCTAGTTGCTGTGATGGAAAGGGAAGCTAATACTAATTAACACAAGAGCTAAGGTTCCTTAAGTGTTTTGAGCTCCTTTTGTACATCAGAAGTGTGAAAAGGAGGAAGAATGAAGTTTTTCCTTGTATTCCTTTTTTTTTGTACTTCAAAAGCAACATAAAAATGAAAAATGCCTGTGCTCTCTTATAAAGAGTTCAGAGTTTTCCTAAAGAAAGATATGCTAATTATTTAAGTCAACAAAAATATCTGACTGCACATAAGGGTTGGTTTTACATTTTAAACACTCACGGGCCTTCAAGACACCCCCCCTCCTGACTGCTGATCGTAGACACTATAGCAACAAGTGAACATTTGTTCTGAAGGAATGTGGAGTATGCAACTGGGGGAGGGGTAGTACTATCAGCCACAAACTTATCTCCTAGTCCACTAAGTTAAATAATAACTTCAATCTTCCCTGAAACTGAAGAAATAGCATTTACTATCCAGCATTAGCAACCAGCATTTAACAGGCAGCTTACACTTTGACTATGAAGAACACAGATTTGCTTGAACTCAACTTCAAGAGGAGGTTGGTTTTTTCCTCTTGTTAGAATAGTGAAAACCAAAGAATTGTTCCATGACTGCAGATGAATTAAGCAGTGCACTACCACTGCAAACTTGCAAAACAAAACAAAATACCCAGCTCCTCTGGCTCTGGTCACAGCGTCTGAAAGCCCAAGACTCCCTGACAAAAGCCTGCAGACAGCAGACTCACAGAAAACAGGAGGCTTGGGCAAAACAGACTGTGGGATGATCTGGAGCGAAATGAAAAGAAAGGTGGAAAGTTCACTCTCCCAGATTAAGTGCAACAGTCCTGGGAAAAACCTATGGTTCATAGCTATGCTTGGGTAATTCCTGGTTCATAGCTATGCTTGCCTCCCATAAACTGACTATAAAATACTTCTTTTTGCATTGCTGTGGGTTTGCCTTTATCCAGGCTGTACCTCAAATTTCTACTTTCTTTGCATAACTTCTCAAGTTTGAGGAAGCTGGACAGGAACATGACCCAGGGCCAGGGATCTCAGTGCTTTCTGCCCAAGAGAGGGACCAGAAAAGGACGGGTGTGAAAGTCAAGGAAGCATGGGAAAATGACCAGGAGGTCTCTGGTTTGCTGTGGTCCTACAGCTCCACTAAGAGAAGCAGCCTGTCTAATTTTTTTCCTCTAAGTTTTGCCATTAAAACACCCAGAAGAAGCTCTTAAAAAAAAAATCACTACTACTACTACCTTTCAGTTCTTAGCAATAATTTTACTTGTTTAAAAAAAATTAAGGCAGTATTAAATTTGTTCTTATCCTTGTTTATATCTTTTACAACTTTCAGCTTGAAAGACTATTTCAGATTTGTGAAAGGACAATTTCAGTTTCAGACTGACGGAACTTATACTTAGCAGTGACTACTACTTGGAGGTATGTGAAAGGGTGTACTAAGGGTGTACAGTCAGAAAGACTGGAAGCAGATATGACTTTGCATGTAAGAAGCAGGTTTCAGAAAGGCAAGTTTAAAAGATGACTGTCAAATCCAAGCGTACCAAAAGCACAGTGCTAAGGTGACCGATTAATTTTCCATCTACAAAGGGCACTCTCTGCTTGCTGCTCTCCCCACTACCACCTCACCTTTCATATACCCCTGTCAAAGTTAGCATTCAATAATGTAGACAAAAGAATTGGTACAGGTTTTAGCAGTGTATGCTGTGATGGCAGACTGGAGGGTCACACCAACTCTGCCTAGAGCTTCACAGTCTTGTTCCATTTTAACCTCTGGCCACTCGTTCCTTTGCCAGCCACCTTCCCCCTATTTGCTGGTACTCAGCACAATCTTACAGTCAACTCATTGAACTGACCTGGCTAAAAATTAGCTCCTTTCTTCCTAGGATTAGTTTTCAGGCAGATTTGCTCCCAAAACTTGGCTTGCTATGCAGTCACCAGAGAACTACCACCAGTGTCAGGAAGAAGCAGTGAGATCACAGCCGCTCACGCAAAAGTTTCTTCGCGAACTGCTGTGGAAATAGACTATCAGCATGTTTAAAACAAAACCCCAAACATAACAAGCTTTATAGTAAGAATACAGCAGTTTTAAATGCATCGTGTAGATTTTAAGCAGTTACAGAACTGTATCAACAATTCAGCTGCTGATGGAGAAGGGGGAAAAAAAAAAAAGGCAGTTTCAGCAGGAGAACTGTCAGAATTTATTCCTTCCAGCTGCCCCAGCCTGGTTTAGTCCCAGCTTCCCTGCTACTGCAGCACACAAGGACACTTCTGCTAACTCTGCCATGGGAACAATAACACCCAAAGCAGCAAATACAAGTTGTCAGAATTCACCTTTTAACACTTAATCTGGTTCAGCAAGAGGATGAACAATCTCATTACAGGCAAATGCATTTAAAACATGCAGTTATTTCCTTGTGGATCAAGTCTGAATAGAGCTACAAAGTAAAAAAACCCTATATTTTAATAATAAATCACAGAATCATTCTTCAGATATTGCAAGCATATTACACTTTGACAGATTCTGGAAGTAATAAACATTAAAATTCCACTTTAGACTATTTGTCAACATCCTCAAGTATTTTTAATTCTGTGATATTATTTATTAGCTACTAGACAGTTCGTTTTCCTTTTTTTTTGTGCTACATGGAATAAGAGAGACAATGTGCTACACTTTACATGGATTCCTCTACCTTTTTCTAATGATTCTCAATGGTCATTTAATAATTCACAAGAAGGTTGTTTACACATTTGATAATCACTATGTTTTCACAGTTCCCAAAAGTTAGCTGCCCTGATCACATTTTACTTTCCCTTCTCTCGTGAAAGGTTATTTATCACACAAAACACTACCCAGCAGAAAAGCAGCAAAATCTTCCACACAAAGTCTAAAGAGATCAGTCCAACTGCCCTCAAAGCAAAACAAATATAAAAAACTCCCGCAAACATTGCTTCCAGAAACTGTTGCAAAGAAAAGTAAATACTTTATCAGATCCTCCTTTAGAGCAGTTTGCCCACCTACCAAGCATTCATATTATGAGGTGTCATTAGACAGGTAAATACATCTAGTTTAAGGTGTATCAAAGACAGCACCTTTCACTGAGAAACATCAAAATTGGAATAAAGAACAAACAGCAAAATTACACCTAGTATTAAATATTATCATAAATTCAATCTGTAATCTTCACTGCAATAACTAATGAACTTCAGATTTCCCTAGCAAAACAGGACAAACTGACTTTAAAGAACACTGCCTCAGAAAAAAAGGACATTAGTATTTTAGACTGTAAGAAAATAAAGAAATAAAAATGGAATGCTAAAAATACTGCAGTGCCTTAATCATACTAAAAATAGGGACAATATACATTATCAAGCCAGGAAGGGCTGAAGAGAAATCACTCACCTTTGAGCCTCAGGCACTATATTCAGTAAAAGGCTTCTGGCTTTTAGTGTAGCATGTAATTAACGCCAATCTCCGTGGTGCTAAAAGAAGGTTTTGAAGTCACTAGAGATTACAAGTTCCTCATTTTGAGGAAACTATTTACCTTGAGACACCTTTAGGATAGTCCCACTGGGGTGAGTATCTTATCCTTCAAAAATAACAACCTGATAGGTTTCAAGTTAGGTAGCATTCCTGATGCTTTTGAAAGTATTGGTCTTACTATAAAGAAAATGTAAACATTCCTGACCAGGCCATCCAGTTTCAGCAGTACTTTTGCCTCTGCTTTAGTTTAAAAACAGAAGCCAAACCAAACAAAGAAAAAAACCCCAACAAAAACAAACAAACAAAAAAATAAACAAAACCCAAAAATCTATCAAACTCTAAAAAATCAGACACATTCTGATCCTCAGAGAAATTAAAGATAATAGCTTTATCTTGCTAGTCTGATTTCTAAGATACCTGGGAAAAAAGAGTATACAAACATTTTAGAATGAACTACAATTTACATTAGTTGAAGATCGGATGAAATTGAAGAAGAAAGTTTTTGCTCATTAAAAGGATGCAGAATTACCCACATGAAGAACACAACATCACACTTTGAAGGTTACTTCAAAGTTTGTGATAAAGCAAGCAAAAACTTCCAAAATACATTCTGAAGTACAGTCAAGAAGACTACATATTAAAATGTAATTACTCCTGCACTTTTAAACCACATGCAAATTTTACCCTTAGAGCTATTCATAATGAAACACAGTATTTCTCACAGTCTCAAGGGCAGACCTTATAGTACATACTATATTTCTTAAAAAAAAATAAAAAGCAGCAGATGTCACAAAACTAGTAGCTAACTACCTTCAGAGTAGGGAAACAGGAATGCTCCCCCCCTTTCTAATGCAATACAAGCAAAAGCTACTATGTACTGTTGAAAGATGAAATACTTACTCTCAGTTCATAATTAAGAGACATTTTACTGTGTCCTAAATATTCTTTTGTGTGGTCTTTTTAAGCATGAGAAAATTAATCTCATTTGAGCAAAGACCACACAGTAGCATTATTTACTTAAAGCAACAATAAAGTTTATTATAGGCAGTAAAAGCTTGGACTGTAGTCACCACCCTCATACATAAATACCTATTGAAAAGATTCTCAACTTTGCATATCAATGCAATAAGCAATATTGCTTTTGAACTGGTTGATTCTCTAATACAAGTTTGTAAGAGTTAGGTCCTGCATGTTTGGGACAAGAACTAACCTCTTCAAGTTACCAGATTCACCTTAAATATAACTCACACACTCCAAAATCTTTAATATTTTCAGTACTATAGTCAGGTTTTTAAGCCCTCAGCAGGTCTCCATGGGAAGCAAACAACTTCTCAGTTCCTAAAACCGCTTTTACCATAGGAAGTTACTTCTCATCTTGAGTGCCACTACTCTGAAAACCACAGATTGGCTCCAGCCTTTAGACTGTATTTCCCTGTGTGTCCTACCTTTTCAAAGAGGGGTGTAAGTTGAAAGCAACAATAAAAGTTTCTCACACTCTGAGCCGATAGCTGAAATGTTATTGTTGGAACTCAAAAAGCATAGAGAAAACACAGAGAAAACTCACCAGCTTTCAAGCCATTATGTCTTAACAGTTTGTACTCCAGATTTACATTAGAACAGAAAGAAGTAAACCTGGGGCACATTAGAAAAACAGAATGCCATCAATAAAACTGAACAGTCAAATGAACAGCACTAAGAATAGCACAAATTACAGGAAATTATCTGAGTCTTCTAAGTATTAATTCAACATACACTCTCAAATCCAGCCTTCCAGGCAGGGATTGCTAGGGAATTTTTTTCATTTTCTTCTTATAAGAAAGAAGATTGACTTATTTTGAGTGTTCTCAATAAATTTCAATTATCTCTGACTTCATAAAGTACAAATGCTACAACTGAAGACAATCTTTCAGTTCAAACACAAAAACACAATAACAACTGTCCTTACTAGTACTAGCCACATGACAATCTTGCTGATCTGGAAATTGAGCTGAAGACTGGACCAAGAGACTGATGCAGTCAGTTGCACTAACCACCACTACAGTTCCAGCCTGTCAAGTAGAATTAAATACAAGATTTGTGAAACAGCACTGGATTTATTGACATAGGTTCAAAAAAATGCCCAGAGCTCTCCTTTAATGAAAACAACAGTAAAGTATCTTGATCTTATGCCTCAGATCAGAGCATTTATAACAGAATGTTACATCCAATGAGTACAAGGCCTAAGGGACAGCAAGAACCTAAAGGTATGAAACACACAGTATTTCACTCAAGACAAGAGACAACTGCAGCTCCCTCATGTCCAAACATCTGTCAAACTTTTAAACTCTACAGTTACATTCAGAGTGTTTTGGTTTGCTGTTTTGGTTGGTTGGTTGTTGGTTTGGGTTTCCCTTTGTTGAATGAAAGGTATCAAAAATTTATTCAGCATTATGACAATGAGACTACTGTAAGAAATTAAATCATGTTAGCATAAGGAATGCAAAGAGAAGTAGCCTTGGAATCTATGGAACATTTCATTTACCTAGTACTCCCCTCAAGAGACTTCAACTTATTCTTCATGTTACAAATCTACTTGCATTGGTACCATAACAAAACACAGTTCAAGTCTGTAATCCCAAGGCACTTACGTTCTAGTTTAGACACAAACACATGTTATAGCCCAAAATCTCTTAAGATTTTTCATCCAAGATTGGTTCACTACATCAGATGAATGTTAAGTGAACCATGGGTGAAAAATTGCTGGGCTCTTCCATGACAGCTCAGGTACCACAAACAGGGAATACAAGCATCAGTCAGCATGACACTGAAGGCACACTTGGCAATCAGCTGCCAACCACTGCAGACCCCAGCAGCAGAACGGGGACAGTTGGGAGCCACATGGCCAAGCATGAAGCTACGGTGCATCAGGAGTTTAGACAAATCTGCCAGAGAGGCAATACAACAACTAATAGTTGATGTAGAAGCTGAGGGAACAGTGGTTAGAAGCTGAAAGACCTACAGCAGACTAGGAATGCTTACCAAGCAAATATAAACAGTCACTGATGAAACCCTTCTAAAAAGGAAGAAATTAATTTCCTATCCCCACAACTGATTCCATCTTGGAATAATTAATGTAACTAATTTCAGGCTGGTGGTAAGCGGCAAGCATTACAAACCAGAATTTTATGCACAAGAAGTCTGCTCAACCACCTTAGAAGGTTTTTGTTAGTTTCTGGACAGACAATTGCGAACATTTCCAAACATCAGAAAATGCAAACCAAGCTATGCAGCTTCTAGGAGGTTGTCTCCAGCCAGCAGTAAGCAAGGCCAGCATTATGGCGCTCTCTATATTATGGGGACAAAGATCAAAAAACACTCCCAACTGTGGAAAAGAAACATCTTTCCTTTATAAATTATAAATCCTTTAAATGGACAACACTGTTTCACAAATTAATTCTATACCATAGTATAAAACAAGATGACAACTCCTGTCTTCCATGTTAGTTTTTTTGGATCTTCTGAGTTCAAAATTTTAAACTGACAAGTAATTAATTTGCTGCATGGCAACAGGAATACTTCAGTGTTTTAATAGTCCTTTCCTACAGGATGCCCATTTCATTCTCAGTAGCCACCAGACACCCAACCTCACAAATAACTGCTCATCCTGTGTGCTCGGCAAAAACCTATAAGGACACGACATGGGCACTGGTGTCAAACTATTGCTCTTTTAAGAATTGTTCACACACCTTTTAGCAGCAGTATTTCAGCTGTGGGCACACTCACTTGAACACAGAGGTGACTGCAAATGCTCAGCACTCAGGACATCTTATACAAAACTGCTCTGGTTGTTATTTCAGCTATTAATCTCACAAAATTTAGATAAAAGCTTTCCTGCTGAGGACCAAAACAGGACTAATGCTATTTCCCCAAAAGGAACAGGAACACAGTAACGCACACCTCTCACAAGCAAGAAAATTTGCAGTTTCCACCTGCTGGCAGAAGACGGTAAATACTTCTCTTGCAAAGGAAGACAGCGTAGTTATATTCTACCTTAAAACTCAAACTACTAGTGTATAAGACTTTCAAAGACCAAACCAGCCTAGAAAACTGAAATATAACCAAAATAGTAATAGAACTGTTTGGAATTAGAAAAAACGTCCAAGTGGTTAAAAAACTGATCGGTTGATGGTCTCACAAATTTAAGTATCAGCCTAGATATCAGCCTAGACAGCCTGCTAAGAACTTATTTTCCCTTGTTACGATTATGAAACAGATTGCACTCTTCTGGTAAGGAAATACAGAACTCAAACTAAAAACCATCACTTCCCGTAATCGTCACGCTGGGGGTGGGGAGGGAAGAGGAAGGGAGGATAAATGGTGAAGGTAAAGGGCAGGGGAAACAACCACAGCAAACACTAGTTAAAACATACAAATAGAGTAGTTAGGGTTTCAGAAAATCTAAGAATTAAGAAAACTGACACACCTTCTGAAAGAAAGGCTTCCTTCAAATAGAGTAGCACATCTGCAAATTTTCTGACATCATTCACCAGTTGCATGATATATTCTGGATCCACAACAGGATTATCATAGCAGTCAGAGTTGGAGCTAATGCTGCTCAGAGAGCTGCTCTTGGTGCTGCGCCCCATTCCCCAATTTCCTGAATTCGAGATGGTGAAGAAGTTGGAGGTAGACAGTCGGGCTAATCCCAAACCACGCTTGTTACTGCCGCCGTTCTGTCGCAACATCCCAGCAGCCGCTGTACTTGTAGAGCTCCCGCAGTTAACACTCACTGCCACTTGATGTCCATTGGACAAGCCAAAGGCGAAACCCTTAAAAATTGGGGAGGGGGAAGGAGGTGGAGGAGAAGGAAAAATGCTGATTAGTATAGAAATATATGTGAAGCAATACTTTTGTACTGACAAGATCCAAAACTTCTTTCAAGATGATACTGCTTTACATAAAAATGCTAACTGAGTACTATAAAGGCTTTTGACTATTTGAAGTTATTTAAATATGTACAGTAGATAGATTGTTGCATTAAAAAAAAAAAAAAAATCAATGGCATGCCAAAATTATTTCAAAAGCTAATCGTGATGCATGCTTATTTCATGAGAAAAGTTTCTTCCACGAATATTTATTCTGCGAACCTTAAAAATTGCATTCTGTACATTTACCAAGACCTATTCTTTACCCTGAGACGTTACTATAACTGAATACAACTGCAAAAACACTTGATGTGATAGACTATGATCAACATCCCTTCTTGCATGAACCACCAAGCTATATTCAGCATCCTGTCTCTTAAGACAATACACAGCCTTGATCCGATAGGATGAATTTTCTCTGTGAAGTGTGCCAAGCAAAAAACCATGGCTTATCACAGTTTGTCTTGGAAAGGAAAACATCCTCAAAGAAGTTATCTGGGCTTTTCAGCCTGTTATCTACTAATATGAAAGGCAATCAAAAGAAAGACATAGAAAAGTGAAGAGAGTGAACAAATATTTTAGTATCAAAGTTTATCTGCAAATCTCAGTGCAGTTATCTTGAATGATACTGCTCTGCTCAGAAAGTTCCACCATAAAAATGCACAAATTTGGGGGAGTATAAATTAAGCAACTACCTGCATTCCTTTCTTTTAGGAGAAAAAAAAACCAAAAAACCAGAAAGCTACTGAAAATTTTGGCATGTCAGGTTAAGCGATTCATTTCAAAGCAGCAAACTGCAGGTGGCAGAGTCAGGTATGCTTCCAGCAGCTCCCACAACGCCTGCTGTTGTTCTCTCAACACCAGGAGAAATTCTCATTGTTTACAGTATAGCATAAACACCACAGGGAAAAAAAAACAACCAAAAACCAAACTGGAACACAACAGCTAAAACATTAGTGTGGGTTGCAGACACATCTGCAGCAAATCTTCAAATTCAATTACTTTACCTAAAAATAAAAGTTATTATGAACTAAAAAATACAGGTTGAAACGGGTTCTCCTGCATATGTTTGTATTTGGTTAGACCAACTAAAGTAGTAGCACCTTTAGCACTTTGAACACTCCCACTATGAATTTCAATAGGCATTACTCTAATGCACTTCAATTATTTTTCCATTATTTCTGCTTTATTTCTGTTTGCAGTTTAAAAATATCAGAGGAAACATGGTCAAAGCAGTTGTTTTTGTAATTAACCTGCAAGCCTTCCAGGGAATGTGTGCTGGGGGAGGGGGAAGAAAACTTCAAAATTTAACACAAATTACCTGCTCTAATTTCTGTTTACTGCTTAAAGTCAGTACCTGTAAGAGCACTCATGACACTATACAAATAATGCAGATAATTAAGTAATTCCAAACACCTCAAGTAGATTGAAGTGAGGTTTACATTAAACATAGTATTTAAGTAAGTTTCTTCTGTTCCCACATATAATTCTCATGGCTACAAAGCTACTTTGCAATTTTACCTTGCAATTAAGGCAAAACAAGCCACATAACCTTCTCTCCTCTTAACAAGTGTGATATCTATTTGTATCGAGAAAGATTTTCATATTATTTAAAATACATGCCTCTTTTAAGTCTGGCCAGCTTCACAGTCAACTTTTTAAGTAGCATGATGTCTTAGACCTGTTTCAGTGGGAAGCCCATGCTTTTAAAGCTGTATTATTTTAGAAATGTTGCCTTTTTTGTACAAGTAGTACAAAAATGCCAACACTTTGAAAACTATGGAAGTGATGACAAAGTGTTTCTGAACGGAAAAAAACTTGAGAAAACCAAAGCTGAGCAGCTTAGCACAAGAGGCACCTTTTCCTCATAAATATTACCCCTTATGTCTGTTCCTCCTGTGTTACAAGGCAGATGGGGAAAGTTTCCCTCCCAGAACACATGCCTTTCATTACTGAGAAGTGTTTCATATTTCTTCAGGAGACTCTGGCTTTGAAAACGAAAAGCATCCACCAGCTTTGCTATAAACGCCTCCAGACTCCTTTGGCTCACAGCGAGCCATTGCCCGTCCCGACGGAAAAAAGATAAAAAAAAATAAAGCGGCAGATATTTCAAAAATTTGCTCTCCCAGCACAATTTCCCCAGTAGGGAGGGGAAGAAAGGAGGAAAAAACAAAAAGTAAGAAAAAAAGAAAGGAAAAAAGGGGCCACGTCGCTGGCGGGCCGAGGGCAGGGCCGTTCCCGGTGTCCTGGGTGGGGGTCGGCGCCCCGCCCTGACCCCTCCGCACATTCCCGGCGCCCCGCGGCCGCCCCGGACCGCAGGGCCCCGTGGCTGGCAGCCCCCGCGCAGCGCGGGCCCCGGGGCCGCGGCAGGTACGGGGCAGGGGCCGCGAGAGGTGCGGGGCAGAGCGGAGGTGGGCGTGCGGGGAAGCGCCCGGCACCGCTCCCGGGAACCGCCGGGCGGGGAGGTGGGAGTTGCTGGGGCCAGACTCGCACTAGGAGGGGGGCGCCGGGCCCCTCCAGCCGCCCCCGTTCGCCCGGCGGCTCACCGGCGCCCTGCCCCACGCTCGCCCACGGCTCCTCCCGACGGCGACCAGCGACGCTCCCCCCCCTCGCCCCGCCGCGGCGTTCCCGGTGCCTACGGCCGGCGCTTACCGGAGAGCGGTGGCCGAGCGCAGGCAGCAGCCGCGCCGCCGCCGGCCCCTCGCACGGCCGCCCCGCTGCCCATGTAGCGCCCTCCCCTCAGCAAGCCCCGCGCTCCGCCGCCGCTGCCGGCCCCGCCCGCGCTCCGCCATTGGCCGGGCGGCTCCAGGGGCGGGGCTCCGGCGGGACACGCCCCCGGCGGGCTCCGCAAGCGCCGGTGCGCGGGCCCGGGCGGGAGCGGGGCTGAGCGGCGGGCGGGGGAGCAGGACGGCGGCAGGTGCGACACGCGGAGCGAGGGTGCGCCCGCCGGGCCCGCCGCGCAGCGCGCACCTCCGCGGGGAGCCGAGACACACCCGCCGTTGAGCGTGCGTGCTAAGCGCGGGGAAAGGAGCCGCGCTGGAGCAACTGGGGTACACACAACAAGCTGCAAAAGTGAGGAGAAGTCCAAATTCAGGCCACGTGGTATTTAGCAAACAGGATTGCTTTTAAGTGATTTGGCCAACAAGAAACACAAACACCGTGGCAAAGCACAGAATAAATTTCTCATGCTCAACCTCCCACACTTTGTTTTCCTGGATCCAGTTTCTCACTCATTGTACAGCTTCCAGTATTGTTATGGGTGAGTAACGTGTGCACGCACACACTTTCTACTAAGCCTGCTTTTATTCCTGGATGAGCTCTGCTGGCTACTTAATGAAAATGAGAGCAGTAACAAAATTAATATATAACGACAGACTATATCCCCAGGATGGGAGTGGATTCACCTACCCAGACAGCCCAAATCTTGGCGTAATTTAGCTTCTGAATTTAGTTGCATGTGCAGATATATGCACCTTTGTCTGGTTAAGAGGAAAGAGAAGTTGGAAAAGCAGAAATTTGCATCATCATACAGAAACTCAGATAGTTCTCAGCAACACCACGACCTTTAGACCTGAGTACAGACTTCTGTTACATCATCTCACAGTGACTGATGGCAGCAGTAGCTTTTCCATCTTCTAGATGCAGGACTACAAACCCACACTTTATTTCTCGCTATTAAAAGGCCATTTAAATTCAGCAATCTTAGATCCAATGCCAAAGTTCAGGAATGGGATTTACTTTCAATAACATATCAAAGCCCTCATCATCTAATTCCTAGCCCAGTTCCTCAGTGCTAGCAGTTTCAGGCTTTACATCTTGAGTTTCCCCATCCTTGCTCCAGCCTCCTTCCCCAGCCACTCCCATGCAGGATTTTGTGTTAGAGCACCAACTTTCCCCTTGGTTCATCCTTCCTCTCCATATTTACCATTATTTATTCTACTGGAATAATTTTATTTCTTTTGGAATTCATAAAGCCTGAAACTAAACAACTAAACTAAAACAAGTTGTGACATTTCTTATTTCTAGTGTCAATGTTAACCACTGTTCAGTAAGTTTTCTTCATCTTGAAAAATTATAAATAAAATGTGATGTAAATTTAGAAATCCAGTGTTATAAATAACTGTTATAAATTCTTCAAGTCTTCTAAGCATGGGGGGAAAAAAAGAAAACAATACTCTGAGCTTCAAAAGGATTTTGATCATTCAGGTAATCGACCCTGCAAATGTCAAAATCAGGCCAGAGTAAACAATTGTAAACTAATTTAATGTGAAAGCAAGGAAGTATTGTAGGGAATGCAGGTTAAATAGTACAATCAACAATCACATCATCAGAAAAAGAAAGGTTTATTGGGGGGAAAAGACATTGAAACCATTAGATACGTGTTCAATAGCAACAAAAAAGATAAACAAGAAATCCCACCTATACTTATCAATAGATAGAATACAAAGCAATGGATACTATTTGGTCAGCCAAACCTTTGTTCAGAAGAAAAGCCTATAGCTACAGCAGTCTCTCATCCTTGCAGACACTCTTTTTGAAAATAGAAGTGACTTTATCTTTCTATAACTACACCATTCCCAGGCACATTTTAGAAAATTCTAGGAAGAATAAACTCAGCTGTTCCAAGTACATATATACTCTAGTCCTTCCACTGTTTCTGAAGTAGACATACACTTCATTATGCTCCAATTCCTCCACAGTCTTGTCTCTCCCATGTCAGCTGTCACATAAGCTAACCTGCGTCCATACAAGAGTTCAGCAAATATATTGGTGAATTGTTTATTTGAAAAAAACCCCCAGTTCTAGAGGTCAAATTGAAAGTGACAAAGAAATAGAAATACTAGGATTACATGTTTTTATGCTTTTGTAGTATTTTTTTCACTTACTTTTGATTTAAAACATAAAAGTGTTCTACATTGTGGGAGGCCTAGCTTCAAACATCTTTTGAAAAAAGGATTTGAGCCCACATCTGCTGCATTATGGGAATGTTAAGTGAAGTTTTGGGTTTTCCTCAAAGCAAAACAACAAACAATTGTCCTTTTTCATTTTCATTGTTCAGAACTCTTTTCCTCACCATTTTCAGTTTGGCTGCCAAATTGAATACAGATCGTCAGCACTCCCCCTGAATCAAATCTAGCACAAAACAGCTGCAACCACATCTCAGACTGTACAGTGTTGATTACCTCCTAAACTGCCTTGGAAAATATGACATGAAAGAGAAACGGAACTAACAGATCTACCTTCAAGAAAATGTGCCTTGCATAAAAGGCCAGGCGTACATCACAGCTTGCAACTTTTGCTGCAGCAGATAAACTGGAAAGAGGATTAAGGGTCTGACAGCTGCTGTATGTTGGTCCCCCTTTACTAGTCCACAAGACAAATGCCCCTTTTCAGCCAAGTATAGTCTAGAGCATCACTAATGCAGGCTTCAGGACAGTAACAGAAATTGAGCAGGTGAAAAGTTGCTTAAAGTAATTTTTTTTCTGCACTTACCTAACATAGTTTACTTGGAATGAACTATTAGGTAAACTATTAGGCAAGTAGTGAAGACTGGGGCAATAAGTGTCCAGTGTCTCAACAATGTAGTCTCCAAGAAGAGAAACCAAAACTGAATTTGTTTTCATTAAAAATGCTGAGTTTTCATGAGAGCAGGCACTGAAATGTCCAACTTGGTAAGAGTCAGTTCTATGATTCTTTTAACATTTTTTTTCCTGATAGAGCATGAGTCCAAGGTGAAATAAAAGCTATAGCATATTTCTGTTACAATAAAGACAAACCAACAAAACCCCCAAACTCCAAGTACCTGTTTCTTACTTTACTCGGCAAAAGTCCCTTTGAAATCCAAAGAAACACCTGCCTGATGAAAACTGCTCTACATTGCAGCTTCCAGTCACTGTTTAGAGATGAAACATTTCTAGGTTGCAGCATTAATGTAACTAGAACTGGGAAAGTAACTTCTGTTAAAAAATCAGTTTCAAAATACTGTCTCCATTCTATCTATGTGCAGAAGTGCCAGATATTCTAGACTAGATGGAAGACATAAATTATGAGCAGATAGCTTACTGCAAGCAATAAGGATTCAGTGCCAGAGCTGGATATTTGCTACTATTGTTAACTGCCACATCTGCAAAAGAAGCAACAGCAAGAAACCCAACTCTGGCCCCACAATGAGCATCACTTTAAATAATTTTTAACTGTGAGACTTAAGTTGGTAGAAGTTTCTACCTTCTGCTTACATTCCGACAAGCAGAATTCTGCTCTCAAGAAGTATTTCCATAAACCATTTCTTTTCAAGAATTTATATACAGGCTCCTGTAAAAGGCCAACATAATCTGTGTATCAGAAAACATTCAAGACTCAGCTTCTGTTAAAGGAAATAATGTGACATTTTTAGTAAAATAAAACCTGCCCACTGCTATATTTTAAGTTTTAGTAAACTGTTACTGAAGAACAGCTAGAAGTCAAACCTGAAAATTATTTGTATGAAGTCTGAGAAAACTCAGAAAATTGTTCCCCCAGCCTTCTTCCATCTACTGATGGTTTATAGAAGAATTTATTTTTTCTCTCACCAAAAGGTCTTTTTGGTTATAATAAATACCACCCACCTACCTGAGAACCCATCAAGACATAAGATTCATGCACACTTCCTAGAACACTCTGCATTTCAGTCAGTGCAGCTGATGCCCTTAGGGGAGCTATGTGGGTGAAACTACAGCAGCCACTGTGTACTGGTATGAACCTGCAGAGCCAACTGATAGAGAACAGGAGCACCCCATCTCCTGCAGGCGTGCCACTCACACAGGGATCAGCCATCTCTCTCTTCATGGTACTAGTCTTCAAGGCAGACCACAAAGATGAGCAAGGGAAATGAAATCCATAGTTTAGCATGTATTAAAAAATGAAATTTTTATTTAATGGCTCATTGTAATTCACCCCCAAGACAATCCATCCATGCTTTATAATGTAATGAACAAGGTCTCTTTTCTACAGGAGATATTCGCTCAATTGCCTCTCCCCTTGCTAATAGTCCTCTTCTCCACTAATCTCTCTTCTATTTCACAATTATTGTCTGGTTTTTCTCTCGGATGATCTAGCTGGTTTTTAGCTTAATGCAGAGCAGTTACTATCAGACCTGATGCCCCCAAACTGTTGACTTTTTCTTTTCAGTTATATCAACTGGTCTTCCCTCTTACCTGGCATCCTGCCTTGCTCAGGATGAGCTACATAACATCTTAAACTGTTCCTCAAAAATTATGCAAGGCTGGAAGCACGATGTGAGAAATGCAACTGGACACCGAACAACTCCATTTGCTAATTCTCCAGGGAAAAGGATTGCCACTGGCATATGCAGCACCATTTCCAAATTTTTAACAAGCAGTTTCTTAAGAAACTTCCACCTTAACTAGCAATTGCCAAGGAGAACAGTGGGTGGTGAGGAATGAGAGGAAAGACTGCATGAAGGAAACAACTTCCAGAACGTTCGCAGCTTGCCAAACACACTATTAACCAACAGTAATTACGGCACAGCGACCTGCTGCTGTGGGAGCCAGAAGGCCTGAAGCTACCACCCTGGCTCAGTTAGCCCCACCTGCCCTACCGGTACCAGCAGGATTTAAGGCAGAGAAAGCCCAACAATTAAGGGTTAGCAGAGAAACAGCCTGTTTCTACAGGGAACAGGAGGTTTGGCTGGGAACTCCTTGTAGGTGGTATCCTGCCAAAAGCTGTCAGCTGGGCAGCTCTTGGTCTGATGTGCTCTGGGCAGCAGGGCTGCTGCCTGCCAGCTGAGAGAGGTGGTAAGCAAAGCTGTCGGTGCTGGATTTGCCTGGCAAGCGAAGGGGCTTGTGATGCACCTTCTGTTGGCTTTGTGATTTGAGTTCAAGGTTGGAAGTAGATTATAGGATACAGAGACAGTGTTACCCAGTTTCTGGAAGCCCTGAGGACAGCAGGCCTGCAGGGTGCTGAGGGGACTCCTGCTGTTGCTGGGTTTCTGTCTCACTGCTCTGAGCACACAAAGTCCTTCTGCAAGCACTGGCTATCGCTGCTCTCAGCTTCATGTTCTTTACAGTATTTAGTACTTAAAGAATTTGATAAATCAGGTTAAAAAAAAAAAAAGCGTGGCTAGAAATGTTTCCTTCCCCCAAATTTGACTAATTATTAACACAACAGTAAGTCAATTCAAATGTAGCAAATAAACCCCTTAATCCTCAGTAGTTTCAGAACTATTTTTAACGTACATTCCATTTTTCCTCTAACAATAGTTCTCTGCCAGGGAGAACAGTGTATTTCAGGTTGGGAGAGCACATAAGGTCCTTAAGCAGCAATCAAATTCATTACATGTGATTAAGTGGTTTCTACTTCCAGATCTATGCTTTTGCCTCTTCCTTCCTTCTCCTGCCTCTGATGTTGTGTCATGATTGTTTCAATCCGGTCCTGACAAAATGATCTAGGTTAAAAGAACCCCTATGGTTAAAGGTCTTGAAGTTCACTCAGATCATTTTGCCAAGACAGCGAGTACAGCCTGCCTCGAAGGTGGCAAATCAAAGTGTACTAGTTTGTGATGGGGTAGGGAGTTGTAACCTCACAACCTGCTTAAGGGGAACCTGGAATGGTTTTTTTCATTGTGGCTCAGGGGTTTTCTGTGCTCGTCTTATGGACTCTACTAGGCTTCCATACTCTACTTGGCAGTTTTGTTGCCAGAGATCATATTTTTATGTTGGAGCCTAGATAAATAAAAGAGAGATTCAGCTAAAGATCAGCACTGCTGATACCTTGGTTGTTATGTAGTTTGTTCAAGAAGAAACTGTTTCAGATTCAGTTTTGATGACAATATATATGTTTGAGATACAATGATGTATGTTTGCTGTGAACAAGTGAACCTTGTTTCATGAGTGTAGTTAAAGCATAAAGATGACCAATATTGGCTGGTAAGGACAACTGAGCTAATCGTGATGAAACTGAACTATTGTGCCTGTGTGTTGTTCAAAGTTTATCTGAACTGCAGCTAGAGCAGAGTGCTTGGACACGGTGAGGGAAAGGTGATGAACTGCATTCTCCTGTGCATAACTAATGGCCACTGGTTGGTACTTCAGGACTCAAAAGGACTGGGAAATAAAGGTTGTTATTCTCCTCACTAGAGAGCAAGATGTACTTCACCTTTTACTAAAGCTCATAATGAAGTTATACGCTAAAGTAGAGCTATGCAATTACTCTTCTTTCCAACTACAAAAGCAGCATCTGACCATAATATTAGCAAGGCTAGGAAAACATAATCCAGCTATAATGACTGGATCTCAAGCTTTACTGAATTTCATATGCTGGTCACATTACCTGAGGAAGTATTTTTTTGTACAAGGAGCTCATTCAGTAGTTTTCATCCTGGACTTTGTAACCTGAATATCTCGGTCAAGTTCTTTCTAACATCTTCTTACCAAATTAAGTATTACAGTCAGCTTTGTGATACAGTAGTTTCAATCACCTGTATTAATGGAGGTCTTTAAAATGATATTACACTTTATTGAACACTGGTGCATGTATAGATGCTAGAGGGTATAATATTGTTCAATGAGGTTGCTAAAGTGATTATGATGTGTGCATAGGCTTTCAAAGTACAGCGCTATTGCCGGTGTCTTCTGTGCCAGTGCATGCAGATCCTGTGGCAATACTGTCATGAGAATTCTGTGGCATGTCTCTAGACCAGCATCAGGAGAGGGCTCTACTCCTAGTCCTGCATAACAATTTGCTTCATTTGTGGGTGGTATTTCTCATGTACAAACACCTGGTCACCTCTGTCAATGGCAATTATGAATGCTTCTCGATCATGAATATGAGTTTCAGACAGGGCTTCTGGGAGAAGATTTTCGACTCTAACTGAGCTTTTCCACCCATCAGTATTTCCTTTCTTTCAAAATATTGGATCTTCACCCAAGTGATATAATTACAGAGGAAAGAAACATCTGCTATGCAGTTGTGAGACTTGTCCATATGAACAGATCTCATATAAATAAATGCAAGTCGAAAAGGCACGGGCCCTTTAAAGACAAGTTACTAAGTGTCTCTGACTTATCTTTGAGTTTGCTGATCCCTGAATTACTGTACAAAAGCTTCAGTAAAAATAGTGAACTCTATCCAGTTTCTGATGGAACAATTGTAGATGCCTGGTCCCAAGGGACAATTCCTGAGTGGCTCCCAGCCTTGGTGCAGCATCTGAAATCCTGAGGGGGATTTCCTACTGAAATTAACCGCTCTTTGCTCAGGGCACAGGTTGTTTAGCCTATAATGAGGCTCCTAAATCTTCCCATTCACAATGCAGGGAATGTAGGTGCCTAATGCAGAATTCCCTGCAGGCCATAGGCTGAGATAGACACCAAGTGCCATCAGTCTCTCACTGGACTTGTCTCAAAAATTCCTAATCCAACACCAACAGTGGTCTGTCTGTTTTGTTTTGTTTCCTGTTTTCACTTTAAATAGTAATGATGAATCTGATTAGCTGCAAGACAGCAGATGCTATGGCAATATAATATTAGAATAACAGATGTGAGAACAGACTCTGGCCTTGTTTTATATGACATGTTATTTAATGTTATTTAACATTTTCTTGTGCAATGGAAGCCATGCTTTCTGTTCTTTCAGAAACTCTCTACTGAATAATATGAATCAGGACCATTATTATTTTAAGTATATATGTGTGTATATATATATATATGTATGTATATACACCTGAGAAAATAACATAGTATCTAAAAAAGCAGCATATATTTTGAAATATGATACTAATCACAGAAGGTTTAGAGTAATAGAACTGATCTATTTCTGTCATCTTGCCTAGGTAAAATAATCCAATGCGATACTTACGGATATAGGTTAACAAATTGTACAAAGATCTGTTACTTTTGATTATGTATATGGCATAAAAATATAGAATACAATTCACTGCATTGAAAATCACAGTATTTTAACATTTTATTCTGAGAAAAGCCATAAATGGCTTGCACTTACTGATAGATATTCAAAAGTTTATTTTTAGCAAATATTATTTACAAGTCTGTAGTTCTAATGAGAAATCTGAATTATATATAACTAGAAGACTGCAGTATTAAATATAAATTAACCCAAGCCATACCAATCCATGTCCAAGTTATGACTGGTTCATTGGCATGGTAGCAGCATGATACTGTGTTTGATAACAGCAAGAATGAGAAATCAAAGTTGGTAAGTTTGCAAATCTAGTGAATGGAAAGGCCACTGATACTGCCTGAGTTATGGCAGAATGCACTCTGACTAGAGACCCTCCTCAGCTTTCTCCTGAATAAATTGTCTTGGTAGGAATGCTTGGGGATGCCCTGTGAGTTCCCCAGCTTGCCCCATGATTCACAAAGATGGGGGACCCACTTAAGATGGGATGCCTCTGTGAGGAGACTTAGCCTCGTGCCAGGTCAGGATGACTGCAGATGGAGTCCTTTTGCTTTGGCAGACACCGCTGGTAGCTGCTCTGGGAAGAGCAGTCCCAGTAGGTATAAGTCTACAGAGATGAAAATTCTGTTCATCTAAAACCTGAAGACTTTACCAAAGGCAGGCCACAAACCTGGGCTGGTTCCTTCCTTGTCACCCTGACCCTATTCTGTGAAACAGCTTTGGAGACTATCCTCTTCAGACAGAGAGCCTCCAGTGCCAGATGCAGCCATGAAGCAGCATATAATCAACAAAGCCACACTGGCAATCTTCTTTAGCGTAGGAATGTGACTCCAGTGTTGCTGGAACATTTGCCATCTAATTTCAGTAAGTTCTCCCAACCAATAGAAAAATTCCCGAGACAGGCTTGGCTGCCAAACATTACAGGCTTTGAAGTCTGATGGCAGGTAAAAGCTGTATGTCAGTGACCTACTAAAACTTCAAAAGGTATGTCAGAGAATGGTCTTGCAGGGCTCAAGCAGGAAAGCTAAAAGAAAATCCTCAGAGATAATATTAAGGGAGTTCAAAGGTAGGAGATACGCAGAAGGTCAACAAGAATGGTCAAAATCAGACAAAGAAACAAAAATTTTCTCTGATGAATTGAAGTTGGAAAGGAAATAAAAGGGAGAAATATGTATTGCTTTTTACGGTCACATGGTACATGTACTGTACAAGCAACAGTTATCTTGTCTTCACAGTTTATGTATCACTATGCTCAGAATATAGACATATACAGTTACTGCCTCAAAAGGAGACTAGTAACAGATACCTCTATTTTTCTTTTATACTCCCATATCTAAAGGTACTGTGTAATAGGATTTTTTTTTTTATAACATAGTTTATCACAGTGTAGTGAGTATGTAACAGCGAAAAGACACAAACATTCAAGATCAGGTTCTAATCTGACAGACTCCATGTGTGGTACCTAACATACTCAAAACTAAAGGCATCAATGTAAGAAAATATTAAGTTATGGATTAATCTCAATACTACAAGGGATTTGCTATAATCTCTGGTACTTTACCTCTCAAGCAAGGATTTTTCAGCAATAAAAACTTGAGAACATAGAATTTAGGTAGAAGGACCTCTGGAACTAGAAATAGGTAAGGCTTCAAAATAAGATTGACCAGGCTGGGTAAGACCAAGAGTCTAGTAGAACCAGTATCTTGCTTCTCATAATATCCATGAATGGATGCTTAAGAAAGATACAAAACACTGGACAAGAATATTTTCCTGAGCTTCCAGCCATTTGCAGCCGAGAAACTTCCTGAGCCAAGCATGACTTCTGTATCTAGTAGTTCTCAGTGAATTCCTCTCCCATGAACTTCTGTAATCCTCTCCTGAGACTTAATTTTTAGCAAACACATTCTGTAGCGGGGGGGTTCCCAGCTTTACAAACAGATGCTGGAAAGAATGACTTTTTTTTTTTTTTTTTTTTGCTAGTTTTGATATCTGAGAGTCAAATCTACTGTACTGAGATTCAGTCTGGGTTTCTGAATCTGGCTCCTGCTACAAAACCTGTTCTGTGAAGACAGGCTCTATCAAAACAAGCTGCAGGAACAGATCTTCCATCAATGCCACTGTGCAACAACAGAAATGAATTGGAGAAGAGAAGGAAAGAGCAGCACTATAACATCTTGAACATCAAAATGACCACAGGAAGACATACTCAAAATGCATTAGAGCACACTTGTGTGTACTTTTTGTGGTTTACCACGGTGCCAGAGTGCACAGGGCTGTAGTTAAAATTCCACTGATATTTTTTTTCCCTCTTTGTGAAGTTCTGTTTTCAATTTTCAGTGTGCAGCAGTGGTGTTACCAAATATGGGAGAATCTGTGACCATTCTGGACCTATATCTCTGCACTGGGAATGCATGACATAAATGCATTTCTTTTAAAATTACTTTTTCTTTGTTATTCCAATGGTAAAGCGCTGATTTCCTGTAGCCTCCAACATGGACAGAGAAACTTATAGGCAAATGATAAGGTAGATCAGATTGTTCCTGCTTTGCATCCATACAACTAAAAAAAGAGAAAGAAGCTGTGAAAAGGAATGTTTTTGAATGTATACTATACAGTAAGTGGGTTAATCTGTTCAGATCACCTGCTTCACCTGCAACATAAAACTTTTTTTTTTTTTTCCCACCCCTTCAGGAGGAAAATAAACAGTCCCCTTATCCCTAGGGTGGTAGCAAGTCCCAACAAGGAAAAGCAGGACACATTCTTTTCTTCCTTCCTTTATAACCAATCACTGAATTCCTCCCAACACATTCCAGATCTGGTAGGATAGCTTAATTGCCTTCACCTGGAGGCCATTGCCTGAATTCCTGTCAGTTAATATAGCACCTATGGAGTGAGGCACTGCGATTTCTTTCTGATGAAAGTGGGTTAAGCACCCAGCCCCATGGTTATGAGCAGTTTCATAGGTTCATTTGCATATGAAAATGTATGAGTTTCTTGGGTGTAACTGTTCCAATAAAAGTTTGAGTTTGTAAGTGTCATCAAACATAATTCCTCCCTGAAGACTTAGAACAGATATGAGAAAGAAGAGGAACTGTTTATTGTAATAAGTTGTGGTTATGAGTGAAATCTTTAATTGCTTCCTTACAATGAAAGATCTGCATGGGGAAGGGAATGTTGCTGGTTTGCTTTCATTGGTGGTGAAATAGGGAAATTTTCGTAACGATTCATGATCAGGTGGGCAGTGTTATTCCACAAGGCAGCCTAAATTTTGCAAAGCTATTCAGACAATAATTCTTGTCATGAAATGTTGTCAACCATTACTCTGGGTCATAATTTCTCATTTCCGTAGTTACTATTCACACAGAATGTCAAGAGGGGTCTCAAGATTCAAATCCTAAATCAGTAGTAAAACAGCAAGTTTATACCTTTTTCCAAATGAGTAGCTAGGCAATTAGACTAGAAAAATAAAAATACTTAAATGTATGGACTCAAACCACAGTTTGCCATTGTTATGCACTTGTTATATTTCTACCATATTTTATCAAGTATTTTGTAATAAGCTTTAAAACCTCACTTGTGTTGCCTGATTCTGTTCCAAGTGAAATGAAACCTTAACATTCTGGAATAGAATTGAAACCAGTTTTTTACTGACAACATTTTGACAGTTTGATGAAATACCAGGGAGTTTGACAAGAGCATCTTTATCACAATATTGCCTAGATAGAATAAATTTCAACAGACTATAATCAAAGTCAGAATAAACCATTGATAGCTCATTATTCATATGTCCACTGCAGAAAGGAAAACAGCTTAAGCAAGACCAGGCCTCTAAGGCTTGAAAATCATGATAAACAAAGTAAGTAAAAATTTGCAACACCACAACCAGGATGATAAGCAACAGTTATTAACAATTCTATCTTCACCTGAGAGACAGAGGGGTCTTAATAATATACAGGGCTCCTACTAGAGTGAAGTTAATGATATAATTTTATTCTTAAGCTCAAAAGATAAATTTCTGTGATAAACAACAAAAAGTACCTGACAATGTTAGCTCACTTTGATTTTATTCCATACATCACTCTCCAGATACATCAGCTACTTAGTTACATAGGCATTCTTGGGAACTTCTTTTTTCTTCATGTAAAGAACCTTATCATACCACAGGAAAGGAATGGAATATCTGTTTCTCAGGTGTCTTGTACAAATACACTTTTCCGTTGCTCCCATAACTACTGAAACATTACCCAAAGTAGACCAACAGTGACTTAGACTGGTTTAACTACTATGACAGCAGAAGGAATATGCTCATTTAATACACATTTAGTAAATTAAATGAAAAGAGACTGTAAATTATTTGCTCAATAGTTGGGCTACTAAAGTTATTTCTGCACAATGTGTTTTACAGATATTCCACAAAATCGAAGTTATGAAGGCAAAGAGTGCTCTGCTGTTTTACCAGCAAAAAGCCTGTCCTTAGTGCACAGTCTCCCCTAACACATACATGAGATTTGGGAATGAAGGTCAGATGTGTACAGATAAAGAGAATACCCCACGTGTAGAATTTAAATTATCTGTCCAGAGCACAGCAAATGCAGACACTGCTGTCCATTAAGTGTATATCACAATTTCCTTTAGCATTTGGGTTTTTATAGCACTGTAGCCGGCAGCTGAGTCCCGGACAAAGCTAACCCTGTGGCACCATCCTGTGGCACACCTGGCACTTGCATGACTCCGGCTGCTCTTCCAGCGGCTGTCACCTGCCTGTGACTGTTCCACTGAGTGCTGGAGCAGAGCACGCTTTGGAGCTTTCGTTTCACGTCACCTTCTGGGACTAGGTATCACATTGGCTACTCTAGCAAAGCTTCACCTTGTTCTTGGGAAAACGGTTTGAAGGGAAGGGAGTTTTCCCTACTATTCTAAAACCAATCCCAAAATACTCCTCAACCTACGGCTAGTATGATATAAACAAATACAATATAGAATTGGGAGATGGGTATTTGAAGAAGGAATACTGAGATAGGCTGAAAATATTAATTCCAAAATTCGGAAACAAACTAGAATAAGACTGTAGGATTAGTTTGGTGGGAAATGTTTCCAACAAAGTCAGGGTGGTATATAACTAGGGAACAGGCAATACAGTATCTCACTGTAAAAGGGAGGGAGAGAACAGAAATTATTCATGTCTGAAAAGTCCCTGAATTTGAATTGACTGCAATAATTTAAACCAAATAGTGAAGTGTTCAATAATGAGAGTAGACAAGATTATATTTGATTAGCTGGGCTTTCCTCAAAAATAACTTGATTTTCTAGGAAGACACAATGTATCACACAATGTGACTGAACTGAACATTAATAAAGCACGTTATATGGTGCTACTCAGAAATTTATTAATTAAGCTGGGAAAGTTGGTATTTTTAAAAAGAATTATAGTACAGGCAAAGAACTGGGTAAAAGTGGTAGGGTACTGAATGATTTTTAATGGTGAATCCAATGTAGTCATTAATGGCCTGACACAAATGTTACCACTGCTCTATTGACAAAAAAAAATTAGAAGATATCATTAATATAATGCAGAAAAAATGGTTGATTCCAAGAAATTGAGGCATGAAATGGAATGAAATTCTACAAGACAAACTATAACATCATACTTCTGAAGAATAAAAACTACATAGCTTTAAAGCAAACTTAGAGCACTTTAGTCCTTATTCTAACATTTGCTCCACTCTTCTAATAGCTCACTTGCAACTTGTTATTTTACTGAAATGCAGCAAATTCAAAGAGCACAAGTGAAAATATCCTCAAAATATTCGCACTATGTTCACTGTGACATTGCATTTTGTGTTCAAAAGGCTGATGATGAATCTAGAATTTTTGGAGAACCTTAAGGTTAGTTTGGATTATTATGCAAAAGTTTGGAAGATGAGTTAATTTTTTTTGAATCAGTGAGGTACTGCTTATGTGACCACAACTGAATCAAATAAACTGCAGTCTAAGACTTGCTGCTGTGAGTGAGAGGTTCCAATACTCACTTCTAGAACTTCCAAAGAAAAACTATTATTAATTTAAATTACATTTGTAGACCTCCCCCCTTTTCTCTTTCCTCCTTCTCCAGACTTTTGTTGCTCATTTTAACCTTCTTTTCTGAGATTTCTGTTACTACTTTGCTTGCCTCCTTCACCCAGTGTAGGAGTCAGTGCTCTGCTTTCCCTAAGGTCCTACATAATTCAGGCATGTGATCTTTTCCTCACAGATATTCTCTTCCCAGAGAAGAGAGAGCAAAGGCTATGGTTGTGCTACATTTCTACACAAGTCTTATTTCCATTATGAACAAAAGCTTCAGTTTTTCTTACCAAGAAGATCTTGGAAAAAGTAGAAACACATGTTTCCTAAAATGTGAAGGTCGGTCCCCCTGTAACTGGAACAATTCCTTTAAGCTGTGAGATGGCACAGAAGATGAGCCTGTTGAGCACCCATTTGAGAAACAGCAATTTCAGTGATGCCTGAAGTAAACTTTGCAAAATGTGCCTGTGAGAGCTACTCAGTACTTGCATGTCTTGATCTCTTGCCTGCTATTAGCAATTTTATTTACCCTCCTTTCCTGCCTGACTGCAGGGGTTCTTGGGCTGGAAGGTATTTGAACAATACAGTCCAGACAACACAACTGCTCTGCTTCTCATTTACCCTGGTAGTCATGTGAGTCAAGCCCTATGATTTACAATTCCAGATTACAAAAGGAAATATATAACAAGCTTAAAAATTAGGGCACAGGTGTTTCTGAAGGTCAAATGTTTGGCATGACTAAGTTTAGGAAAATAATTAGGAGGATTAAGTTTATATTTATATTTGCTTAGTTACACACAGCTATTACAGGTTTGGTCCATAGAGTATTTGGTTACTTCTGCTACCTGTTTATGCTATTCCCACCAAGTTAGTGTGAAATAAACTAGTGTGTGAACATTCAGTACATTAACTAAGCTTTGATAATAACAAGGAAACATGTCTTTACTTGTGGCAAAAACTCACTCTCATTTCAGATAACAGGGCAATTGGCAGCTGCATTTTGACTTGGAATGATGTAATTTGGATGATTATTTACTTAATATTTAAACGTGTATCTTCTATTTATATGTTCTGCATTAAGATGGATTGTGTGGGTTCATTCTTGCTGAGCTGGAGTGAAGAATCCTGCTCTACCTTATAAACTGTGCCTTAGCTGGCAGGCAGAGAGGATGAGCTTTCAGCTGTGGCTTAGGGTGTAGCTCTATGTAGGAAGGAACAGAGAATTTTCTCACGTTGTTTAGAGACATGCAACTTAATCCCTTAAGGCTGAAGAGTAATATATTTCTTTCTTCTGCTAGAATGAGATAAAACTTCACTATTTATGTTTTCCTATAAAAGTAAAAAATAATATTTTTTCTGTACAAAAAAAGAAAAAAGTTTTTCTGTGAATCTCTGTATTTATAGATATATATCTACACATGCACACATATGTATATTTATATACCTACAGAAACTTTCACCATTTTTTTCTAAAACTTGTAAAACTCTGGCCTGTACAGCATTAAGGCAGCTATCCTGATGGGTATCACATTTTTACAGTTATATCCATCAGATCTCCCAATAAATTCAGTTTAAAATTTTAAATTCCAGTGGACATGAGTTAGACTAAAAAGTCCTGTAAGCAGTAAGACATAATATTAGTACATTAGTAGCAAAAATTATTATTAGCATATCTTAGTAGCAGTTATGTAATATTTGTAAGTAGCAGTGTTAGTAATAACATGTAGTAGTAACATCCTTCCTTTAAAAAAAAAAAGTACAACACCAGCAACTGCTTTCTACATATATTCATGAAGAGGAGCTTCATATTTCTTTAAAACTTTACTATATTCTTAAGATTCTTCAGGGGTCTGTTCTTTTCCTCTACTATTATTGATCCTATTCTTATCTAACAAAAGCCCACTTCTTCACATTTCTGAATTTTACTCCTTAAATTACACATTTTGTTACCTATTTTACAATATAATAGGAACTTATCTCTTCCTGCTTGTTCCATGCAACCAAGAGGTTCACTGTGTTAATAACCTTGTTTCCCTGGCCTTTGTTGTTCCTCTCATTCTATACCATCTTTGCTAAAGACCATCTGGATGATCCCAAAGGTATCCTCCAGTCTTTTTTTTTCTATGATTCTATAACCTTTAATCAACACTGAGAACTAAAGTATCTCTTGATTTCCTCAATGAAATCTAAAGGTCCACCATTTCTGTACCTTCTGTTCATTTCCGCTGCATTCTCTATTTCTTATCACTATACAAGCATCAGCTTTTCACAACTCACATATTTCTTTGTTGCTTCCTACTCTCCTTCCAGCACGTTTTCTTTCTGTGATGCTTTGAGAGAGGAAGAAGGCAACTAGATCCAATCTCTTGGAAGATTTTCTGCATTCAAAGATTATGGATCTAAACCAACATCTCAATTACAACAGCTATTGGTGATGCCTTGAGAGGCCTCCTAGAAACAGAGACTAGACAGGAGTAAAGGATTAAAAGAGGTATTTATTTGAAAGGCCTTCAAAGGTACACCCTGGGGAGCCTGAAGCTATTCTCAAAATGGACCCCAAGATGGACCAAAGGTCACGAGTTCTTCACCCTTTTATAGGTTTGGTTCATTTGCATAGCAGGATTAATTCTCCAATTAAAGCTTCAGTTTTGCCCTCAGCTTACCCCCCCTTTAGAGGCTCTTTGGTTTATACTTTTGGCCTAGGACAGTCTTGGTGTCCTTGGAAAGCAGGGCTGGAGAGGCTTTGTTACATCTACCTAGCATGAGAGAGTAGAAATTAACAGTCTACAAGAAACTTTCAGAGTTACACACTAAGCAGTACAGAATTTGAAAAATATAAAAGTTAAAACCTAAGGCATCACTGGAAGCCAGTGCTTGCACTAGTAAAACACCCTTTCACAGAAAATGTTGCTAGGTAAAGCAGATGGATTCTGCACGTGTCTTCTGGAACAGTCCAGAATAAGTTTGCCCCAAAAGTGGTCTAAAATTGCCCAAGGAACTTGAATTGAGGCTGAATCAGGATGCAACCTTTATTTATATGGCTTCATATGGTTTTTATCACAGTATTGCTGCCTCATTCAGTGAGTAGACAGCTATTTAATATTCATTTGTAATACTGAATTCACTTGTAATCAGTGTCTAGCAACAGACCTAATGAATACCATCAAAATATGAGGCAAAATCTAAAAATATATTACAATGCTAGTTATTTTTAAAAACACTATGTTTAAAAAAATCTCCACCAAGCTGCAACCACTTAGCAGCATAGCACTTCTGTAAATACTTCTGCTTCTCAGTAGCACACACTTCTGCAAATACCTTTCTGGTACACTTCATGATAAACATTCCAGAAACAGGGAAAAATGCAATTATAGGCCAACTTTGAATGTGTTAGATAACTTGCACTGGGGCAGCATCAGACAATGATTCTGTGACAGAAATAAAGTAGTAGTTCAGATCATCTTATTAGTGTTTATCTGCCTTAGCCATTGAACTGTCATTCTTTCCATCATCTCCTGCCTCATATGCTCTGTCTCAAAATTTTTGTAATATGTGACAGAGCAAGCCTGTAGGCAACAGCCAACTTACCTATTCCATCAGAATCCAGCACAGGTTCATGCCAGGAGGGAACTGGGGTTGTTTAGTCTGGAGAAAAGAAGGCTGAGAAGAGACCTTACTACTCCCTACTACTGCCTGAAAGGAGGTTGTAGCAAGGTGCATGTTGGTCTCTCCTCCCAAATAACAAGTGATAGGATGAGAGGAAATGGCCTCAAATTTCATCAGGTGACGTTTAGATTGGATATTATAAAAAACTTCTTGACTGAAAGGGTTGTCAAGCATCAGAACAGGCTGCCCAGATAAGTGGTTAAGTTACCATTTCTGCAGGTATATAAAAGATTATAAAATACGTATGTGTATATATATATATATATATATACTATGTATAAAATATTACAAAATGTGGAACTTAGGGACACAGTTTGGTGGTGGACTTTGCAGTGCTGGGTTAATGATTGGACTTGATCTTAAAGGTCTTTTCCAATCTAAATGGTTCTATGATTCTAAGAACTGAACTTGAACTCCCTGCCAAATCATTCTCCTACCACGTTTCTCCCATTTCCTCTACCAAAAATTGGTAGCTCAGGTACCACAGGCTTCTGGTCCAGCCCATTCATCTCACACCTCATGAGATTTAAGTTGCCTTCTTTCAGCCCTTTTCTTCTCCAGTCAATTAGCTCTAAATCCCTCCTTTCAGTTTTGCTCAGTAGCTCTAAATGTCACCCTCTTGTTTTGCAACACATATCCACTCTGCTTTTCTTGGCTAATCATTTAATTCCTTCCCAATACCAGAATCATTGTCCAACCCATGTAATCTCCTTGTTCAACTGGTCTCTAGGTCCTCTTTCCACTGCCTTCCTAACCCAACATGGCTCAGATTCCTTTCCTAAATATCCTCTTGCTAAGCCACTCCAGTTTCTGTACCCCTTCTTCACTGATTTCTTGTCAAGCCATTTCTCTTCTACTCTCAGTCTTGCCTCCTCCTAATGCATTCCTTTCATTCCTAATGTGATTTTACCTCCTTGCATTCAGATCAGGAGAATAATTCTGAAAGTCAAAAATGGCTACCTATGCTCAGTCACCATTTCCAGCTGCATTTTGGCATAAAACACCCATTGCAGGAAAAGCCTTGGAGCCTGCACAGAGCTTGATCAACAACAGACTGCACAGTCTGTATGGAAAAAGGTTGCAGAGACTTGGATAACACGACCTGTAAGGTTGGGCAATATGATCTGGGAGGAAACAGATGCTGCATGGTTGCTTTAGAGTGTGGTGCAGTTTGATTAGCTGCAGGAGCTGTGAGGGGCATGAACAAAACAAATGATGCCATCTCCAGCCCTGTTGGTAGCCTAAAGCCAAGAATTGTTACAGAAGGCATACAAATCTATTTCTGAAAAGCCATTAATTGTCAGCGTGAAGGAACAAATGAAAAACTCAATAATGCTACACGAATATCATATGTGACCTGTTATTAGCGTGTAAGAGCAGATCATTAGGCTCCTACAGTGTTCAGTGTCTCTGACATGGTTAATCAAAAGGGCTGCTATAATAATCACCGACTTCTGAAACAATGGGTGGAGACAAGACTTCTGTTGTAGAAATCAATTTCAAGTTATGACATTGCTCCTTCATCATCTACCTTTCTTCAGCTGGTGAGTGTGCAGCAAAATAGTAATTGAGTCTGAGTGTTACTAAATGCAAAGTATTACATACAGAGGAAAAATTCTAATTCTACTTTAATTCTCAAAAAAAAATCTGAACTATATTGATACAAAACAATGATTAAGAAATACTGTGTTTGCCAAGGACAGAACTTTAATGTGTAACATGCACTTAATACTAAATAGTTTGAAAGGTCCTGTAATGAGATGAAGTAGGAGACAAGTTTCCAGGAATATGCCCAAAGGGAGAAGAGTTCTGTGGAGTGTAAAACTGGACCCTCACTACTGATACTAAGCAAATAGATCTGCACATAGAATGTATTAAAATGGTTGTTCTGTTATATTGGCATCCTTTCTACATTACTAATGTTAAAACCAAATTATATTTGTTCAAAGAACAAATACATCAATACATCATGATATGTATTGGTCATAACTCCTGGAAAACAGAAAGATGGGTCTGATGAAGTTATTATGGTTTAAACCTAATGTCTGATACCTTATGACCAAATACAAGGGAGGGATATGATTCCCTTTTTGAACAATTTTAACAATTTAAGCTCCATCACCTGAAATAAGAAGGAACCACAACATAAACAGTGATGATTACAGAGCTTTCCAAAAGATATGTCTTTCATATAAGTTACTGCCAAATTCAATTCTGTTGCAAACCATGGTGATAGAATACAATGATCTAAAAGCTTGTTAAATTCTCTTAATATATTGAAAAAAAATTTATTTTCCCATTGCTTCCTTCTGGGAAATAATTGGACCACATTGGCATATCATCTTGTATTAAATAAATTGATATTTAAGCTGAGACAGAAAATTAATGCCAACTTTCAGTTTGCATCATTATAAATCAGCAAATACATTAATCAACAAAGATATAACCAGCTGAGAAGCACAATTTATAAGGGAATTATGAGGCAATCTCAATAAAAGAATTAGAACTCTACCTAGGAAACAGATACTAGTTGTAAACATATTTTAAATACCTTTCTTTAAATTACTGAATTCAGATACCAAACTTGACAGGTTGACTTTGCAAAGATCCATGATACTGTTCATGAACGCCTTTTCCATAAAATGTTCCTTTATTTGAGATAAGCTAGAAATAAATATTTAGCAGTGAAATACCTTGGCTTGCAGATCACTAAAATCTATCAAGATCAAACTGAGCTCTGATCCACTTCAGAACAAGCTAAACAGGAACATCTAGTTTCAATTACCATTTTTCTACCCAGTCACCTAGTCCTAACAAGGTAGGCAAGTGAAGCTCAAAATCATAACTGAAACTGACTGTTCATAAATGCAGAGTACTGTATTTCAGAGGAAAATCTAATTCTGTATTTTACACAGACTGTCCAATTAAACCGACTAACAAAAGGAATATCAGCATTCTAAGCATCAATGCGAACATCTCACTAGAGACATCTTTCTGTAAATGTCAAACTCAGAAGCCAATTAACAACAAAAGCAAATAAAAACAGTAAGGAAAATAAAACTGAGTTCTTAGTACAAATCAGGTGTTTTCTCTCACCTTAAATACCAGCGTGTTTTCTGGACCAGCAGAATATAAGTGATTATGCCTACTGACATGAAAAATTAGAATGGATGTCAAACACCTTACTTTAGAAGGAAATCAGTGTGTATTTGAAATAAGAGTAAAATCCACTAAGAAAGCAGATATGTGGAGTCTATACTGTCTCTAAGAGTATCTGATACTATCCACATACAGAGAGAAGACCATACAATTTCTGAGTCTGGTATAATAACAGTAATTCCAGTGTATTTTCACATTTTCATCCAGACGTATAAATTTATGAGCTCTGCTTATAAAAAGCAATCTGTTGTCTTGTATATTGGAAAGGCAGGAGGTATTAGGTAGAGGCAAGAGTTGCTTGTACAGAGGCTAGATCACAGTCACATAAAAAACCCCATGTATATAAAGCAAAAATACAGACAGAAATCAAGAAATTGCACAAAGTAGACTTGTGTGTAGCAATTAAGCACTTGTGGGTTATGGTGTCAGTTAACAAAGATTAGGAAAAGTACCTCTGTCAGTGGGAAAGTGAAGCAGTAATGGCACAGAAAGTCTGCAAGCATCAATACATTTAAAAGCCAATGCTTTGTACATCTAAGCATTTTTTTTCTATACACCCCTTATCTTCTTCTGCCCATGCTACTCCCAAATTTGCTTACTGCTCAGAAAGACTAACTTCTCACTTCTAAAGTTCCTGTAACACCCCAATCATCTGATGGGCATGTAGGAAGTGGGTAAAAAAAGGCCAAGAACTAGAAGAGAAAACAGGAGGAACAAAGAAATGGAAGCTTGTTCGGTAGATCAAAGAAAGGTTTATGTCCATTTCAATTTCATCCTGTGGGCCCCACTCTGAAGATCAAATCTACATTATAATCAGCATATGGAGGTGGAGGCTTATGGGTTTTGAGTGGTTGATACCAGATCTACACTGCTTCACCTGCACTGGAGTTGGAACTTCTGTGAAGTGACTAAACATATAATGATACCGTTTGGCAGACATAAGTTGTATTCATAAGGTTTAATAAGATAATTGAGAATAATCTGTATCATTATTCATATACACACATTTGCACATATGTGAACTGATACATGATATAATGTAGCTCAACTTCATATGTAGAACTTCCTTCTGTGAAAAATAAAGCAACAAAATTAATACTCTAATGTAGCACTCCAGCAGAAGGAATCACTTAATGCTGATGACTGCATTAGCAGAACAGTTCATTAATTTCCCTGCAAACCATGCCAGATTCTACAACTAAGAGATATATCTAGGAGATAACACAGACTTCACAAAAGACACCACATCAATACTTGGAACTTTCCTTCTTGCTTCACTAGTTATTAAGTTTTCAATACCATATTACTTTACTTAAAATTAAACAAATGAACAATCTACTGAATTTATATAGAAAATTAAGCAAAGGTAAGTTTGCAGAATGGAGTCCAGCACTACACAAATCACCTTCAAACTTAACTAACATACATGATACAGTTTGCATCTTACAGCTTACCTCAACTTACATAAATTAAACATAAAATAAATTCTTCTGCCACCTTTCACAACATTTGTAAATTGCACTCCATGATATTTATATAAGTTACACTGGACCTACAATAAACAACATGATTTTTCATTTAATTATTTGATGACATGTTGTTCTCAGAATATACCTGGGTGTTGTATGCCAAGTGCCAACAGCAAATAATACAGGTTCTTCCTGTTCTGGGAGACACCAAATAGGAGGATCTTCTTACTTGTTAACCTAGACTCCATTAAAAAAATGTATTCACACAACTATTAGTGGGACAAATACTCACTCTGTAACAATTTCTTTTATTTCTGACTTTGACTCCTTAAAACTCAAGTGTCTAAAATCAAGAGTGGCTGAGGACACGAACTGAAAGTCTGAACAGTCTAGCAATTTTATTACTGCTTATTATTTATTAAGCTTTGTTTTTTAAATTGGGAAATGGAAGAACTGCTTAGGCAGACACCATTGCCAAACACCTCAGACACAGGAGCCCAGCCTCACATTTGCTGTTATGAGGTCTCCTGATGTCCATCATAGGGATTTAAGGCTTTAATAGTAAATGCGCATTTTTCTTCCCACAGGCTTCAGTCTTCCAGAGTGCACTTTCTCATTTAAATTGGTTGCTTGCTATAGATGTTCCTACTTACCTAGTAAGAAGTTTGAACCATACCATGGACTGTATTAAAAGGATGGTCGTTAATTCAACCTTGCTTTATCAGAGAACCTACACACAGTACTACTAATACAGGTAACAGAACTGCTACTCTTTGCTTCTTCCAAGCTACCTTTCCCCCTCTAGCTTTTACATTTGAGATACATTTGAATTAATGTTGCTCTTATTTGTTACCTTGGAAAACCCTCACAGTTGACTTGTACCAAGAATACCAAGAAAGCAATATGGCCACAATGTATAAAATATTGAAATGCAGCAAATCTCAAACTGAAGAGAAAAAAAAGAGCTTTTGTCACAAAAGCATTTAATCAGTGGGGGTGATTTTATCAGGGATATGCTTAGACATGAGTGGTGCTGGAAACTGATGAAATAATGGATCGATAAAAATCTCATGTTTTGGACTAAATGCCCATTTATCAATCATACTCACAAAGTTATTCTGAAAAAACAGCAACTTTCAGGAGTTGAGGCAGTAGAAGACAAAGTGGAGGACTGGATGCATGAGATAAGTTTCTCAGAAGATGACAGGCTTGTGTGAAATTATTTAAGGAAAATATAGAAGAGAAATAAGATATGTACTAGGTCATGGTACTGGCTAGAGTCAGAAAGTGGGGTAAGGACACTGAGCAGACAAACAGCAGAACACAAGTCATGCAGACATGCAAACAACAAAGGTCAGCACGGCCCAAACTGATGGACAGTTCATGGAAACAAAGTTAGGCTATACTAGATAGCAACTTCTGTGGAAGGGTGTACCCAACCTAAGCTTAAAGAGGGAAGAGGACTTGTAAAGAAAAGTGTGCAGTATCATAACACTCTTGATCTCTGTGCTGATATTGAGATTAAAAATATCAGCAAAACTGCACTACAAAGATTCATAAACTTGAAAATTTGCAAAAATTTTCCTTTTTGCAATGATTTTAATATAAGAATTTTACTTTGATAACAAAAGTACTTCTTTTTTAGGCTCTCTTACTCACCTACTCTCAAAGCATCTTCGATTTTAAAAACCAAGATATTATCACAAACATTCATCTTATAAAACAAAATGAATTTATTAATGCTGTGTGATTCTGCTATGTATTTTTCTGACGATCTGAAACACTTCAAATAGTTTACAATTCCTCCCACCCACATCAAAACCACCAATGTACAGCAGATATTTTAAAGTGGGGAGATTATTGATTTGTCTAAGGTCACAGAACTAGTTTCAACAGTCCTGACTCTAATGCTCTAGAAAATGCAAACAGTTTGATAGTTTGAGACCCCAGCTTTTACACCAAAACATAAACTTGCTTTAAAATGCCTGATAATACCAAGGATAGGGAAAGAGAGCAAGAAAGAAGAGTATATGTGGTGATTCAGAATGAATAAACAGGGATTACCTCTCAAACTGCAGCTTCAGACCTGCTATTCCAGGCAGACATACTTGGAAGAAACAGGAACACCTGATAAATGGACTGAACTATGCACACACTCTTGTGCTACAGTAAGAAAAGCACAACATTCACAGAAATTCAAATGTTTTAAAAAGCCTGTATGAAAACACTTTTCAAGACTAAAAATATATACATTGATTCCACCTGCATTTTGATTTAAGTTTGATCAGAGAAATTGTTTTGTCATTTCAGTGTTAACCATGGCACCAATATAGGCTTTCAGTCTATGACCGACCAGTTCCTACAGAAAGTACAGACACTTTATATACATTATCAGGTGTCTTTCTGAGGGATATGACCTCAGGGGAAGATCCAATATAAATACAGTTATGCTGGCATGGGTGTTTTCGCTGGTATAGCTCAACATGCCAATCTGTTATTAACTCTGCTGGAAAAAGCATCTGTGCGAGTATAACTGGTTTTTATGGGACAAGGCTGGCTGGTATCGCCTGCTGTACCTGGTGTGGCACTACCCTTTAAAGGGATTCTTTTCTTGTACTTACACGGGTGACAGCTCGTTCCACCCTCTATCTGACAGCCAGTCTTGGCAGCTCCTCTCATGGCACTAAACGAAAAAAATAAAAAAAGAGACAGCCTAGCAAAACCTACATAAAAGTTTCTCTGAAATTTTAAAATGTTTTAAAACTCATTAATTTTTTTAAATTTTATTTTTACTTCGTCTTGTTACCACATTTACAAGCCATTCCTAGCACACACTCAGGAATCACACCCTCATACAAAGAGCCCCGGGAGAGTGGATGACCGGAGCCCGCTGGGCAGGAGGCGCCAAGCCGAGGCTGCCTGGGAAAATTAACCCGTGGGCCGCCGGGGCGGCCCGGCCTCAGCTGCTCAGCCCGACCTCCGGGCGAGGGCAGCCGGTGACAGGCCTGGCCCCGCCGGCGCGGGAGGAAACGCCCCTTGCCTCCCCTCTCCTTCGGGGCGGCGGGTCTGCCCTATGGCAGGGACTGGCAGGGAGCGGTAATTACCGGCCCGGCGTTGCGCAACCCGCTCCCGGCGCGGCGCGGCCCGTCCTGCCGGCGGCGCGGGGCCGGGCGGTACCGCCCCCTCCCGGCATCCCTCGCTCGGCTGCTCGGCTCGGCTGCGCTCGGTCGGCGGCTCCGCGCTGCTCTCGCCATGGCCGCCTACAGCAAGTTCCTCACCGCGCGGCACTCCGCCATCGCCGGGGCCGCCGCCGCCTGCGCGCTGCTCTGCCTGCTCGGCAAGCGGCGGGCGGCAGCGCAGCACGGGTGAGCGGGGAGCCGGGCCGGGCCGCGGGGCGCGAGGGGCCGGGCGGGCCGCGGGGTCGGTGCCGGGGGGCTGGATCAGCGGGAGCTGTGCTCGCCCTCACGGCTCTGGGCCCGGCGGAGGGGCAGCCGCGTCCCTGTGCCACACACAGGGCGCTGCCACCGCCGCCCTCTGCCCGGGACGCGGCTCCTGGGCGCAGGGGTCAGGCTGCTTCCCCCTCCGCCTTTCCCGGCGTGAGGTCGGTGCCTCTCTTGCGGGAATCCAACCACCGCCGCCTTGTTACCCAAATTATATTAGCTTTTTAAATTTTCCTGACTGCGAACAAGTATTAACAGCTGACTTCTAGGGATGACCGTGTCTGCATAGGCAGTTAATAGACTCAGCTGTTGTTTGAATGCTGCCGTGTGACAATAAGATACATGGACAACAATTTCAAAGTGGCCAGATCCGATGATGTTCCCTGTGAGGTTGCCTTACAGGTATAAGGTGCTCGGGTGTGGATTCGTTAATACCTTGCAAAACACTGGTACCACAAAGTGTGGCCGATGAAAAATATATCGCAGACTCAGTCCTTTCACAGTTTTATTGTATTTGTGATTGTCGGTTGTTGACCATATGCTGAAGACCTGGTATGTTGAGATATTACATCTTGTAATATCTTGTAGGCCCTACAAAATTATACTGAAATGGACTTACTCAACAGACTTAAGTAATAACATACCTGAGATTAAGCAACGATCCAATTTTATTTTACCTAATTCCTTTCATACATGATATCTGTAAGAGTTTCATGAAGTTAGGTAACTGTCACACAACATGGCAGACATTGATATGCTGCTGAAAAGTCATGAATTTGCTACCTTACATTGTTTATTGCATGAGAGGTAAAACAAGATCCTGAGCTATGGCTGAGGGTTACTCTTCTATCAAACTCAGAGGGAGGGGTGATTTTTTTCAAGTATCTCTGCCTAGTTTAGTGAAACATCACTTTTGAAAAGCAGAAAAGCTGTATGGAAGGGCACAAAAATGATGAGCTCAGATTTTCACACCTAATATAGTGGTATTTGTAAGAAATACTGGGCCATGCAGATGTTCTAGGAGCACCTATGTGTTAAGTCAGACCAAGACTATTCTCTTAAAGTGGATCTCAATTGTCCGCACTTACCTTGCTCTGCCTTCATTGAGGAATGATCTTGGTGCACACAAAGCAGGTTACTTTCAGAGCGGAGCACATCTTCAAACACAGATACAGGCCCAATGTAGTTTTGAAGTGCATTTAATATATTCCCACTGTTGGTAGCATTCATTTGATAGAAGCAGGCTAGAACTTGTCCAGAGTAATCTCCCTATACCTGAAATAGTTATTATGTGGGTCCTGGGTTGTCCCCATTAAACTATTTTGCTTTCATGGCTTCTGATGTTGATCTGCAGGACTTGACAATGGCAAGGCATGCATTAGCTTGAGAGTCAGTGTATGGAAAGTAAGTGTTAGCCTTAATGCTGAAGACTGTTTGGAAAATGTCTTTTCTGTGTGGATCTTCAATTTTGCTAGGTACAGTGTTAAAAATCTGAGGCATTTATATGTATTAGATGGACCAAACATTATTACAAGATTAGTGAGAATTGGAAAGGGGAGATAACTTACAAATTACATTCTAGCTCATTCAGCAGATGAATGGGCTTGTGAGAGCCTGACCTGTTCTGTCCCTTTTCCTCTCTCTGTACTAGAATCTTTCCGATACCTTGTCCTTTACTTCTGTAATCTTCTCTCTAGTCAGTTTTCATTCTTGAATTTGTTAGAAATGCAGTTGCTAAAGTAAGTACCATGCTTGCAAACTTTATTTTTCTCTTGTGTGTACGTGTTGCTTTACACTTTTGAGTTCTTCCACAACTTAGGTCTTATTTACTACTGGTACTGTATTGTGGCCATGGATTCCAAACTCTAACATCCAACATTCGGTTGTTTCAATAATAGCTGTGCTGCTGCTTGAATGCTATTTTGAGGATGATTTTTGCCCACTGGTCTTCGTTCTTTTCTCCATGTTTCCCTGTGAGGCAAACCTTGCCAGGAGCCTTACAGAATGCTACCTATCAAGACTAGGCAGTAGGTAAGCTACATTGCCTATATCACCAGCCTAGACAAAAGCATCTGGTTATTACCATTGCCTCATCCTCCTTTAGTCTCATTAGTTCATGTATCATTCATTTTTTCATGCTTTGTTGCTAATGTAAATTATAGCATACTTTGAAAAGGATTGTCATCGTGCCAAATCTTTAAATTTTCAGCATTCTTGTGCTCGTATATGATGCTGACATATAGTAACAAGTGCACAACCTTTGAAATCTGCAGGGACAGTGTATCCTTTACCTTCTGTGTTGTATATCTCTGTCTCTTTGGGAAGAGGAAGAAGTTGGGAGGGCATGGCTGTCCTAAATTTTTGTACTTATTCCTAGGGAGAAGAATTTCACTTGGCAATCTAGATAGTCTGGAAGAGGACTGGTAGCATATCTGCTGCTTGAGGTTAACTGACTAAAATACGTGAGGTGATTTAGTTTTGTATGTGTGAATTCCTTTGTTAACCTTGGTGTATAATGCCTGAAAAGGTTGTGTCATGTTAGTGTGAAGTGAATTTCAGCTTCTTGAATTCTGGAGGGTGAAGTTCTAGTTTTGAGCTTTGTAAGGGCAACGGTAAATGTTGCAGACCTGAATATAAACAGCAAAACACTGGGCTTAACATTCAAGTGAATCATTGAAGTGTTCTAGCGCAGCTGTAAACTTTACCTGCAGAACTTCTTCCTTCCTCGCATAGTTTCAGAATACACACTTACTTATATATACTTTATATTCAAAATAACATTTCATGTTTTCCTACTCTTTCTTGTGTTTCTGGAGTAACTGTCATTTTTCTGTTTGATTTTGTGTGCTTTTTGCTGGAATGTCAGCAATAGGTCTGCTGCTGGTTGAACTTGAAAAGTAAAATAACATACAAATTGAACAAAAGAAGGAAAATCTTTTAGCAAATCAAATGTGTTTGAATGTGTGACAAGAAAGCTATGTGATGGGCTGTTCATGTTGTATGTGTTTGTTTTATATAGAATAACCAGTTGTAGGAATGATACCAGGAAGGAGAGGTAGCAACTTTTACCTACCTTTCTGCTGTCAAACAATAGGGGCAAGGTCCAGTGCAACTCATATCAAGTAGTGATGTATGAATAATTAAGATGTACGTGTTATGCCAACCTGCCTTTGTAGGTCAAAGATCAGTTAATTAGTACTGCCTGGATTAGTCATGGATGTTGTTCTCTAAGAGGTATTACACTGCTCATTGATTTTACAGAACTGATAGGTGGTGTCACTTGCAATTTACAATGCATTTTTACCACAATTTTCTGAAATCTTCCAAAGTAGAGTGATACAGAACTGTTTGCCTATAGTAACTTGCTAGTTTTCCGTCTTACTTCCTTGGTGTAGAGCACAGAGAAAAATATATTGGTTCTTTCTCCAAGTTGCTCTCAAGAAGTCTGTTTCCTTACAAAAGCTTCATGTCTTCTTGGGAGGGGGGAAGTTGTTATATTTAAATGCAAATATGACTTCGGTTGTAGTATTTGGGTTTTTTAGTGTCATAAAAAGTTCTTTGAGAAACTATGTTATCCTAGGTATATAATGCAGAAAAAAAGCCTGTTTATTCTCTTTCCCTAAGACTGCCTCAAGCAAGAAGCAACAGAATATTTGCTTAAGATTTGATTGCTTCAGAATTAAAACCTTAAGGGGTGTTACATAAAGGAGCTGGATATTTTTCATTATCCCTCTAATAAGAATTTTTCCTGAGTATCCATGTAGTTTATAATAAAGTACTTACACAAGTAGAGAATGAGCTTGGCTTACTTTCAAAAAGAAGGTGTTTAACTCATACAACTTTCTGCTGGAAGGAGGGACTGAAAGAAGTAATAGAAGGTAATTAGGGTTAGAGTTCGGAACTACAAGATTAGGGAAAGGGAATAAACAGTTTGGAGTAATAGGAAGGCATTTGTAATGTATGGGAAGGTGACAAAATAAAATTTTTTGGAATATGCTCCTAGACGCACTGGCCTTTCCTATCACCTAGCTGTGTTCATTAGAATCCAAGAAGATGCTAGGATGTGGACACAATTTAGTATAAATTGAACTTCTAAAACCTATGTGGTGGCATCCCTCCTGTGAGCAAAAAGAAGAATAAAGCAAGAATAGTGCATGCTTGGGGCCTTAGAGGTTAGGCAAGCCTAAAGCGAGGGGGAAGGCTCATTGAGGGGAGAGAGGTTGTGTTGTAGACGGTGTGTATCAAATAGGGCTTTGCACGGTTGATCTTGGGTGATGCATAACCTGTGCTCCTGCCTGTCACTGGGCTTCTCAGCCATTGTCTGCTGGCACAGTGGCAGCGCATGTCACTCACTCCGTAGATGTCACTGCTTATGGCCCCACAGCCTGTGAATGTGCAGTTTGACAGTGATTGACGTAAGTGCAATCAGAGGTGACAGACACATGTCCAAATGTTTGGAGGCACTCTCAAACATAACACAGGAGTTTAAATATAGCAAGTGGTAGTTATAACTTGAAACAGATGGTGCATTTTTATTCTGTTTGTGTATATTTAGGATGTTCTTCTGTCATGTTAGTTTGCATAATTTCTTTAGATTCTGAAGATATTTGGATGGGCTTTGCCAGTGTACTTCACATGGAGGGACCTGTTCTAGTTGAGTCATGGCTGTTTGACAGGAAGGGTGAAATTATATTGCTGCAGATGAATAGACTGCTTTCATATATGTAAAAGCCTTAAAGGGAACCTGTGTTACTTGGAGAAAAGGTGGCAGATGTCAAAACCAACTTCATGCTAACTACATTAAAGTAAGTTTATCCAGGATGTGGATGTGACTGTCCAGTCTGCTGCTTGCAGTAAGTGCTCTAGCAGTGAGGGGGAAAAAAAAAAGGACAAAATATACAGATACAATTACTAGAATACATCGAAAATCCAATCTTGTGCAAAAACCTGCCTGGGGCTTAGAAAACCTGTCTTCAGCTGGAGGGTATGGAGGCAGGAGAAACCAGATGACTCAGCCCTAATCCTAGCATTTAGACTGCCTTTGTTTGGGGCCTGGCTAGCTAATTAGTGGTTTCTCTCTTAATTAAGTTGCGTAAAATGCCTGCAGTCTAAGACAAGATCCTGTAAGTGTGTGCAACAGTGTAAAACTATTTTTTTTTCTCATTTTTTAGGAAACTAGCTAGAAATCTTTTTCCACTGCTATCCGTGAGGAAGATCTGCAGCCACAGCTCAGCCCGAGCACAGCTTATGAAAAAATTAATAGCACTAAGGTTTTTCTTATATGTAAGCTATGTTATTGAGATGCATTCTTCTACTGAAACTTAGAATTTCCTCTCCAACAGTTCTGCTTTGTTATCTTCTTCTCAAAGGTTTGTAGAAACTTTTGAGCTTTAGCAATGCAGAGCTCCTGCTTGCAGTGACGTAGCTCACTGTGACCTTCTCAGAGTCCCCTTCTTGCTTGCCTGAATACATTCCACTCACATTATTTTTGGTTATGCTGCAACTAGCCACCAATCTAGAGCCAAGAAAGTTGTGTTCTTGGTTTCTGTATGTGCTTGGAGTGTACTGTGTAAATGGGCATGCTTTTGGACTCTGCCCAGGCTTCTGAGTAAGGTTGCTGCCCTTGACCTGAAATAACTGTGCTGTTGCTCTCTGCCCCTCTGTGTGGGGTATGCACTATGAAACTCTGCCTGCCAGTGAGCTACAACAGACTTTTCTCACTACAGCTGTTATTTCTTCACACTGTTGCATTGCATCTTTAGTCATTTGAATTTTATTGTCTTTACAATGTCTCAGTAGTATCTCCAAAACTAACCTGAAAACTGCACAAATAATCGTGAACTATTGCAAAATTGTTTATCTTGTGTGATTTTTTTTTAAGCTGTAGTTGAAAACTGCACAGTGCCATTCCAGCTTGTAAGGTCTGCAGGATACAAAGGTTGCCTAGAGGTAACAACTCTTTGAAATACTACACTTAATCCTAAACCAGATATTCTTTCTTTGCGCTGTGTTAAGCAGAAGCAAGTCATCCTAGCTCTGCAGAAGGAAGGTAGCATGACCTGAAATTTGTAGGGGTTTTTTTTTTTTCAGTTAAGGACAATGTAACATTTTAAAGCCCTTATCTCCTCATCACGTCATTAAACAGCAAGTCTTGCTTATCACTCTTTTCATCTGCAATTCCCTGTTATGATTAGCTCAGTGTAGATTGCTTCCTCTGAACTTTGTTCTGGATGGAGACTGGTATTTATAAAGACAGTAATCCTTTAACTTTTTCCTACCTGCTAGTAAATACCACAGAACTAATACTAATACCACTCAGTAAGCCTGAGTTGACTCAGGCCTCTTGAAGGCTTTTCACAGTTTCTCAAATCACTTTCCTCTTCAGTAGAGTTGAGAATGATTCTGATTGAGTAACCAGTTTGTTGCATGTTTCTTTAGAGAGAACAGCCTCACTAGTATGTAAATAGAGTCAAAAGACCGAGTGGTCTGACCACTACTTATTTGGAGACCGGAATTTTATGTTTTCTCCCTCTCCACGGCGCTACATTTCAAGTTGGATCAGCTGTCAAATGCCTGTACGGAGTCCTGAAACTCTTTATTAGTTTCTTTAAAACATCTTGCTGGTTTGGGCTAATCGTGTTTCTCATGTTTCTCCTTTCAGTGCAGGAGAAAGGTGTTTTGTTGTATTGCCTGCTGTCTACTGGGTAATTACTTGCCTATTTACTTCTCTTCAGAGAGTTGCTATTCTGTTACCATGCATGTATGAAGGGCAAGTTTGGTATAGTTGTGTCATTCCAGGTACTGCTGATATCTTTCTCTGCTTTTTATATCTATGTTTGCTGTAAAAGCCCTGTGCAGTTAAATAATGGGTAGCAGGCTACATCTGAGATGCTGCTTTTCCTGAAACTTCCTTAGGTGATGTATCTTGTTATACCTCTAGACTCTATATGTTCTTAAAAAATTTTTACACCTTGAACTCAGACTGGTTTGTTGAGGGCTTTGTGCAGTTAGATCTTGAAAATATATGGTGACAAATTCCACAGTTTTTGATTCACTATTAGGAATGTTTTACAACTGTATTTTTTCTTATATTATTTCTGTATATTGTCTGGATAACCCTTTTCAAAAACCTTTTCATAGCCACCCCTCCTTGTCTGTGAGAGCACAAAGGAACAATGGCCTCTATACCAGGGGCGTTATTTTCAGTAGAGAATTTGGCCAGCATGTAGCACTTACCTCCCTCCACCACTAAGGCCTGTGATGCTCCAGCATTAAGTAAATGAGAGGTCTGGAATAATGGAGAGCTTGAATCTATTCCAAGTGTTAGAGCTCTCTGCTGTAACCAGATAGTCTTGCTGTATTCTTGCTGACTAATTGAGGATATTATTTAGTCTTTAAATTCATTGACGATGAAACCACCATTCTCACAAAAAAAGTTGTGAATAGTACAGTGGAGTCTGGAGTAATGCCAGTAGGTATTAGACTGAAAAGGTTTTATTCCAGGCAGAACTATGGCACAGTCTTTATTTGCAAATAAAATGAGAGCTATGTAGGCACATTTGATTGTTGGTTTTTTGTTTGTTTTTTTTTTTTTTTTTTTCTTCTAGACTTCATATCTGATTGTATCCATTCTTTTTAAAGTATTAGTCTTGTTTTGAGCTTGCACAAATTTTTTTAGTAAAAAGAGAACAAAACACTGTTAAAGCTCTTTTCATTAGATTTTAAGTTTACAAATGCTTAATTTTTGTTTAATTTAAACTTTATAAATATAAATTCTAATTGAGTGTGAATTCCTAATTAAATGTAAAATCTTGATTTCCAAGCAATCCTCCTTTCTCTCTAATGGATAAACAGTTTCAGCTCAGTCAGTAATTTCAGCTGCTCAATTTCTCTCAACAGCTACTGTAGGAAAAATGTATCAATAAATACATGAAACATACTCAACTAACTGCCAGAATAATTCCAGTCCTTATCTTCCTAATAGATTACTCTATTAATATATTCACTTCAGATCCTTTTAAAGCTGAAGTAGTTGTGTTTTATGAGTGTTGTGACTTCAAACATTGGCAGAACTTGAAGCAGCAAAGCTTATAGGAATTATTACAGCATGTCTGGAAGAGCAGCATGCTTTCATCTTGCATTATGACAAGTCATGAATCATCTAGAGAAATAACCACGTAGTTTGATAAGTACTTATTCATGCTTAAGAATACTACTTTTCTCCTATTGCCAAACCAAATGTGATTGGACTGATCCATATTCAAGTTTTAAAAATATAGGTCAATGTTTTCGACTTTGAAAAATTACAAGATGTATTGAGAAGTTTCTTGTACCAGAAATACATTGCTCTTGCATCACCAGGATGTAGTCTCCAAGTAGATTGTTTCTTAGACTTTGCACCCTGTTAGGATTTCCACAGATGTACTTCCATCACAGCCTGATTAAATGCTATATCTCTTCTGAACTTTCATTAAGTTATTTCTCTTCCAATCTGGCCTCTGCTGCCCATCATGTTCTTTGTTTTGTCTTTTGCACAAGTAGTCTTACAGGATTTTATCTTCTCTCAGGCTTCCGTCTCTCTTACCTTTAATTAAGTTCTTGCTAAACTGGTGGATCTCCCTTCTTGCTTTCATGGTCTCCTCCTTCCCTTCTTCTCTCATATTCCTCTGCTACCTTGCCTCTTCCTTTCATAGTAATTAGCTTATTTCTTTTCATTGGTTAGTGACATTCATAGATCTTTCTGATCATCATAAATTAAAATAGGCATGGTTTCATTCTACATATTTTCTTTGCAGAGCTTTAAAGCACAAGTGCGAAATGATGCTGTTGCTGAAGTTGTGGGATAGCTGCTTGTGTGCCAGTCTGCTCCTGTTTTGGTGCTGTAGGCCGAAGGAGCAGTGCCTGTCATAGCTGCTGCTTCCTTGTAGTGTCCTAGGTTCTGCCTTCAAAGTGTATGAATGTTGTAGTTTTAAGGCAGCCTGCTCTCAGTGTTTTAATGTCATGTCTAAGAAAGTTGCAGTTTAATATTAGTGGCCACTTTTAAACTACATAAATTCTCCCAATAGCTTCATGTGGGAGACTTCTGATGATTGAGTGTTCCAAAAGGAAGAAAGACAAATAATAACTGTCTTAAAAGTAGAGGTGAAAGAATAGCATTGCGCTTTCAAATGCTTGTTTAGCACCAGTTGATAAATATTTTTCTACTAACTGTTCTGTTAAATGCAGGGGAAGAAAAATAGATTAAAAACTAACTCCCCTTTCAATGGACATCTTTGCAGGAACTTGATTTCACAGGAGCTGGCTTTTTTTCCCCTGCAGCACATGTTTATAAACAAATAATCTCTCTGTGTAGTAAAATGTGTTATTTTGAAGTAAAATGTAATGCAAAACAAATCTGGTTGATTTATGTAGATAGTGTGAAACATCAAAGTTGGGTTGCTTGGATTGCTGAATCTGCATTCCTGTAGTTTTCATTTGTGGTCAGTGGAACCATGTAGCCATGCTTGTAAAGTACGTGTGAGAAACAGAAAAACACTTGGAGCTTCATGATACAGAGTTCATGGAGTTCATGATACAGAGCCAAGGTAAAGCAGAACTTGGAGATGAAAAAGTGAGACTTGGTTTCCCTATGTGAAACTGGTTGCTGTAATGAGTGGGGTTTCACTGAAATTGTATAAAAGCAGTACATAGGTTTGACATAAAAGGCAGTCCTGCTGAAAAAAGTGTATTGCTTTGAAAGAAATAGATAGAAATATAATCCCAAGATTTCCTTTCTGTCTTTTGTGTGTAGAGATCAAGACAAAGCAAAATGTGTTAATAACAAATAAAATACATTTTTTCTTCCCTTTGCAGTAAAAGAAGTGGAAAACAAGTATTGCAGAATAATGAGGTAATTATTTCTTCATGTCAAATATTCTTTAATAATTTTAAATAAATCTGATATTTTAAAACTTAGAAGTCATATCACTGTAGTTTAATTTTGGCTATGGTGCAAATATGGTTTGAATGATACTTTCAGACTTGTATTGGTGAAACAAATGGAAGAATCAGGTTAATCACAAGAGGCTGAAGTTTGATGCCTGATGTACACAATGTCCTTTTTTATCTCTTAGTGCCCTATGAATTTGTAAGGACTAGTGTTGTAAGTTTTTCTGTATGCATCGAAACAAACAGCTGTCTTGGTATAACTTGTATTTGTTTTTTATTCAAAAGAAAAAAGTATGGAACAAGATGTTGAGTCTGACAGTTTCTAAAAACTACTTCAAACATCTGGTAGGAGGTTTGGCATTTCCCTGATCTGTGTCTGTTAATTCATTTGTTTGAAAGTGATATACTAAATCCCTTCAAGCCAAGGTTTTTGTTTCATATTCAAATAAAGTATGACAGACCAAGAGGCAGAGTCTGTGATTCTGGTGTTACAGTGGTATGAATAGATTCCGTGTACTTTCATCTTTGCTGCAAACTTTAAAAAAAGGCTTGCACTGGATAAATAGAAAGGTGTATGCAAGCATCATGTTAGCTTCTAACCACACCTTGACTGTATTATTTACCATAAACACTGATCTTTGGCATAGCTATACCTATTTGTAAAAACCTTAACTAGCTTTCTCTTTTTCTTACCCATCTTGGATACAGTTTTGCTGAATGGGATTAACAGTCTAAAGGAAAAAAACTGATGGGCAAGAAGATACTGGAATGAATATAAGTGCAACACAACTATAGAAATGGGGAAAGGCTGAATAGAGGGGAAGAATAGGTTCAACTCATATCATATATATTTAGTCATTTAGAAATGTAGCCATCAGACATTGTGTTAGTAATTTCTATTACAGGAAAGCAATAATATATGCAGGATCATGCTTCATTAGGACTGGACAGTAGTCTTAGTTGTTTGGATTGCTTGGATTTTTGTGTAAATAATTTTTAATGAAGTGTTGTAATCACCTACTGCATAGCATCCTGTTAGGCTAGAATTTTTATTTGTAGATTGTGTTCACATACATTTTTGAAAAGGATGGGAGTATTGTTGACTTTGTGCTATGAAAAACAGGTGTAGGCTTCTTCACAGAGCATTCAGAGTGGATCTTTTCTCTTTTAGGTTTACTGTCTACCTTGTAATATTGATATAGGCATTGATAGCGTGCTTCACATGAGCCTTGGGTAGCAAAGTTAGCAGGATTATGTTGAATAGACAAGACTTGTTCAAAGTACATGTGCCCTTTTGGTCTGTTTTCAGGACTGAATTCTTCTGTCACATCCTTATGTGAAAGAAAAGAAACGTGGACCATTAATGCTTAAAAAGTAATCAGGTTAGTCAGGACAGAAAATAGGATTACATGGAGTGAACAAATGAAACTGACCCAAATAAAAGGTGTTTGGGTACAGGAGGAGTTTTAAGTCTGGTAGATACAGCTAAGTAGGAGTGTGTTGCACCATTTTGTAGAAGTAAAGGAATAAAAAATTGTGGTTTCACTTGAAGCAAGTTTGGGCTGTACAAAGAGTTTAAACCATTGATTGTCTAGACAAATAATGGAAGGCATCTTTAAAAATACTGGCTGATGGTGTCTTTTAGAGACAAGCAATGTTAAGAGATGTTTGCATTACAAGTTGCACTTGGATGTACTTTAGTGCTGTGATCTGCATTGTTTGTGTATCATCTTTAACACAGATTTTAAATAAAAAGAATTTTATATCATAGCAGCTACTTCCTATTGCAGTTTGTTTTGATAGCTCTCAATTCTTTATTTAAGTTGTCTGAACAAGTCTTAAGTTGGAGGGAAATATTGTAAATTCTGCAGAAGGAAGGTAGCTGTAAATAACTTGGGTAGGGAAAATATCACATCAATAGTTCAATAATACAAAAAAATTCTCACTTTTCTTGTTTTGTTCTGTGTGCAGCAGAAAGAGGGCAAGAAGGAGCGAGCAATGGTGGACAGAGTGTTTATTGCACGAATATGTCGAATCCTGAAAATAATGGTCCCTAGACCACTTTGCAAAGAGGTAAGCATTGCCTGCAGTAATAAATAAATAAAGCTAGAGTCAAGTTTCTTTTGAAATTATATCAGAATTTAAGCAACTGCATATGCATTACTTAAGTAGGAATAAATTGTGCTATGTATTTTAAAATAGCAACACGTTAATATAAAAGTCTACATTATTTTCAGTTGTTATATCACTAAAAGTTCTGGTTTCAATTACAAGATAAGCCATTTACTGTCAGCTGATAACTACTGTTGTAGAATAACTTTTAAAAGGGCATCTGGGTTTGTCTTGTTTGATGCAAGTCAGTACAGTTCTGTGTGCAAATGCTTCCTCTCTTTAATTAACATGCAGTTCATTCATTATTTTGATTTAGTAATTAATATCTAGGCCAAGCCTTATTAAAAAATGTATTTGTCAAAAATACAGCATCATTTCAGGAAAGCTATGCAGTGTAGAAATCAAAAAAAAACCAAACCCAAAGCATTAGTTGAACTCAGAAACTTAAGCAATGAACTGTAATAACTTCAACACACATCAGGCACAAGAGCAGTGAATTCCAGTGTACAGAGTGTAGACCAAGCATGGCAGCCAACTCAGCCTGCATGAGCAGCCCAACAACAAAAAAGGAGGTACACGGAAGGTAGAAGCATGGTTGGAAATGCCTGTGAGAGTGCTCACAGAGCTGGTCTTCAACTTCAAAAGGTCATGGCCATTAGAAGAGGTTACTCATAATCCCAAAAAACCCCAAACATTGCTCCCATATTTGAAAACAAGTTTACTGGAAGCTGCAGGATGGTCAGCCTCACCATATTCCTGGCAAGACAGTGAGCAAAACTTCTTGTAAGCTAACTGGCCACACAAGGGACAAAAAAGTGATTGCAAACAGCCTGGATTTACCAATGGCAGATCATGCCTTACTAACCTGATTGTTTTCAGTGGTGAGAGAACTGTCTCTGTGGATAAGGGAAGAACAGAGGATGTTGAATACACTGGTATCAGGTCTCCCTTAATACCGTGATAGCCAAACTGAATTGGCTGGGCGAGTGGACAGTGAAGTGAATGGAAAACTGGCTGGACTGTTGGTCTGACTGGTGACTGGTTCCTGGTGGCCCTGTTTTGAGTGGGGAGTTGAAGTAGATGATGTTCAGAGGTCTCTTGCGACCTTATGGCAGAAAGGCGTCTCAGAAAAGCAGTAACTTTATTCCTGCAATCCTCCATCTTAAAATGTGTGTCCACTGTATGTATCAACCAAATACAGCTTTTTAAAAGGCACACTTTCACCATAAAAATGTAGTAAATACTTTATTAAAAGTATTGTATGCTAATGTGTTTCCAGCAAAGTAGGCAAATACTACATTAGCTAGGACAGCAGGGTAATACTTTCCTGTTAGATACAGTTGGATGACTTACTAGAAAAAAATGGTGAATTTTATCCATTATTTAACTGTTGCACTTCTGTGGTTGTACTAGACAGGTTATTTGCTGCTTATTGCTGTGATGCTGGTAGTCCGCACTTACTGTGATATTTGGATGATTCAAAATGGAACAGTCATTGAAAGGTACCTGCACATATGTTATTTTTAAACATTCTCTCTTGTATATAACAGGGAAAGTCCTCTTATCAGAATACATACTCAGACATTTTATAGCTTGCTTTTTTAAAACAATTAGGAAACTGGTGTAGTTGCAATTTGGGGAGGCACCACTATATTTTGGTAAATAAAAATAAAAATTTATTTATTATTTTTGTTCATCAGTAAAATTATTTTATTAAATTAATATTTTTAAACTGTTTAATAAGTATTAATTTGGTAACATTTTTACATTGAAGACTCTGAGTGTCCAAGAAGGTACTTCAGAACAGTGGTTTTATGTCTTAGACATAGACATGTTGTGTGGATATTAGGGCTTTTATTTCTTCCCACTGAGCTGTTTGCTCTTTAGATCGATAAAAACAATGCTTTCAGTCTTACTAAGTTAGAAAGTGGTTTTTAGGCCTCCAATTATTCTTGCTGGTCTTGTTGCTAATTGAAGCAAGTCAGAATGTGTCTAGAACTGTGAATTCAAAGTGATACTGTGTTTGAGGAGGGACATTTAGTGCTTTGTAGAATGGAAGGACTGCTTTGTTTCTCTTGTGAGAATCTGTGAAAGCAGAGAAGGGGAAGAACTGGTATTCTGTGCCTGTGAATTGCTGAGCCCTTAGTGTGGGCAGTTAGAGAGGAGCAGACAGGAGGTAACTGCTCAGTCTGCCACTTGCAACTTAGCTTACGTGAGGGTGTCAGAGTGGATCCTACAGCTGATGCTACGGGTTTCCATGATGATTTTTTTTTTCCTCAGTGTGGTCCCCTGAGAATTTATCCACTTAAGACATGCAAGTTTATACTTTGCTGTTTCTCTTGTAACTGACTCTTAGCTGGTGGTCATTTGCAGTGCCATCATTGGCCGCAGCAGAAAAGATTTCAAGAAATACTTGTTCAACTTCATTGCTGCAATGCCCGCTGTAAGTGCTCTTCTTGTGCTCACCTTTTAGTAGAACATATTTTGAATGTAAATTAGGAATTGGAGGAAAGGATCTCAAAGGAGTGCCTTAAAACCTATGGAAATTAGTTGTTTTACATGCATGTCTGTATTAAAACACTTTTAATTTTCTGGCGCCAGTGTGTGGGAGACTTTATCACCATATTTCCTAATTGGTTGGAACTATTTTTTAGACAGATATGTTTAGGTTTTCAGGTTAGTTTTGACTATAGGTTTGGGATTCTTTCGGCACCATTGATGATGAAGATTTTTTTTTAGACCTTAATTTTTGTATTTCTTACATTTTTGACAGATTTGTTATGACTTCTTCCATGCTTTAACTTTCCTTCAGCTTGTTGACATTTCTGATCTGCACCAGATAGAAATAATTGTTGCTACCTGATTTGCAATAAATTTTAAAACTAGTTGATACATTTAAGGGAATGGTTGTCAAATGGTGGCTCTTTTCTAGAGTTTATCAGAAGAGCTGAAAATATGCAATATGAACATAATTTTATCTTAAATGGTGAGTTCTACTGGGAACTGGAGACAGAAACCTAAGCAGTGGTCCTGTAGACATTGTATGATTGGTCTTAGGTGTATTTATGGCATTAATGATTTTTAGGGGGAATTAATCTGTTTTAAAGTGTTTACACGATTTATGCTACAAACTGATGTAAATATATTTAATCTTGTTAGCTAAATATTACTGTCTCTTACCTTAGATCTCTTTAGTGAATAACTTCTTGAAGTATGGTCTAAATGAACTGAAACTTTGCTTCCGAGTAAGACTTACCAGATACCTCTATGAGGAATATCTTAAGTAAGTAACACCTTGTCTACAGGTTTTAGAAGTTGATTCAAATCATTTTAAGTACATAGTAAGAAGGTTGCAGGGGGGTTAATAGGTTAAGTATGCTGCTCAGAAAAGGCTTTTGGTTGCAATTAACTTGCACTTGAGGATGAGTGGCTTATCTAGGTTGTATGTGGCATAGATACAAAGACAGCAAAGTTGGCTCATTTGGGGAGAAAAATGCATTGTACTGCTTCTGTGATTGGGTCAGATTCCAAAGTACTTCAGTTGCCTTCATGTGGTGAAGGCTGAATTGGATGCATCAGCTTGAGTAGCTCCTTGTGTCCTTCTGCACTAAATTTTCATTGTCAGATGTGCTGAAGCAGAGTTTGTGAGGGTTTTCTAACTAAGTTCAATAGCAGTGTGAGCCTGAGCTTCAGCTAAGACATCCTGGAGCCTAAATACCTAAACAATCCCGCAGGATTTAAGGTGGATTTAGTCAGGCAGAAGCACAAGCTATGTTGATTCCATACAGTAATTTAATGTTTGCACTACTTCGCCCCTCAGTTGTATGAAGCAAGGGCCTTCCAGTTATTCCAGATCCCAGGTAATGATTTTTTTTTCTGCCACTTAGCTATTGTTTTGTTTCAGAGCTTATACATACTACAAAATGGGAAATCTGGACAACAGAATAGCTAATCCAGATCAACTCCTTACGCAGGATGTGGAAAAATTCTGCAACAGTGTAGTGGACCTGTACTCAAACCTTAGCAAGGTACGTTTTTTAAGAGAGAACTTGGAGTAGTAGCTGTAGACATTTAGGATGGGGGTGTCAGCTCAAATCAAGTATGTGCATTTGTATGTGGATTGCTTGGAGTATGGTAATAAAAAAACTTTTATGATGTTGTATTGTTTCACGCTCTTTGTGGCTTTCATAACCAAAGCACTGTTGTGAGTTGTTACATTTTGTATTAAATTTTCTCTTAAAGAACTTACTGCAATCCTCTGCAGATGAACAGTGATAACTTTGCTCTCTCAGTAGATAGTTTTCAGAAGAAAAGCAATGGCTAGCTCTTAGTTACATACGAATATTATTTTGTGTAGAGAGGGTAGTTGAATAAGCTTTTCCCTATTTCTGGTGTGAATTTTAAGGGGATTGGGTAGTGAATGAGATTACTGTTGACATTTTCAGACTAAATTTTTGATGCTATGGGTTTCATACAAGCTGAGTGTAAGTAAACTACAAGTTACTTTGTTCAAAAACTTCTGACTACAAAACCTGTAGTTCAGCTGTTTTAGCTTTGAGAGGGAGGTTATAGAACATTGGGATATTCCTTCTATCAGGTACATAGCCAAATATGGCATTATCTTTTCATTCAGTATTTCTCATAATTACTTCAGTTAAATTATCATGGGTTCTAGTCCACCTTTGATAAGTGAGCAGAGTGTCATTACAGACCTAAAATAGCAAAGTACTCTTTTTATATGGTATGTATTTATATGAAGATCATGATGTTTTTATGTTCAATCCTTGAGCGAGTGTTTTCAGGAAAGTCATGTGGCTGAGATTCCTTGTCTTAGCTTTTAGTTTGTACAATAGGCTAGCCAGTATTTTAACACAGAGCTGTAACTGTTCTTGGGGTGGTACATGGCTTCTGGACCTTTTAAAATTAGTTTTGTGTTTGTGTTCTAAGCCTTTTTTTCTATGCTTCTCTTACAGCCCTTTTTGGATATAGTTTTGTACATCTTCAAGCTAACAAGTGCAATAGGAGCACAGGTAAATTGAGTGGGTTTTTTAGAATTATAAGCACATTTTCCCTTTGTTGGTTATAGCCTTGTACCTGTTTGGAATCTGAGTAAAACTCTAGGTGGTAATTGTAGATTCATATGTTATTTGAAGTGATATACTGAAAATATGCATTCACACTTAATGTTCCATGTGCTTTAGCGCCCTCTATTTTGAGGCAAGCAAAATAAAACCCAGTATTTTTAGGCATTTGATCAACAATTTGAAGAACCAAGAAGTTCTTTATTTTCTTCTAGCATTTCTTTGGGAATCCCATTTAGTACATTACCTTTTGACTGCTTAAGTCTTGCATGAATTCCATTTAAGGGTGAAAATAAGTTTTGTTTCTGTGCAGCCTCTATAAAGGGGAACCATTTCTTGCATTGAGCTGTAAGACTCAATAAGCTGAATAATTTCAGAAATAATTCTTCAACTTAGTGAAATGATGCATTATCAAGACTGTTCAGGAGTTGAAAAAGAGTAGCTGTGGGTGACATGGTGCAAATTTTGTTGAGACAGACTTGCAGTAAGGCTTAACTAAACCTTGGTAACTTTTCCAGTCTCAGATGTCTTTGTGCTGCTTTCTGTAATAGTTATTATGTGCAGTTTATGCCATTCCACACTTCAGTGGTATTTAATCACCTGTCATTTGTCTATGGAAGCTTAGGATCCAAGACTGCTTGAGAGAACAAGGAAATATATATAGATAAAAGCTGACAATGGGATTGAAATATTGACTGCTGTGTGACAGTTTAGCAAATGTAAAGAAAAATAAGTAGGCAGAAAGGAGGGAGAAGAAATGAGAGGGGACCAGTAACTTATTAATGAAATAAGCTGGGACAGTAGGGGACAGGTCACACTGGGTGGTGATAAAAACCTGAATAGAAGGCTGGGATGGGAGGAACATCTGGGAACAGAGAATTAGTAAAATTAGTAAAGCAGTATCTACAACACAAAAGAAGGTGACATGATGGGAATTGCAAATGTAATTGAATTGGCAATGTAGGCACACAGGAGGTGAGAATTAAGGGATTCATGCTTTCTGGGCATTTTGGATACAGATACTATCATTTGAGACCATCTAAGCTTTTATTCTTTTTTGATATTCACAGGGTCCAGCTAGCATGATGGCATACTTGATTGTTTCAGGGTTTTTCCTTACACGTTTAAGGAGACCAATTGGCAAGATGACCATTATAGAACAAAAGTATGAAGGGGAGTACAGATACGTCAACTCACGGCTCATTACAAACAGGTACACACTTGAATGCTAAGTGACAATACTGTGGGGTAAATGGAATTTGTGTGTTAAAATGTACTTGGGAATTGTGATGCTATCAGGTCTGAGCCAAGTGTTTGCATCTTTATGTATTGTAAAGTAGTTTGTATATGCATTATATTCCATAATCAAGACTAAGTGGGGTATTATAAGCCTGTGTTCTACTGTTGTGAAAAAGTACAAACCCTTATTCCATAAGGTAACTGAAAGTGCTGTATTCCCATATTTTATGGCTGATTTTTTTCAAAGACTTTCTTTAAGAAAATGAAATTGCATTATTTTCGTTTGTTTCTTTTTAGTGAGGAAATTGCTTTTTATAATGGAAACTTGAGAGAAAAACAGACTATTCACAAGACTTTCCGCAAGCTGGTAAGCTTCTTTTATCTCTTAAAACATTTTAGCAAAACTTAATTCTGTTGTGGTGATTCTTGACGTGTTCATATAAATTGACTTATAGTGGCTTGGTGTTTGTGTTGCTACATTCATTAGATTAAAAAATCAGGTGGTAGGCTATAAGCAGAACAGAAGTTTCTGACAGAATGGCCTTTGTCTTGCCACTTACCTCCTTGTCACCCACCACAATTATTGTTCTCACTATTTAGTTTCATGTGTAGGTTGTTTTGATCTCGAATGCAAGTCCTTGCCAGCAGGACCCTTGTGCAGTGCTTGCCACACTTAGAGGCATAGTAAAGTATCTGAGATACTGAAAAATAACTGTTTGGAACCAAATGTCTAATAAAAGATAATAAAACAGGTACTGATAGAGTTTGAACTTCTTTCTTCTGTAACTTACCAGGTGGAACACTTGCATAATTTCATCCTGTTCCGGTTCTCTATGGGTTTCATTGATACTATCATTGCCAAATGTAAGTGTGTGTGTCTAGTGCTAATGGATTTCTATAAATAACAAACTTTTTGCATAAGAAATGTCTTTTTTCTTACTGTTTCAATGAATGTGTAGCTTAATATTTATTCTTAAACTGCAGACCTTGCCACTGTGGTTGGTTACCTGGTTGTTAGTCGTCCGTTTTTGAACCTGTCTGATCCTCGCCATCAGAACAGCACTCATGCAGAACTTTTGGAGGTAAGTAGACCAGAATTGAAACAACCTGTAGATTTTAAATTTTGTTAGTCCACGTAAAGAAACTTTCTTCTACTCTAGGATTACTACCAAAGTGGAAGAATGCTGCTGAGAATGTCTCAAGCTCTGGGCAGAATAGTCCTAGCAGGCCGTGAAATGACAAGATTGGCTGGGTAAGCTTAATAGTAAGAATCTTTCTCATCTCAATTTAAGAAACTGGTTGTAGAATTAAAATAAGCTTATGTGCTTTGTTCCTTGCAGCATGCTAAAAATTCAGCAATTAAAAACATTTTATGCTGAAATTGTATTTGAAGATATGCTGATTATGTCCACTAGAAATTTCACATCTAAATACTACCAGCATGCAGTTTGAATGTTTAATTGAAACCCTGTCAAATGGTCTTAAATCAATTATGTATTATTTACCAAACCTTTTTTTTTTTACATTGTAAGAAGAAAAATTTGGCAATTACAGAAAAAGGAAAAGGGCCTTGTAAATATGATGCATATTAGACAACCTAGTGCAACTCTAAAATGTAAACATTCTGTTTCTATTCTGGGTTGAATAACTTTGTCATTTTAGCAGTTTGACAGAGTGCGCATTAGAGCTTCTATGGATTTCTTTTTTTTTTTTAGTTTCACAGCTCGAATCACGGAATTAATGCAGGTTCTGAAGGACTTGAACAGTGGCAAATATCAGCGTACTATGATATCAGTAGAAAAAGGTAGATGTGATACACTATGCAATATGTGCATCTCAGTGTAGCATTCCAGTCACTAATACTTGTTTCTTTAAGATGCAGATAAAAAGCAGACTTTGTCTTTGATACCTGGAACTGGAGAAATTATCAACGCTGATAACCTTATCAAGTATGTTTGCAAAGTTTCCACAAGTTCAATATTTTTAATGTAGACTTTTTTGAAGTCCTTCTCTCTACGACCATTAATAGAGGTTTGAATACCCATTATTATAATTCGCAGTTCTGTTGTACTATAGTTTATTTACTCGTAATTCCACCTCACACCCACTCAGCATTTCTGTTCTGTAAGACAGTCCTTATGCTCTCATATTAGCAGAAGGTATAATCTGTTCTCTGGACTTGGGCTTTTTGGTAACGTTCCTACTGTCCTTTGGAATATGACTTCTCAGGCCATCTTGTTTCCTTTTAGAGATAAGTTAGTTATGGATTTTATTCCATTATATAATTCAGCTGTAAAAATCAGGGGCAAGTCTGTGTTCAAAGTACTTGCTTGTAATTCTGCATGCTTAGAGATTTCATTGATGTACTTGTGTAGGGCTCAATTCCTTTATTCTTCGCAGTCTGAGGAATGTAGCACTGACATAGTATTACTACTTAAAGGCATAACATACAGCCAGTTAAGAGATCAAATAATCTCAGTCTGGACAGTGTGAAAAGCAGATAGGGAAGTAGAGGGGAAAGAGAGGAAGGAAGGGGGAGAAGAGATGATACAGCTATTTTTATTTTCATCTTAAAAAGAGACAAGGGGGAGGTGAGCAGAGATGTCATTTCATTGCGTGTCCTAGAACTAATGAGATACACTTCACTACTGGGTTTAAAATGACATGCATCCTTAAATGTAGGTTTATGTCCGCAAGATGTTTTGGAGACCAAAGGCTTAGAAGGATTCAAAAAACAAATATAGAGGATGAAACCAAACCTGTAGATGTAGATGTTTGAAAGCTAGAGTACCTTTTTGATTCAAGAACTTCCTTAGCTATTAATAGCTGGAAACTGGGGGAGTGAGTGAAGTACTGCTGAAGTCTTTCCCTGTGCCTTAAATCTCTCAAGTAAACACACAGTATCAGCTTCTTTTAGGCAACTGGTGGTTTTTTGTTTTTTTCTTTTTTAACTTTGCAATACGTACAGGTTTGATCATGTTCCGTTGGTGACACCTAATGGAGATGTTTTGATTCAAGACCTTAACTTTGAGGTAAGCTTTTTAGTATCATGGGAAACAATATTAATGTAAAGTTTTCAAGGAAAGATGGTAACTTCAAAGGTCATCTGATTTATAAGAAAAGTGCAAACAAATCATCATATTGGTTTAAAAAAAAAGGCAATAAGGTATTTTCCCAAAAAAAGTTTTTATTGTTACAAGTGCAGTTTCTTCCAGCTGCAGTTGGTGCTAAACCAGTTGGGGGAAAAAAAATAATTATTGCTGGAAGTTGCTCATCGTAATGTCAGAAAGTTGTATACAAGCATATGATGATACCAGATTGTCCTATTGTTTGCAGAAGCTTTCAACAATACTTCCTCATTACCATTTTATGCATTGGCTTTGTGATTCTAGGTTCGATCTGGTGCAAATGTACTGATTTGTGGGCCAAATGGGTGTGGGAAGAGCTCCCTGTTTCGTGTTCTTGGTGAGGTAAGGGAACTTTTTAAAACAAACGGGAGAATGCAAAGCATGGTTGTTATTGGACTTTTTTGTCAAGTTTTAATCTTTTTCCTTTTGCAGTTGTGGCCTTTGTTTGGTGGGCGTTTAACAAAACCTGTAAGAGGAAAGTTGTTCTATGTTCCTCAGGTGAGACCAAGTACTTTACTTGACAATAGTGTTTTCTTTCTTTCTACTTCGACCATGTTTAGAAGTATTTGACATATCTTTTTGGTTCTGACTGTATCTCAGAGACCATACATGACTCTTGGAACGCTCAGAGATCAAGTTATATATCCGGATACTTTGGAAGATCAAAAAAGGAAAGGGATTTCTGACCAGGTAATGATGATTAGTTCATTAATGCTTTGTCTTGCTCAGGATGAGTAATGCTTCCAATTCAGAAATACTGAAACTGCTATGAAAAGCACTGCATTTAATAGGATTTTAATATTTACCAGGGTTGATAACGTTATAGTATAATCCTTTATAGCTTTTTTCAACTACTTGTTTTTTAAGTTCACGTAAGTTTTATTTGTCATTTCTGTTTCCATAAAAGGTGCTGAAGGAGTACTTGGATAATGTCCAGCTGGGTCAAATCTTGGAACGTGAAGGAGGCTGGGATAGTGTTCAGGACTGGATGGATGTACTCAGCGGGGGAGAAAAACAGAGGATGGCAGTATGTCTCAAAAGCATAAATGCTTAACAAATGCAGAACATAAGTAAAAAGTATAACAGAACTGTAAGCTATTTTTGTTTATTAAATATAAATATTTGACTAAGAAGAAACCCCCATGTGAAAAACCTAAATACTGAGAAAACAACTGAAAACAGTGGGGATTGTACTCAAAATTTAAAAGCAAATACTGGCTTTTAAACATTCTTTCACCATGTCTTGTTCTTTCATTGTATAAACAGAATTTCTAAAATAACTCTCTAGAATAAAAAAAGTATAAGATAATGTACAACTTTTGGATTTTCAGGTTTCAGTGGGTACCAACTTAATTCCTTATCCACAGTAAATTTTTGGACACTAATTCATAATTTAACTTCCAACACTGCACCACTGCTGGTAATTCTGTATCCACAGTATCTTGTTTTTTGGCTTGCATTCCAGATGGCAAGGCTGTTCTATCATAAGCCCCAGTTTGCAATTCTGGATGAGTGCACCAGTGCTGTTAGTGTGGATGTAGAGGGCTACATTTACAGCCATTGCCGAAAGGTGAGCTCTTTGTTTCTGGAATTATCTCTCTGTACATATAACAAGAAGCACAAGAAGCACTAAAATATGGTACAAGGTTCACTCTTCCTTGTGCCTCGTGCAGACTAAAAATTTTAAAAAGTCTGAAAAAAGCTTAGAGGGGCATACAACTTTATGCACACTAGAATCCAGTAATTGTTTTGTAGTCCTAGGATAATTTAGACATTTAGCCTAAATGATATGACGAGAATTCTTACTAACTGCTAAGTAACTTTACTTCTCCAAATAGAGTCTTAGAATGTCAAGTTAAGAGCAAATAATCTAAAATTGTAGAATGTTTTCCTGTTAAAAGGCTTCCTTTGGCCAGGGAAAAGAAGTGAAAGGCTGGAAGTTAACATTTCCATCTGTTTGGAGATATGAAAAGCCAAGCACTCTAGGAAAATATGATATTAAATATAGCTTTGTGTTTCTTTTTCCTCTTAAACTTACCATTTCAGATTCTCTGTAGTGCCATGTGAAATCAATGAGATTCAATTTTGCACCCTAGTCTTGGAAAGAATGGCTTGAAATAATCTTAGTTATTGAGTAGCAGTATTCTAGAATGATAATGGAGCAAAGCTGTGCTGAAATACGTGCTTCAAACTTAAGGAGCCCTCTGTAGTAGTGAATGGACATTAGGTGAGGACTCTGCAGAAGAGGGAGCATTATTTCATGAGCTGATTTTACCACATTGGTTATCAATACCCTGACAGTTTTTAAAGTCTATTTTCCATATACTACTTCTTCTATTAACTTGAATATTCATTTGTACTTGCCAAGTGGCTAATGCATGTTACTGAAAAATGGAATTCCTGGTTAGGCTGTCCTTGCAGAAAGAAAAAATGTTACCTTGCTTTATCATCAGAGTGATTTTGTACTTGCTGCTACTGTTGGGGATGAATAGTTGACTGAGTTGAAAGGAAAGAAAGGATGGTTATTCACTTTAAATTGTCACTCTAAGTTTATAATTCATTACAGCTTTTGTGGGTTTGGGATTTTTTGTTGTTGTTAGAATTCCTTTATTCACCAGCTTTGTTGTTTTACCTGCCTCCTGCCTTGCCTCTTTTACTCAGCTCATTCTATGTTCAACAAACCTTTAGGAGCAAAAGAATGGTGAAATCAGTTAAAAATTATAAATCCCTCCTGATTGCTTTTTCTCCCACCTGCAAAATCTTGTATTAAAAGCTATAAATATGTATAGTTAATAATAATGTGGAAGTTTGTGGTTATGAATTTAAGATCTTCATCTGATATAATACTGAAAAATAAATGACACCTAACCCATGAGAAGAATTAACTGTTTTGTGGGTATTTTCATCTTACAGGTTGGCATCACTCTCTTCACGGTTTCCCACAGGAAGTCACTTTGGAAACATCATGATGTATGTAGTCTTTGCTTCATTAAGAATATTTGTGGGTTTTGTTGACTGACTTGATGAAATTGTCTTTGTGATTCAAGGTGTTGTCATTTTACATCCTAATAAGTCATGTTCTGTTTGGTTTTTTTTAAGGTTTTACTTTTCATAATCCTGTTTCACTATTTGATATATTCTAATGCTTTTAGTTATGAAGGAATGCTATCCAAAGCTTTTATATGTATCTATAAAATATGAGAGGCTTGCTAGAGGCTTACGTCTTCTTTCTTAGACTCAAAGAAATCCTTAAACTAGAATCCAGTAAACAGCATGGAGGTTTTTGCTTTCATTATATCTAATACATTTATGCTTTAAAAAAAAGGTCTCTGATACATGGACTTTTTTTATGGCAAACGAAGATTTTACTGTTCTTTTTATGCAGACAGGCTGTACATGTGGGTAAAAATACTGAATTAATACACAGGGATGAATGTGTACCCTAAGTATATTGTCACAAAATATTGTCACATAACCCAAGAGAACAGTGTTAAGTCTAGATGTAGCTGTTAGCAGACTGATGTATGATATGCAAAAATACAGTTTAACATTTTTACAGAGGCAGTTGAATTTAATAAAGTGTGAGGTGGGAGCAGCTTACCCTCTGGATAGCTGAGTTTAAAGATTTTGCTAAAACTTTATAAATTATTTTAAAAGATTTTTAAAAGTACTTAAAAATATAATTTACTTAGGTCTTTATAGACCTGGTAATTTTTAGGTGGTTAATAACTATTGGTTTTTTTCAGTTCTACTTGCATATGGATGGCAGAGGAAACTATGAGTTCAAGAAAATAACTGAAGACACAGTTGAATTTGGATCTTAAAGTCATGAACTGAACTGCTACAGAGACTGATGATTACAGGAAGTGTGTAGAATGTCAGACAATGTACCATAAAATTACTCAGCTTGTTAAGCATTTACTATTAGGTAGGATATTGCTAATTGTGTATATGTTGGTTTAATTATTGATACGTACTAAGAATGTCCTTATTCTTGTGGTTTAAATACCTGCCTAAATTAAATTGGGCTTAAATTAGTGTAACCTGATTCATCCTGGGATGCAAATCATTTGAAATCGGCTGATTTGACTTTTGTAGACCTTCTTTCCCTTCAGTGAAAAGCCCTGTTAAAATTAGGGTTGCTACCTCTCTTGTTCCTGCAAAGCAGTCTTGGATTTTTGCTCTGTTCTACGCATGTTTCAGAGAGATCTCACATGGTGCAGGACATTGTCCCCTCTTCAGATCTGTGCCCTGTTAAATGAAAGAGCCTTTTCCTTGTCCAAGCCTTGTGATGTAGCCAATGTGCCCTTGCTCAAAAAGGATGAACTGAAACTAAAAGACAAAACTAATTCCTTCTGGTGTTTAAAAAAAAAAAAAAGGTTGTTCTTTGCTGGGATTTGGATTCTCTTTAACATCTGTCTGTCGTTGCAGTTCTCTCTGCAGCTCAGCTGCCATTCTCTCACAATTTAGCAAAAGCTTCATCCATCCTCCACCCCAAGTGTCCTTTTTCTGTCAGAGAAATATTGTGGTAATGAGGAGTTGTGAGGAGATTGAGGGAGGAAAGGACCGACCCACCAAAAAAAAAGGGAGGGAAAGAAAAGTGATGATCCTTGTATCAAACAAGCTTGTGAATGTTTTTAGCTCTGAAGAAATATTGACTCCCACAAGAAGAAACAGAGAAAAGAATGTGGGTCCAGTCATTCCTCAAATCAGTAGAGGTTATAACAGGCTTGAAAATGTTAATCTGTGAAATAGCAGACTGTTGTCCTGTGTTCAGTTCTGTAATACAGCAGTTACTTTTTCCGAGTCCCTCCTTTTCTCCCTAAAAGTCTGATGATCTCACAGTTTTAGCTACCCTTCAGGTCTGAACTTGAAAGCAAGTGATAATGGTACTCTCTGTTTGGTCTTCTAGGCTGTGAAGCCTGAAACAATGCTTTTATTCTTCATGTTTGTTCTCTTATTGTCATGATGTTTCTTGATTTCTGATATATATTATTTGCCAGTGATTCTCTGTGTTTTTTAAGGATCTCCAGTCCTTGCTGGTTTTCTTGTTCCAGCTTCCAAATCCCCTCAAAGGAAACAAAGTTTTACAACAGTTTACTGTAATTGTTTTTTCCATACAAATGATTACTGTGGTTGTCATTTGACTTTGACAAATGTAAATGTAGCAAGGTGTTTTTTGTGATCAGGGAATAGGAAGGTATAGTTCAAACTGAATTGCTGTTTAGGCTTTAAAACAAAAAAAGTTCCAATACCTGTTGTACAGTGAAGGTCTAGTAGTTTTTTAGTGTTCCATGTAAGATATAATATAGGAATGCACTACATGAAGGCATGCATAAAATATGCAATACATCTGTACTTTTTGCATCTTTTATCAAGGGTTTAGATTTATAAAGCCCCTACTTTTTATAAAATGGATATGTAATTGGATGTGCTGCTGTTTGTTAATTTTTACCCAGTTTGATTAGTCATTTTCTTTCATGTTGAAATTGCTACCTGTTAATATTTTTTTCCTTTTACCATAGTTCTTGCCCCTACCTGTCAGTATTCTTTTGAAGTACTCAAATGCAAACAGCAATCCTGGTACAAGAATCTAGTGACCACAGTAGAATCAGAATATAACACATCAATGAAAATCATAAAAGCTTCTCTCTGAAGTATAGCATATTCAAGAGAATAAGGTACCAGAATAATTTTTGTGCTTGTTTTACAGGAAGGCAGATAGATGCCTGATTTCACTAATCTCTTGTTTCTGTTCATTTAGATTCTCACATCAGCCATACCATAGCAGGTAGCAGCATGCTATGTGTGAGGTTGTAGTCTTTTTTGAATTCTAACCACAAAAGTAGGGATGCCAGATAGGTTGTTATGTGGGGAGGTTTTTTGGTTTGGGGGTTTTTTTTTTTGTGAAAGTTCTCAGCACAAATGCAACTTCTTTGGAAGGGATGTTTTAGTAGCCTTTTAGAGAGATAAAGAAAAAAATAATCTCTAAACTGAGGAAGTTGCTATGATCTTTGTGATTAGGTCAGACTTTTGCAGTAGAATAGTGAACTTGGAATACTTTAATGTATTTTTAATGCTAACAAACAAAACCATACACAGCACACTTACATCACCCCCAGCAGCCAATCCCAATTGTACTTTACAATTTTACTGGTTGTAACAGAATTTTGTGTAAACTTGTATTTATTTTTAAAACTAACAACAAGCAAACAAAAAGTCCATCTCCAAAACCAAGGAGGAATAGGTTTGCCTTCAGATGCCATGAAGTTTGTTGAAACTGAGGATGCTGGTATCTCCTTAGGGCCAGGACTTGATGTTTCTAAATATACTGGAAGGAAAGAAAAATATTCTTCTGTGCTTGATTGTAAGGGAGGCTTATAAAGAAAATATAAAAAAGAATGTTATTTTAGAATTATATTCTTAAAAGGCCTTACATTAAAGTGTTCGAGATAGACTTGATCTACTGAGAGATTGTAAAAAAATCTAATGAAAATGATCAAAGTCTCAGTTCTGTTGCAGAATTGCACTGTGATACTGTATTTTAGTTATGTTTCTTTAATAGCACAAGTTGGAAGTTCATGACATGGAATTCTGAACTATCTTAGTAGACAACATACTGATGAATACTTTCAGTCTCGAATTGTTGGTGCTTTGAAGATGGTACTGGAAATAGTCAGATGGCTGCATTTCAACGGTGGTGGGAAACATTCCTGTGTGTAAATACTGTAAAGTGTTTTGGAGGGGGAAATGGCGCTTTATAAATGTAAGACATTAAGTGCCTCTGAAATAATAATAATAATAATAATAATAATAATAAATCTAAAGATAAAATATATCTATGCTTTTCATGTTTCTTAATGATGTGATGGGAATTCTGTAATAATACAGTGAATGCATATGCAACAAATGTCGAGTTGCTCAATGAGCTGATTGTCTTGTGTTCAGCTTTAAAAACCTGCAGTGCTCTCTGCAATTTGCCCTGGAATCAGCCAGGTGATGCCATCCAGTTTAGGCTTAACCAAGTACATGAGCTCAGTACTTGAAGGACACATAATTACAGCAGTGGGATAATAGATGCATTAATCAGCTTTAAATCTACACTGAGATTGGCTCAGTTGGCTATAGCGTGGTGCTAATAAGGTATGAGCCATTTACCTGAGAGCTGGACTCGATGATCCTTGTGGGTCCCTTCCAGCTCAGAATATTCTTTGATTCTCTCTGCTTTGTCTGCTGGCCTCTTCTTTTCCCTTTGTTGATTTTAGAAGGGCCTGAATAAGATTACCTCAATACTAGTATGTAATTCTTTTGAATGCTCTTTAATCTTTGTAGTTTGAGGATAATAAGTTAATCACTTTCCACCTTTATTGTGTTTGTAATTTTTAATTGTTTTCCTTTATTGTGGTAGACATACCAGCTATCAGGATACTTGAAACATAGTAGTGTAAAAGTGCAGCCAAGATATGCTTGAATTAACTGGTTTTTAAGTGATCACCGGTTTCTAATGCTAACCACTATGGATTTTTCCTTTTCTTAACTGAGATTAGTTGTGCAACAAATGTATTGTATAGCATTCTTAAAGGGTAGAGCTCCCTTTGAAGGAAAATGTCTCAACCAAGGATGCAATCTTAGAAATCAAAGTGTCGTTCAGTTAGGTTGATGAGTTAGAGAAGAGGAAAGAAAGGAGCTTCTGTGTTGTCAACGGGATGTTTAATACTTAAATTTATTTTTTAGATACAATAAGTCAAGGTAGAAGTTAAAAATCCATTACTAAAATTTAAATTTAACTGTCGTCAGTACCGTGAGGTGTCCATCGAAACATCCGTGATAATGATCATCTGAAATCCCACTGCAAAAAATAGTGGGGTGAAAAGGTTGCCTAGGTTTTATAGAGAAAATAAACCACAACTTTTATCTGTCAAGAAAATCAACAGTGTACAAGTTCAAATTTCTGCTTACAAAGCTGCTGTTCGAAGCAGTTATTTCTATGTATAATCTGTTTGCTTCTTTATTAGGTGTACATAGCCAGATGGTTTGTGCCAGTCCCTTTCCTGAGCATGGAAAGAGGTTTCTTGGTTTTACTGATTAGGGATGTGCAGCTGTGTCAGGAAGAGGTAGGTTGGTTGGTTTTCCCTTCACATGTTTTGGTTTGAGGCTCTTGCCAGTGCTCTGAACACAGTCAGTTTTTTATATGATGCCTGAAACTTCACTGGGAAGTTTAGAGTGGCTGTGCACATTACATGTTCCTATAATATGTTTATTTATATGTTCTGAGGAAACCCATCCTGTCACGTGCATTCAAAGAGAGGATGAAACTGGTTTTATTCAACCCAAACTATTCTATCGTTCATCTTGAAACAGAAATATAGCCAAGTTAGATTATTATGAAAGCAACTTGTCTTTCATGTTTAAAACCTTAGAAAAATGTCATCTTCAAAGCCTTCTTTGAACTTCCACGTCATTTTCTTTCCTTGTATTCAAAAGCAGAGTGTGGTGACAAGCAGCCTGGAACTTCACAGACAGAAGCTGTTTTAAGGGAATAATTTGGAAAGTACAATAAATTCAGGGATTAAATAGGAATAATATGCCTAGGCAAATTCCATGGGGATTGACTTGGGAAACTGAAGATGTTTTGCCAGTAATCCTGCAATGAATGCAATAGTGCAAGAATAATCATCCAGTTGGCATTTTAAAATGGGAGAGAAGGGAAACTTGGTTGCTCCACTCATGTGGAATGTATCTTTCACAAACTAATATCCTTATTCCCCACCCATCCCTCATTTTGGGAAACAAGTGGCATCTACACATGATACTGAACCAAAATAGAACAGAACTGGAAAAATGAGGTCAATTCTTTCTAGACAGAACAAAAATGCTGAGACTGGTTTACTTGGGTAGAAATAGGGAACTCCACCTACATGACTAAGCAAATTTTCTCCATTAAAATGACTTAGGAGTTTGGCAAAAATCAAAGCTAATTTTTAAAGCTTGATTATTGGAAGTTTGGGGGATGCTGCTCTGAAAAAGAAGCTCCATGTGTGCAATTGAAGAGACATTCTATGTAACCAAATATACCCTCAGTCTCCTTATCCTGCGCAGTTTAGTGCAAGTAGGTCCTAAAAAACAATTGACTACTTTTAATCGTGAATCATGACAAGTGTAAAGATGCTCCCCCAAATAAGCTAACCTTTATTTATTTACTTAATTGTAGTATATTACTGCAGGAATATGTTGACACAAAAGCAACAGCTAAACACAGCTATGTCAGAAGCAACTGATGTGACAGACCTGGTAACACACTGGAAGAGGAAGCATCTGTAGAGGGGTTAATAAGCTGCTGTGTTGGGAAAAAATAATGGTTAAAAAGCAAGGCAAATGTGCTGGAGGCTTCTTAAAACTTGGACGCAGTATTACATATTGCAACAAGACTTCTCTGAAAAGCCAGGAACCATTTGCAAAAACTTGGAGCTTAGTAGGGAATTAAGGGCCAAGGTCAAATCTACTCAGTTCTCCAGTGCTAACTAAGAGTTAAAAGGGCAGTAAGAGGGCTCTATTTTCTGTTTGAAGGATACTGAGGAAAGAAAATCTGGTAAGAAGCTTAACAGTCAGCATGAAAATTTAATTCTGAGCTGCTCCTGAGTTTCTGAGACTAAAGAAGTTTGTCAGGTGAAGGGAGTATGGTTTTGTGCAGGGTTTAATACCGACATGCAAACAATAGGTAAATTCTGATGGATTGTTAACTGGGGCCTTGTTTCCAGCAGTGCTTGAATGTTGGACAGCACAGGGTATGTTACAACTGAAGATTCCTGGAGAAGCTGTCAGAGGGAAGCACTGAATAGAACGTGGGAGGTGTTCAAGAGCAGAGAGCTGCTCCTACCCTTAATATCAGATCTTATTGAGCTGTTCAGACTCTCTGTTCCTTTTCATTATTAGAAAAGAGAGGATCTAAAAAATTTCTTGTGCCCTTTTCCTCCAAATTTTGGTGAAATCTGGATTCAAACTGGATCTCAGTGTGTTAGTCATTTAGGAACATTCGGATTGCTAATGTACTGATTATGCCTTTTTTTACCACTTGGTGTCACCTTTTCTAGGCACAAGAAGCATAAAAGCCAGACACGGGTTGCAGAATTCCCGTTGAGGAGGTGGCTCACAGTCCAAGTTGTACATGCAGGGCCGCTGCTCCGATAGATCACAGTGAGGGGAGCAACGGGGGTGTGGTGTCCACAGTCCCCCTGGAGTGACTCCTGCAGCACTGACATACAGGGCTGTGGTGGCACCCTTGGTGCTTTGTGGAAGCAAGTGATCATGTTAGGAATAAAGTGAAAAGTTGGGACATCAGACTGAGTTTTATGTCTCTGGAGACATACATATTTGGGGTGAATGGATGGTAAAGTATGAAGGCAACAGAGGGAAAACTTTTTGTGTTAATCCAGAATGTACTCTTTAAATAAAAAAACCCCAACAAACAAACCCACATTTTTCCCTGGAATAATGAGTGCTTCTTATTGGAGTAGGTTTTAAAAATCTCACTTGTCACTCTAACTTTTATTACACTAGCTTTTTACTTGAGTTGTGTAATTACTGAATAGCTAATTTAAAAATTACCATGTGATCTCATTGGGAAATTATTTCTCTGTTCAAAGGAAGGTGGGTTTTCAATTAAACCTCTTTTAATGAAATATTTTTTTTTAATTTAACAATGTCAGTACTTTGCTACTTAAATATTTCTTGAAGTAATAAGGTAGAAAACTTAAAAGTAGAATAAAATGCATCAGGGAGTATAAATGAGATCTGGAACTGTAAAGCTTCTTTGTGTTCATATTAATAACTTCATTGCTATTTTAAACAAGACACAAAAAATACACTTAAATGTAATTAGGGGCAATAACATACTCAGAGTAGTGCTAGTGAATGTTCTGGAAGTTACTGTCTCAATAATAGTGACCAAAGGAAGCTGTAGAGTGTAAAAAAATAATGCTTCCATGCTATTAATGTTTTTGATTTTGATTAGGGATATGGATTTATTGAGGTTCTATATTTTTATTGAAATGAGATCCTGCCTAGCTGTCTGAAGAAATGAGGCAGTAGGTTCATCTCTCTTGAAGAATAAGTAATGGAAATGAGTAGGGGATGGAGGAGAGGAAGGGAAACATCAACAAAGGAGCCAGGGGAAATCAGGAGCAGAAACATTTCAAGCTTCCTACAGGAGCCAGTCACTGAAATATGTCACTAATAGGGTGCAGATTTTGACAAGATGAAAACAGGCACAATCCCTGCAATTGGACATATGAGACAGGGCCTGGCTGTGAAACCCTGGAGGCAGTCAATGTGGCTGCATGTTTATAACCAGCTACTGGCAGGTTTTACTGGAAGAAGCCATCCCTGAGGGAAATCTTGCTATGAACTTGGCTAATTCAGGTACAGTTAGAGGCTGAGGACTTACAGGGAAAGATGTTCTTCCTGGGTCCTTTTGGGGGGATGCTGAAAGAGGCTCTGTGGGTTGAATGAGAGCCTGAGCCGGAAGAAGCAGAAGGATCTCACTGGTGGGAAGATTTCTCATTATATGTTGCAAGGAAGAGATCTGCAGCACATCTTTATGCCCTGAGCTTTGCTAAAAGCTCAGCTGTAGAGCACTGGAGGGCACTCAACATCAAATAAGGGAAGGCAGCTCTCTGTGGCAGTTTGTAAGGGACTGACTGGGTGTAGGCCATAAGGGAGCATATGCCATGGTGAGTAACACCACACCTAAGGGTTGTGGAAAAATTTTCAACTGGCCAGTTCCTGCTTCTGTCCTGTCCAGCAGGTTGTTCTTTTCCTGTCATTCTCAAACATGAACACCCAGATAAACATAAACTATAGAAAGCATGGTTAGTTGTATGTGGATAAATTCTGTGTAATCAGAAGATTATTCAATTGACTCTTGGGTCTGATAATGTGTATTACAAGGTTCTGAAACTGTGTGGCAATGACTACTAACCTGCAAGATAATCAGCTTTACAAAACTGAACCAAGAGGGTAATCTATCACAGCTGTTTATTCTCACTTCATGCAGAAACTCTTTGTCCTGAGTTGCCACATAACTAGTGATCCAAGTTAAGCTTATAATCACATTCTTATCATTACATACCTCTCAGCAGCAGCCTTCTCACACTGGAAAGCTGAGTCTGCTAGAAATAGCTAAGCTGTTTGCTGCCATATCCATCATACATACACTTATGAAGTCCTCTACAGTTGTTCATTATAAGTAATGGCAGTAATTTTATTATCTGTATTGCTGTTAGGGCTGACAGAAAAGTAGGAGAACAGTATCAGCCTTTATTCACTTATGTGAAGAAGAATGTGGTTTTAAAGCAGGCTTATTACAGTGTGCACTATTACACATTCACTTGTACAAGGAGAGGACATAAATACTGTGTGAGGGAACTATGTGAGTGTATTTATCCACTTGAAATCGTTGGATACCTTTTTCAGATGTCAGGGAGCAAAGTGGAACAGGGGAATAGGGAGCATTAGGAGGAACATGCTTGCTTGCAGAAACTTGCTTAGAGGAAGGAGCCAGGGAACTTATGTGCACAGGAAAAGCCTTCCCTTTCTCACATCCATTCCCTGTGTGTCTGTCTCCACAAACAGAAAAAAACCTCTTCGAAACAGGATCTGTGAGCCCCGTGACTCTGGTTACTCAGCATTGTTGGATGATAACATACTGCAGCTAGGAAACAAGTGCTTCAGGCTTCCAGAACTCGTGTAGTCAGGGGTCACTCTTTTGCCATTTAAGGCACTTGTTTGCATTTCTGTGGGTGTCTCTTCTCCCCTCCTTCCCTCCCCCCATATTCAGAACAAACCAAGAATCTCTTTAAGTAATGAAGTATGATTTATAGCATCATTCTGTGGTTTATGACAAGCAACGACATGGTCTAGTTTAATAAATGCTATGCTGTAACTACAGGCTTTCCTTTTCCCATTAGCTCTTCCCTTTTCTGAGCCCAACACTGAATGAAGCTGAGGAAGCAGAGCGCCACGGGGAAGGGAAGTAATGATGACAACTCTGGAATGTTTTTAAATCTACTTCCACGAGCTCTCATGCTTTTGATTGCCGTTGTAAGATTCCTTCTCCATACAAAGCTTATGCATCAGCAGAAAACGCTTTAAGCATTTATTGCTCAATATGAAGTAAACAGGGTTCTGAGGGGGGGGAATTCTGGTATTTTTCTTCCCTCTGTAAAAAGAGGAATTAAAGAACAAAGAAAACCCCCCCAAAACCACACTCACACATTCATGGGAGTCTTAAACCATACACAGATGGTATCTATAGCGCAGCAGGGATGAAAAATACAAAATACAATTGTGTACAGATTGTTAGATTGGGATATTAACTTCGTAAGGTATTTCTTCTCATGAATACAACAGGTATCTTCTTTTAAGGCATGTATGAAGTGTTGAGATCCATAGTCAATTAGTTCCAAGCACAAGATCTTTTCTTTTCTATTCTCTTAATTCTGTGTGTGTTTTGTGTATGCTGATCACTATCACTAGCAGTCTCATCTCTGGGGCAGGCCCTATAATGCCTTGGTGCCACAAGCACAAGTACAGGCAGCACTGTGGAATGGAAGGAGAAGCTGTGAATGCAAACCCTGACTAACTGCTCGTGTAAGTGGCCAGCAGAAATGTGACTCAGGACTCTTCAAAACCTCCAGTTTGTGAACTGTGGCTTCTCCTAGTTTTATCCTTACAGGTGCCCTGCTAGTCTACTTTACACACTTGTTAGATTGTGGCAGCTTGCCCACACTGCTGTCACAAAATAAGTTTCCTAAATATGTATTTAAGTTAGTTCTGGAATGAATACTGTACATTGTTTTGAAAAGGAAAAGAAAGACTTATGTTTCTAGTCACCTTTATTTCACTAGAAAAGTATAAATTACCATCATAAATACAGGTATCACCAGTATAAAAATTAGATTCTCATTTATAAAATAAATACTAAAAGTCAAAGCAACAGATATCTCCAAATCCCATCACCAAGATGATTTGAATCTATACCACAGAAAACATTCATCAACTGTCTAAATGATGCTCAAAATGCAGTAAATACTGCTACCTATTTAGTGCTTGCTGAAGTGAGTTACTACTGACTCAAATCCTGCCAAGCATTTGTTCTAACACCTACTTGGAACTATCAGGTTCCCCTGTCTGTATAACTCTAGGTGTAGTGTAATTGGATATACATTCCAGATAAATAGCAAATACCTGCTTCAATAGTGTTTCTTACAAGTTGCCAGTGTAGTAGTTTCAGTTTGTTTACCTTTATCTACATCCAAAGATAAACAGACTAAGTTAATTTTATCCAGGAAATGCAGAAGTAATAGTAGCAATTTTGTCACATCTGACCTAACAGATTATTTCACCAGTTAATATTGTTAAAAGACAGATAAATACAGGGTTTGTTTCATAGAAACAGAAAAATGTTCCTTTTAGTTAGGTCAAGGACACCTATTTTTCAAAAGTAGTGTTTTTTCCCCTCACAAGTACCGTAAATCTTCTGGCTCAATATGGCCATACCGATCAAGTCAAACATACCTCTAGTTCAGAATCCTGTTTCAGACAGGACAATAAAAGGGGCTTGGGAACAGTCCAGGAGCAATCTCTCTGCAAAGAGACCTTGACAGTTTAGAGACGGGCAATCACCACTTGTGTGAAGTTCTGCAAGGGAGTGTTGGATTCGGCACCTGGGATGGGACATCCCTGGGCGTACGGGCGGACTGGGGAATGAGAGGCTGGAGAGCAGTGCCACATAAAGGGACCTGGGGGTCCTGGTCAATGGCACATTTAACATGAGTCAGCTGTGCCCTGGCAGCCATGAGGGACATCCCTGTCCTGGGGGGCAGCAGGCACAGCATGGCAAAGGAGGGGATTGTCCCGCTCTGCTCTGCACTTGGGCGGCCTCACCTCCAGTGCTGGGGACAGTTTTGCGTGCCACAATATAAGAAAGACATTGAGCTATTAGAGAGGGTCCAAAGGAGGGCAACAAGGATGGTGAAGGGCCTTAAGTGGAGGCTGCATGAGGAGTGGCTGAGGTCACTTGGTCTGTTCAGCCTGGAGAAGAGGAGACTGAGGGGAGACATTGTGGTCTTCAACTACCAAAGGAAGCAGAGGGTCAGGTACCAATCTCTTCACTCTCATGACCAGTGACAGGACTCAAAAAACCAGTATGACGCTGAGTCAGGGGAGGTTTCGGTTGGGTATCAGGAAAAAGGTTTTCACCCAGAGGGTGGTTGGGCAGTGGAACAGGCTCCTCAGGGAAGTGCTCACAGCACCAGCCTGGCAGAGGTCAAGAAGAGTTTGGACAACACTCTCAGGCACATGGTGTGACTGTTGGGGATGGTGCTGTGCAGGGCCAGGATGATCTTGATGATCTTGATTGAGTCGAGTTGGGCCCCTTCCAATTCAGCATATTCTATGATTCTGTGATTGTAACAGGTCACCAGAATGCTCTTCCAGCCTCTGGCCACTAATGACACAGAGCTTCCTGATATGTGGATTTTTCTTCTGGACTGTCTAGTGGAGTTTGTAATCCACGTAAAGTTTGGGCTTCAGAATTCCTGTTTCAGAGAGCCTAAAAGGCTCCACCCAATTACCCAATTTAGTTTTTTTTGTTGCTGGGTTTTTTTTGCTTTGGTACTGCCACTAGTGTCTGCAATACTTTTTCCTTAGACACCATTAAGCAGCTCCTTTTCTCTCACAGCTCTTGCTTTCTTTGCTTTCTTGCGTTTACACAGAACCACTGATAGGACAATGGCAAGAGTGATAACAGCAACTGCTATCACTGCTATGATGATAAAGACTTCTGTTCCATATTCTGTAGGGGAAAAAAAAATCCAAGATTCAGCTATAAGAACCCACAATGCCACAGTGCCACAAACTCTTAGCAGTCATTCCTCTGAATGAAAAAATGCTTTCAGTGTTTTACAGTCTCACAGAAGTGGAATCACCACTTCATTGTGAACTGAATACATTTTAACATGAATTAATTGAACTGAGGTAAAGCTTTATTTCACCTGGTTCATTCTAGGTTTTATCTACTTTAGTTAGTGTGCTAAAGTACCATGCTAATACCATAAGAATAAGTCAAACCATTCCCCTGCCTGTACATTATTTCTGTCCAAGTGAAAATCTATTCTAGGTTATAAGCTAGAAAACACCAAGAGAAGAGTTTTATATTTAAATTGTAATAAAATTGTAATTTATCACTTTTGTGTAAATTTTCTGGATAAGAAAGTATCATGGGTCTTTTTCCTTATTTTAGGTCTATTAACAAACTTCTTTATATTCTTTCAAGTTTGGTGCCTGCTTTGCTTTTCTCCTAATTCTTATCTCACAGAAGGTAAACAGTAATGAGCATTTTGGACCAAACCACTACAGAAAGCTAATTTGAGTTCATTTGCCATTTTATAAGAGCTTTTCTAGAGTGCAAATATTCTTACCCGTGGAGAAGAAAGATACAGTACAGCAGTGTGATATTATTTAAATAATATTGATGACTTTATATTGAAGAAAGTGTTATCCGGCTAATCTGAAATGGCTGGCTGATTGACCTATACTTGCTAACTTATTTACCAGTAAAGAAGTCAATCTGCCAACCTCTGACTTTGTAACAGGAAAGAAAGTCTTACTCTCATCATCTGCTTTTGGCATAACTAAAAGTCAGTTCATACTGTAAGTAAATGGATATGCAGGTTTCCAGCACTTCTATGTTTTAGAGCTAATCCTTCAAGCACTTACTAGCACCTGCTATTGGAAGGATCTGAGAAAAACAATGGGAAAGCAAAATGAAGCTGAAGGCTAGTGATGAGATCTGAAACCTCAGACACCAGTCATCAACTCAGACAATTTAACCAAAACAGCTGGGCAAAACCCAAAAACCAGCTCCAACTAACTATGGATGGTGGACTCTTACTTAGTGTGAGTTCCTCCCATGCGTTTCCATGTTCCAACTGTGTATTCTAAGTTACATAGCAAACAGTTTATTTCATAGCAGGCATCACAATGAGAAGATGTGGGGTTTTTATGAGAGCATTAAAGACTGGTGACAAACGCCACCCGATGCTTACCGTCCAGGATGCTCGTTCCTACACTGGTACAGAGCACCGTGCTCTCCTGGCCGTTCTGGTTTTCTCTGCGGGAGGGAATGACTCCCTGCACAGAGAAGCAATAGTTCTTTCCGCTGTCAACGCTTACTTCAAACGTACGGCTTTTTGTTGTTACATCTTTCTGCAAAGGAAAAACGTATTTCAAGTGTCAGCTCTTAAGGTAGCGCAGAAATTGTGTAACTGTACAGAACATAACAATTATTACAGAATAAAAACTAGTTACACCTTACCTTTCCAGAACTTTGATCTTTCCAGTAATAGAGTTTGTATTCCAGGTCATGCTGGAAGATATCCTGAATACTTTGAAAGCTTCCATTAGGAAATAGATATGGTGTAAGTGGATCTTTGAACACGACATTCAGTTTGGAACCTTTTTGTGAATAATCCTTTATCTCTGGTTTTCCAATAACAGCTAAACAAAGATTTTTAGAATTAAAAAACTGATATCATCTTTTATACATGACTCTTTTTCCTTCCTCCCTCCATTACCTTCCCTCCTCAAAACTATGGTAAGTATGCAAAGCCAAAGTAATACAGTGAAGACAAGTATCTTCACCCAGAACATAATGTTAACGAAATGGTCTACTCACTGCAGACAGAAACAAATGGTAACTAAAACCTTACACCCTCCCCTACAACAGGGAAAGCTTTATACCTGAATATCTTCTCTCCAGTATCAGCATGGCTACTGTAAAAATCTACAGAAAAACCCTTTAAGCTCAATCTAAACCTTGTCTAAATCAACAGAAGTAATACTGAAAATAAATTTATAGTAAGATTTAATTGGCAATCCTACTTACTCTGACTATAAGGTGTAAATTTTTCAGAGACTGCAAAAGGTGGCTCTTCAAAGTTATCCATCTCCATGGGCATTACAGACAATATGTGTGCTGTATAGGTCTCCTTTACATTCCTGAGCACATCAGTAACATCACACTCTGTTTCTGACGTCAGTATGCATTTTCTCTTTACGTCAGATGTCCGTCTGAAAAGAGCAAGAAAGAAGTGTCAATACTTTCAAACCAGATACTTATATGTTTAGATATGCTGAAAAACATTTTTCTCCTCAAACTGTATAGATTTCCCTCATCCAGTAGAATAGTCTTACAGGTATTAGGCTGAAAAGGAGAAGAGAAAACCTCAAAAGCCACTGTCCTGTACAGCTGTATTTCACAATTCAAAGCAGAATCAAGTAAATCAAGTATGATCTATATTAACTACAGATATATGCTATAGGACACATATATGAATCCAAAATTCAGTCTTTTACATGAACTGAATAGAAACCTTAACTCATTCTGATTTTGCATTTTTCCGCAGTTGCAGAATGTATTTTAAAAAATATAAGATGCATAAATCACTTTGAAGGTGCTATGCTTGATGCATTTGAAAACTACTGCCTTAAGAAACATCAGTTGTTACGGGAAGCTCTATTGACACTGATTGTTTAATGTGACAACAAAGCCTCCATATATATGTCATTTGGTTTGGCATCTATGCAAATGCCACTAAGCACCAGACAGTAATAGCAAATTTCAATGCAGAATCACAATTTTAAAAATATTGACCCGACTCATGCAGTTCTCTTGATTTTTAAGTGATAGAAAGCAGGTCCATTTACTTGTGAAATAGCAATGAGACTATGAAAAAAGTGTTAATTTCTCATTTTACTCCCTCACAAGAAGGAATGAAAAAAGATTAGCTATTACTCCTTCAATTCTTTTCCCTCTTTTTGCTGGTGAATTAAGGAGAAGAAAAAATGGGTGATCTCAGCTGGAAGAGCGAGTGCTGACTGTTTGAATATTAACAAATAGGTTTTCCTCAAAGTAGATCAAGTTTCATTTTTCAGAGTCACCTGAACTCCCTTCTCACTTCACCAGATTTCTTATGTCACAGATAGTTGGGGACAGTGCCACAAGAGATGCACTGAAAAGGGACAGAGGTCTGATCTTTGCGATGGAACAAATGTGCTCTGTAAATGTACAAGAAAGCAAACATTTAAGCGCAATTCCTCTGGAACAGCAACTTCAGTCAAAAGAGGTGCCTCTGCTGCAGAGCTACACCTGATTCTATACTGAATCTTGGGCAAACAGATTTCAATTTTTTGCAAGCAAAATGTCTGGAAAGAAACTCCAAATTCAAAAATTTAATAAAATTTGTTCTGCTAAGCGTGTGCTTTTAAGTCCATTAATCTAATCACTCTCTTAAAGAATGAAAGAGCGCATTAAGCCATTACACTGGTATTTCACCTGTTAGTCATGAGAGAACACTCATTTTTATGCCACGTTTAGAGACAGTAGAGACTACAGTACCACTTTTCCATTAATATGTAGGAAGTTTGATGATGCATTTTCCCTTTAGGGCATGTTTAATAATGCTCTATGTATTAAAATGGGAGCTAAAACCAGCACAGATTTATTACTGAACTTCATAGAAGGTTTAGTGCAGTTCTGAAAGAGGCATTAGACACTTTACATAAGTTGGCTGCGTTTTATGTCCACAATATCTTACAGGTTACATAAAACATGATGACAGAGGAAGTCTTAACAGAGGTAGACGAAGAAAGCCCAACAAGACAGAATTATTAATTACTGTGATTCACCGACCAGAATAAAATGCAGACTCATTTATTAGGCACCTCCCAAGACTGAAGACACAAGTCCAGACACCTTGAAAGACATAAAAAGGTGCAGTTCTGTCTAATACGTGGTATGTCAGATTGAGCATCAACTCTTTCAAAGTATTCTGGCTGGGTCTCTCCAGTAGCACCAAACCCCAGAACTGAAATTCTGATCTAAAGTTTAACTCTCCATTTCTGAAGTGGGCAAAACCAGAAGTCTAAACCAGATATTTTTATAGTTGGACACTTAAGAAGTATTAACAGCTGGGTTGGCAATTTTCCTAAATCCTAACATTTGGGCACTTTTCCTCAGAAATATTCCAACATGCTCTCTTTTAATTTTCTTCAATTGCCATTAATGAACATATCTTGGTGTTATCTACTTACCCGTGTATTTCTACAGTATAGAAGTAGCCTGATGGTTTTGGTTGCCACTGTAGTATAGTTTTAAAATTAATTGAAGACCAAGTTATATTGACTGCTGTTGGCAGTTCTTCATAGCCTTTAAATACAGAAAAGGGTGTCATCAGTCATGTTACATATAAATCCTGTTTCCCTGCAGTCAGTGTTTAGTTAAATGAAGCAGTTGCCATTTATTGAAACTTGGAAACGTTTTTTCTGGGGAAAAGGCTCAGTCCTGCCCTTACTAAAGGACTGCTTGTCTTAGTAAAGGAATCTCTTCTGCCAGAAGTGAAAAAAAAGAAGAAAATTGTTTTCTGTCTTGTAACTCCGAAATTGATGAGTTAATTTGGAGTTCTGTTTAATACTTTCTTTTTGATCCAAGACGTCTGCAGAAGATACAAAAGCTTGAAGATACACATGAGAATGTGCAAGCACTGAACAAATGCGGTGCAGTTCAAAATCATCCCTAGCTGTATCTGCTGCAGAAAGCGTTAGCGCCTACATTCCCATTTACATATTTTAGAAAGATAAAGTCTTTTTAAAAATCAGTGGTTACCCTACACACCTACTACATCTGAGCGGGGCCACCCCAGGATGAGCTCGTGTCTACCTCAAGCAGACGGGAAGCCAGCGACAGCTGCTTCGGGGAAATGCCTGGGACGAAGCCGGATGGGAAAACCCCTCGCACCCTTGCAACCTCTGGAAAACCCTCACCCGCTTGCCTTCTCTACCTCTTCGACAAGCTCGGAGCTGGGAACAAGGGGAGGAAATCTTGCGGCTTCACTGCAACTGCAGCCCCGAAGCCGCCCCCGCTCCCCAGCGCGGCCGCAGCCAGTGGGGAACCCACAGCAGCACCCAGCCCCGGGCGGCGGAGCGCTGCAGGAGCAGGGTCGGCTCGGAGCCGGGACCCGCCATGGCCCGAGGGCGAGTGTCGCTGTCCCCTTCCCGCCAGCGCGGGGCAGCTCTCCTCAGGCTCCCTCAAAGACAGCCTGTCCGGAGGCTCCGAGGGGCCGATCCCCGGCGCCGATCCCTGCCATCCCGCCCCGTCCGCCCGTCCCGCGGGCCGTCACTCACCGGCGGCGGCCAGGCGCCACAGCAGCGCGCTGAGCAGCAGCGCCCGTGGCGGGGCGGGGGCGCGCAGCATCCTGGGCGGCGTGAGGGAGCTGCGGCAGGCGGCCGCCGCCGGGCTATAAGGAGCGCGGCAGCGAGAGGCGGGACTGAGGCCTCGCCCGCGGGGCCGCCCAGCGGGGGCGAGGGCACGGAGCGCGGCGGAAGCGGTCGGGCACCGCCGGGTTGAGCAAGCACAGCGGGGGATCTTCGAGGAAAGTGAGGGGAGGGGCGGCGAGGGCCCGGCGTGTCCTGCGGGCTCCGGGCGCGGCACCGCGTCACCTGGCAGAGGCCCACCTGGACGTGAGGGCACACCTGGACGTGCCTGCGGTCCGTGTCCCCCTGCCTGTTTGGTGTCACCAGGCACTTGTTCCACCCCTCCCTTCTCCTCTTGAAGTACCGGTGAAACTAGACACCGCTGGGTAACCAGCTTCATCCACTGCAAACCTTTAGCTGGCTGTCGAGGGGCACCGCAGCTCGGATGTGGCTGCTCTGTGAGGCAGCCGGTCATGCAGAAGTGATGTTGGATTCATCAACTTTGATCTTGTACATTCTGAAGGGCTAAATATGCCAGTCCTTGCCTCACCACACAGGACACTGGACACAGCTGCTCAGCCAGATCACATCCTCTGTTCCCTCACTCCGTGCGTACATGAACCCTGTCAAGGTTCACCGGTCCCACTAGACAGTAAATTTCAGGTGTTCAGGGCTCAGTACCTCACCTCTCCTATAAACCAGGGACTGTTAACCCTTTTCCTATAAGGTCACATTGGAAAGGTATGCCATTTTCAGAGGAACGGGGAATCTGTTTCTGACAGAAGGTTTTCCGCATCTCAACCTCTGTGCCAGGCTCCTGGGCTGTGTGGGGCTGTCACGGTGACCCCTTAAACCTTTACCCAGGGGTTGCATGTTGTGGTTCTGTGTAATATTTAAGCTCTAGAGGGAGCTGTGTTCGCAGGAGTTCAGGACTGCCACAGGAAGGTAGGAAACAGACCATGCAGTAGAACCTGTGTCATAATTCAAGGGGACCCACACATTTACAGTCTTAGGCTGATCCTTCTTTTTATTTTGATGCTGATTTGGTACAATTTACGTGGGACATATAGGTAAGAGAAGAAGACTAATGGGGAAGTTTCATATTTAATTACCTTTAATTTTCATGATTGATGCATACTTGTCTGCAAGCAATCCGTTTTCTCTCATAATGCAAAATAAATGCATATGGAACAAACTACAATGTCCATGTCAACCACAGTCTGCATCGGAATTCATACAGTATGCTCTAAAGTGCACCTAAACCCATGATTCTTAAGTTACTGTCATACCTTCATTAAAATCCAGCCATACACCTTCTCATTTTCCTGCTTTGTTTTTGATCAAATTTCAGTACTGTCTCTGTGTAGCTGTATGCCAACATTACATCAGCCAAAACCATTGCAAGCTTTTATCTTGGTGTAGAATACAGATCTTGTGTGTCTAGCTTTTCAAGATGGTGACCTTAGAAGATCACAGTTGATTTTCAAAGGACTTTAAAAAGAAAAACAGTGCTCACATGTTTAAAGAAATAGATGCTTATATAAAACTTTAAAATCACCTTTAGGCTTTAATTCCACTTAATTTCATGTAGTTCAGTCACAGAAGATGAAAAGTGGGTCAGAGGTGGTTTCCAGTTTTTATGCAGGTAATCTCAGGATCCCCTTCTCCTGCCCATTCCTTCGTACTCACATGTCTTCTGTCAAGAGCTCCTACACTTGAGATAGGTGAGGAACCATCCAGACCTTGTCCAGACTAACCAGTGTGATCACAGCTACCTTATTCCAGTTTCCAGCAAGATATTTCCGTGTTCGCTAACACTGGGCTTTTAGATGTCCTTCTTGCTGCAGCGTGAGAGAAGGAGGCCACTGGTTTGCCAGAGTAAACTCTTTAAACCAGCTTGCCTACCAGCTGAGGGGAGCTGTGTGGTTGGAGGAAGTAGGATAACTTTACCAAGCTAGCCATTCTGAGGGAAGGACGTTGAGGGGAAAATTTGAAAGATGGGGGAAAAGACAGAATGCAAGGGGTCAGTGCAGCTAGATCAGGTTGGCGCGATGGAAAAGGGAGAAGCACTGAGGCGAGGAGCTGCTGCTGCCACCTCTGCTCTTCTTTCTCTTCTTTGACCAAGAGCGGATTTGACTACAGAATGAGAACTGCTCAGCACTGCCTGGCTCCAGGCATCAACCAGCATGGGAGAGGAGAGGAACTTCACACAGCCTGACATGGGCTGATGCCTCTGAAGTCTGCTCAGCAGCCAGAGACTTAACTGTGACATTCTGGTCACATTTCCTGCCCACTTCATGGTATTTCAACAGCTCATTTAACACAGAAAAATTGTGCCCTATTTCAAACATATGTTGCTACATGCAGGAGAGCCTTCTGCTGACGTAGAGCTCTGGCAATTTGTCTAGAAACTTAGTATTTGGCTCCCATGGTGGAATGCCAAAACGTAGTCATCATCTCTCTACATGTCTCTAACCGATTTAGTCATCCTGTGCTCATTTTACAATCAGCTGAGAAAAATTTCATTCCTAAGGTGAAGTACATATTTTCCTAGTATAGGCATCTAAAGCAAGTCAAATGAATCTATTTCAGTGTTGAAATAAATGGAACATTTCTATTGATGGAGACCAGGATCTCGCTGTGACTTTTTAGAATACATGGGAGACATGCAAGAGCATGAACCCAGCTGCAAACTTCAGTTTAAACGACCTCTTCCACTCTGTGACATCTTAACTCTAGTGAACTGGATGGAATCACAGTTGTTCCCCATTTGGAAGGTTTGCCAGAATGCAAGCAGATTCTGCAGATTTTCTTTCCTTGATATGTATGATATGGGACCAATTGAGAAAAGTGAGGAGAAAATCAAAACTAAATCTGTGAAACTCTTTTTTTTTTTTTAAGGAGGTGCGTGTATTTATTTTTACTGTATAACCTGCCAAGTCTCTAAACTGGTTTGCTTAGAGAGAGCTACAAATAATTCTTTGCTTAGCAAAGCAATTGCCACATCGTGTTTTCTGTACAGTCATATATAATTGTTGAAGGGGAATGCCTCAGGTGACATCAGTGACAGATTGGTTTCTTTACGCTGATGGTTTTGCAAGACTGTAAGTAAAATTTTGTAATAGTTATTAATGTTTTGAAAGTTTGTAGTGCTATAAGCCTTCATCACTCCGTGCTAGCATAAAAGTCAGCAATATTGTCATGCCCAATAGTGTAAAATTCATGTGTGAGCAAGATTTGAAATCACTGAGAGCTTTATCTACAATGAAATTCCTCCTGATATTTATCTTGAACTTAAATCTTTGTTTAATTTGTCTAAGTGACCCATATGATTGGGTAAATAATGTAATTATACAATTAATTATATTTCATTAGAAACCCCAGAAATTTAGGTAACAACCTCTGACTTAGTACCTGCTTCCATAAATACCTTAGAATTTCTCTTGCAGAGCTGCTTTATCAAATCCTGTGTTATAAATGCATCCACAGACTCACAAATACCACTGAGAAACAATATTTGTAATTAAGAGGACTTGTATAATGTTGTAAAATTAGTTACTAAGTTCCCTTTTTGATGCACAGAAACTTAATTAGTACAGTTTCCCTGTGGTAAGCAAAGTCATTAAACTAGTGTAATGGAGTGAGGAATCAACTTTTATATCTAAAAGTAGCTGTGTTTATTCCTGAAATCTCCATACCAGTGAAAGTCCCAGTATCATGAATTCCTTGTGAATCGCTGATTTTCTTATTATCTAAACTATCATACATTATTCTGTGATTCTAAAGCTACCATGTGATTTTATAAAATCACATGTAGCTTAACAGAAAATAATAAAGTTTCACTGGGATAGAACCAGTTTAAAATTGAAATCCAGTTCTGACATTAATGGATCTTCCTTTCACTTGATGAAAACAACTACTGAGAAAACAAAATAGATATAAAAATTGAAATTAGCAGAAGAGATTTCTTACAGGGGAGTCAGAGGTAAAATACTTATTTCTTGTTGATAGTAGAAATCCTGAAGCAAATACTTGTATGTTTTTCTGAAATTCTGCTTTAAAAATTTGTGTTGTTTCCACATTGGTCATACACATATCTCCTCATTTATTGTATGAATACTTTAAAAAGAGACACTAGCACAGGAACAAATCTTGGAGGAGTTTTTGAGTCTGGAGGGGCTCTGGGATCCTGTGTGGAAATGATGCCTGCTTGGGAGGCAGGGCAGGCATCCCAGGGAGGGAGGCTTTGAGCCTTTTCCACTCTGAAAATTCTTGTCAACATTGTTTTGGCGTTACCTCCAAGTTCCTGTTTCTTACTTGCAGAATGATGTGTGATGTGTTTACTACCCTTTTCAAAATCTTGTTTTGCAGCACTATTTCATGAAAAATAATTTGACCAACATATTTGTGTGCATTTTATTTCTGTGATCTTCAGTGATGTCTTGGGGTAAATAAGATTGTGTAAATGAAAATCTAAACTACGCTTTGGTTGATTTGGTGCGTGGAAGACTTCAGAAAGCGAGTGACTACAGCAGTAGCACAGCTGTGTTGTGAGGAGTGCCCGGGTGCTGCTGTAGTGCTTGAACAGCTGTGTGTGTTTACTAGTGACGCTCTCCTGCTAGAGGACAAGCAATTACAAAAGTAGTGATAAATGTCTCTGGAGCACAACAGAAACTATGGAGATAGAGACACTAAATTGTATCAGTTTCTTCTGTTTGGCTTTTGTTTGGCCAAACCAAAGTGTTCCAAGGTTGAATCTGTTGACACCGTGATGCTGTCTGTTTTCCCTTTATTCCAGGTGTTCTGTCCCAGTTGTGAAGTTGCCTCTTGGAGTATTTAGTTCACCCTGTTATATCTTAATGACATAAATTAATCCTGTGGTTCCTATGCATCTCCCTCAGAAGATTTATTTTTCCCAAGTGTTGTTAGGCACAAGCGCAACTACTAGACCTTATTTATTCAGGTTTTCTTCTCATGCCTGAGTTTGTGAGGAAGAGACCAAACTGAAAAAAACCCCTAAAAGCAACATAAATATTAAGTGACAATAAAACTTGTTTAAAAGGAGGAAATACATTAAGAGTAGCCTCTTTTTTTTTCATATTGAATTCAGTCTCAGCTCATAACTCTTTAAATTTCAGGACTGAAATAAATCCATTTTACTAGACAGTTATTTACAACTGTTAGTAAATCTTATTCCCCTCTCTCACAGATTGTTAAAAAATACTGACTTATTAATATTAGATGAGGCATAAATAACTTCTCAGTGAAGGTAGTGCTAGTCAATTTCAGTGTTCTTTAAAAATATTTGATATCAGCATGCTTTGAAGGTTAGGCAATTACGTGAGTAAGGTAAACAAAGCTTCAATTTGAACAAATGTGGTCCCTAGACTGTCATTAAACCTATTCTTAGGCACTCTGACAGGTAAACAGCACTCCGTTTGACTTTGCTATTGAAATGTTTAATCTTCTCGTAAAATGACTTTCTCTTTTGGAGTAATTTGATACAACAAAAACCCCATTCTATACTAACCAGCAAAATTAAATTGAGTTTCTTTAATATCCTGCGTCTTTGTTCTTTGACATTACATTACTTTTCTGATGCTGCCTTTTTTGCTGGGGTGGGAGTGAGTACAGTAAAGATAATTTAAAAATGGATCAGATTAGCTATAGGAGAATAATTCTGGATTTGATAATCAGACAAACAGCCTGTTATGCCAGTAGAACACTATTCGAATGCTACATTAATTATCTATTTAACTTGACATAATTGCTCACAGCTTACTGAATAATTAAATATCACTGTAAAGTGACATTTTAAAAAAATGATAAAACAATGTAGAAAAGACATAATATCTTCTCAAATTAGTATACTTGTGCCCCTAGTGTCAGACTTGAAATTTTATTTTCAAGGAACAAAGCAAATATCAAAATACATAAAAGGCTAATGCAGAGTGATTTGAGCTGAGTTCATCATCATGACAAGAAAGAGTGAATTTTACTTCACTAAAATGTGAAGTATTTTACTGTGAGATGAAGGGGGATTTGATTCTTACTGTTCTTTGATGCCAGCTAGTATTGATAAAATACTGGCAGAGACCATATCACTTACTAGATATTTTCTGCTGCTTTGGGTTTTAAAAGGAATTTTTTTCTAGGGACCTAAATGAACTCTTCAAGTTTGCTACAACACATGAAAGATTGTGGGGAAAAGAGCAAATCTTGTCAACTCAAATTGTAGAAGTCAGTGTAAACACCTTAAAATTTTAGCCCTGACAAAAAAATATATGCAAAGGGAGGGATATTACTGCTACGAATTAGGTTTTTTTCTGTCTGGTATAAAGGGAAAGAAACATCTTAGATCTGATTTAAGGACAAGGTCTGAAGGAGTTTTCTTAAGTATCTCTACACTATTCTTTACAGACATACTCATTCTCTGTCTTTGAATGCAAGAACAATTTTAACTCAGCCAGTTTAAGGACAAGATGATTACAGCATAAACTGGTGCTAACTAAGGCATTACACCCCTGCTTATGGAGCAGTCCTGTAGCAGCCAGCACCCAAATGCATTCTTTCACCATATCGGGGCTCACGGAGTGCGCTTCTAGTGACTGTGTGAATTGATTTAGGAGTTAGTAAAGACGGGCTGGGGAGAAATGTCCAGTAACCAGTACTGAGCTAGAAAAGCTGTGTGGTTTGCAGCAAAGGGCTGAATGTTGAACCCTGAAAGCCTCAAGGATTTTAAAACAACTGTGTCATTATATTTTGTGTTTTAATGTGTTAAGAGTCAAGTTAGGGTCTCCAGTAAAGCCTGAATGCTGGCATTCCAAACCGTTGACTTTGAACATGTAGCTGTTTGATTAGCAGTGCTTAGAGCTTTGGGAGGGTAATTGAAAATAATGTAAAGTTCATAGAGGAAATATGTTCTTATGTTGAGTGTTTTCCCTAGAACAAAGAAAAAAATATAAACATTTTTAATTAAATTAATTAAAAATTAATAACATTGATCAGTTATGATCAGAATGTGTACTTTCAGCTTATTTTATTAACAGCTATATAGTCTAGGATTTTAAGCTTGAAAAACTGATTTTATTTTAGTCCAGTTATCTTGTTCTTTCCCCATGATATTTAACTTCAAAATAACATCAGACCAGTTTTTGTTTCCTGGTATCAGCCTCCATCATCTAAACTACTCTGACTCCTGCTGATACCCACAGGAACGTCTTGGTCCATGTGTCTCTTCCCCCCATCTCCTCATTTGGTTCCTTCTGATTTAAACGGTGTGGTTGGTATCTGATTGGTACAACAGTTATTGGAATAGAAGGAAAAGTACCTTTCAAATGAAGAGTAAATACTCCTCAGCAATCTAAGACATCCAGAAAGTCCAAGTCATCCTCCTGTAAGATTCCAGTTACAAACTTAGGCTCCTCAGTGCTTTGGTGAAGCAGTAGTAAGGAGTTTGGTTGCTGGTGGCAGGTACCCAGGTTAGTGTAAACTCTGAAGCACTATTGCTTTTCCAAATGCTGCATACTTTAGTGCTTTAAAGGGTCTTATAAACTCAGAGCTAACTTGCATTTAGACAAAAATTAGAACTATGCACTTTTAAAATAGGATAATGTAGCACAAGACATAAGAAAAATGAAAGTTCTTATTAAATAAAGTTCTCTACTCATTCTTTCCTACAAAACACAGTCCTGTCCTCTAGGTTTGCACTTTTCCCCGCAATCTTTCATGGGTTGCATTAAACTTGAAGGGTTCATTTAGGTCCCTAGAAAAAATTATTTTTAAAATCAGTTGGGAAATTGGCTTTATATTAATTTCCTGATCTTCTCAGCAGTTTTCAATTCTCTTTTTTTACTGCAGGCTCCTCCTTGTTATGCCTCTCATTCATTCTTTTTCTTCTTCTCTTTTTAGCAGAACATAACGTACAAGACACAAAAAGGACTGGTAGACTTGTATGTCTCCTTTTCTAATTTCTCTGGAAACCAATAAGGTTAGTGTTCAAAAAGTATGCAAAGCAAGTATAGTCTTTGCCTGTTAATCAGTGCAATTGTTATCACTTTGTCTTTTGCCAAAGGGACACAAGAAGGAGAAATAAATAGAACAAGGCTGAGCCTGATAATAATGCAGAAGCATATTTACATTCACTCAGGTATATAGATACAGTGCAGTGTGCCTCGTGCTGAATCACATACCTGTATGTCCAGAAGTTAATCTTGTTGGAGGTAGTTCCACTTTTCTAGTGCAAGTCCTAGATGCAGGAGAAAAAATTGACTGTAAAACTTGCATAGTTTCTGCATAGAAGATGCCTTTGTGCCGATAAAGGTCAGGGTGTGCACTGAGTATCAATTCAATAACAACTCCCTGTGCTAGCAGCACATCGGTTTTTGAAAGATACAGAAAGATTTGGAAAGATTTAGCTAGATATATGTAGCTTTGCCCTTCTTTGTCAATAATCTGTAGCATCTGTGCTGATCCTTTCCTTTATCAAACACAATATTGCACAGTATTGCAAGATACTGGAGGCAGATAACAGTGTACTGATTAACTAGCAGTCCCAAGAAGACTAAAAAATTTGTGGAGCTGATGCTTCAGTCATTGTTAATGTTTCTATTTTCCTGCCTTTTTTTTTTTCATGATCAGCCCTGATAACTTTTCCTGAAATGCTTTAGAATAAAGGAGCCTATATTATCATCTAGATTACCCAATTCCAACCTTAAATATTATTTTATTTTGTTAATAACTTTGCTGGAGCTTTAAGATCTTCAAAGTACTTCGATTCAAAATGAAACCTGGCTAGGCAAACAGAATCTTGAACTGCATTTTTCGAATGTTTCACAGGATGTTTTCCTCCCTCTCTCCTCTTATTCTGAGAAGCAGGCTTGACATAAGCACCTCTTGACAAACAGCAGAGGCTTGAGCTGAGATTGTATCACCTTGGAATTTTAAAATCTCAGGAGGAATTTGAACTCGAGGTGTTACCTTTTCAAACATGTTGTACTTCCAGGCAGAGACAGACATTCAATGGGGGAGGTGGAATTCCAGTGTGAGAGGCCAGAATTGGCTGAATTTCAGCTTCCAAACTATTTTAATATAGTATCTAGAGTCTTACTGTACAATTCTGCTTAAATTCAGACTTTTCTCTCTTGTCTTGAGTCCAAAGCTATGTCCCCAGAACCTGAAAGATTGTATCCAATCCTTCTGTTCTTCTGGCTTCAATATTTCTCAATACTTTATAGATTCATGTCCAAACCCCAAACTTGTTTGAAGTTCAGTGTTTATTCCTTGTTACTTGTTTGAAAAGACCGACTGAATTAATTGGGAAGTCGTGTAGTGGTGTGCAAAATACATAACTAACAGTTTTGATTCTTAACAAGGTTTTTGAATTCTGCGTGCACTGAGAATTTTCTTTCATTGTTTGTGCTAATTCCTAAGCCTTCTTACGATAAAGATTATGACACTTCCATTTTCTGGGAAAGAAAGAAGGAAGCACTAACAACTGAAACTCAGACACTTTCAGAATATAAATATGGCCTGCTTTGCCCATGAATTGACTAATGCATTGCTCAGTGATTCACTTGAACCAGGAATCTGAGAAACAAAAAAAACTAGACTTTTAATAAAGAAAAGCCTTCACAAAGGCTTTTATGTGTTACTTGAAAGGAAGAATGGGGTCAGACACTTTTTTGGACTAAGTCTTGATGACACAGAAGAAATTTAAAGTTGAAAGAAGCTAGCAGAAGTATGCAGGGAAACATATTTCCTAGCTGCCAGGAAAGAAACAGGCAAGTTTTGTTCTGCCTCTTTGGATATTTTGCCAGACTCCCGTTTGAGAAAGGCAGGCAGAGTTTCATTAGTCTCTTTTGCTACCCCCTCCCCTTCACTGTCTCCCATAACTTACATCCATAACTTGATCTAATTTAATTCTGAAAGAAAACCCTGTTTTTAAGAAAGAAAATTGCAGCTAAAAATGCTCTTAAGTTAAACTGACACTCTAGTTAGTGTCTGTAATAGCTCTATATTTTGCCTTGATCATTTGGCAAATATGGCAATGTTTTCCACATGTTTCCACAGTTGTTGCTCAGCAGCTAATTCCCCTTAGTTGGGGGTTTTCATTACCTTCACCTGTCTGGGTTCTCTATCTCCTTTCAGGTTTGTTCTACCAACTCTCCTGGTTCTCTTTCTGTCAGGCAAGTAACAGGGACTGTTAAGTGCAATGGAGATATTGTTAACATTAAGTTATTTTTGTATCCTTGACTTTATTTATCCTTCAGGAGAGTAGTCCCAGATGAAATGTCTTATAATCACTTGCTTTCAGATACAGGGGCAATTAATATATGAAAAAAATGCCAAATATGTACTCATTACATATGTTTTTAACCTGTTTTCTTCCTGAGTAGCTTACTTGTGCCAGATAAGTGAACTGACCTATAACAGCTATATGGCTGGAGTATGCAGAGAACTATATAGAAATCCTTTGACCAAAAAAATTACACAGGTTTAACTGTATTACAAATATTTTCATCATAAATCCAGCTTCACAGTCAAAATGTTTATCTGTTCAGAGGCTGCATTTTCTCTTAATGACATTTTTTAATTGCAAAGAATATATTTGAGCTGGATATACCTAGAGACCCAACTCCAGCTTTGTAAGTATTTTTGTCATTAGTCTTGGAAGCATTCTGCAATGTATACTGACCTTTTTTGTTTTGTTTTCTTTCAAGTGTCTTTGATTTGAAGATGAGTTACCCAACCCTTTATTAATTTTGCTTCAACAGTGCTTCCAGAAGAAAGACAGCAAGTAAAAGTCAGTTGCTTGTGTCTTGCTTCAGGTTCAGAGATTTTCCTTCTACACAGAAAACACACTTTTCTTCACACTTTAATGCTAAAGTGTGAGGTAGATCAAAAACTACTTCCATTACTAAAGAAGCATTAATTCTCTCTAGATCTGAGAGGAGTTGTCAGAAGATTTTTCAATTACAACCTAGATTTATAATTTGATGGTATGTAGTTCATAACAAGTCTGAACCTGTAGAACCTGGAACTTTTAGGTCACCTAGTTCTAATTAATTTGCATTTATTTGTAATCTTTGTGTAGTTGTGCAACTCTGTTAGAAGGACACACATTCTAATCTTGTTTACATAAGCTTTATGGATTTAATTTGATGATGGAAAGGAGAGGAAAATCAGGTTCAAAGTATATGAGATTTAAACGTATAAGACCTGCATGTGTCAGCAATAGTATCTGCCTCTTTAGCAGGCTTAAAACATACACACATAAATACATAGATTTTGTTTCCTTTTCAAGACCAGTACCTCTGTGTCAAGGGATCATCAGCTAATGTCATCTTCTGACAGTCAGCTCAGTGGATATCACATTAATCCTGCTTTAAATTTGCCAACAAATCTTTTCTACTTACATCCAAAGTTAAAACATTAGAGCACGATCATTTCCAGATGGGAAATAACTGCATTCCCAACTGCTAACCCTTGCGGGGTGAGAGGGTATGACCACAAAGCACAGCCTATGTCCCGCAGACTTTGTAAGCCTCATGTTGTCCTGTGTGACTCTGTGATAGCATAAAAATACATGAACCTGCCTGTGCATTTTCATGTTCGCTACTACCAGTAAGGATGCACTGCTACAAGTGAAAAGGAAGGAAACTTTCATTCTCATTTAATATTGGCCTGATTATGAGTCTGCATTTACTTTGGGCTAGAACCGGACCCAAGGAGCAGCTCTTTCCCATTTTGCAAGTGGGTACCTATATTAACATAGATTACACTGAGATATTGCTAAGTACCACTTTCAGCTTGACAGAGGAGCTTTGTGTAAAACATCCGTTTCAAATGTTCTGATATTGATGCTCTGAAATTCTACAGCACATATTTTAATGTATTTGAAGAACCAAATTATCTTGCTTTATTCCTGTCAGACTCTAGCCAGAACCAGTAATCAGAACCAGAACTGTGTAATAGAGTTTTGTTTCAAAACTCTGATGCTTTTTGCTTTTCATTTGGTCTCTTTATTTGAGGCCAAGTGAACTTTTTTGTGCCTTTTTTGGAGCTGAAGTGTTGCTTGATATACTTCCTCATGTGCAGCAGCAGGTGAAAAGTACATGAGAGACAGATGAAGGATTTCTGAATAAGAGGATGTGACATCAGAAAAAGAGAAGTTCGGAAATTGTAGCTTTTCAGCACATTAAGACACTCTTAGTCGTGCCCTAATGCAATGCTGGATCCTAATTTAACCTGGTTTCTGCTATGCCTGCTACCATTCCCTCTTGTAATCAACATGCTCTCAGAAACTAGTGCATATGCAAACTGTCCATTACAAAGTTTTGAATATGAAATTTACAGTTTTGATTTTGTGGTGTCATCACCCACTTTTTAATGTATAAATGGCTCTACAAGCAGTGAGGCATAGAAGAAATGGGCCTCATTTTATTAGTGCCTGTGAAAATTAGTAAAAAAGTGCATATAGCTAATTCAGCTTGAACTATTTTATTTCTTGCTTTTCTATGAGGAGGAATAAAAATAGGCCATGAAGTCATAGGATTTTTTTTGTATTCGTTGTGTTGGTGATAGTCATTTATTTGCTGAATGATTTTATTCCTTCCTTATTTTCACTTTTGTTTACAACTAGTAGTCCTCGTTCTCTTTTCTTAAGAAGGCAGTTTTTAAAAGACAAAAAGGGGCAACTCTCCATGAATAACATCTTGATTTATATGGGTATTTCCAGACATAAAAATAAATTTATATAACTCAAAGGCGTAAATTCCCAGGAATATATCCAAAAGTGACAGTATCCACATGTGTGATCAATATTATTTAGCTGAAGACTGCCAAGACCGAACTAGTCATTCTCCTTTAGCAGCACTGTGAATACACAGATAAGAACTTCCCCCCTCCTTGCTTGGATTCTGCTTTGATGACAAAGAAAATGCTTTCAGTGATATGGTTCGTGTCATTGTATTTATCTCACTGCTTCTGATCTTGCACTCTTCTGCAGACTTCCAGACTTATGTTCAATTAACAGTGTTACTAGCACAGGGCCTTCAAAACCTGGAAGCTGAGCTCATGACTGACTACAGTCCAAGGGATACAGGGAAAACAGCCATTTTTCAGAAGTTATTTTCCTAAGAATTCTTGATTTTGAGACAAATTTTGTTTTTAAATCACTGAGCTAAGTCTATTAATTTATAAGAGCATGAAAATCTTTATGTAATATTGCTTGAAAACCTCAACTGATTAACTCAGCTATTATTATAGCATACAGTTTTGAAGAACAAACTTCAAAAAAAGAGACAAAAAATTACAAAAGAGAACAGCTAATACCATCACTGGGAATTTTAACTAAGGAATGTGACCCCCTTATTAAAAAAACACCCATTAAACTGAGAAATGTGCAAGTAATTTCAGAATACAAACCACTCAATTAATTCTTACGTGTTTTCAATATGATATGAAAACAGGAGGGACACTTTTTTCTAAGTATAGTAAGCCTTTAGAGGAAGCAAGATTTCTGTTAAAATGAGCATAATGTTTTCCCTTGTCAAGCACTTGACCTCATAGATTTTCTAAGAATCTTAAGAAAATGTCATCCAAACTGCAGAAGCCGTGAAGGGTGCATCATGTGTGCAAATGCATTGGTGGATCTGGCCAAGCTGCTGCTGACGGCTCTTTTTCAGCATTCCTGCTGCTGTGGCATACTGTAGGAATGCGTATCAGTGGTAAATTTTCTTAGCTCCAAATCAGCACTGCATTTAACATTATTCTTTTTTTGTTTGGTAGGGCTTTTTTTTGGTAAAGAATGCCTATCCTATAATATCCACTAGCACTCTCCTTACCCTCAATTTACATTTAAAAGGTTAGGGCTCAGTCATGTCAGTACAAGTTTTCTTGATTCATTGAGTAAAATGACACAAACTCAAATTCAATTGTAACTTTAAAAATTTCACAATATTAGAACATAGCTTCAACCAATACTGCAGTTACAGGGCTTTTGATGACTTCTGATAAATGCAAATGTTATCTAGGGTAACTTGCTTCCTGAGTGACATTTGTAGTTCCAGTCTTGGCATGTTGATAAAATTGAAAACAAAAATTTTCAGCACTCTAACAGAAATTTTGTGTCCTTGTAGTAAGTCACAACCAATTGACCCATGTGATCAAAGTATGCTGAAGCCCAAGGAATTACTGATCACCTGAGATAAAATACTAAAGCAGTATGACAAAAGAATGAGGTTATGGCTCACTGCTGTAACAAGACAAACAGACCAATAGGAAATATTTTATCTTAGTAAGATAGAGAAATTGTATTTACTTAATGTAGTGCTGGTTGGGCTTTATAACTCCAGTGAGACACTTCTGGGTGTGTACTGTTATAATAAATACACACATTCCACTGAAGAGATTAAAGCTTTTGGCACTAATAAAGAAAGTGATCAAGGTAGCACTTATTGCTTAATGACATGTGTCTGCTGCATCTGTTCAAAGGTACTACCTTGCCCTTCAGTAAAACTTGCAACAGACACTTCAGAGATAAGTATGGGTGGGTACACGGAGTGAGTCTCTCTCCAGTCTTGCCTCATGACTTGCACAAGGACGTGTCGCAAAGTGAAGTGTGGGTGCTCGAGAACATTTTTTTTTCTCAGTGTGTTAGTAATAATGAAGTCCAGAGAGACTAAGGCTTGTCAAAGCCAAGTACCCCAGCGTCCCTCATCTTGGGGGACAGGACGAGAAATAAGGGCTAGTTTCAGAGACTCAAAAAGACTATGCAACTGATGGTGTGGTGACAGTTGCTTGACAAAATGCAGCTAAGTCACACCCTCAACACAGGCCTCTATGTAAATTGTACAGTCTAGCCAAAATGCCTGGCTGCAGTTTGCTAAATTAGATTCCTTCTAGATTTTATTTCCTGATGGTTTGTTTGTCATGCAGCTCTCCCAGCATGTCTTTGCCTCTCTTTCTTCAAAATTATGTGTTTTGTTGCTTGCTTTGGCGCTGATCTCCGTACTCACTGGTATGATTTTCTCTGTATTGTTATTTTTTTTCTTGCACATATTGCAATTGTTATATTGGTCATGTGTGTGCCCTTCCTCAGAATGATTTTTCCACTGGGGTGGGAGCGGGACATATTGTGACTTAAAAAACCTGTCTTTTAATTGGTTTTCTTATACATAGTCTGTTGTATTGGTAACTCAGATTAACAACAGTAGATACTATTTAGTTAGCTTCATCATGGTATGTAAACATAAGCAGTCACACCTGCTTATACACCAAAAAATCATGGAGATATTGTGGTCCTCAGCCTCTTACAGTCAAGGGAGAACAAATACGATTTTATTTTTAATATAGCTCTCAGATGAGACATACAAGTAAAAAAGTGTAGTATCCAGGTATCTCACCTCTCCTTGGAGTACCTGAGAGAGACTGATAAAGAGAAAACCAATGAATCAGGTGACTGCTGTTTGAGATAGTTGAAAGGTCTAAAGAGAAATAATGGTCAGTGTTTTAATAACAAGAACTTGAAAGGACTACACAACTACAGACCAAATTTAAAATTCTAGAGACGTTTTAATTTAAAATATTGAATTAAATTTTCAGCTCATGTGAAGATGTATAACTGCAGAATACAATGGAACTACCACAAATTTATTTCACCTGAGGATCAAGATGATAATGATATGGGAAAATAACCATCTATGAATTTAGATTTTATGTCATTTTTTGACTCTGATGATGTTTTGAAATCGAGGAAACTTAAAAAAAATTTAAATTTCAAAATCTTGAAATATTTTTGCATACTTTGCTTTTATGTGAAAGAATACGGAAAGTAAAAGATCAGTATTTAAATGAAGACACCTTTGCATATTTCTGAGGAAATTGTGCAATTTTCCCCATTTAGAAAGCCATGCGTCAAACTGACAGTTCTTCTGTTAGGAGATGTGACTTCACTGATCTGCCATCCCTATGACACCATTTTCAGGAGTGACCATTACAGGAAAGCAAATTATTCTCTTCAGTTTGGTCTTGGAAAGCTAAACCCAGAGGAGGCACTCTCAGTGCTCGCAGGCAGTATCATTATTGCCTTTGTATAATGTATGCAGTTCCACCATTTACACTTCTCATAAGAATCTATTTTCTAATTCTAAACAAAGGAATCTGAGGATTAGCATATCCCTTCAGCAATATTACTGTTTTCATTTGAAAAAAATCATAAAATTGCTATATATATTTGTTTAGAAAATAACTTCTAAGGCCTCAGATTTTTTAAACAGAAGAAAAATTGATCAGTATTACAGCCATACTACCCTCTCTCAACAAGCTGTCCTCCTCTCAATATCAGTACAGTTTTTTAAAAAGATAGCGTGACATTTTTAATTTAAATATTTGAACAGCTTTCTCTCTTTTCCACATGAAGTCACTAAAATAACATTGACCAGTGTAAGCTGCAGGGTCACAGGTTCAGTAGCTGAGGAGTTTTTTGTGCAGTTGCTAAATCCCCTGGTTTTGTTTCCTCTACTCTGAGCCTACTGTGCTCATTAGACAGTAGCTGCATGTGACCTGCCACGCTTAACCCCAGTCCACTTAGCGTGTGTAGTCATATCCACAGCCCCATTTCTATTTCACTTCACTTTTTGGTACTAACCCTCTTCCTTAGTATATTCCAAGACTGAGGAGTCAGTGAAACTTCGTCTTTTCTGTCTCTCCTTATCATTAGAAAATTAAGCATACCCATTACAGTAGGGCATTGTACAGTACAGCAGAGAACAGTAGTATATGGTGTTCTATAGTCACCAGTTACAGTATTGTGTATAACAAGTGCCCTTATAGCAGAGTGCATCTTGCAGCAAGTCTACTGAAGCTGCTTGCAAAACAATTTCAGTATTTCCACAGTTCTTTTCATAGCAGTAACTACAATCAGTTGACAGAATTAGTAAAGAAATCTTCTAGCATGCGTTCCTCACTGCCTGAAATGAAAATCTTCAGAGTTAAGCCAATTTCCCTGCAAAAGGCCCATACTCACAGTGTCATGTCATCACAAGCAAAGCAAGAGCTGTTTTACATGCAAACTTCCTGAAACTTCTTGCAGTTGTTCTCTTTCCCTCATTTCTGAAGTGATGTAATTTTCACTGTGAAGGCAGATTGCAAACTGCAAATTCTAAGACTGAAGAACTAGCCCATTTTAGTTTCAAATTCTTTCGTGTTATGTTCTGCCTGCTCTCCAGGTAATTCCTATGGACATTTCTCAGAATACCTAAGAAAGTAAGGATAAGAACTCCTCTAAGACAAAAGCAACTCTTAAGTTTAAGGAATTTATGAAGATTAGCAATGTAGCGATAGTAACTTTTTATATCTTACTTAAGTTCTTTCTTGGATGTAGATACAATTCAGCTATTTCATAAAGACACATGTACTTGAATTTTGACATTGAAAGCTTCAGACCAAGCTTCTGAATTCTTATCACACTCTTTTCTACATGCCTTACAGGTCATTAACGTGGTATTAGAACAAAATCTCACTTGTTAGACTTCCAACATGTGCTTTTAAAGTGTTACCATTAGTAAACTTCGGTGGCTGTGATCACAATTAGGCTATGCTGAAGAATTGAGAAGATACTTGAAGACGAAAAGTAATTCATGAGGTACTGCAGACAAAGGCAACATTAGGAATTAAATCAAAAGCAGGATTACGTTGAGTCCTTTCTTGTCACAATTAGTCTATTCAAGTTTTGAATTGCTACTAGGAAGTCTGTTTCAGGACAAGTTCCAATTAACTCCTTTTGACCAGCCTAGGTTGTAATTCCAGTGTTTCGGCAGTCACCTGATTCATTGCAATTACTTGTAATTACTGCTGCTAATACATAAGGTATTATGTATTAACATAATGCATAATATAAGCATATAAGGAAAAATACTAAAAAATGTTTAAATCAGAACACAAGGAATTTTAGTAAAAGAGATAAGTCTATTTACCTATGAGTGAACAGATGGATATTAAATGGAGCAGTTGAAAACTAATTGTGTTAAGAACTTGTAGCCTTCCACTACTTTGATTTGTTCCATGAATGTTCTGGATAAAGGGATGTATGATGTACAAACGCTGTGCAGTGAGTATTCTGTTTAGTTTGGGTCAAAGTCCAGTCTGACATGACATAAAAATTCTGTGCAGAAAGATTTTATTATATTTTCTTTAGTGGATAGTTTGGGCAGAAAACCAAACTGGGTCAGTAAAAAGCCAATGCTAGCCAAGCTTGGTTTTGGTTTTCCCTGTTTTTCTGTGGTTTATGTTGAGGCTATCATCTCTATGTGAAGCTTTGAAGGGCTCTTTTGGGCAGCAAGAATTCTCCTGGCTCAGGAACTCACAGTTTTAGGAACTAGAACAGAATGCTGTAAACAAGAGAGTGCTGAACCCCATTGTCCCTGTTCTGTATTCTGTCCCTGGGTCTTTCACCAGGTTGAGCAGCTGTTGACATGTGGCACATGGGTATCCGAGGCCTCTGACAGGGAGCAGGAGAGCCTGGTGAGGGGTTTTGAGGAGGCACTAGAGGGACCCCAGGGCCTGCACTGTGCCTCCTGTTCTCCTGCTGGAGTTGTATGACCCCCTCTGAGCTGGTTGCACCGTACATTGCATGCAGAGCCATTTGAATATAATCCCAAGCTTTAATGCTGCTAGAAGAGATAGATTCTTGGTTCCCTTGGTGTCCCACATGCTGTTAGTGGTGGAAGGAGCCAGAGGAGGAAATGCAGCGGAGCTGACACAGGCATGGGGCACCAATGGGTGAAGTACTACAGGAGGAAGATGAGGCGGGGGATAAGACAGCAGACTGGGCTGGGGGATGGTCCTGTTCTGAGGTCTGGAGAGGAGGAAGAGGATGAGGAAGATGCTGGGAGGCAGCAAGGTAGATGTGGGAAACCCTATTCAGTTGCAAGACCACAGCCATCTCCACAGTTACAGAGTTCATTGTAAGTCTAGGACAACATCTGACCCTCCAGCATGGAGAAGATCTGTCAACCTGTGTCACCCCTGTTACAGCCTCTAGCATGCCCCAAAGACCCTATTTACTGCACCAAGACTGTTCAGATTTGGCTAGTCCCTCACTGATTCATTCTTGGAATCTTCTTTGCTGCCACTGCAAAGCTGAATGATGCCTTCCAACCCTGAAGCCATATGAGTAATTTTGATCTAGCTTTTTTCTAAAGTTTTGAACTTTCCTAATATGCTATATTTCTTTAGTTTCTATAACATCACTGCTACAAGTACACCAAGAAGCAAGGTTAGAGTTAACTCACACATCTCTAGCTGTTTGCTGGCTTTGTCTTGCTGGAAAGAACCTAGTGCGTGAATCAGTCATCGGCAGGGGCATTCTTGTAAATAGATTTGTAAGAGATGCTTTCATTTGCAGATGTTAGAATCAGATCAATCCTACAGTGAAACTGAAGCTCCAGAATTACTTCAGCCAAGGTAATTTAGTTTTGCCACAGCCCTATTTCCTTACATATTTTGACATAAGCATTTGGTGTTACTGTTTTGACAGATAAACTGCCAGAAAACTGATAAAATAGTCATTCTCTACTATCTTAGCTCCTAGAGTTGGCTCACCACAGATCAGAGCATGGTAGCACCAACTTATATTTAAAACATTTCAGTACTGCACTAGAGGCACAATTAATGCTAGTGAATAAAAGAGAAATAATTCCTTTCCTTCCAGCTGAAGAGTGAAAGGAAAAAGAACAAAGCATTGTGTTTTGTAATACCTTCAGTCTCTTTCCTGGCTAGACACATGAACAGATTTGAGTCATAGAATCAGAAAAATTATGATCTCTTCCAATTGTTTTACTTTCTCCAATTACTCAATTATCCCAATTGTTTTTCATCACAATCCAATGTCGCTTTTAGAAACAATGAGCAATAAATTGAGAGTTTAACTGTTTCTTTTTAATGAACTAACAAAATTATTGTAATAGCAGAATAATTTTAGAATAGAAAAATATGCCCTCCTTAGTTCCACAATAAAAATTCTACCTGTTCACTTGTTGATGTGAAGAACAGGAAACAACTGCTGCTAACCTAAATGTAAATATTATTATAGGTTTTGTAATGCCTGAGATTATTCACAATGGCAGAATATCTTTATGAAGCAGATGCTATTACTCAGACACTTCCTTAAGCTGCAAGTTTAAAACCTCTAGGACTGGTCCAGGCTGCCTCCTTTGCAGAAACAGCTTGAGTGACACCTCTCAAGTAAATTAATCTCAGATAAAAGAAAAAAATTCTAGTCATACATCTTTTCATCTTCTTTATGCATCTAATGAAACCTGAGTCATTTGGGCAAAGGTGTCATATACAAATAACAAGGCTTCACAGTTTATGGGCAAATAACTCAAAATGTTGTAGAAAGGCAGATTGTAAAAACAACTTGTGTGGTTGAAAGCTTAATGATAAATACTGAGATCTTGGAAATGTAATTTAGTAGTTAGTCTAAGTGTGCAAGGCTTAGTCCTGAGCTAATATGGCTCAACAAGTTGGTGAATTAGAGTTGTAATGCCCTATGGCATCCCAGCTTTCTCCTGTGGTGAAGCCCATAAAGGTATAGGCTTTATTAGTACCTCTTTTTCCTCATAGTTTACTGTTGCTCTCTCTAAATGGCAGTCATTTGTTCAGTCTTCAGCAGCCTGAATCCCACCAACCAAGAGGAAGGATGAGTCATTGGAAATCTTTGCACCATCCTTCAGAGAGAGCTTAAGGCCTGATTATGCTTTGCTGCCTTCTTTCTGCTCATTTTCCCCCTACACTTTGGGAAATGTCCCAGTGTGTGTTTCTGTGCCTGCTCAGAGGTGGTTACAGTTTGTTCCTTTTGCATAACTGCTTCTGTGGAATTCTCCTTGACCTCTAATGGGTTGTACAGATGAGTTCACAGTTCATTTTTCAAGGCATTATACAGTCCAGCTGCATTTGAAATTGTTTGCTGTATCAGGTTCCTGTACTGATGACTGATGTATGTATTGACGCAGTAAATGCCGCTCCTCTTGGCATGATCAGGTTTCTTGTCCTTGGCTACATTAATTCTTTATGTAACTCCACTGTTGAAAATCTCCGGAGTGAATGTATCATAACATGTCCTGTTCACAAGGAACTCTTTCAGTGGCTTCATTTCTGCCGAAATTGCTTATTCTGGCTTTAATTGTTATTTGTGCTAGTACTTCTCTGCTAAGATCAAGTGTGCTTCATTAGAGTAAGCATAAATAGATCGAATTAATTTTTTCTTCCTGTATCTTCTGCAATGACAAAGTGGAAAAAAAAAAAGAAAAGAACCAACTATAACAAAGCCCTCAAACTATCAATTTTTGTATTCCTGGGATCAAATTGGCTGTGCAAGGGCAACAAGGCTCAGAGCTGACAGTGTTAGGAGGAGACCAAATCTGGGTGTTAGCACTCCAGCTGAGGAAGTCTTCTATTACTGATGACAAAGGCTTTTAAATTGAAATACAGTTTGCTTCTCTTTTCTTCAAAAGTTATCAAGATCTAAAAGAAAGCCATAATAAAGGAGCCAAAGTTGCTTCACTGTAAAAATGGAATCAGATAAACACATGCTGATTTCAAAATTTTTATAAAATGCATTTGCACTCTTCTAATTAAATAAATTAGTTCACATCTTGTGCAATTAAAACAAATATAAGCTGAAAACTCTCTTATCCTCAGATATTAATTAATGGAGAAGATTTTTGACACTGCTTTCCTGTAATACACCTCTTCAATGATCAGTATGTAGAGATATTTCCTTTTCATTCTGCTCTGAGCTTGTCTTTTGGTGCCAGAATTTCCATTTCTCACTTCCTTCTTTTATCGTTGCATCACAGAATGAATGGTGAGAGGCTAAGTGCACAAAAAAAGGTCAGGAATTTATTATTAATACTAAAAACACTTTCTTCATGTTTGTGAGTTTAGTAATGCAATGGAATAGATCTTGAATATTGTTACATATGCAGCTGGGCTGCTGGTTCATTAAGGGAAGGACAAGATGGCTGTTCTTCAGGTGATTGACAAATCCACTTAGTTTGACTGTTACAATCTGCAGTCTTATCTTTTCCATAAACCACAGAACATCCTCATGGGTATAGAAAACAGGAAGACACAATATTGAGCTGTGCCAGTCAGAGATGTGAGGAGGACCTGAGGCCCTTCCATGCCACATATGCCTTTTCCTTTAAGATAGCTTGTACATAATTAGAATTGTATATCATTAGATATACAAATAACAAACCAGAAAAATGTAAATCTGTAATAATAGGAAACACTGTTCTGCTGTGTTTTGCTCCTGGACACTCCATATCTGCCAGCTGTAGTTGGACTTTTCGGTCACAGGACTACTCTACTTGTCTGTAAAACCACTGTAGATATCTGGTCTCCAGGACCAACAGGTCTGCTCCTACCTCACATTATTAAAGCTCTCTTCTACCTATGACAGCTCATACTGGCACTAGAGCTGCCCTCTGCAGCAGGTCAATCCCCTTCTCAAAGGAGTCTTCAGTCTATACAGTTTCTCACTTGCTATCTCCCTCTCACTGCCCCAGGCTGTACCCTGGGAGCCTTTCCACTCTGAGCATGTCCAGTTGCTGTCAGGATAAAGTGCTCCTCTTTCCCAGGCTAACAGGCAGCTGTTCTTCATCTGTCACAGGACTTGTTTAACAGAATGCCCGATACGCCTCTCCTTAGGTGAACCCAGAGTTCCGATGTTACTGCCCTGGAAGCACTGGTAGCTTTTTGGCACTGAATGTAGCTCATGAGCATGGTCAGCGGATATTCCAGTGTTAAGGGGAAAAATCTGGTTTTGCATGCACCTGTTTCTAGGCATGGCTGGAATGGCAATAATGGAGCTTTCTTTGAAAAAACATTATGGGATGAAGAGGGGGTTGGGACCTATAGAGCTGTCTTCCAAAATATGGCTTTACTATAAACTAGCTGGGCGACACCCCTGAACAGAACAGTGGGGAGCAATGATTAACACCTCTGCCTATAAAGAAAGGGACTGGAAATTAGTCAGCCTGAAAGTTTAGAAGCTGCTGGCTTTTCTTATACAAGCTACCCTAAAATAACATTATATCAGAGGACTTATTGGGCAACCTGGAAATTTCATTGCATCTGAGGAAATGAGTGAGCATCTGAGAAGAAAAGCACATCTGAACAAATAGAGGCTTGCACAGCTGGATCCTCTAACACAAGGATCCAAACTATAGCTTTAAGTTACATGCCTCTTCTGTGAAGTCCAGCTTTGCTGCTGGTGTGAAGTGACTGATCAAAAGTAGAACTGGTATAGAGGCTTTAATTTGGATCAACAGCAGGGAAATAAATAAAGTCAGGAGATGTTAAGGCTGACCCCACTGGGTCATTTAGGCTCACTGGCTCGGTGGCTTTCTGTCTCAGATGCTGTAATAACATTGTCACTGTCTTGTTTACTGAAACAAATGGAATAATTGATGAAGATACAGTTTTCCTTTCTAATTTAGCATTTAAAATTTCAGGATTAAAATGCTTTAAAGCCAACTGTAGAGGACAGGAGGTGGCATGACACCATAAAAAAAACATGCTGGCAATGGCAAAGTGCTGAACTGTTAAAATTGTCACAGATACGGTTTTTTTCACATTAAGGCGCTGTCACATGAAGGGTTATTTCCTGCTTTTCAAATTCCTAGTCAGGACTGCCTCATTTACCAGAGAGTGTGTCTGATAGCTCTTTCCTGGAAATGATAGTTGTGTGCAACTACATTCAAAACTGAACCTGAAAAGTGCATGATCCACAGACATTTCATGTTCCCCAATGTATGGCTGCGGTACCCCTGAAGAACTTCAGTGAACATTATAAGAAGTGTAGCAAGTTTTGCTGACAGTGGAAACAGGGTAGAAAAATTTATTGGTGTTCCTTTTTTGACAAAAGTTTTCTAGGCTTGTTCTTAACAGGAGCACTGAAGGTAACTGAAAAATAGGTATGAGATCTCTGGACTGCAGCGCTGAATCTGAAAGTATTTGAAGTACAAGTTTTCCTGGTGGTTAGTCATAGTCCCACTACAATCAGTTCATTCTAGAAGCAGCTTTGTGAAGATTCCTATTAAGAGAGAAAGGGAGCAAGTTAAACAAGAGTGGGAGAAATCAAAGACTGTGTCAGGGGGAAGTGGCTAATAAATACTTAGGAGCAGGGATGAAATTCTACTAAGAGAGGAAGTACTCAAAAGGGGAGACAGAAAAGGAGAAGAAACACACTGAATGGAATGGAGAAGAGAGACTGGAGGGCAGAAGGAGTGATCTTAGAACCCAGAGACTAGCGGGAATAAGATGAACAGGAATCCAGCTGAACAGCCCTAATCAGCAAAAGAACAAGAGTTAAGAGTGTAAATGTGAAAAGTTACTAGGAATTGAAGGGGATTTGTGAACTCTGGCATATTTCTGTGTTCCACATAAGCTATATCCAAGTCCAAAAAACAAGGCCACCATTGTGTTGCATCTCATGTTCCTATATGTTGCTGTGGAAACTGTGTCTCTTTCCTCCACACTGTCTCATTTATACAGCTCTTTACATCTGAGGCATCTTCTTACAGCTGGTATGAAGGCACCATGCTGAGGTCTTGGTGTTCACTAGGATAATTAGGCATTTTGAAAAAAAAATGTAGAAATTGCATGGAGAGGGCTAGTGTATGAACAAATGAACCTATGTTTGTATATGATGTAGATAAAGACATTTTTACCTATCCACCAGTTTTTTACAATGAGATATTACCATGATCTTTCAGTATTTCACACCATAGCCTGGTCAAAGCAGGTCTTCAGAAGAAATAAAAAATATAGTGGAGTATAATTGAAGTGTCCTAAAGAAGCATGACTGGTATAGAATACATTAGGAGGTACAGGCTTTGTGAAAGTAGTTATTTTTACCTTCTGCATTGTAAACGTAGTTGCTATTACATACAGCTAAAATCTATAAGCCATGTATTTGTGCTCCTTCAAATGGGGGTTGTTCCCCCAGTTTGAAGGGTATTTTTACTTGGATTATGCAGACTCTGGCTATAATATGAAGCAGAAAGTGGAATGAAGGTTTCATAGAATCACAGAATTTGCTGAGTTGGAAGGGACCCATTACAATCATTGAGTCCAACTCCTGGCCCTGTGCGGGACTCCCCAAGAGTCACGCCATGTGCCTGAGAGCATTGTCCAGACACTTCTTGACCTCTGTCAGGCTGGTGCTGTGAGCACTACCCTGGGGAGCCTGTTCAGCGCTCAGCCATCCGCGGGGTGAAGAACCATTTCCTGATATCCAACCGAAACCTCCCCTGACACACTTCAGGCCATTTCCTTGGGTTCTACCACTGGTCAAGAGAGTTAAGAGATCAGAGTCTGCCCCTCTGCTTCCCCTCATGAGGATCTTGAAGATCGCAATGAGGTCTCCCCTCAGTCTCCTCTTTTCTGGGCTGAACCTATGACTCTGTTTATTCTCTAAAATCTTTATTATTCTAATTAAATGAAAAGATAAAGACTCGAGAATCTCTCATAATAAACCGGATTAAGCCATGTCACTGGAGACTACTGATAGCTGGTTTTGTAGTTTATATGTTTAAAATCCTACATCATTTAATCCCTGCAAGCCTTTTCCTCATCGTACATCTGCAGATTTTGGATTACTTAACTTTTTATTGCGTACAAATCATGCAAAACCATCTCAGAAAAATATGCTGCAGGCCAAGCCAAGGCAATACCTTATAAGGCATTTCATAGCAGTTCCAACATGTGTCACAGAACAGCTTTCTGCTCATCATCATCATATGTGAGTCAAATCTGCAATGCCATGGGAGAGGAGTTACTTCTTAAAATGTGTATGAAATTAAAAGGGATTTGAGAGAAACTGTTCTCTAAAAATGGAGTTATTTCTTTGTCACTGTGATGATCATTTAACTAGTTTAATTTGTAGCAAAACCAAAAACCATACAGAAAATTCAAACTGATGTTTAAACTTTAGCAAAATATGTTCAGATATTTTGTTATGCTACCTGTCTAGGAAAATACTTTTCTTACTTAAAAAAAAAAGGAATGAAGAAACGTGTGAATGTGCCTAAACCTGAGGGTTTCACTTTAACAAATTGAAACAAAATAATGTTTAGTCCAGTAATAACAAATTTTGGATTAGGCAACCAAACTTGAAATGTTACTGATTTGGTTTTTCTGCTTTTAATTCTGTTTTTAAACCATTGGTTAAACTTTCTAGTTTACAGGTGACCTTTCCCCTTACCCCCACCCCCCAGTGCATTATATGTATGGCAATCAAATAGGTTAATTTTTTAAAAAGGCACAAATAACCTATGCCCTTAAGGTGCCTGTAACTGAGGTGCTTGATTCAGCCATTAGTGTGGGGTCAGCTGCACAATTCAGACCTCAGTTACGACATCCTCCAAATATGTGAAGAATTTGAGACTGGAACTTAGATTTCAGTCCCTTTCAAATTCACCATTTCTCAGAAAAGTGAGGAAGCAGTCATGCACTGCGGGTGAAAAGAATCCTTTGGAATTGAAAACCTCTGAAGTTAACATTAGTCTTTTTCCAATTATTTCTTCAATGAGTTTTAAACCAGACCATTTCATAGTCTTTTGACATTCTTTATGGCTATCTGGTAAAAGTACAATATAACAGAAATGTGGTATCATTGGCAACATGCTGAGAATAATGCAGTAAGCACAAGGTTAGAGAGGCTCCTTTCTGCTGTTTTAAGAACCACTCCCAGCAGAAACCATGGGAATCTGATATGAAAACCAGAGTGCTTTCTGCAGAACAATAATTATTAACAGATTTTTGCAACAAAGAATACATGTGGTGAGTTCCAAAAGAAGACAGACTAGGCCAAGGGCTGAAATTTTAACTAGTAATTGTTACCATCTCCTTCCTACCATTGCCTCCCACACCAACCACTAAAAGCTAAATTTCTTTGTGGGAACTCACGGCAGCAAATCCAAGTTTGGTTTTTTTTTTTGGAAACTACTTGATATATCTGCATTTTTGTAAATTTTAACAAGTACTATTTGAACCAGTCATGTGTTCAAGTTGTTGCTAATTCCTTGAGGAAGATCTCCCTCTGAAAGTGGCTGATGAATTTTGCTGGTTTTAAAAAAAATAGAAGCAGGAATTAGACTATTATAGCTCTAGTGACTAAGCATATAGATGGCAATAGTCATATGTGAGAGGAATCTCAGGATGTGAGACCATCTGGCGCTCTATGAAAGAGGCCAAAGGCAGTTTTCGGTACACATCTGTAGTCCATCAGGTCATGCATATCCCTTCCAGAAAGAAGAGCTGCTTTCCGAAAATTTGCTTCTTTCCAAAAATTAACATTATATTATTAGAGTGCTATCCACACAGGATTTTTTTTCTATCTGGTAGCACAGAGTTTAAGGATGTGGCTTCTTTTAAAAAAGGTTTAGAACTAAGTGAATTTATATATGCTCTTAGAATAGAGCACAAACTAATATTAGAGGTTTATTGCTTGCATTTATAGCGTAAAGTCAGATGTTGCAGCTCTTGATGTGTGTCCATTAGAGATAACCTATTAGATATTAATAGAGTCTAAAAACCTGATGATTTTGGTTTCATAACACCGGAGGAAGACAAGGAATGTGAGATTGACATTCCTTTGCCTTCATCTGACTAGGTTTTTATTACTTTAGCTTTTTAGTTTTAGTTGGATCTGCTAGATCTTATTTTGAAAAGCCAAGTGGAACAAATTATGTAAGAAATAATGTTTCTTCCAGCTGTGAATGGAGGCCTTATAAAAAAGCAATAGCAGGAATTGTTGTCAATTTTCTATCAAACATGTTTTCACTGGTAAACTGTGATTTATTTAAATGTGTAATTGGCAAACAATACAGAGATATATATTTTTATATATATATTTTAAAGGGCTTGTGATACCATGCAGTACCTTGTTAGAGAGCCTTGTCTGCTTCCTTTCTAACTCATTCAACTTGCTGCTGTGGAGCCTTGGCTTTCAGAACCTCACATCTAGGGAATATCTGCAATCTGTTTCACAACTGGAGATTGCTAAACTGCCAAGAATGGCTTACTGGTTTTAGTTCCCAAGCATGAACTTCCTCCTTCAGGTGTGGTTCTAAGGATGTCCTGGTACCTGGGACTCAACTTCTCAGCTGATCATGCTTTCATAGGGGTGAAAAACCATAGCTAACCCTGCACTCTAGTTTGCTCCATTGTAAAAGCAGCATGTACTCCCCAGTATTTCTTCTGGGTATTCTGTTTTATTTTGGTTCTTTTAGGTGTACAATAGAAATGGCAGGAACATCCATCAAGTGGCAATGCTTAGCCCTCTCAAAGTTAGGAGGGAAAGAAAGTTATCTTTCCACTTATTTTTTTTTCTTGTTTTTGAATTCTAGATAGTGTAGATAGAGTTCAAATTCTACTTATGCAAAAAAGTAAAACTTGTGGGCCAAAGATGCACTTTTATTTTACTCCTTTTATATAGTTCCATTTAAACTGCTAGACAGGTTTTACAGCAAAATTCCTGTATTTTTGTATTGTGAAACAGATTAGAAAAACAAGTTGGAGTTTGTATTTTAGCATGGGTATAATTCTGTGTATCAAAGGGGGAAGAAAAAAAGGGCAGAAAGCAGCTTGTTTTCAGGTTCTTCCTTTGAAGGGTTGAAATGTATTACTTTTATGGAATATGTTTTGCAATGAAAATGTTACAATCTTTTGCCCTAAGACCTCTGCAAACTCTAAGCAGCTCTATTAACTCCATCTAAGACAACCATCTTAGATGAAGTTAAAATCTCCTGTATGTGTATTTCTGTTGCACAGACCTCTTATACAAACCTGTATTTCTTTCCTTCTTATCACATGAAATGGTGGAGAAGATTTGATGACTCTAATCATGACCTTCATCATCTAGCAGTTTGCAAGAAATATGCTGAAGGAAAAGTATGCCAGAGTTTCATTCCACTGATGTTTCTGGCCATATGAGCACTATTCCAATCAAAATACTGTCAGAGAACCCAGTTCTATTATGTATGTATTCATTGGAATAAGTTCACATTGTGCCACTGAACTCCACAGTCTATTCAAAACATTTTTGTAATAAATTACAAAGCAATAGAATGCTGGGAAATACAAGAAATTAAGTAACTTTTACCTGTGACAAAGAAATTACGTGCAGCTCTTGAAAGAGTTATGTAAGTTTTTCTCAATGAGTTTATACTGACTGCATTCCACACATATAGTAAAGGAGGAATTAGTTGTGTCAGCCACTGAGTAGCAACCAAAATCCCACAGGAGTAAGAACACCATTCAGAAGCACCCATCTACAGAGTAAACTCTAGAATGCTCCATAATTGGCTTTGTATCTTATCAAGTGCATCTATACAGGACTTCTCTGCACTGCAGTGTACTCTTTGCTTTCCTGTTGCAAGCAGATCACCTAATGCTTTTGTGTTCATTGAAACCATCCTAAAAATTTCCTTTGTTGCTTAATAGAACAGGAGATTCCAGTGAAAATCTTGCCTTACCTGAAGAGGGCTTATCTTAATTCTTGATGAAAAGCAGTTTAGTTCTTCAGGCTTTACCTTGAGTGTTTTGTCTATTCATGCCTCGCTGGACATTTAGCCAAGTTGATGCGGAGTGCAGTGGGCAGTTTGTATATTCTGCAAGAGCTCTGCTCTGTCCATGAAATTGTTGTTAGAGACAATCAAGGTGTATCACCTGCCTGAACATCAGTTTCTAAAACATTACTGGGACTCTGTCTAAACAGGAGACTGAGCCTGTCAGGGCCTAGAACAAGCAGCGAGTAGCTCTGAATCCTGGCGCCCATGCTGTTTGCCAGTGTCATCGTGGTTATACAATATCATGCCTTCCTGCACCCCTCTAGTGTTTCATCCATCCAGGATGTTGAGTAAACATTAGATCTGGCTGCTGCATTTACTACAAAGACAAAAGAACAAACAGACCCTCTGATCATATTCCCAGAAGGACTCCAGTATTTTGCTGGGCTGCCTTCCATATAGTCATTCAAATGGTGAAAAGCCCAAAGAACATCTTGTTTCTTTTTGGGTGCTTTCAATTCCCTGTTCACTGTGCCGGGGATTTTCATCCCCAGGAAACCTCAGAATAAAGAAAGCCAATCAACCATCTGCTGAACAGCATGTGCAAAACACGAGGTTCTCTGACCTTGGACAAAATCTGTCTTGATTCCAGAGAATCCCACACAGTCACAGAGGGTTTGCAGGAGTGGTCTGCTTCCCAAGATATTTCCCCAGGGCTTTGGTATTGCGCTGCACTCCAAAGCTTTTTCCCCCCCCCTCAGGTTCCTTTGGGCTACAGACACTTCCCTGCTGTCTCAGCACTGTTTTCAGCAGGATACTGGCTAATGATCAACAAGTGAGGGTCAGGAGGACAGTATATTTCCACTGAATGTTCCAAGACTCCTCTCAGGAGCCAGGCCCATGCAGCCCAGACTTAGGTCTGTATTATTGGGTACCACCGTTGCTTAGCAACAATTAATACCTTACTTGTCTTCCTGTGCATAGGCTAGAAAACGTACAGCTTCACAGAGGCAGCCAACACACATACACAGACATGAAAAAACAGCATTATCTGGTGGATCTTCCCTAGGCTCTGAAATACACGAGATGCCTCACAAAGAGGCAGCCTCTGATTTTTTCATCTCCTGATAACAAGATTAAAAAATACCTCTCTTTTCATCCATGTTCCTCTTGAAATTGCTAAGTCTTCATGTTTTCTGGCAACACTTAGAATAACTTAAGCCAAACTGTGCCAAAAAACTTTAACATTTGGGTTTGCACCTTATAAGATGCTTTGCTCTCCCAACGCTCACTTGGTAGCCCAGTACCATTTTCAAGCAATTTTCCATCAGATATTTTGCCTTTGGTAGCTGAGATACAAACCACTAGTGGGACCAAGTTCTGTCTCAAAGATATATTGTTGCTCCTTCCTCTATACCACCTCTTCTGGAGCCACATGCTCCCGCAGCCCTGTTCACGTTTTCCATTGCAGTCAGGTAACCCAGCCCAAGCAATGTTTGTCACAGCTCCAACAGAAAACTTTTCTGCCCTTATTGCAGATCAGAAAGAATGAAGTGATTGAGCTGACTGCAGGAAAAAAATAATCTTCTTAAGCACATGTGGCCTTTAGCCAGTCTGGGGTCTAATAAGGAGGGATCAAGCCTCAGTGCCTGACCCCATATCCAGCACCTCTAGCACTGCTGCTGCTATAGGTGAATGTGGCCATCCCTGAGGACTGGGACCTCAGCCAGCACTTGGCAATGTCTGTATGCTGCTCCTGTCCCACCAGCCTCTCCCCTCTATCACATTTGGAGAGGTCCCATATGCCCTGCTGAAACTCTCACAGTTACAGTGCCCTGGTTACTTAACTTTTCATGCGCAGATGAAATTTTGAAATCTCAGGTGTTAATACATTTAACAGTGGACATCACTGTATAAACTTTGGCTGGTTAAAAACAGGTCTCCCATATATGCAGTAAAGGCAAATAGGAAATAAAAGCTATCTAGTAATGAAAAAAATAATGATAGATGGCTCAAGTCACATGCATAACTGCAGTCTACTGTAACAGTTCCAAAAATCAAAAAGGAGTCTCTTCTTTTCCAAAATAGAATTGTCTTTAGTACAAACTTTTAATTAAGCAATCAATTGCATTACTTTTGAGCATAAAAATGGATTTTTAGTCAAAATTTCTATTTTTTGTAAGACTTATCAGTCTTATTAATATTTACAGGTATATACATAATTTAATATATAAATATCCAAACTATCCTTTCAAACGCAGGTCTTAGTAAGTGTGCATTTATTTTAATCGGTTTAATTAATTCAGTTGTTGCTTGTATTGGTTTCTCTCACATTAATTTTAAATGTGTGTAGGTGAGTACAAGTTTGGAGCAGTACACCAAATACAGAGATTCACACAGATCCATTGAACACAGCTGGCATTTCTTGTTTCCAACAAATAGTTTTCAATTTTCCCAGGACATTCTACCTCCTCCTTGCAGAGTGGTTTGGCCACGATTTCCAATTGTGTGAGTCAGATGTTCTTCCTTTTCCATAGCCTCCCACTTTTGTATCAATCTTTTCCAGATTCATGGAGCAAAGAAATATGAAGCATTTGAGAACTGAGTGATGTAATGAATGATTCTAAATTTTATAAAATAGTAGTCTTTTAATCTCTGAAAGTAAATTGGCTAGTTTGTGAATTGAAAATGTATAACTACCAAAACGCAAACACAGATATTTTTTGATACTAAGTTATTTTCTTTCTGTAAGCATGAATTTTGATTTAATAACTTTCAGTCAGCTTCTTGGCATAGATTTTAAGCCACAGATGAGACATTTAATTGATTTTTTTCTATTCCCTAGCACACAGAAATCCAGTTAAAAAAAAAAGTAACTCCAACAACTCCCTTGCATCGAATAATCAGATTTGAGGGGCCAGCACTGAAGCCAGATGAATGTTTCTTTTCCCACACTGGCAAAAGCAAAACCTTAATTACAGACAAATTATTATTGCAGAATGTGTTTCCCCTAATATTCCCATAATGTGGTTCGTGTTTGGATAAAAGAAAGCTGAAAAAAGCAATTTGATCCCTTCTTCTGCTGGCTATAGGGCCAGTACTTCAGCTTGTTAGTTTCTTAGAAACCCAGCTAGTCCTACCACAGATAGGTAGACCCAATTGGTGCCAGGAATGTACTGGCTTATTGCAGCTTTATTGCAAAAAGAAACCAGACAAGTAATGAGGGGAAAGTGCACTAGCAGCAATTTTGAAAAAGGAGGGGTTTGGCATCCAGTGACATTTTTTTCAATTTCTTAAAATATGCCACCCAAATAGAGACTTGGAAATAAATAGGTGGACTGATAAACTCTACCTCAGAAAAAAGTAGTCTGGCTTCTGACCTGTTATGCCTGTGTCTGTTCTAATGAGGAGCTCTGAAAGCTCTTCGTTCAGAAACTCAAAAAGCAGCAGCGAGCAGTGGAGAGCATAACACTGCCTCAGGGAGCCAAGCCCTGAGGCTAATGACAGACATCTGCCTCAAGTTAAATAAACATGCTGGAAATGAATGAAGACAGATGTTTTTTAAAGTCAAATATATGGCTGAAATCTTTCCAAACTCATAGGAACTTTGCTCTTAATGTGTGATTCCTGTGTACTCAGAACTCTGCCAGAGGCCTTGCACTCCAACAGTCTGTTCCAAGACCCTACAGGAAGACATTAAATACTGAATTTCTGATTCTTCCTGAGTATTTGGAAATAAAAAATTTCAAAACAAAACCTATTGGAAAAGTTGTGATGTATTTATACAGAAAGATCTCTATTTATTTGGAAATGTGTGAAACAAACCTCTAACCCTGTTTTGGTATACAGCCTACCTTTATTCTGCCAAAGGAAATACAAGTCCCAAGTCCAGGCGAGTTGGGAGCCTGATGTGCTCTAGGTACCTGCATTGCTTAAGATAGGCTTGGTAACATCTCCTTCTGGTAAGGCACTTCTGTGTGAAAGACTGAGTCGTGGAACTGCATGGCACCCTGGCTGGCAGCTGACACTGCTGCAAGGTGTGAAGGGGTGTGCAGTGGCAGACTTGGGCTGAACAGGCATAGCTGTGCTTGTGTTCAGGGAGTCTGGATACACAGTTTAATTATAAAGACATACTTAAGTTTAAACCACTATATAAGCAGAGCTGTCAAAGTGTAGTCTGAATATGTGGATAAATGTTTATACCTAACAGAAGTCACTTCAGGAGAAGTCAACATAGTTCCCACCAACAAACCCTGTGCAAAAAGCCCACAAAAACAGATTCATACCTTCAAAGTCAACAAGACTAGACTTTCTCAAAACAAATCTCCAAGCTGAGAGTGGTCTGTATCTATGACATTTCCATTGGCAAAAGTGTGCTGGATGATTCCAATTATCACAATACTGCATAAAGACAGACATCCTGTAAGCAGTCAGGCTCCAGAATGTCTAGCATGTAGATAGTCTCAAACACTACCTGAAATAATGCTCAGAAATGAACAAAGAGAATAAACGCCATGCATTCTTTATGGTTTGCATCATCAAGCAAACACACACGTCTTACACCATCATTACCAAACCACATTGCTTAAAAATTTAGTAGCTTAGAAAAGAGTACTTGAAATACTACAATCTCAATTTTAAGAGGCCATGACTGTGCAAAACTAATCCATATTAGTATCATGTTAGTTGTACTATCTCATACCATATTTGCATATGCTATGAAAAGGATTTAACAGCCTAAACCAGAGACTTATGGCTTCTGACCAGCATCAAAACCAAAGGCATTGAAATTCTTTGAGAAATACTTTGCTTATGTTATTTCTATCTCAAGTAAAAGCAAATATGACTGTCAGAAATGCTTTGGGGACAATAATCACTTTTCACAAAGTGGTCATCATGATTTTGAAATCATGATAGATTCCTAAAGATACAGTTAAATACCTACTCTGCATTTAAAATCACCCCCAAGTTTTAAGTTTTTAGCTGTCCCTGCCTCTGAACCCAAACTAATTATCTTCAAGTAGTTCAGCACTGTACTGATTATTGATATTATTCCATAAAGGACTTCCTCCCTGAGGTAGTGTATAGTAGGAAACAATGAGATGTAAGGGTATTTAGTATTCTTTCCCTACTAGCAGACCACTAACAAGAAGCATGTGTTTATATTTGTTCTTAGATTTAAAGGGATTTTGGAGAAAGCAAACCGAAGTAATTATATTAACAAAACTTACTTTTTTCAACTGAAAAAAACTATAAAAGGAAAGTAGAGGTCGAGGTGGTACTGTTTTTCATTCTCAGATAAGGAAACTGGGTCACAGGGGGTTAAGTGTCTTGGTCAAAGACACCTGCAAACTTTATCTGTCAGTTCTGCTGACAGCTATGATGCTTTTGTTGATATGTATAAACACATATATCTTTATATTGCTGTAAGGATAAGTCATATCTGTTTCCATATTAGTTCAGTTCAACAGTAACTGTGAGAGCTATGATCTTTTCTCACAGTTTTGTAAAATGTCCCATGAAATAGAAATAGTATTTGATTGACTGTAGTGACACATCAAAGCAAGTGGCATGAAGTCATGTGCTTAATAAGCAAAACTTCTGGGTCAGTGGAGAAAAGCCTTTGGCAAAGGGATTGAAATCGACAAATATATGTTGATGTGGAGATTAGACAAAGTTTCTCTCCCGTAAGAGACAATGGCTAAAGGTTACATGACTTCAAAAGTTCCTCTATTAAAATAGAAAACTGTGTTCTCTTACTGTCACAGCTGAATACATCCCAGATTTAGCTACTGTTTCATATTCTAATACTTGAGATTACACTGCATTTTTTGATAAATGTTAGAAAATTAAGTTTGTATTTCTATAAACACCAGTGTGTTTAGAGGTTATGTACTAGATAGTATACTATCCATAGCTCCCACATCTCAGTGTGTTTCTGGACATCTTTAGTCATGGAACTGTTTAACCAACAAAAGAAATAAGACCTGGAAGATCACCTGAGGTAAACATGGTTTTATCTCTCTGTTCTAGTGTCCTAAAATAACTGCTGTGGTCATGTCAATATTCATTCACTAATCTCTGTGAACAGATTTTTAAAACCCCAAATTTCACTTTACTGTGCTTTATCAACTTCGATAGGAATTTAAGGTTCACAAGGAATGCAGAATTAAGATATGGTAAGCTTTTAGTAAGGTAGATAGAGAGCAGTTTCTCTCTTTCTGTTTTCATTTCATTGTTACTTTTCTGCATAAAGTTTTATTTTCCATGACACAAAATTAACTCTTTTGGTATTTATTTCTAGCTTCTTACCAGTAGGCATTGAACTCTAAAATGTGACTCTGATGCAGTCTGGTTGTAAAATCGTTTATGTGTAAGATATTATATGCAGATTATAGGACATATGAACTGTAACATTCAGAAACACCATATTTTGTGACATGTATAGAGCAGTGTGCATATGTATTTTTTTATATATATATATATATACACACACACATATATTTGCCACATACATATGTGTATGTATAAATATGTATACACCACACAAGGGAAAAAGCTCAAGTAAGGAATTACACCTCCTCTTTCCAAAGAAAGATTACTGCTCAGTGCTAAGGAATGTAACAGTCCTATTCACAGCAATTTCTGACACAGCATTTAGTATAACCATACACAGACATAACAAGCAAGAGAACTGGAAAATATTTGTATAGTTATTAAGTGCTAATAAAGCTGATAACGAGCACAACTGTCACAGACATTATGCAACATGGAGTAGTAAGGTCTGTTTCTAAAGGATGTGGTTTGAAAGAGTTAGAGTAGAATTTTTTTTAAGGGATAGCATTACTCAGCAAGTTTCATATGTTGGAGTCAACTCTTTTTAATTTCTCTGGGGATTTTAGATGCTAAATTTTAGCTTGTCATAGGGAGTATACCATGTTTGTTTTTTAAATTAGGGAAAGGACATATTTTGGAGAAAAAATAGACATAATAGTAACAAAAGCAACAATAATGATGCCATGAACTGTTTCGGTTCTGTAGTTTAAAATAATTTAGAAATGTAATTTGTTCCATGGCAGATGAGGTATTAAAGGCAACCCTTCAGCTAAGTAGATGGAAAAGCAGAAAAGGAAAGAATGACAAGTCGTTCAATCAACTTTGCCTCAAAGGAAAATATATCATCAGGCTGCAGTCTCCTGCCTTGCTCTGTGGTGCACTGAAGACAGTTTTTGGCCCCTCGGACATGTCATTGCCACTTGACACAAATCACTGTAGACAGCAACCCATGTTTTGCCGAGTGTTTCCAGGGAGGATCATGGGACAGAACATGTTGCTGCTTGCTCTGTGTGAGTTCTTGCTTTCTCCTTCTTCTTTATCATTGTGTGGGCACAGAACCAAGGTCTGGGCATTTCAACATTCCATAGCCTCTCATCCGTGCTGTTCCATGTTCTCACCGTGCCCTCGCCGCCACGCGTGTGCCTGTCCTGTTCCCAGCGCTGCTGGGCCTGGCAGCCGCCCCTCAGGACCTGGAGCTCAGCCAGTGCTGCAGAAGCGCTGCTGGGGACTGGCTTATTTGTAGCCCTGCCAGGGACTCGCTGTGTTTCTGGCCCATCCTGGTGGCCCTCCTCAGCCCCAAGCCCCACACCTCTGTGCCTACCCCACAGCTGAAGTGGTGCCATGAGCTGCACCTCCTCATTATGCTCAAGCTTCATTCCCATGTTCCTCCCTTGCCCCAGGTCTCACTCCTTCATCCCTGCCTTGCCCCTGGAACCCTGCCCTGCCATCTGCCTTCTTACCACACCTGGTTCAAACCATCCCAACCCCTAAGCTTCACCCCACCAGATTTGCTCTGCTTCCAAAACAGCACAAGGCCACAACTCCTCAGTGCTGCCTTGCCTGTCCTACCACCTCTCTTAGCCCAGGGCCCCGAAGTTCTGGGCTGCACCCCCACTGGCATCACACCTCCTCCCAGTACTCCCCATTCCATGTCTCCTGTCTGCCTTTTCACAAACTGTGAGCTCAGTCCCACTGTCCTGTGTCATGTGCTTGGTGGCACATATAAAACTGAACACAGATACTCTCCAAACCTCACTAATTTGTGGTTTATTCTCTTAAGATGAGCACTGAGTTTATGCTTTACTGAGTGTAGAAACCTATTCGTTAATCTGTCAGACAGGCATGAAATGAAATGCAGGACAAGATTTCAAGTATCACAACTCTCACATGGGTCCTGGGATGGTGTTGCGGGTTCGGTTTGTAACCGGGCGGAAACACCAATTTAGTGTAGTGGTTTGGTCCGAAATACTCATTACTGTTTATCTTCTGTGAGATAAGAATTAGGAGAAATGCAAAGCAGGCACCAAACTTGAAAGAATATAAAGAAGTTTATTAACAGACCTAGAAGAGGAAAGAAAAAAATTATACCGCCTTCAGAACTCTCCTCCTCCCCCCACCTTCCTCCCTTCTCCCACTGACAATGTAAAAAGACAACCCTTAAGATGTTCAGTCTGTTTACCACTGCCATAATAACCTTGTTCAGTCCATTTAGAAAGAGAAGTCTCTTCTTGCTCATGCTATGAAAACATTATCACAACGAGACAGCCGCCCACTTCCAAATACTGTTCAGCCCATTTAGGAAGAGGAGTCTCTCTGCCTGCGTGTGAGTCCCTTCCCCCCGACTTGCAGCTTTTCCCGCAACTGCTTTCGAGGGTCCACTCTTGAAGTTTTTTGGGGTACAATTTTAAGGTTGAGCCGTTCAGAAACAAGAACAGAGGCCCTTCTCCTTCCCTGGGAGCAAAAGGTCTTCATCATCTTCATCGTTAGGACTATCTCTGGGAGCATCTCTAGGGACTGAGGTTTTCTCCTTTCCCGTTTGGAGCAAAAGTCCTCATCTGGTTCATCTCTCCCTGTCCAAACTTCTCATGAGCTGCGTCAGCATCTGCCTATCTCGGTGCAGGTGCTTTTGCTTACGAGCTGAACACTCCACCCCCCATACCTTCATGGAATTACAACGGGATACTCTGATATATCATAGCTTCACAACAGAATTTCAGCTTTAAGCATCTCCTCTCTCTCTTCCCTCAGGTTTTCAGCTCTTCACAGCAATAAAAAGGGTTAATCTCACCTCGGCCTTGGAGCTTTGCAGCTGGAATGTTGAATTTTTCTTATCGCAGTGGAGAGGGGGGAGAGCCGAGCCGCTCCGGCTGCCCACGGCAAGGCAGTGGGGTGGGTTCCACGGCTGGAACAGGTCCATGGCTTCAGGATGGCCGTGGCCCCGCCCGGCCTGGCCTGAGCAGGGCCTGGCCCAAGCAGGGTCTGGCCGGGCCCGCTGGCCCCCACTCGGGGCCCGCAGCCACCTGTCCCAGCACCAGAAACGAGAGAGAGCTTGGAGGGGGAGTTTGCCTATTCTTAAATGTGGATCACAGAGGGGGTCACAACTTTAAGTGGCTTAGGGAATTGTCCATATTCAAACTGGCTGCTGATAGGTTCTATCAGTTCCCAGAGGAAACTGTAAGCACCCCTTAGCAAGGACATCCCTTCCGGGACTATGCTTGCTAACCTATGACAGATGGCAGGTCTCTGCACTGACCTGTTGTGACTCACTCTCTATATCTTCTGTAGCTGATTTCACATGATTAAGTACTTTCCATATTTTACTTTTTATGGCCTGATCTTCTTTGACTTAGACTTATTCCACTGAGAATTGTGGTCATCATTATTCCTAAACTACAGAAACTCTTAAGCTCGAGTTTAAGAGGTTTATCTTTCTGAATTTCTTCTTATCATTATGGAATTAAGTAAATTTGACATGTTCTTCCTAATTTTCTTTCCTTTTTTTTCCTGTCTGCTTAAGTAAATGAAAGTGTGAAGAAAAAAGTCCTTTCTAGTTTCAGATTTGACACCATAACCAAGAGAGTTCTCATATACTATGTAAGCACATACATTTTTGATCATCAGAAGAAAACAAAAACATCTTTATTTCTGGCGATAGGATCTCTGACTTTGACATATATCAGGAAAACAAATACTTTGTTTTCTCATCTTATTTTGACATGTCCCTACGTTACTTTAAGTTACTTATTTATATTGAGGATTGTCAAATCAATTATTATGGTCTGAAGTGCAATTCCAGTGGTGTCTGGATTCTTCTTAATAAATAGCTATAGTTAGAGTCTTAAAACTCAAATGCAATTCCACATCTCCTTCAAACTCTGAGACTCAGCTGGCAGAGGAGAGTTTCAGTTAAGTTTCAGACTATACAGACTCTCTTTGACAGTGAGTAGATAATGTATTTTTATTTTACAAAAACATACCTGGAGTGAAAATTTCAATTTTACTTATAGTATTTCATCAGTGCATTGAGAACACTTTTGTATTAACATAAGTATTTAGTGAATGCTTAACTCTTAAAATACTTTGGCCGCAGACTTATTAAAACAATGTAGATCCATGTCAACTCATGCAGTAATGCAAAAATCAGAATGGAGAACACTATCACTGAAATGTATTTTCATCACAAGTGAAATATTGACATTTTCATAGAGTTCTGAAAAAAATAAGAACCAGAATGCCAAAATACTGCATTTTGACATAATCAGAAAAAAACCCCCCACATTGAAATATTCATGATTCTAAAACATTAATATCCATTTGCTTACATTTCAAATTGATTTAGAATGAAACAGTATTTCCTTCAATGTCTTCAGGGAGATGGAGTTTGAGGAGTTTTCATGTCCCCATTTTCTGCATTGTCTAATAAAACATTTCAGTAATAAAACTCATAAAAATGCAGCACACGAAGATTTCAAAGGGCCTCATCCTTTGCGAGTTTCATCAGTTGCATCCTGCAAAAAACAGCACTGGCTCTGATGCCAGACATGAATCTGCAGCATCTGCAGTGAACTGAGTGCCATTGGAACTGTTTGTAAACATGTATTATTAGTTTGGAAAGATATTTTTGTCTTTACGGGAAAAATACAACATCTCAGAAGCCAACATTACTTACGTATGGTTCCTCAAGCCTTGCTTCTCCTACTGTGTGCAGACAGCAATGTCCTGCAAATGGCGAAGTAGGTAATGGTTTTGATCCTTAGTGTATGCCTGAAAAGAGGGCACATCTTATGTTAGCACCACCTCCCCCACCTGAGACATCTTCTACATCTGGTTAAGTTAGTCAAGTCAGTGACTCAATATTGTTAAGACTTTTTCAGGGCTCCATACATAACGTGATATAAACATTTTGTATTTACTGCTAATAATCATTCATCAGATTGTTATTTTTGGTAGTCATTATCTTCCCAGAGGAATAAATAATTGCATTAAATTGGAAACGGCTGGACTCCATGTAGTATAAATGAAAGAGAGTTAACGACATCTCGTTTCCACTTTTATGGGTTTACTTCACTTTAATTTTAAGCCATGATGAGGGAAGACTGCTTGGAGCAGCTGCTTCCTAATGTATACAATTTAGAGATGATTGTTAAGTAAATATTTTGTAATGTGAAGATAACCACATAGCTCCTTCCTGCATTGTTTACAGACTTTCAGACCCATTGACTTCAGACATTTTTACACTGTTTTCTAGATCAGTCAACAGCTAACTGGAAGAGGGAGTAAGATGATTACTGGCAATTCTGGGAATGGAATAGCACTGTAACAGCAAATTGTAGAATGGAAGAGAAAAAGATTGGTAGGCTAATTCTAGAGGCCATGAATAATCCACAGGATAATGACAGAATAACATTTTTACTGTCAAACAGATATCCTGCAGAAAAAACCTTGATCAGATCACTTCGATCAACACCGATCCAGATTCAACTGTTCATGTTTGGCATCCTCTTAAAGCCTTAGAGCAGAGCAATTAGCACAGCAAATACATTTTATACAGTTTGATAAATGTATGCTCACTTAGATTACACAAGGTTATTAAATTTTGGATCAGATGCTATGTTTTCCAAAGCACAATGGCTTGGAGGAGCTGGAGCACAATGAATCTTTCTGTTCCCTTTCAGAGAGGCAAAGTCAGGTCCTGGAATGTATTCTGGGGCCCTTTCTCTGTCTCATAAGGACCCTTGCAGCAGGGCAAACATTTGTCTTGAGCTGTGCCCCATCACTGCATGGATGAACATACTGTTTAGTCTAGATTGATGTTGGCTGCCTTTTCTGGTAAGATGGCTGCTTAACTGAAATGGGGAAAAACCATTATGTAGCCCACTACTATTTGGTATTTCAAGGGAAGATAAATAAGTTCTAATTGTTTGGGTAAGCACAGTGTTATTTATTGCTTTACAGTATTACAGCTTAACTGTTCTACACATGTTCACGAAAAATCCAGAGAATATAGAAATAATGTGACTTCTGAGCTGTAGGAGCCTGTGGCAGTCTGTCTGCTAGGAAGCACTGACACAGCTCCACTAGCTGCATGCACTGCTGTGCATTTGTGAGGTGGACAGAGGAATAATCTTTTTGCAGTCATTTTGCATTTTGCTTTCTGTTGTCTTGCTGACCTACAGTGGTGCCTCCCAGTAACAGGCTGATTACTGCCTACCTAGAGTTCAACTGGAAGTAGAGGCATATACACAAGGTTTATTTTTAATACTTTACTAAGTATATTTGTCCACTTAATCTCTTATTACAACTGGCTTCTGTCAGTTGTAATTTTTTGTAGAAATTCCAGCCTGGCAGTTCCAGAGACATTTTCTGTCTGTCCAATAGGCTGTAACTACAGGGCTGTTCCAATTTAGACCACCTGCAAGCCCCATTTGATGGGGCTGTAAATCAGAGTGAGTCAGTCTCTATCACTCTTTTTCCTTTATCTACTTTTCGTTTGTTTTCTCTTTTTCAACATTGGTGTAATAGGCTAAAAACAGATTAAAAAAACCACAAAAGGAGTATATTAGAGACAAAAAAAGGAATGTATTGCATATTCTATTTTCTGTCCTCTTTATATTGCTTCCTTTCAGAAGAATGAAACCACGTAATGATGCTGTCCATCTCTCATTGTGCCCGGGCCACTCATTTCTATGAATCAAACCACAGATAGATAGTTTTGCATTGTCTGCTCATCTGTCCATTGTCTGCTCATATATCCACCCCTCCTTACTGCTCTTTCAGCCATTCACATTCATGCTGAAGGTTCACAATATTGTGACTTAACTATTCACATTTCAGTTTAGAGAAATATACAAGGTACGTGTGGCCATGTAGCCAACTGGTAACAAACTGGTTTGTCATGTTTGCTTTCAGGAATGTCCTGTAACTCAAAATATTTGGTCACCTGTATCCTCACAGTGCCATTACTTTCAGGTTATGGTCCCAGCATACTTGTACTGGAAGAGAGGCTGGAAAGTGGGTAGGTCTGAGTCAAAAAAAATTGAGGCACAAGTTATTAGGTTTAATGAAGTTTTTAACTATCAGTTATTCAACTACAGTTTTTAACTATTTATATAGTGTTATTTGACAGGCTCTGATATTATTGTGTCATCACTTTTTAAACACAGACAACACAGGAAATTATCTCCTCAGTGTTATTAACTATATGCAGTATATTGACAATTATGAGCTGATTTGTGCTGCAAACCATACACCAATCAGATTTACAAAATCACAGGGCAAGAAATGCCTGTGCTTTTTATCAGCAGCAAGTTGATTACAGAAATTTATCAATTTTTGCATCCATTTTACATGCAAGAACACTTGAGTATTTCTGTTTACCAGTGTGAAATATTTATTATGAAACTGTCCATTCAGTATTTGTTTTCAGACTCTTATCACTGGAAAATAACAGTAAAACATACTTTGTGATCAGCCATGTCACAGCTGAAGAGAGAAGTTTGGTTTAGACCCGGTCATCAGTGAAGAGGAAAAAAGTTTAAAAAAATGCATTAGTTGAAAAAGACAACATAAAAGAAATTAGTCAGTGTCATTTCATAAACAGAAGAAACAGCTGAATGAGTCATTATTCAATTGGTTTCATTATAGGAGGAAAATGTACACAGTAACTACTGTAAAAGACGGTGAATATCTGAGCAGCTGTTACCATGTAGTCTGTACTCTGAGAACATCAAAGATTGGATGGCATCAGCAACTAGCAGTATGGCTAATTCAAAGTCCCTGAATAAATATACACAGACCACAGAAAAGAGGGACACTCTGACAAACGTGTTTCCATCCCTGGAGATGTTCAGGTATGAGGTGTGACAGCTACAGAATTAATTTGTTGACACATCAGGAAGGGCAACAAATATTAACAACCAGTGTATATTCTTCTACTTATCCCTTTCTCCTTTATCACAATGAGAAATGACAGATGACAATTGTATTGAATACCTGCTTTTGGTTTTGTCCCCATCCCTTACTGTTCTATTGTTTAATATTTCCCAATCCTTCTGAATGTTTTGTAATAGACAGACAGGATTTAGTCCATTTCTGTATTTTGCTACTGAAATAATGACTAGGAGTGAGATTCATGAGATTTCTGAATTCATTGTGTCTATAATAATCATTCTTACTTGTAAGTAAGAACCAAGAAAAAATTGCAAGAGATTGTCTGAGAAACTTTGCTGTCTGCACTCCTAATGTCTGTTTTCTCTCTGATGACTCAAGCACTTAATATCCTTGTCCTGAGGTATCTCTCCTCTCCTCCTTAACTTTCCTGTTGCAGGAGCTTTTGCTTCTGACCATAGAACTTTTGAGACATCAGTTGTTTTGATTTCTCTGTCTCACCAAATTTTCTGTACTACACCTAGCACTCTTTGCCACATGATATATAGAGATGGAATCTAAAGAAAAATGGACAACAGCATGAAAAATAAAACTCTTTAGCCACTATTAAAAAGCTACTTCTCTGATTACTAGTAGGCAGGAAATGAGATTTACACATGAGGATTTCTAAATTATAAAAACTTGCAACAAACATGAGTATGAGACATGAGGAACTTCCCAAAATTACAGATACTTCCGAAAATCTGAAGTGTTGTAGAATACTAAAATACCGGCATTGGGTTCTCATGGAAAAGCCTGAAAAGCAAGTTGCAACATGAAAGATGTGACTAATGGCATGATTTACAAACATATTAGCAGAAGAGTTTTTAAAATAAGGTATAAAGGAACACAATACCATATTTGGAAATTAATTATCTTTACACTTTCAGTTTCAAACAAAGGTTTTAGGGCATTCCACAGCAACACAAACTGAAACACGGAACAGGGCTTGTTAATATGGATAAGAAAACTTACAGCTACTTCCAACAGATCTGATCAGATGCCGTTTAACAGGCTGCATCCATGGCATGCATTGTTATACCATGGCTGAAACACTATTTACTTTGACCCCCAGTATTTGTTTCATAACCCTCTTAGAAGAAGAGTGATAAGTAACGCAGACCACACATGCTAAAATTCTGTGGGTTATGCCTTTTGTTCTTTTTAAAGTATCAGATACACACTGAATATATACTTCTCTGGGACCTAGTGAGAATGGAAATTCCATTATTCTGTGGAAAGATGGCACACAAAACTATTGTGTTTATTAATTATTTTCAAAATAATTCAAGGAGATCTGGCTCCAGCTGTGACTCCTGATGATGTGGATGTTGAAACTTCTTTGCAGATAGCTGGTTCCTGAGGGAAACATATCACAGTTGAATGTTGTTATTACGATTACATTATCAAAATAAAAATACTTTGGTTTTGGTGACTACTACCCCAGTAAAAAATGGAATGTTTGATTTTTTTTTAATAAATCAGGTGGAAATAGGAAAATGGATGTATGCAGGCCACTAATTTTAAAATTTCAGCAGTCTTGTTTCATGAGTACTACTAAAGTTGTAACTTATATGCAATACATGTATTTTTCTCCTTACACTGAGTATGGTGCACAACAGACAACAATCAGCCAAACACAATAAACAAAGCCATTTGTGGCAAAGTCAGCATACTTTTATACATAGATTGGAGGGTGCTTTAGGAGAGTAGATGAGCACAGCTGCCACCAGTTTACCAAGCAAAAGGCAGGACTAAGGCATGGAGGGCTGAAAATAGTTGCTGGACAGCAGAAAGTCAGGCACAGAAGAAGGGGAAAACTATCTAAGGACATATCCCTACATTTAACCCAAATCTCATGCAAATTTTTCCTGCAAAAGTGAGGAAACAAATTACTATAATTGAGTAATCGTATGGGGCCCACTGTGAGTGCAGGTTTCTGGTGTGTCCTGGTGTGCTTTCAAATACTCCATTCTGAGCTGTACCACCCAAACCACTATGACCCATGGGTTTATATGGGTTCAAAGAGAAGCCAGAAACAGCCCAGAATCACCTTTTGCCTCTAACTCTCCTAGAAGAGTTATCCAAAGCAATCAATTTCTAAATAGTTTTTTATATGACATGTTATTTATTTTCTGAGCCAAGTGTTGACAGAAAGCTGAATTACTTCGTATTGACTTTAAACAGGGAAATTGAAGTGTAAAGTTCACAGGTCAACAAGGTGAAGAGTAGCAAACTGTGAATAAGAGTTTGCATGATTAGCCCATAGACGTTTGTTTTGTCTCATTGCTTTACTGGTACACAGGAAGGACCATGGGAATTCCCAGATGCATCCACATCCTTTGGGTTTTACATTTTCCTAGTTAGCGTTATCAGCAACATTATGTTTTGCAAATATGCTACGTGGACAGGAAATTAGTATGCTGCTATTGCTCATGTCAGTTTGACAACTTCAAATTTTAGTCACTAGAAAGAGGGTCAACATCCTTTTTTAAAAAATATCTTTCCATTATTAAACACACAATGATTGATGCAATATGTTGTTTCCTTAAATAGCTGCTCAAAGAAGATATTTTTACCTTCCATTGAGTGTTTTTGTATCATACATTGCCTCATAGTTTTCTCCACTGTAATGATATGCAGTTACTAGGACAAATGTAGCTTGTTGTGAACAGCTAGTAGCATGCTAACTCTTTTTTGCTGCATGAATGCTATCGAAGTACAGTAGCTATCCCATGACTTTACCCATAATGTGACAGAGTAGGAATAGTGTTTTTCTGTGGTTTAATCACAACAGATGAATAACAGTCCTTGGTTTATGTGCAAAGATAAAAATAAATCAAAACTGCAACAGTATCTAGACATTTATATACATTTTGCTTTACATAGGTCTCAGTGTAAGACTGTATCTCAATTTACCTAACACAATAACATTTTACACAATAAGATTGCTTATAACAAGCATTATGAACAGAGTGATGAGTTGTTGCTGCAGAAGCAGAATTCTTACTTGAAGTCTCAGAAAAATGCAGTTCTTTAATGTTAGTAATGGAAGAAAGTTAACTTTAGTGACAATACTACAAAATTAGTTAATATTGATCTTACTGCTATTATAGGAAAACTATTTCTTCTTTCACTTTAAGTGATCGATGGAAACATTGACACAAAGTAATTATATTTTGTATGAAACTATATATTGATACTGGAATTACCAGCAGGCAAATGGATGAAAGCAGAGTAGGGCTGGCCAATGACGTGCATGCTTCTGATTTTAGAATCCAGCTGTTCTGCCTAGCTGAACTTCATGGATATATGCAGGATAAAATTTTATAAGAAAGTTCGATATATAACATGTAACAATATTCTATATATTTTTGGATAATGAGAAAAAATTAACTATCATGGAAAAGACTTTAGATTTCAGGATTCCTCTCTCTGAAAAAAGTTGTTCATAGTATTAGATTCCAGGAATTCTTAATAGAATTCTCTAGCTATTTCACATTTAATTAGGTTTTGCAGACCAAACCACTGTTCTTAGCAAATATTTCAGCTATTGCACTCTTACCCTATAAAGAGCTGTGTTTATAAGAATGGATGCAGAAATTCTATGAGTTAGAGCTACTCATCTGAGAGAGTGCTGATTCAATGTAAGTTTAATGAAGATGAATAAACTGTTTACGTAAGTCGTGCCGTCTCATACTCTATAACACCACCGGTGACTGCTGGTTCCAAGTTGATTTTCTTGTTGATTTTCTTCTCATGACTAATTAAGGTGAAACATAAATTGATCAGATAATTTATGAGAAGTCTCTGTAAAAAAATGAAGGTAAACCAAAGGTAGTATAAAGAGTGGGTCAGATAAATAACAGACATCCGTGGGCCATTATCTGACTCAACATGACTGGCCACATGCAGATTTTATAAAAGGGCCATTCAGACATCAGTGTTTGGAGAGCAGATTGATGATTCTTTGACAAGGGAGCCTATTGGCACTAAGCAAATAGCTAGTCACCTTTCCTCCTGCTCTTAACAGGCTGAGCAAAGCAGGGTGTTCAGTATTCCCTTTTCAAGCAATAAAGATGCCGTATCTTTAAGTCTTTTTAACATGCATTGCAGTGGAACTTTGGATACTGTCCAGCTGTACAAAATTTATGCAGAAACACATTATTTTCCATGAAGACCCTTTTCCTGGAACTCCTGACTAAAATAATGACTATTCTCAGGTATAGTAATTGCAGTAATAGGCCACACTGTGCAGAGAATACAATGAAATCTACAAATGGACTACTAACTTGAGTAGATTCTGTGCTGCCTGCCTATGCTGTTGTTGCATTTGAATAAACTAGATGGTCTAATGCCTTCTCTATATAAAACCGGTGTTATTTTTAGGAAGAAAAAGCAGAATAATATATGCTGCTGCCCAAGACTCACTAGATATTAGCAGACTTTGTTTTAAAAAGACAGCTGATGAATGCAGAGAGAATTGTGCATGCTGTTAAACCTCCGTACAATAAACATCTAGACACAATAAATCCATGAAATTAGGGTGACATTTCCGCTAGAAGAACCAGTGAAAAGCAGTGCTTGGAAAGTCCAAAACTGAAAGCAACAACAAAATTGCACTCAAGCCTCTTAGCAGACCCTGTAGGAAAGCAATGCCCTCTACCTGGGTTTGCCATCTGGAGCTTGTAGCGCGCTGTTGTGGCAAAGCACAGGCTGACAGGACTGCTCGAGAGTGACATCCAGTGGGAAATGCACGGGGCAGCCGCTCCTACTGCAGTCGCGGCACTTTGAAAGGCCGGCAGTCCAAGCTGTCTCTTTGGATTCAACACGATTATTTTTCGCTGGCAAACACTCAGTAGCCAATTCCATTAATGTAAATTGTCCTTACAAGCATCTTGTGCTGGCAGAAAAGACTTCCCTCTAGTCCTTGTAATGATTATGCTGCTTATCTCAGTGTTGATAAAAACCACAATACTGTGGTCTCCACCCAGCTAATGAAAACATCTCATTGTTTTCATTCAGAACTAGACCCGACTCTGTAGGTCGCAGATGTTTCTCCAGATTTCATGTGGTCCAACTTGATTCCTTTTGCAATCCCGCTTGATTTGGGTTTATCCTAGGTTATTCCCTTCTCTTTGCTTCTCTCAAGAAAGTCTTCCATCCTTCCTCCTGTTTACACTATTTACAGAACAAGCCATCCTTCCCCAACCTTACAAATCCACAACTTACACTTTTCAATTCCTCTGAAACTCAAGCAGTTCCCTTCCCTGGCTTTTTGAGAGGATGCTGTGAAGAGCAATATTACTTGTCTGTTCTCTGTATTGAGATGCTCAGGTGTACTGGCACGTCTGCCCTTTGGACCAGAGAGGGACATAAACAGCCCTGAAGCACAGACATAGTTCCAGCTCAAGATCTTTCATCTTATGCTACCCATGCCATTTACCAGTCAGAACCCTGAGTACATTGTAATTCTGATTTCCCACAAAGGTACAGCTGTAGTCTTGTCTGGCTGGGTAGGTAATGTACTGTATGATCCCGAAACATTGATCCTCTTGCTCTGTTCTAAAACCTTGAAATGAGTCACCTCTAAAGTTTATTATCAAGTTCAACTCAGCAAACACTTTCCTAGGGTCAGGCTGTGCTCCAGCTTGTGTACTGACGGGAATGAAAGGGCTCTTCATGCAGATCTCTGCATGCTTGTGTGGAAAGTGGAACAAATTAACTTTGTGGTATTATACTCTTTCCTTGAATGATTCATATGTTTGGTAAATCACAGGAGGAATGGTGGTTTGCAGCAGTAATCTAAAACTATAGAGGCAGTAAGATGTACACACTCCATTTTTCTAGACCCCTGGCTAAGCTACTCAATAATCATTATCCTGAAATAAAAACAGAGCTTCTCAATGCATTGGAGATATCCAGAAGAATTTGGTTAATTAATTTTGTTATTAATTCGTTAAATTCAAGTGAGAAGGCTGAGAAGTAGGCATCTCAAAAATCATCAAATTACTAGGAAAAAAAATATTGCTTATTTTATCTTTTGTGCATTTTCATCATTATATGTATAAAAGAGCATTTAAAGAGTCCAGCTGTAAATGTATGATGAGGTGGGGTTTTCTAGATGTGCAAACAGAAAAACTAACATGGAGCATCATAAAGAAACTAACTCAAGTCATCAGAAGGATTGGATTCTTTAGATACATAGGACGGACGTCAGCCAGTGGATCCAGTGGAGCAGTGACAGTACTAGCAGGCTGATCAGAAACTGGCAGGTTGTCAGCCAGGCCCAAGTCTGTCAGAGCACCCTCAGGTCAACACTGAGGACATTTGCTGACAGCAGAGGAAAGGTGATACACTGCTTGTGAAAGAGAGTGGTAGCAGACCCAGATCTTCTTTATCATTCCCCACGGTCTTAATCTTTTATGTACCTTCAGGACTTGTGCTATGCAGGCTTGTTTCTGCCCATACAGCTTTCACAATCTGCCCTCTTCTTCCTTGGTCAGTTTTATGCCTCCCTATACTAGTTCTAGCCTCCCTTAGCTCTCAAGTTCCTACTTTTTTCAATCTTCACCTCCTTTTTTCAGCCATTTCCTCCTGTCTTTCAGTCTCATTCACATCCAGCCCCACCCTTCCCTCGAATCCTGCATGCTGTCCCTTGCATGCCAGTCCTCCCTCCACCTCCTCTCTCTGGCTGCCATTCCCCTACTGTCCTAGACTTACATTTTCCTTCTGTTTCTAATGTCTTTGCTGAGCCAGTCCTGGCTTTCAGTCTGTTACTGTAGCTCAACAGAGGCATAATGGCCTACTGTTTACAGCATTAGGTTAAATGCTTTCATTATACTCACCTTTTTGAATCCCTAATCCTCAGAGAGCTGCTAGGTTCTGCTTTCCTTATCAGCCAAGGTATTCTTAATCAGCTCCAGGAATCTGTTTAGCAGCAATATCCATTTCTCCTTTTTCTTTACATTCATCTCAGGACAAGTCTTTGTCCACTGTGCCTGCTCTCCATCAGGACAATCACTGATGTGAAGGCAAAACAGTGGAAGTATGTGGCAGGTCAGAAGCACATATCAGGGTTGCCCAGACTGTCTCTGTCAGGTCTGCAGTACACCATGCAGGCACAGTCTATAGATTCTTTAGCTATGAAGCTTGTCAAGTTGACTGAGCATACACTGTGATTTATCAAAGTGGTTTGGGTAAATATGGATGAAGTTTCTCAAATATGAGAAAAAGCAGAAAGCATTTCATTCTCCTTGTCCATTAAAAATCTCTGATCCAAATAATGTGTAAGAATTTCTTTACTACTATCCAAGAAGGGATACCATATTGTCTGCTTCTTTAATTTCGTTCTTAAAAGTGGCTAAATAATTTGTGCTGATGTTTTCCAAAACTCTTCAGCGCCTGCCATAAGAAATTTCAGGCTCAATGGTTCAAGTGAGATGAGGTCATAAACACCAGGTCTTAGAATGCAAACCTGACTAGCAGCTTGAACATAATAGGAGGCATTATGTTCAGTTTCTGGGTGTTACAGTTCAGGATATTCCAAGAAGCATAGGTACATACAGAGAACAGAGCCTGCCTGCTAAGCTATTGTATGTAAGCAAGACCATTTGAGAGTGATGGAAATTATGCTCAGCTGCACCTTCTCTAATTAGGCAGAAAATGTTTGCTTTTGAGTTGAGTTTCTCAGTTGCTGTGTCCTGTTATTAAAGTAATTGGTGTCTGTTCCTTGTCCTACCCAGAAGGGGATACAGATAGGGATAGTCATCTCACTTAACCAGTCTAGCAGGGAACTGTCATGTTTTCATTTAGCATCTTCCTCTCCCAATCCACATTCCTACTCCAGTTTTAACCAGGTAGGTTTCTTGGTAAGAAAGTTGAGCCCTAAGTGCAGACAGCACCAGGATTCATTCTCAGTGAATAAACACTACACTCATAAGAAATAAGAACTTTTTGATTAAAGCTTGGAGTCAGGAAGCTTGGAGAGCCGTGGAGTCAGGAAGCTTAATTTCTTATTTGATTTTTTCTGTATATTCTGTGTGACTTCATGAAAAACAAAGAGTCGAAAAATGCCCATGAAGTTACACTGCTGCTCATCTCTCTTGCTGATGCTGATAAACATGTCTGAAGATGGTTAACATGAAAAATATCCTTTAAAAACTACTAGTCTTGGAAGCGTAAGTGTTAATCTCCCTTGTTGTGGTTCCCCCACTGCAACACACCAAGCAGGTTGAATGGTTAATGTCTTAAAACACAAATAAATCACTGTGAGTTCCTGGGTACTCCAAGATTGTAAATATTTTCTTTTCCTTTACAAGAAACATTACGTACTTGAAAGATCAGCGAAGATTTATAAGTGAATGTGGAGCCTCATCATACTAATCTCCCATGGAAGTGGCTGTAGCTGGATACAAGATTGAAATGAAGATATTTGTATTATAAAGTTGGCATCTTGTGCATGTAGACCAGGGGACTGAAACCAAAGGCTCCAATATAGGCTTCTCACCAGAGAGAGAGCACAAGCCGGTGGACACCTCTCTGGCCAAGTCATTAGTGCTCACATAAAAGGAAAAGTTCTCTAATAATACTCTTTTTCCAGAATTCATTTTCATCTCATTTCTATTTCAACACTACAAAATGTCACTTCTAAGATTCCCTGCTCCTCACCGAATGGTCGAATGACTCAGCTGCAGAACCAGGCTCTATCCTCTCAAAGCGGTAGGACAGAAAATTCAAACTTGATCTTTTGGGCAATTTTGGGCAGGATTGGACAAATAACAAGCGAGAGTTTTTGGTATTGCACTTTGGATGTGGATGTTTAAATCCTTTGGTCCGATCTCAGCCTTGCTTCCTGGTATTTTCTTCAGCTGTAGCATGTGGATCCTCGTTTGTGAATACTGGCTCACCATGGTGCGAGGCTCTGTGCATTCATCCCAAGTGCTGAGCTGGAGCTCGAAACTGGGAACCGAGCCCCACCTACTGACACATGATAAAAGTACTCAGCTGCTACTAAGTAGAATAAATGTTTTATTTGATCATGTTTGAAATTCAGGGAAAAAAAGTACTACAGTTAAAATATTTCATTTAAATTTCTTTTAAAAAAAATCCTATTCTAATCTTGAGTTATTTTCTAGTATTTCTAAGATAATTTCTGCTAGGCTTGCTGAAGAAATGAAATAATTATGATTGATACTGCTCAGTACAAGCAGGCCTCTACTGCTGATTTCAGTGTTTTTACATGAACTTTGGTTACTTGGATTCTGGAGTTTATTAAAAAACATTTGTTCCACTTGCTGTTTTCCTCTGTTCACAGTAAGAATGTAACACAAATCTTAAGGAGGATCATTCAAAAAGTGCCAGATCAACAGCAAAATATTAGCATGTGGTGACAGCAAGTCATCAGATTCTAATATAGGCCTTCATCACTGGTATTGTTGTTCAAGATGATTTTTCTTAATCAGATAATGATTCTGTCTCAGAAAACTCTTTGTGTCTAGGTTAAAGGTTATTAATAATTCTGGTTATTTTTCTTAATATAATAAAAGAATTGAACTTCTCTTATAAAAAAAAGGTTATGTTTCATGTGAAATTTCACATTTGTATTTCAAGGCAAAATGGCTTTTTCCACATATTTTTAAAGCGCAATAGCACAAAGTGAAGGAAAAGCTATTTTCTCTGTTAAGGTTTTATAAGCAAAAAACTACCCTTTCAGTTTTAGAATTTTATTCTAATTTTCACCCAGATTATGAAAACTCCCAAAGAATTGATGGATAATGAGCATTAAAAGACAGAATGCTGATAAAGACAAGAACTATGAGCTGGGTGGGAACTAAACAGTTTAATAAATCCTTTGTAAGACATAGAGTTTTTAGAAATCTTTCTTGCTGTGTTTCTTCAGAACCTCTTCTTGGGAAGGTGTGTATGTGTGTGTGTGTGTGTGTGAATTTAAATCAGAATTGTACCAAGTTCTGTCAAAACAGTAAGAATGTTAATTTTGGAGATATTGTATAACTTAAACTTTTGGAAAAATGTAGTTATTTCCAGTCAGCTTAGAAGGACTCTGAAATGCTCTGGGGCAGAGATGAATTCCTTTTTTTTAAAATCTGTTTCTGATATTACCTATTTACCTACGTTTGTCACCAAGGCTTTATGCTGCACTTTCTCCAGAGAACTGGAATATGTTGGGTTTGTTTTGCTTTTCTTCTCTAGACAAGGCTAGCCTAGTGCTGTGTCTCCTATACAAGATGGACCGATTCTTAAACAGTTTTGCAAAACACCTTTCATTTAATTAAATTTTATTGCAGTTGCAGATGTTGTGTTACTTCTTAAAGAGGACATTTATTTGTTCCACTGACTGTCAGGAAAAGAACAAAACCATTCTTTTAATATCCTTTCAATTTGTAATTTTCTCTAAATTATTGAGCTGAATTTAGTGAACATAAAATTAAAAAGGCAACAGGGACAGCACAGAGAAAACATGTTATTAAAAGTGGCTGATAATTCCTGCATTCCTTGGTCATCTGAGTTACAAGGATTGACCTAATTTAGTGTTATTCCTGTTATTGCAGGCTATTCCTGCATGCAAAATTCCTATGAACCTAGACGAGAGGTATGTATCGCCTAAAACAGCACGTCAGCGTGATGTAACTGTACAAACAACAACCAAAGAGAAGCTGAAAAGGACCTATGACTGACTGCGTATCGATAATGCAGCCAGAACAGCCAAACGGCTATCAGCATCAAAGGGCTTTACAGGTAGGAACAGCCCCCATTTTGTGCTGGCAGTAACAAACCTTCAGTTACTCCCAGATATAAGCTCATGAAGGGTGAAACATAAACCTGCCACCCTGGCCGGGGGCCCTGTATAAACCTGAGGCTGTGGAGGAGCTGCCGGCGGCCCCCGAGAGCGCGGGGCGATGGCCGGCCCCGAGCGCTGCGGGCCCCGAGCGCCTCTCCCGGGAGCCGGGCTGCGGGCGTGAAGCGCCCCGGGGCAGCAGTGCCGCTCCCTGCCGCCGGCGCAGCTGCCCCGCCGCTCCGGGGCACGGCGGCCGCCGCGGCGGGCGGAGCTGCTGGCGGTGCCACCGCCCGGCCGGGGCGCTCCGCCCGGCCCGGCCCCGCGGCGCTGGAGCCGAGCCCCGGCAGCGTCGCCCCGCCGAGGCGGCTGCGCCCCGGTCCCGCCCGCCGCCCCCGCGGAGCACGGCCCGGCCCGGCCCGGCCCGGCGAGCGCGGCCATGGAGCGGAACGGGGGCCGGCGGCAGGTGAGCTCCGGGCCGGAGCGTGCCCGGGACACCGGCGGGGGCGGGCAGAGAGAGCGGGGCGTGCGGGGGAGCAGCGCACCTCGCTGCGGCAGAGAGCTGCCAGGTGTTCGGCATTGAGAGTGCCAAGTTACGCGCTTACTGAAATCTCCGCAGTTTGGAACTTGATTTAATTTCACAGGAAGTTTATTCTGTTGTTTTCTGTTTAGGACTCTGGAGACAGTATTTCTGAACGACAGGAATGGAGACCAGTCGCTTACAGAAAGTGCACAGACACTCTCTGGCTGCTCCTCTTCTGTCTTTTCTGGGCTGGCTTGGTAAGCACGCTTGTTTGGTTGGTTTTTTCCTGGAAGGAAAAATCAGATCCAGTGTTAGTGGGATTGCCCAGGGACGTGTGTATGTCTGTCGCACTTCTGAGTTCTGCCCGCGTGCTTCAGATACCATGTATACAAAGGGCTGGGTTATGTAGAATTCGCTTTTTTGTAAATCAGTCCTGGCTCGGACTGGGCTCTTTATTCTACTTACTCATTGTGGCTTTAATATCTTGCAACGTGTGTCCATCTGATGCTACATTAAGTCACTATCTGTCCCGTGCTTACAACAGTGTGCAAGCTTTTGGGAACAGGCTTTGTCTTTCTGAAGTGTGGATAGGGTTTTTTATGATATGTCTGTGTCTACTCAGGATTCCCATAAATACACTTTTTAATTCCATGCATAGTAACTTTTTAAATGGAAGCTAATGCAGAATATTACCTACAGATTTTGAATACTGCATGAATGTATGGTGAACTTTTGTTTTTTACCTGCTGTCTAATGTTTAGTGCTTTGATCAGTGGAGGGAATGCCACAAATGAAACCTGTCAAATGGTAAGGATTTAGGATTTTTGTTTGGTTTCTCTCACTGTTTTTATTGCTCAGTTTCTGTGAAATAGCTTTTTGCATACATGTATCAGTTTTCTTGTGTTTGATCTTATTTTTAAAACATTCAAGAAAATGTAGTAACTCTAATTTGTTCACATAGTGAAAAAAATTGAAATCACATTAATAGCTCTGTGGAAATGGGTATCACAGCCATATATAGATATACCCCTGCAACTATTACTCTGTTACTTAACAATATTTATGGCTTGTATCCAGGATTCTGCACTTAAAACAAAAAGAATCACCTACACAGTGGACCTGTAATACCCACCTTTAGAAAGAATGCCAGAATTTTTCTGAAAGCCTGTTTCATTTGAGTTATAGTTCCAGCTCATTTCTTGCCTTCTGAGACCATTTTAATTATTAACAAATACTTGTTCTGTAAACAAACTGGATCTGGAAATATTTTGTTATTGTAGCAAATCACATCCACAAGTAGTATGTCAGCTTGAATTGAGGAGTCTTTACAAAGATGTCCATATTGAGACAGCATTAACATGCCATCATAATTTTTAAAAATTACTGAACTGGTTAAGACTGCAAAATAAGAGTCTACTATAAGCAAAAATGAGGACTAAAGAAGCACGTATGTACACATTTGTGTATTGAGATGTGTTTTTGCCCAGATCCAATCTTTAGTCACAAGCATTAAAAGTAGAAAAACAAATAAAGGCTCTAAAGCTTAAGTAAGAAAACAGTTGTGCTGGATCTGACATGTGCAATCTGTCTCAAGCACAGCCAATATTCAGCCATATCCATTCAAAGTAGTAGTGGTTAATGTGGGACTGAGAAATTTTGCTGCTGCCAGCAGCTGGCGCATAGCCACAGAGCCTAGTGATTGTCCTTGGTGGATGTGAAATGGGACTTGCACCTCATGGGAAAGAGGAGAAGATTGGGTCACTGAGTTCTTCAATAGCTGGAGTGCTGTGGAGACAAGCCTTTGGGTAAAGTAGTACTCAGGACTTCACCAGTTTCAGAGAAGAATTGCTGCTTCTTGGCACTTGCAAAGGTACTTTCCAAGGGTTATTTTGGCTCTCACGAGGTACAGGAGGGTTTAAGCTGCATTCCTAGACAAGGTGTTTTATTTTGACTAAGGATTGCTGCTACTTGGCCAGCAGAGGTACTTAGCAGCCTCTGGGGTTTACAGGAAGATGATCTACTGGAACTTTGATCTGACAGCAGAACAACTAAAAGGTCAGGGCAGTGTCACCTAAGTGTGCGGTGTAGCTTTCTCCAGGTTTTTCACATGTGTTAAGGAGTGCTCCTTCCGAAATTTCAGGTAATCTTCATATTAATTATACTTGGTGTTTAAAAATACCTCTGATTAAATTCACTAGCAGCTTCAAAGACCCATTATGGCAGCAGATCTATTGCCCAGGTGAGTCTTGAAGGTCACCCTGTAAAATGAGATGCAGTGAGTGCATGAAAAATCACCATTTGAGTGATCTTGCCTAGTGACACACATGAACTTCGCTAGGGACAGTGTTCAGCATCTTACTAATGCTTTTATTTTAATCAGGACCTCTATCTTTCTTTTCCTGTGTTATTCTGCTTATTTTTTATACTTTCAACAATAGATGAAGGAAAGCTCTAAGGAAGCAATAGGGCTAAACTTGTCCATATGACTTGCTCTGGCCTTGTGCAGAGGGGTAAATTTTAGATTTAACTGTTTGCAACTGCAAGACAAAAATGTATGACTTAAAAGGAATATTTATTAAATGGGAAGAAAAAGCTATCGTAGCAGGCTTTCACATTAAAAAAATATTTTAACAGATGTTTATAAGTGGCTATGCTGTGGTGGCTGGTGCTGCAGAAAGACTTGTGCTTGGATATGACAGCTTTGGGAACATATGTGGTCGGAAGAACACTCCTGTAGAAGGAGCAAATCTTTCTGGATTGGACATGACTAATAAAAAGTAAGTACATCAGATAATGTCTAAATAAATCAAATGTTTGAGAAGTTAGTAAAATGCATATCTTCTAGTTGTCAGTCATATACATCTGTGTATCTATACATCATTGTATTGAAAGGCAACAAAGGTGGGAGTAGTGCAAAAGAGGAGTGAAATTAAAAAGTTAAAACAGAATTTGAAAATGTGCTGCATTGTTACGCTTTATGCAACTGCCTTCTTAAAGAGGGTCTTAAATGGGACTTCAACCAAACAGGCAGTCATTCTATATGGCAAATCTTTGTACTTAAGGAAGTTGCAGGCTGCAGTTCCCAGTCATTCTACTGACTCCTTCTGAAAAAGTTTCATTTGCTTTGTAGCACTTTAAAAAGATGGAAAGAAGGTTCAGAATTAAAACTTACAGCAAACCAAGAAAGCTTGTTTTTGAGAAGAGGATCTTTTTTTCTTTCTAGGTATGTGTTCTTTCTGAACTCATGCAGCCTGGAAATACAAAGCCTCAGAATCAGTTCACTTTCCTTGTGCGTGTCAAGTTGTCCACAAGAGCAGCTCAACTCTTTGGAAGATCTCCAGAGTTTTGCAAGGAATAATGGTGTGCCACAGGGAATATGAGTATCTTAGTGTATCTGTAGAACAGTTGAGCAGCTTCCACTTTGTTTTTTATGTTTCTTACACTAGGGAGTCATACCTTACCATTAATTTCCTGAACAGTTCATGGTAAGGGAAAATAAAATGTCTTGTTTCTGCTTTATTTCAAAGCCATAGTTTCTAGCTCTCTTATGCTAATTAGAAAGTTGTTGATCAATTCCTGCACAGTGCTGAGGTTATGTAGCAGAAAACTGACTTCTGAGAATGAACTAGTGAAGTTTGGCAGGGGTGCCAGTAAGTGACCAGAGTTCATATGCTGTTTGAGAAACTTGTCCAATTGGTTCCTTTAAATTTAATTAAAATTATGGTGGAATTACTAATTCCAGGAAGACACAAGTGTTTTTATCCCTCTAGACATCAGATCCCAATGTTTGGTATTCCATTTTGTTGTAGTTTTGCTATTCCATTTTTGTTGCACCTAAGTACCACACAGCCTCTCACTTCCCAGCAAAACCAGGACACACCTAGAAATTTTATTTGATTCTGGTGTTCAAGATGAAAATGCTATCAGAAGTAGCTGTTGTGTGAAAGAGACTCCAGTTTATTCATGTCCAACATGTAAATAAAATAATCTGTAGCCTAAGCCTTATTTCATGGAGTTTGTAGAAACTTCAGACCATATGAATGTTAAAGGCCATTTTTGTTAGAGGTCAGTATCCCATTCTTTTTTTTGTTTTGATGTTTTGCTTGGCAGGGATTGCTATTTAAATTGACAATATTTGTTTCCATTTAATTTCGAGGTAGTTTGACATCATTTGGTATGTACAGAAAGGTGTAAAAACCTGTGGTATTATACAAGTATTTTCAGTCTAACTAAACATAATTGTATCAAATTCCAGCTGCAGCTGCTTACATGTTTATGTCAAAACAGAGAGAAGTCTTGCATTTTGAATGGCTTGGATGTATCCAGACTTTCTTTCCCAGAAGCGCTGTATAATGGAGCAGAGTATTATTAGCAGAGTACCTGGTAATATTTCACCAACATCCCAGCGCAAGTTAGGTTTCTGCATACATATATATTCTCTTCTAACTCATGATGGTCTAGATCTATTGTGGCTTCCCCCGTTTTACGTTTTTCTCTTATCCTTATGAGCAAGGATTAATAGCCAAGCATGGCACTGTGGAACAAACAGTGTGCCTGCCTGGAAGATAAGTGTAGTTAAATCGAAAAGGCAAAGGGTTCTGCAGAGCTTGCCTTCGATTTACTCAACTACCTAATTTGTTACTTGCATTCTCACTGGGATATCAGGGATGACAATGGCCTGCTAAGGGATCAAACCAGAAGTGCAAACAAAACTTAGTTCTTAATGTGTTTTTCTCTCAAATTTTTACTAATCTTCAGTTACTTTTTTCTTTTTTTACTTTTTAGGTTCTTTTCTTTGCATTTACAACCTGAATGTTTCCAATTACACACTAAATCCAAAGGCAGCTCAGCTCTGTCCCACACTGCCAGTTCCACCAAGGTAAGAATTACTGGGTATTTTATAATATCCCTGAGTCTGAACAGCTTCTTATGGATTGTTACTTCCTCACATTTTGTGTTTGGCTTGATAGTTCACAGTCAGGATGGTTTTGTTTTGTTTATTTATTTTTGTCTGCGTATCCTTAAGAGTTCTTTTTTGTGACTGTGAACATGCCAGTGTCCTGTCCCACAGAATAAACAAGGACTGCATTCCCTTCATTCTTCTACCCTTTAGACTAGAGTTTTCCCTCTCCAAATTAGGAAAAAAGCACTCCATATGAGGAACAACTTCCCTCCTGCACAGACTTTTGCTCTCTCCCTCAATTCCAAGGATGTTATCTGGGGCTTTGCTTCTTACCCTGAGCCCAGAAATTTCCATCAGAATAACTTTATAGCCAGCTGGCTTGAAGCACGGATCTGTGGATATTGCTGTCTTTATAATCTGGCATTTGTGAGTCAAAATTCTTAAACCCATAATTTTAAGTTCCACTATGTCATGAAAATTCAGCAGAGAATTGGAATCTCTCTGCAGAGCTAAGTCATCTGGTCTGAACAGGAGAAAATGGAAGAGCAGGGTGAACAGAAGAGAGTAGGAGACACATAAAAACGTTACATACAGTGGATCAAGGGACAGCATGTAAATTGATGAAAAACTATGGCATGTTTCACTTATTTCCTCAACTTTCTAGGCTTTTTTTCTGGTTATCAAGGAACTTAGCAAAGTTATTCATCTTGCACAGTAATATTTCATAGTAGAAGCAAAGCTAGTTAGAGGAATTTTTAACTGTTGATGACAAAACCTCTCCTTTTCAGGTAAGAATATGCCTTTGACTGTTGTAGTGCAGCACTGCCAAAGTGGGACAATAAATATATGCAAGAAGCTTGGCTGAGAGTGCCAAATAATTTTGTGTAAATATTTGGTGCCATTAATTGTACCTTGCACACATTGTTCTGGTGTGGCTTTTAGAAAGCTTAAATATCATAAAAACAATGCAAACTGTTTGTGATCTAGAATTATCTACAACAGCATAGGTTACAGCTATGTTAGCATGAACTTCTTTTTTACATAAACACATGGGAGCAAAGCAGATGGAGCCTGACTAGAATGGGAATAGGAGCTGTGTGCTGATGGTGATAGTAGTTAATGAGAGAGTTGTTAAACTTTTTCCCCAGGCTGATCTTGAATGGATCTGTTCTGGTATAGTGAAACAGGCATGGCACCATTAGGAGTTTATTTTGCAGTTGATAGATAAAACTACCCTTTATAACAGAATGCTCTGTGTGGAGAATGGCAGGATGGATCTCTGTGGATTTTAAACTGTTTGTCCAGTAATTAATATTTTTTACTGCTTTTGTTTTTAACCTTTCAGTAAATCTTTTCCATTATTTAATCGATGTGTTCCACAAAATCCTGAATGCTATTCCAAGTATGCATCTGTCTTAATAAGTATGGTTAATGAAATGGATGTTTTTCACCGAATTCTGAGTGGAATATTGGCAGGAAGAGATACTGTGATAGGACTGAGTGTCCTTGCACTAGGTAAGGTTATAAGTAAAAAGTGAATAATGATATTCAATTAAAAGGTTAAAATGTTTCTTATAAGTCTATATGTTTATTTCAAAAGTGGATTTTTTTTTATATTCTCGGGGCATATTTTAATATTTTCTTTATTTTTAAGAAAGAGTGGTCAGGTTTTATGAGGAGGTGTTTAATAGACTGGTGAAATGCAGACCTCTGAATTACCAGATTCTGTGTTTCATTACATGGTTCTATACCTCATTTTAGGGGACTGTAAGAAATTGTTGATAAAAAAAAGGACATCAGCATGAGCACTTGAACTTAAATCTTGTATAAAATGTTATTTAAAAAGCTAGTAATTCCTGTGGTGAAATATATCAGCTATAGGTTCCTTGTTATTTAAGTTACAGGTAACTGGGTGCTTTAAATGTTAAGAAGGTTGCCAACTTTACTAAATGCTGTTGATTTTGAGACTACTGTTTAAAAATAAAAGCCAAAATTCTACAAGAACCTTAAATTTATATTTAAAATCAAAAGGTTGTAACACTCAAACTTACTACATGTATTTTTCAGCCTTCTCTTTGATACTGGTTTTAGCCTTCAGATTCATTCAGACCCTCCTCATCCATACTCTGATTGCACTGGTTGTTTTTGGTTTGTTGTGTAAGTATATTTACTGTTTCACTGAACTGAAGGATTAGCAGCTGAACAAACAGTTATCCTTTTTTTCATGGCCATCCTCAGTAACCTTCAGCTTACCATAGTCATTTCCAAACTGAGGCCTGCTTGCCTTTTGCTGCCAAGGTCTGGCTGTGCTGTTCCAGCTGCTGAGTGTTAGGATGAGGGTGATGTTTATTGTTTTTATAGATGCCTAGAAAAAACATTTCTTTTGGCAGATGAATGCAGTTATGAAAATGCTACTGTTTCAAAGAATGTTTAGTGAGCTCTTATACTGCCTGCTTTAGAAAGGGACAACCATAGGAATGTGTCTGGCTAAAGCTTGTCATGCCGTTAAATTTAGCTTTGTATCTCCACAATAAAATTACATGCCTGAGCCTTAGAATAACTGCAAGAAATCCAAACATTCTGTTGTGGTTTTACCTCAGTCTGACTATTGGAACTTTCTCTGTGATCACTGATCCAGTGCCTCACTTTGCTAATTGGCAGTATTCCTGAGCCACGTGTGGGTTAGCGGGGAGGGCGGGAGACTGGGGAGGGAGGCCAGGCAGGCATCAGCCTGCCAGCAACAGCATGCACTGCCCACCCTCATGCTGCTCTGGTCTGCTCAGTCATCTCAGGTGTTCTCTGGTGGCTCCATTATGACTATAGGAATGATCCCAGCACTGAACTGGAAACAGAAAAGGAAAACGTAAAGTTCCTACTTGGATATGCCATCTTCTCAACAATAGTTACTGTAAGTAATATTTTGCCCTAAGCAATGGCAGAGGCCGTAACTTGAACACTTGACCTACAGTGGTTCTGCAACAGTAAAAATAATTCCTAATTCTATTCACATTGGAAAATGAGAATAAAATCTGAGATCTTCTTACATGCATTTAAATATAATCATAAAATCATAGAATGGTTTGGGTTGGAAGGGACCCTAAAGATTCCGAAAAATCTAGTTCCAACTAGATTTTTAGGCCCCCCCATCAAAATGACAAAAATAACTTTGTAACTTCATTGTGAAACTTGTTTGTCAGCCCTGCCACACTTCAAACCTGTGCAAACAGTGTTAATGTTGTTGGTGTAAAAATGCAAGAATTTTTTTCCATCCCCATTTTGTTCTGCATCAGCTCACTGGACAATCATGTTGAACAAACACAGGGGTTTTGGCTGAGTATGGACAGGAGATCTGTGGATTCATCCCGCCCTGTCAGTAGGAGAAAGGGGTGGCAGCTCTTTTAGACAATAAAAGGGGCAGTGAAACACAGGCAGCATTGTCTAGACCTCAAGTTCTGGGGTCAAATTCTGGTTTTCTCTCACTGATCTTGTTTTACAACAGAAAATCTGAGTGCCGCTTGCAACTTCTTAAGTGATTTTTTCACTCTGATGTTGCAATGTTAAAGGAGCCACTGCTCAATTTGAGGGTACAGTCAATTTGTGCTTCATGAGACATTTGTCAAAGTGATTGTCCTGTTTTCTTAGAGATGAGTAAGATCTATATGGAATTTGCCAGATATGAACAGTCTGACAGTTTACAGTGACAAATATTAATGTGTCACAGATAATTTTTTTATATCCTCCATAAGTCGTGACCTTTTTACATCTGCTGATGCTAAAGAGGTAAGAAAAAGTTTCTTTGAATGCATGTGTGTTCCAGTACAACTGACTGTTGTTTGCAGAACTGTGGGAACATCCACTGCTGCAGGTTATGCTTCTCTTCAGAGCTGGTAGCCTCTTTCTAGAGCAGGCAAAAAAACTAGTGAAGCAACTGCCACTGGTTGTATTTATTGTTCTATATATTCCAACCTCCCTTTTAACTGCTGTTCATAGTTCCTTGTCACGTACAAAGAACTGGGGTTATTGTGGGGTTTTTGACTCAGGGTTTTGTTATTGGAGGGTTGGTTTCTTACTTTGGGAAGACAATAATTTATTTAGATAAGTTTTCATTTTATGTCTGCTTTGCTTCCATACATACATAGCTCTCAAACTAGTTTTGTTGTGGACTACAGGAAAGGACTGGTTCTCCTACCATTGTGAAAGTGAACAGTGACAAGCTGACCTGAGTAGAAAGAAAGTTTAAAAGTTCATGACATGCAGGGTATGTGAAAGCAATGTGTAGTGTTTAATGTACATTTACGTTTGCTGTAAAGCAAAACAAACTGTTGCATTAGAAGAATTAAAGTTTTACAAAACCTATTTTGTTTAAAAATTCAGCAGCAATTATTGCAGAAAACGAGATATTAATCCACAGGCTCTTTGGGAACATAGGGAGTGTCTCAGGTGGATTTTCCAATGTGTAGTAAGATTATCTAAATTGCTTTGCTGTCATGTCTTTGTGAAGTCTGTATCCTCTGATCCCACATTTGACCACTCTGATAATTTTCTTGAGGTAAAACCCCCAATAATTTGTCTTTTTATTTCCTGTAACAGGTTGTTCTGCTCTCCCTTATCTTTGTACTAAGAAAGAGGCTTCAGTTTGCAGTACAGCTCTTTCGAATTGTTGATAAAATCATTGGCAGAATTCCTTTCCTCCTGTTCCAACCACTCTGGACCTTTCTGATTCTCACTGTGTTCTGGGTATTTTGGGTTGCTGTATTACTTAGCTTAGGAACTGCAGGTAAGTAAATGATTTTCATGTTTTTGACTGAATCCTATCCATTTCCTAAGTTCTCTTCTTACATGTGGGACCTCTTGGTGTTGGTGTATAAAATGTGGGCTAGCATTGTTACATGGCAGAGTTACTTGTTCCCTTTATTTTATTTCCCACTTGTTGGAGTCTTCTACATTTCCCTTTTGCTTCCATATGTGGACTTGAGTTTGTTCTTTCTCATTTATTTGTTAATAGATTGTGGTGGGTACAGTATATGTTTGGTGACCTTAAATGAAGAAAGCAACAGGAAGGAGGAGACAGCTTTTAGTGCAATTGTTACAAAATGAGAATGTTTGTCTCCTCTAACTAAACAATATTAAATTGTCACAAAGGCAGAACATTGCTTCAGAGCAGTAGTTCAGTGGCAATTGCTATCACTTGGACCAGTGCAACAGTGTTTGGATTAATCCAGTGGTTCATGCAGTTGTAGAGGAGGTGCTCTGTGTAAAGTCAAGCACTATGAAAGATTTGGCAGAACAGATTTTTAGTATGGAAATGGTATTACTGAGGGATATAACTGTAAGATCTGTCACAGATTGAACCAGGGTCATTTGGATGCTGTCCCTTGGCCCAGCACCATGCCATCCGAGAGAGAGGTTGTCCTTCCCTGGAACATCACCCAAAGAAGTGAAGCTAAATGCTGTGTAGCTCTGGGGATAACTCTTCATGTAGACATCAGCCTCTGTCCATGAAAAGTATTATGATTTGGGGGCTGGTATTTTTTTCACTTTCAATTTCTAGGGCCACTGTTAGGAGCTAATTGTTATCCTTTGGGTTGAAACGGATGTAGAATTGATGTGGACGGAGACCCTTGTTTATGGGTTTTCTCTTTTCTGAAACTTGGCAGTGATTTCTGTGTGGAAAACCAAATGCAGTCTTATTCTTCAAGTGCTTGTGTGTTACCATTTTATTTTGGGTTTCCACCATCGCTTGAGACAGTGGCTGCAGTAACTCCTTAGTACAGACTTACAGTTTGCTGCTAGGCCAGGAAAGCCTCCAGCCTTTCCATAGCTGAGCCCATTTGGCAAAGCTGGCTGTATTCCCTACCTCCATGGATCAGGTACCTCACTCCTCTTAGTTCACAACTGCTTCCATCTCAGTTAATTCTGGCTCTTTAAAAGACCAAATTCACTTCTAACACAAGAAGCTGAGTCCATGCTGGCATTGCGAATCACACCCATTGCTTAGGCTACATTGGGATCTGTTTCCCTCCAGCTTTCATTGGCCAGTCATCCAGATTTGCAAGTCTGTTTCTGCTGCTTTTTTCTGAATAGCTCATGTCTGTCAGGAATGGCTCCTTGAAGCCGCTGATAACCTGCTTCTCCTGCAAAAGGGTCAGACCTAGCGTGGCCAAATGACTCGCCTGCTGTCTCTTTGTGAATGGTTCCTCAATAAATAGTCAAGCTGATGCCCTTTGCTTTAGATGTCATGGATATTCCTTCTCCACACTCCTTTGAGTTAGATTTTCCCAATACAGAAGCAGCATTGTTTGCTGGACACAGCTCTATATTGATGTTGTTAGCTTTTCTGCAAAATCTTTATAGCATCTATGTATGGATCAGACAGACAGCAGTAATTCTGAAACTGGCCTTGTGGGATACCTTATCACTGCTTCAGACCAGGCTTTATAGAAAGGAGCATCTTCTGAGCTATCAACCAACTGTTCATTTCATGCACCTGCTTGGATCAGATACAATTTAAGATAAACATTAACTGTAGTAAATTTAGTAACAGGACAATAAAATTAATTATAACACACAGATTTTCTAAATGTATAATTAACAAGAACTATGAGAGGAAATATTACATCCTTGATGTTAAATCCAGCCGACTTAATATGCACACATAAGGATGTAAAGCTTGCCCTTGTTATATCTAAGTTTAGAAAATGCCAGCTGAGTCTGTTGTATTCAAGAGCTTTTGGAAATGCAGCGGTCATTAGAAGAGTTGAAATATTTTATCTCACGTGACAGAAGAAGCTTGATTTTAAGGGCAGGATGGGAAATTATTTGGGTATTTAATGGATGCTTTTACAGACTTTGCAGGAAAATAGTGACTTGCACATTATATCCAAAAGCAAATTCCACATATATTCACAGGGGAGTAAAATCCAATGAAAACTGCTTTTGAGAGGCTTTTTATGCTTTTTCCATGTTGTGCCATTCTCCTTCATCGGTTATATTCTGTTTCCTGCTAGGCATTTTCATTCAACTTTTTTTCTTTTTCCTCTGCCTTCTTGGAGAGTAGGATTCAGTTTATGACCTGCTGCTACATTCATAGTGCAGCACACAACTCCTGACTCAAAGGTATTTTAGGTTTTGTCTTCTCCCTAGCTGATGTTTCCAGCAAGTGATGCAAACAATATAGTACAGAGGGCAGCATAAGCTTGCTGCACAGCAGAGTGATGATAAAGTTTCAGTTTTAAAAGAATTGACTTTTCTCAGATTTTGCATAAGAAGGGAAGGTTATTTCCAATAAATTGCTTATATGAGCAACCTAGTAAAACATAGGTGTGGATGGAGGTATTGTGGCAGGATATTTTTAGTGTAGATGTCAGTCCTTATAAGATCTTCCTGTTAGAAGCATGTTCGTGTTCAGAAGAGTATGTGCGTTTGATAAATAACCCAAATCACTTCTCAGTTAACACTGCAGTCTGAATGCAGATGGAAGATGCCGCTCTGTATCCGCTTATGCCGCTGGGTGAGTTCGGCTCTGTGTCTGTCCCGGCTGTGTCGGTGGCGGCAGTTTCTGCCGCGCTGTCGGACCCTCGCTGTCCCCCGCTGTCCCCCGCTGTCCCCCGCTGTCCCCCGCTGTCCCTCGCTGTCCCTCGCTGTCCCCCGCTGTCCCCCCGCTGTCCCCCCGCGCCCGGCCCGGGGACCCCCGCAGCAGCGCCCGCCAGGGGGCGCCGCAGCCCGCGGGGAGTGCCTCACGGCAGCCCGGCCGCTCATGGCCGCGGGGTGGGAAACTCCTCCCGGAGAAACACGGGAACAAAGGCTGCCGCAGCCCCTCGGGGTTCCGCGGAAGGAGTAATGGATTGTTTGATTCAGCCCTCAGGCTGAGGAGAGCTGTGCGGGTGTCAGGGGGTCCGCGTTAGCTGGATAGCTGTTTGGATTTCCAGTCCCTTACTCTATGTCAGATTTGTTCTGTGATTCAAAACTTGGATGATGAACAGTAAACGAGATTTGGTAATGAGAATATTCCGTTAGGTTGTACTTCAAATTTTCGACCCAAATATGAGTCCTCTGAAATGCTGGCTATTAAAGCAGCTCACCATAAGATAAGTTGGGAGTTGTTCTGCTGTTCTAGGATGACTCGTACTTACACATCCTGTAACGATAAATGCATACAGAACTGTATGGTTAATAATGCACTTTGTATTATTTATTAGTTTCCTACAATTGTCCTGTAAGTGGAAGATATTTCTTTTTATTTTGAGGTTTGGGGGCTTTTTGCACCACTTGAGAGTACTTCTCTGAAGACCTCCAAAGATACACTTTTTCTTACAGAGCAGTTTGTTTTCTTCACGGACAAATAGTTGACTATCTAGGATTAAGCGTGTAAAATACAGGTGGTGATTTTCTTGAGTTTGAAATTTTGATGGTTTTGTCTCGCAAATACATTTTCTGGGGCTGTGTAGGCTGTATTTTAAAAGCAAGTATACCAAGAAAGCTGAAAAAATGAAATGTTTGCAAAGACACTAGTTTTTTGTCTAATACAGAGAGATGGTTTAAATGAAATTGGCTTGCTGCTGTGCTGCACCTGCTCTTAACATTTTCCTTGAATCTGCACTAGTTATATAATATTTATGGTGTCTCTGCATCTTAACGGTTCTGGAGCACTTGATCCTCTCTTCAGCTGTGGTGCACCTGATCATTATGCAACCATGCAGGCACCTTATTTACATCTCCTCCAAAAGTCAGTGTTAACTGTGAGAAAAAAATCTAACTTCTTGGGAACTATAGAAACCTATAGCCTGCACTTGAAAGGTACTTACGCACATGACTAATTTGAAACACATGGATAATCCTATTAAAATCAGTGGGACTACTTAGGCATTTTAAGGTAGGCACCTGCCTAAGTACCTTGGTAATTCAGAATCTGTAACAGCAGCAGAGACTGAGTGAATTCCAGACCTAGAAAACTAGGAGAAATGCCAAGACTTCATGAGACTTTAGGTAGCTCAAGCAGTGGCACCAGTAAGAACCATTAGCTGGCTAAGAATGGAATTCAGCTGTTCTTTGGAAAAGCTGATATATCTTAGGGTTATTGAGTTTTATTGTTTCCTAATTTGTGGGTATTTCACAGCAGAACTGATGTGGCCATGTGGCACAACAGAGCATGTCTTTCAACCTTCCAACACACAGGAGCTGTGAGGTCCACGTGGTGTAAATACTGTGCATGTAGGATGAGAAGGTGGTGTGATTTTTTTGTGCAATGAAGTTGTATCCTACAGGCAAGTGTGCAGCAGAACTGCCACGTGAAGCTGTGCAGCAGCAAAATGAGCAATAAAAATATCTTTCCTGCAGGGGCCTTGACATTCCAATTACAATCAGGTAGTTTAGCTGTAAATACCTTTACATGAAAAAGCACTAAATAAGATAACACAATCAATTCTGTTGCAGGAAGCACTAAGATTCAGTGTATGATTCCAGAACCTTTCCTCACTTAGCAGTGGGAGGCGCACAACACATTTTCATGTTAACAGGAACTGATAAACAGGCTCTCAGTATTCTCGTCAGTGGCTCTTTGTTTGTGATAAGGAAATTGCTGGACTAGACTTCCCAGGAATTTTTGTCTCTTACAACAGCCTGTTGCTGTAGGCATCAGCAAAACCTTGCAGCAGCAGCTGCCGAGTAAGGACATCTGACCTAAGTCTGGAAGTCCCAGAATGTAGCTGAAGGTACTGCGTGCACCCACTGCTGACTGGTGCCTCACTGCTCTGCTGTGCTGGCTGCCAGAGCAGCCCTGAGCTGCGAGTCCCGTAGGGAAACTCTCCTGGGTTCTGCTGCAAACACTTGTGCCTGTTCGCATTGTTAACATCACTTCTTTTGAAGTACTGGCAGCAGATCAACATTTGTCCTGATCAAAGGCTTCCAGATTTGGTAATTCAGCTGTACGGACTTCAGTTCTTTACTGACTTGTTAATGTTATCACTAAGAGTGTATGGTACACTGGAAAGATTCATGATTGTGTAGTTGGAGAAAAATATTCTGCTGACAGATTAAACTGTGTTTCAGGACTTTGTTGAAAAAGTTTAGTTTGTATGAACAGATATATCACGGCACAGTGATGGGGAAAATGGCATATACTTTTCTCAACAGGTTATCTAGAATAGCTTTAAAGTTTATCTGGGCTACTGATATAGAAAAATAGCATTGCATGTAGTTCTGTTGACAAAATCATGCATGTCTGGTAGGCCCAGAAGACGGGGAATCAGACACAGATGTTTATACTGGTAAACAGATTTTTGTGAAGTAACAAAAAAGTTTACCATCCCTGACCAGCAAAGTGATCAAAGGTGAGTTCGCAGGTGGCTCTGCCTGATTTCTGTGCAGCTGAGCACAGCACTGTGTACATGTACAAGTATAAGGTTGTCCAGGAAAGACAAAGCCATTACTGTTGTTACTGCAGGTGGTTATTTCATTAGGCTGGTAAAAAGCAAACAGAATTAGCTTGCCATATGTACATTTATCAGTCTTCATGCCAACACTACAGAAACAAAGCCTGAAAAAGCCTATTTTGGAAAAAGAAATGTTCAGGTGGGTTGTATGGTGGAAAATGTGCTTAATTCTGCTACCAAATGGCATAATGGCTTTGCATGCAAATGGAGAGGTAGGACACCTTGTATCTTACTGACAAATTGTTTGCTTAAGTTCTGTCAGTAAGGGCTGTAGGCTATGGATAATGAGCGTGTTTGGCACTGCAGAAAAAGGCAGTCTAGAGTTTCTGGAAGAAATATGGAAAACGAAAGATCTCTTGAATTCAGAATTATATAGTGCCTCACTTGTTTTAATGACCTAAGTAAATGATTATATCCTAAAAACTTCCCTTAAAAAAACCCACTACTTTTGCAAACTTAAAACCAGGGAGGCACAGGATGGGGAGGAATGACGGAGAATTTGCAAGAAGAGATCTGAGTAGTAGATTTTTTAAACTATCAAATATTTTGCACTTCACAGACTTAAAATACATTTGAGTATATAGGAAGCACAACAGTATTTCTGTGAATGACCAACTCTACAGCACTGGAGAGAGCTTACCTGTTCCGCCAATATTGTTAACCTCTAGGAAAAGAAAATATCTAGAACATATGTCTGAATTTATGCATCCATGTAGCACTTTTTGATCCTTCAAAGCACATTAAAATAATGTTGCAGTGTTACTATGGCGTAGATGAATATTTTTCTTAATTTACAGACAAATAGACCTTGGTTCTGAAAACTTAAGAAAAGCTTGTCTAAACCTGATGGTATTGCCGAAACAAATCTTTACTGTTTCTACTTTTAGTTATTCTTGAATAAGAACTCTGTGGCTATAGAAAACAGGCCAGAAAGGAGCCATTTCCTAGATAGCTTTGTATAAGTGGCAGTTTTGAACTTGAAGGTGGTGTGTTGTCCTGGAGGAGAACACACGCTCATAGAATCATTTAGGTTGGAAAAAACCTTTAGCATCATCAAGTCCAGCTGTAAATCGAACACTGCCAAGTCCACCAAATGAATACATGTAGTATTAAAGCTTAAGTTTTATTGCTGTTCTAGCAGGAGTAGCCAGTTCTGTCTCACTTTGTTACTTCTTTCATGGAGTTGGAATAAGAAACTACTCACCTCCAGAGATTGTTTTGTTTGGTGAACATGTTTCTCTTTAAGGTTAATAGACTTAAGGCTTGGTAAAAAAAAAAAAAATAGCATCTTAGAAACCTAGAGACCTTTTACTAGGATCAAATGGTCCTAATGCCATTATCCCTTGACTAGCCTTCAGAGTCAAGTGCCATAAATAGGATGGCACAAAGAAAGGTCTGATTGTTGAGGAATCTGAGTTGCCCCCACCTTTTGTGAAAAGCCATTTATGAATATGGAATAAATTCTTTGTGAGTAACAGAAGTGGAAGGAATGTTTTTAGCTTGAATAACTTAATTTGTCCATGTTCCTGGATACAGTACTAACATTGGAGCATATACTACCATACAGATGTCTACTTTTTTTTCCCCCCAGAGAACCTACATTTATGTGCCTGTATTTTGCACAAAGATTTCAAAGTATAGAGAACAGAAAACTAATGACTATGGTTCTGATTTGTAATTGCAATTAAAATATTTGTTTTGTTTTGTTGCAACAGTATGTTATGTATCCTTAATACTTTTCTGCAGTCTTTCTCTTCTGCTTCTTACAAAAAAAAAAAAAATCCCAAACCCTAAAGCATTTTATAACTGTGAATTTGTTTCAAATTTAAATAATGAAAATTAAGATTTAATTTACTTCTGAACTATTTGTCACTTAAGTCTTGAGTAATGTCTTCTCAGAAATCTTTACTAATATATAGCTTTCCTCTTTATTGGTAGCTGTGTCTCAATCCCAATTTAAACACAATCTTTTGCTTTTTGTGAGATTTTATTTTTCAAAATTCAATTTGAATTACAAAATGTTGTCTCTCTAACTTTGTTAGAATGGACAGAATTAAATAGCATTGGAATTTTTTTTTTGTAACTTTACTGAAGAGAAGTTAAGAGAATGTGCACAGAAGCACTTCTATGTACTTCTATGTCCCTGTCCCCCCTTCCCCTTTCCCCCCTTGTCTGGCATGTTATAATAATACAATGGTGTAATCCCAACTTCAGGTACTGCAGAGTCCACTTCAGGAGGACAAGTAGAATACAGAGCTCTGTCTGGAATTTGCTACATGGCATGGTATCATTTCGTTGGCCTTCTCTGGACTAGTGAATTCATTCTTGCCTGTCAGCAAATGGTGATTGCTGGGGCAGTGGTTACTTGTTATTTCAACAGGTGAGTGCAGAATTGCTGCTTGATAGTTTTGGGGATTTTCCAGCATTTATTTTCAATCTTTTTCTACGAAAAATAGTCTCAATTAGACTGCAATTATGTCAATATCTGGAATCCCATTTACTATAAAATTATGTTGCTTGTTGCAAGATCTTGAGTAAGATTTTACAATGTGTGTGATATTAATGTGACTCACCTCTACTGCTGGAGATGCTGGGCCAAACTGAGCTTTGATACAAGCTGTTAGAGCTCTGTTGACCCTGGGGGAATTACCATTCAGAAGGCATAGGCTGCATTTGACCCTTTTCCAGGAGACTGCATTAGCTCCAAATGAGAAGCAATATATTGTTCCTTGGTAATTTCATGTATTCATGAGCAGTTTGACCTCTTTGTAAGTGTTCATCCCTGCTCTGGGTTTCCATGTGTTCTGCCTGCATAACTGCCTGGTCTAAAACTTTTTTTTTTTCATTCTGTGCAGATATTTTCAGTTAACTATAAACGCTTTAACACTGTTAAGTATTTAGACATGTGCAAACAAACTTCCTTGAATTTTATATGCCCAGAAATGTAAATGTGGAGGAAATGAGGAAAAGTGAAATGAAATTAAATTGGGTTTATGCACTCATTGCAGGAGAAGATTTAAATCTCACAATATGTTGTTGAGTTTTTTGCTGATGAAGAGAGCATTTTCCCGATAATATTTTTCCTCAAAACTATTTTATGAGCTCTCTCGTCCTCAGTGCTCTATTCTTCTATGCCCAGTGAAGACATTTTCTGATCTGTGAAAAACTCTGGCATTTTAAGGCATTTCTTCATTTTGTATTAGAGGAATATCGTGATAATTTCAATTTGTTGAAAAATTAACCCTTGAGGAAGGTTATGTGAGATTGAGGTGAGGAGCCTGGCCAGAGAGAGCCTGGAGCCCTTGGAGCACTGGTGGCAGCTGCCCAGGGCCATATGGCTTGGGCAGCTGGGAAGGATGTCTTTGGGTTCTCCAAAACTTAGGAAGCAGGTTTCCGTTGATGGTCTCCAGAATGTATCCTTGGGTGTTTCAGTCACTGATCCAGAGGCTACTGCTGGAAGGTCTCCAAATGATGTGTTCCCCACTGCCCAGCAGAGACACCAGCACAGGCTCTGCTTCCGGGACTGGCTCCATAAGGGTTTCCTGCAGCACCTGAGTGACCTGTGCTGCTCCAGCCAAAGCAGCAAGGCTGGAAGATCAAGGAACAGCCAGTGCCCACCCCTGGTTTAAGCAATATTTTATCATTCCATCCAAAAAGCCAGGGCAGGACAATGTTTAACATGTGTATCAGGAGCTTGTCCCTAGCAGGATTCTCTACACAAACAACAGCTGTGCCACTGAACTGGTGCTTAGGTAAGAGCAAATAAAACCTAAAACTTTGCTTTTTTAAAGGTTGAAATCTTTTTGAAAGAGTGGCACAGCCTCACCCTTTTATTTTACATGTCATAATAGGACCTGAAAAGGGAGGAACTCTTACTTCTGATATCATCTCTTTTTTTCCTGCTGAAGGTCTGGAACTCACATGGCTGTGCTGCTGTGGATAGTGAGCTGCCCTTCTCTGCTAAGCACATTGATTTAGCAGCTGAATGCTGAGGCACTAAAGGTTCGCTTTAACTGGTTTGAGAAAGCACAGGAAAGTAAAGTACTTCTGCTGAGTTCCTGGGCTCTGTGCTGCAGTGCATTTTGGTGCAATACACCAGATAAATCCCCAGGGCAAAGGCACTGTCCATATCTTGTTCATGTAGGGCAGGGAAGCACCTGTAGAAACTGCTGTGATGACATTTACTGCTCTGTTGGGGGCTTCCGCCTTCCAGCTATTTTTTACTGCTGCAGGAACTGTCTGCCAAGTACAGAAGGTTCCTGCTCCCAATTGTATTGGTATCATTTTGTGTAACTACCGTCAAGCTCTCCCCTTGCTTGCCAGATGACCTGTACTGTGTTGAGAGACTTGTGTTTGCAAGAGGAAATGCAACTTTTCTGTGGTGGTAATCCCTTGTCCTGGCCTTTAGGCTGTCAGCACAGATCCACAGAGATGCAGAGCAGTGTGGGAATGGGGAGAGGGTGCTTAGCTGCAGGAGCAGTCACACCAGCAAGGGCAAGGGTTATCTCAAGCTGTTCCAGCAATTCTGAGCTTGTCTGCTCTGTGTTTTTAATGTATTCCCTGAGGCAGCATCATAAGGCATGTCACAAGAGTTTGTTTATGGGATCTTACAGACAGGCTTTTTTCTTGGCCTGTAAGTGCTCCGAGGAAATAGCACAGCCTTTCCATGTGGAAATCTCCTTCCACAGCACACTCAGCAATGCGCTGCATGGCAAACAACCACGGCTGAGTTGCAAATGGGGTGGCCAGGAGGTCATTTTACCTGGATTAGCATTACAGGTTACATATATTTGGCCTGTAATACCATGACTGAAAATGGATTTTGCCTTCTTTTATTTTAGATGAAACATGAATACACAAAAGTTTTTTATTAATTTAATAAAAATAAATACAATTTTTTTGCTTAACAATTACATTTTACAACTTATGAAAAGGGCTCAGTCTTTTAAAAAACCTTCTTTGTTACAATTGCTGTTTACAACTGCTGAGGTTTATTCTCACTTTGATATTCTTAGGTGTTATGTATTTACCTTTGCAGGGAGATGAGCCTTTCCCTCTCTCTGGCAGTAAAGGAAGGTGATACAGTAACTTGATCCATGCCACAGGCATCACTATCCTGTCCATGTCTGAGCTTCTTTAGTAGCTCCAGTGCACGTATGTCAGTGCATGGATTTGAAATTAAGGATTGGGGTTATCTACCTGACTAAGGTGTTCAGTACCACAACTTCCAAGAGAAGTGAAGTGCATATCTCTCCCAGTAAGTAAAAAATGAAGGTTTATGGATGTGCACCAAAGTCACAGAGAGATGAACTAGAACCCACTTTTAAAGGCTTCCTGTTCAAATATATCTGCAATATTTATGGACATCCTTTGCCCTACTTACATACTTGACCTAAAAGAGCTACCAGCATATATGTAGTCAGACCCGTCCCATGTGGCTTTGAGATCAGGTCAAAGGGAGGTTGGAAGTACAGTCTGTGTGGTCTCTGTTAGTCTCATAATGTCTGTTTTATTAAAAATCTTGTAATTTATTGGTTTTTTTAAAATTGAGATTCATATTTACTTGAGGAATAGAAGATTCATTCCTTAACAGTTCTAAAATATTTTATACTTAAGTTATTTTTAGACAGTCTTTGAAGTTGGTGAGGCATGAATGAAGAAAACCGTAAGCATAGCTCTTAAGAGGAGAGGATTTTAAAGAAATGAAGAAATACCCTTTCCCCCCATTCAAACGTCTGTGTCTGTTGGGTGTGTCAAGATTACATTTTTTTCTTCTCACAAGAAATGGTTTTAAAATAAAAGCCAAGATGCATGTGTGACCATTTGAATCAAGGAACTTAGTGTTAAAAAAGATATTGAGTGTCACAGAGCTCACAAGTAAATGAAGGCAATTGACAGTACTGAAGAAATAAAATTATTAAAAGATAATGTGGTATTCAATGGAGATCCACAGGATTTTGGAATAGTAGTGTTGTATGTAAATCAAACAATCTCATGATAACATAAAATAGAAATACCAAAGAGGAAAAGCAAGTTGTGGCTCTACTCAATCTTATAATCAATCAGGCAGATTCCCGGTTTTCCCTGATACCTTGTGCCCATGCAGTGGAGTTCACTTGCACAGAATCCACTGCATAATGATTGTATGCTTGTGCTAAAGTCACGTCAGGACTGTAGCCATATAATGTACAAAGGTGGGTGAAACTTCAGCCTTGAGAGTGATGGGAATAGGTGGACGATTGAGTCAGTCTTGAGCTTGTTTACAGTCACAACCATCACCTGTTGCTGTGTTTAGCCTCTTTCCTATGTTTCCTACTCTGAACAATAATTACAAGGAAAATCTGTTCTTTTTCTAATCTTTTTGGAGACAAAGCAGAATCCTTGTCAGACCCTGTTCTTCAAAATTCCTTTGCTAGGAAAAGAAGGTGTGGAATAACCTCCAAATGTGTAAAAATTTATCTAAACTAAGCTTCAAATTTTGACATTCCTGCTCATTATTTAGTCATGTAAAAAATACCAAACCCTTCTTCATTTTTCTTTTTAGTAACAAGTATATTATTAACACAGGAATAAACTTTATCCTTTCTGTGTTTCTTATCACTAGTTAACCTTTAACTTGCAGAAACTTAACAGTTTATATTCTGAGATCAAACTGACACTCATATGTAAGGTAGTGTATGGGGGAGAAAGAAACAATGGCTCAATCTGAATAGAATAATTCATCCACATTGTGATGCATGTGTTTCTAACACAGAAACCTGATGGCTTTAAAAAAAACCCCAAATTGCCTTATTCTGTATAAAATTCCACTATCCCCAGAGCTGTTCCACTGGTTTTAAAACAAAAATAATAAATGTAGCAACTGCTTTGCTGGAATTTCCTATTTCAAATAATGTGGTATATTCACATATTTAAATACAACTTCACCACTGCAAAAATTTTGTGTTTTGAATGAACTGCAGTGATACCTTCAGGATTCTTGCAGAACTGTAATCCCTCTCTGAAATATAGTGTGTACGATTTAAATCCTTTCTGAAGTGAGGCTTTAATAAAAATATATTTTTAGAGCTTCTTAGCCCAAACCAGTCACTCTCTTATTGGTGCCTTTTAATTTTTTTATTTCTTGTGAAAACTACTGATTTTTCAAGATAACAGAGGTTTTGAAGAAATCACTTCTGAAAACAGGGCTTCTTGTTTGTGATATTAGGTCTGATCTTTACTTAGCTACTTAGTCAAATGGCTGCTGGTTCTGTGCCTAACTAAATTTTTCAGGGTTGGGCCAGTTGCTTAAGAGTTACTTTATAGAAGGTCTCATTATGACTATTGATCAGTATGGAGTTTTTCAATCCTATAAAACATTTTTAAAGGTACTTAGAGTGTTAATTTAGTTGATTTTTTCTTTTTTTTACAGCATTTGACAAGGGATGAGGGAGTGTCTTTAAGCTGATTTCCTGAGGTTTATATAAATTCTTGAGAGCTGTGTCATGCTACTGTCTGTAAATGACTGACATTAAACTGACCTTTATAAAGGAAGCAAAAAAATAAGACTTGTATTTAGGCCATATTTTTGTTTTTGCTCTTTGGCTTTTTGATTTTGACAGAGACATTATTTCTCTGAAACATTACAGGTTAGTGTGTGCTAGAACTACAAGTTTTTTAGTTCAGGTTGTAATTCTAAACATATAGTATGATATTCCTTTTTTGCTGTATTCCATTATAAAAGAAAGCCTGTTCTGTGGGGGGAAAAAAAAAAAGCATTAATCATTTTAACAAAATTTAAAACCAAATTTGGCCAAATTGCAACTATAAAAGTAGATAGTAACTCTCAGTTTTACATGTGAAAACTTGCAATTTTATTTTCTAGTTTTAATTTTACCACTAAAGAAGAAATAGTGGATTAATTCCCTCAGACTGAAATCTTGAAGAACCAAGAGTGAAATAAAAGATTGCAGAGAATAAGAGAAGTGACAGAAACTGGAGAGATGTGTTCAAGGAGTATTCTCAGATATTGTTCACGTCTCCTATTTTCCATTTTAGTTTTTCCTAGGTATTTTTCCATTCCAGAAAACAGTAATTTCTTAAGAATTAAACTAATCCAGAAGTTATAAATTTGGCTGCTTTTCTTGGGACTAAGGAACACTGAGATGAAGTCAGTAGAACAACTGGAGTAGTTCAAGTAGGAAAGGAGATAAAAACTTAATTCTTAAAATTTCCAAATACTAAAAAGACACAATGTTTATCTTCTTAAATAAGTTTCTAAACCATTTTTAAATTGTTTGTTTTTCTTTCTAGAAATAAAAATAACCCATCGCCTCACCCAGTCTTGTCTTCCATATCAGTTCTTTTTTGCTACCACCTAGGAACTGCTGTAAAAGGCTCATTTCTAATCACAATACTGAGAATACCAAGGATTGTTCTCTTGTACCTTTACAATATCCTAAACCAAAAGGTAGGTATATACTTCTGTAACCCTATAAAAATAGTAATTTAAAGATGAGATCATGGGGCAAAAAAAGTGAAAAATATATTTCTTGCTTAAAAATAGATGATATTACATGGATTTTATGTTTCATCATGTTTTCTTCATTAGGAAAGCTTTTTTTCCCCTCTCAACTCAGACATCAATGCTTCCTTTTTTATTCTCAACTCAGATATTTTTAAAAGCAGACAATACCAATATTAAACCCACCTTTATTTAGTGTTTATAGATAAAGGTTTTTATGAAGGATAAAGATAAAAATTGGCAGACTGCTCTATTAAAAAATTTTGGATCATAAATATTTAAGAAGCAAAAGTAAGAATACTATTGTTAGATTTAAGATCTGTTACAGAAAATACTTCATCTGCCTTGTAATATGATTTTATAGAAAGAATATATGACATAAGAACTATTCCTGAGAGTTGTGTAGTATCCAAAACACATCTTTTAAGATACATTAAACAAAGAGCTGGGCTGTCTTGAATGGTTTTTTGCCTCCTTTTTACCTTTCATGCATCTCCACATCAATTCTCTTCTGCCGGAAATACACCACTGTAGGTAATTCTGGCACTTTTGCAAGGAGGGAGGTCTGGTATGAATGCATAGGCCTGACTTTAGGAGAAGATTTAAGAAAAGGTTTTAAATGTAGGCCTTTTCCTCTAGGGTTTACCTTGGCCTTGAAGCATGTTATGTATAGTTATGACAGGATATTTACAGTGATCATACCTATGAGGCATGTGTTTGGTATAGGTTATGAATGCTTAAATAAAAACCTCTTGTAGTAAAACACTTGAAATTTGTTGTCTGGGTTTATGTTGCTTTCATTTGAAAGTTTTGGTTATAAAACTTGGTGTGTTGTGTTAACTAAGAACATTCTATAACGACAGTTGATGGGACAACTTAGAATATTTTCTGCCTTTAGAGAAAGCAGGATAAGTGGACTTGCTCATTACATGGTTTTGTAATCTGAGTAACTGTAGATTTAATTAGCAAATAAAGATTATTTGTGTCTGCAGCACTGGGCCACAGGCTCCTTTTTGGTCCAGTCCCCAAGCATTCAATGATATGACCCATAGCTGTAACTGCTGCTAAAGAGGCTAGAAAGTGCTCTGGGCAGCTTGTGTCCTCAGTCCTTGGAAGGATCCTCCCAAGAGTAACCTTGCTCCTTTGCATGGCAGAAAGGACAGGCTATGGCCCCCCTTTCATTGAGGGCCAGAGTCGTGGTACTAAAGGATGAGAAGTGACGCTGCATTCTTGTAGGGCTCAGCCAGACTTCCCCACCCTTGCAAAAAATGTTGCTGTCCTCTATGAACAGAGAAAAAGTCAGGGGTCTGCAAGCTTGCAGGTAAATTTAAAGACATTTTCTACACAGAAGTCTCCAAGCAGAATCAGAGAGGAGATTGTACTGGAGATCCCTTGCTCTAGGCTTTTAACAAACAGTACTTACTGAGATAATACAGTTTTACTAAAATCATTTCTCCAGCAATACATAGCAAGAGTAAAGTATTCTCTGTCAGGAGTTTGCATGTATAGTCACCATTTTGAAGGAGTTATTCCTGGAATATTTTCATGAACCTTTCTGAAAAAAGTTCAGAGGCTTGTGGTTTCTGCTTGAAAAATGGTAGTTGTTTGGACCTGAGTTTTCAATAGTGACTGGAAGATCTCTGCTTTCCAAAACAAGATAAAAACATTCTGATCTCTGGAAAAATAAGATTAAAAAACCCAAGTATCCTTGAACTGAATTTCCTTTCGTTGAGAAAAACAGCCACTTAAATTTGGAAGGCTACTGTGGATACCAAGATGTCTTTTTCTTGTCTTGAATCATCTCTTTGATGAACTGTTCTGAGCTCATTATGTGATGGGGGTGTGGGGGCATGGAACAAACATTAAGGTTTACTGCTCAGTTTTTACTATGAAATTAATAGCTCAATGGTCTATGAATAACCTGTTCTAATATAAGATTTTTCTTCCTGTCCTGAAAAATGAATGTATGCTCTGAGTTAAAACCCATGTATGTTCATATAAGCCCTCTACCCATTCTTTTGTTAGTGTTCATTAGGGTACCAGTCATTTCAGAACTGTGGAAGGGTTTTGATAACGTTAAAAATCTGTCCCTGTACTCCCTGGTCACTGTGAAGTGCTATAAGGATTACTGGCTTGCCTGCCTGTTTTGTTCCCCAGGCAGCTGTTAGCTCACAAAGCTGCTCACAGCAGTTATTTTCTTTTCCCAGAGAAGAATCTTCCATCCACAGGAAGAAAAAAAAAAAAAAATGCACAGCTCTTCAATCATTAATATTGAAAGGCCTGAATTAAAAACAATTCCTAAAATCCTAATTGAAATATCTGCTGTCTAAGTGAAAATTTTATCAGAAGAGTCAGTCCCCTGTAAAGCAAGTTTGTTTCTAGAATGGTGGTTCTGTTTGAGGCTAATTATGTATCCAGTGACCAATAATTTTATTTTATTGCAGAAGAATGCAAAGTGCCTGTTCAGCTGCTGTTTCTGCTGTGTTTGCTGCCAGGAAAGTTGCTTAAGATACTTCAACCAGGTATGCTCTGTCATCTCTGTCCCTCAGCCTAGTCTGGATACTGCATGTGGGTGCCTGCCCCTTAGCATGGCTAAAATGCCACAGGGAGAGCATGCAGGCCAAAGTTTCCTGCTGGCCACCTGAACTAAACAAACAAAAGAACCTCCAAGTGCAGGTGAAACTTGTTGCAAAGAAACAGGGAATTGGCAAATGTGCAAGGTGCTAGATTTTAGAAAACTTGTTAATACAGCTTGAGATAGCCCTTTCAGAGGTCTACTTGCTCTTTCTGTAGGTTAGACTTAACATTTTGCTGAGTTGTGCCAGACAGAGTCCTGAAACACGGAGAGTTCAGGTAGGAGGAAGCAATGAAGAATTAGGAAACATACCTGGAGATGTGACATTAAACTAATTACAGTGTTTTCCACCTGAAAGTCCTGAATGAAGAAACTTGAATTCCTGGCTGATTGCCATTATCAGCAGATCTGGGAATATGAGCCATGATGTTAGCAGTCTTGTTGTAAAGGTGTTTTTATTGGAAATGGATGATTTCTGACATACAGCAGTTTTACAGATACTTGACACCTCTTTTTTCCTTCCCGATTCTTTTCTCTAAGTGTGTTCCAGATTTATATATATAATTGTAAATAGTTAATTTTTGTCTTTGTCATTGCCTTGTTTTTATCTCTGAGGACTGTGATATTCTTAATGTAAAAGGGAGTCATATTTTCGAATTGATTCCTCTCTCTCTGACTTCTGAGTTCTTTGTTCTCATTGCTGAAGGTAGTAGTGAAGTAAACAAGACAGTTCTGATAAAGGGTCTGACTTCTTCTCCTAAGAAGATACATAAATTAGGTTTAATCTTGGACAGTTATGAAGAGAAATTTTTAATTTATTGCACCCTAGATTAAAACTTGTGGAGTGAAATCTCTGAATTTTCCAGGCCTACATATTCTAGGTAGGTCTTATGGTCAGTGACTTGGTGAGGAATATCAATGTTCATTTTGACTCCAGGCTTTTCATTTGTAGTCACCCTTTCCCCTTGGCTTGGCTTCCTGCCTTTCAAAGAGATATCCAGCATCCTAGTGTTTGCTTTCTCCAGCTGTTGTGTGCTATGTGTTTGTTAAAAGAATTAATTACTGTAATGTTCTTCCTTTTGTTTCAGAGGGCTGTATTGTAGCTCTTGTTCCCTTAAAAGATTTCCTGTTTCCTAATCTATTGTTGGCAAATTTCTGTTTTTCTATGAGTTGTGGTTTTTAATCTAATGATCATAATACAGTGTTTGCTTTTGTTTTGTTTTTTGAACATCTTTTTAGCAAGGTGATGGTAGTCCATATGTTCCAAATCCAGGGCAATTTGGGCAACAGTTAGAGAAGAAAAAAAGCAAGAATAGGCCACAAGATTTTAATAGAACTTTTATCTGTATGAAAATGTAACATTGGTCTTGGGTTATTGCATCTCATAGAGTAATTAATGGATCTAATTATTTATTTACTTTTTTCCCCCTATAACTAATCTGTTCAAGCCTATTTCTTAAAAAAATATATTTTGACTGCAGTTGAAAATCTTAGTCTTTGATTCTGTAAAATCTGTGGCCAAATGTTAAATAGAAAAAAAAAGAAGGAAAAAAGTCTGCAACTTTAAGCAGCTTTGACATATTGCTTGATTTACAGAAGTAGTGAAGTCTTAAGAGCTCCTACTGAGATTGATGAAACCTGCTGGGAACAACCTAGAAATTTCCCATAGATGTTGAACATGGACTTGAGAGTAGGACTTGGGAGGGAGGGGTTAAAAAATTGCTTGTACCTGTGTTTCTAACATTTTCAAAGTATTCTTTAAGTTTAGATTTTGATTTTTTTTGTACCTAAAATGTGGAACAGTTGTTGTAAAATTTGGTCCAAAGATCGTTGTGTACATTATCATTCCTTACTATTTACAATTTCTTTGCTTTTTATTTTAGTATTACTTTCACTATAGTGAAAAGCATATAATTACCTGAAACTCTAAAAAACCAAGATCCAATCACTTCTGCACTATTTTCTTCAACTTGTTGTTATGCTGCTTAGGTAATTTAAATTCTTTCTGTTCCTTCATTCACAAGTTTAATCAGGATTAAACAGAGTACTTTGTTTTCCCTCTGAGAACTTGCAGATGAGAAACAGGTGCTGGAGGAAGTAACCCTGGTGATAGAATGCAAGCTTCTTTCTTCCCATACAGAAGCAACCAAGTGCTCTATTATGTTATCAAAGAGTACTTTTTGGGCTGGAGTACCATCCTGCATGTGGGATTTAATACTGACTTTAATAGTTGCATGCATCCCTGAAGTGACTCATTCTCTGCAAGCTCAGAGCTCTCCTGGAAGTTAACTGGAACAGGCCAAGGAGTTACCCTGTCATCTTCCCATCATGACACAGTGCTGTGCTAGATACTGGCAATTGTCGTATTTGCAGGGATAGTTTTGGAGGAGGAGTAATGTAAGACCAGTGTTCTGTGCAGATTGCAATACAGACAATTGCATTCAGCCTTTTTAAATTTCTGTTGGATTTGCAACTGGATCCTGTGCTAAACTGTGGCGTAGTGTTGTTATGTGCTGTTAAACAGTTCACTCTTTAAGCTGTTCCACTTCAGTCATGGGCAAAGTGATTCATGTGTGTGTATAATCCATTAGTAACAATTGTGAAGCGCTCTGCGTTCTGTGGCTGAAAAGTGCTTTCTGAATATAAAGTCATTATCCTTACTTGACAGTTCTGTTTGCCAACACTTGTCAGAATTACCACAGATTTTTCATCTGGCTCTGATGGTTTCAGTATGTTCCAGATAAACATATCCAATCATCTCAAGGAAAATCTAGGAGATTGAAAGTTTTCTTCTGTAAAAAATGTATACTGTTTTTTCATGTGGTTAGGGAATTACAAGGTCTGTGTCTCTCCTGCTTTCGTGGCAGTCTTAACTTTAGGTACATCAAAGTGTTCACATGTTCTCCCTTTACAGCCTTGTTGCAGTGACGTTTTTAAAAAACAATACAACTGGATAGTTTTGCTTTTCTGTGTCCGCTTTGGGTCCATCTGCAGCCAGTTGGCAAAGCGACCTCTCCAAAGTGCAGTGCCTGGATTTCTAAAGGGGTTGCTGAGCAGGGTGTGGCTTCTCTGTGTTAATCAGCATGTTTGCTGCAGTGTAGCCTTCTGGGCTGTCAGTGAATGTCAGTGAATTCAGCTGTGTGTGAGCCTCATTTCCTACGACAGAGACCCTTCCCTGAGACTGAAAGCCGGCAACTGTCTAGTGTAATAAACCAGAAGCAAGTCTGTCCAATGGCTGTATATCCATGGCAGTCATTGTCTCTTAGGCTTCCATCCAAAGTTTATCAGGAGGTTTCAGGGGATTGTTCAAAATTTTCCACAGTGCCTCGTGGAGAATTCACCTAGATAAATCCAAAATTCATGCATACTATTGTAAAGCAAGTTCTTCTCTGCATGCCAAACACATTGTGCCTCACCCCATCAAGTAGTTATTTTTCCTGCCAAAAGCAATACTACATTTTAATTTTACTGGCAAAATTGCTGCTAGATACAGAGCTAATTTTTCAATCCTCTTGAAAATACAAGGATAAAATGTTAATCTTCAGTGAAATCGTATTTTAAATATGCTTACTTTCCTTCTACAGACTTTATGTATGTAATAATAGCAAATAAAATTCCTCAGGTCTTTACTTGTTCTGTAGGATGAACCGTGTAGGGAACAGAGTTGAACAAAGCTGACTAATTCTTACTTTGATATCTTTCTCTTCCTCCCTATCCCATTAAGAAGAAACAAAAGGGGAAAGAGAGAGAGAAAATAAAAGGCATTCAAGCAAGTGACTGGTAATTCAGTGCTTTTAAGCAGAGAAATTTATGAACAGCTCTCTGGAAATCTTCAGTTTGATTTATTTCAGAAATCCCAAGCAAGAACATTTTCTCACTAAGTGCAGAAGCCACTGAAAGCAACCCCAGTAATGATGTCATTATGATGCAATGGGCACATAAAGCAGGATCCTTTTGATCCAACCCTGTCATTGAAATGGAGCCCATGTGTAACACTGTGATGCAGCAGGAAGGGACACCCAACTACCCTCTGAGGAGAAAGTTGTGTTGGTCCTACCCACTGGATGACAGCCATGGAGGGAGTAGATGACACAGAGAATAGGAAGCAAGGAAAGTTGGAAATTTTCTCCAGTAAGTCCAGACTGCAAATATAAGTGGAATAGAAATAAATGAAAGTTGTGCTTTTTGGACTGCTTGGGAAGATTCAGGAGGTTGTTGAATGCTCCTTACAGATGGTAATTAGCCTAGGAACAAAAAAAAACCATTTCTGTGTTAGCTGTGTGCTTATTGATTAGAAGTGGAGGAGGAGAATATTCTCCATTTGTTTGTCAGCCACAGCACAATAGCCTTTATTTAACAAGGCTGCAGGAAGCACAGAGTCAGTCCCAGAAGGTACAAGATTAAATACTTGCGCTGGAAAGAGGGGGATAAATGTCATTGTACAAGTTGCTGGTTACGTGCTCAGTCTTATCTCACTGGGGGGACTGGAAAATCGTGTGACAAATGAAGGGTAAGAGCTAAGCCCGTTAGCCATCTATGAGACAGCAGGGAGGGATAAAAGCCAGACAAGATCAGCAGAAAAATCAGTAGATGTAAATTTTTCATGAATAAATGTTGTCTGGAAGTTGGAAGAAGGTTCCTAAGGACCAGAGGGACAACTGTCTGGAATAGCTCCAAATGTAAAGCCTCGGAGAGGGGAAGTCCTAAGTGATGTAAAGAGGAAGTTTTCCATTTAAGAGAAGTTTTGTATAATGTGCTAATCTGAAATAGCCAGGGACTGGAGTGGCTGAAAGTCCCTTCCAGTCTTGTATGTCCTCATCCCTTCAGTGGGGCCTCACAAGGCCTGCCTTGCTTTTCATTTCCCACCACTGAGAGTCATGATACAACTTTCTCACCAGACCACTAACTGCTGCGCAGCAGCGACAGTCACTGCCTCTTGTTACCATTGGATTTCGTTTTCTGAGGGGCTTCCACTGGCAGCAGTGACACTTGCAGACGAAGACACTTCACAGTCCAGCCTGAGCTGCACCACACTGCACTGGGGGTAGCTAACCACGACAGCCCCTAAGAGATTTGGCAGCAACAAGATCAGATCAGGCTGAAAATACCAGCAGAGCAGAAAAAGCTGAACTGGGATGAGAGACCAGCATGTCTCCTTCTTCTTTTTTAAGAAGATTCTGTTGCTATGGCAATTCTCTCTTCCCCAAGCTCATTTTATGAAAGCAAGCCTTAGAATGGAGGACTGAATTCAGCTGTTACACAAAGTAGCAATTATTCTCAACAATTGGGGAACTTACAGCCTGGATCTGAGCCATAGCGCCTTTCTCATGAAACTACCAGGTCACTTTTTCCAAGACCTTTGACATTCTGTGTTGTGAGGCACAGAAGGATATATTCTTTAAATAGGTTTTTTTGCATACTGTGGTATTTGGAAATATGTAAACATTCCCATTCCCTATTTATTCATCCTGACACTGAGAAATCAGTGTCTAGTTCCCAGGCCCCAAGCCAGAAGAGGCTTGTGTACTTCAGAGAGGTGGCAATACGAGATCAACTTGCTGGTGCAAGGATAAAGGCTGTTCCTGACCCACTGTCTCCCATGCTTTCTGACCAACCCTATCTATCAATGCAATCATTACTTGCTTGTCACCAGAGCAGAGACTACCATTGTAAAAGATCAATTCATTAAGCAAAGATAAAACTGTAAGAGCTATAACATGTACATAAGGATCAGACTGAGTCCCTTTCTAGGTCTAGTATCCCATCTTCAGCAGTGACAGTGAGTAAATGCTAAGGTTGAACGAGGGTATTTCCCTGTCTCTGTGCTGTTTCTGAATCTGATTTCAGCCAAGGGACTTCTAGGGCTGAGTGTGTTTTCTGTGTGTTTAATAACTCTCACCTGATTCCTTTTCCCTGAAATTCCTTGTCTCCGTTGAATTCATGCAAACTTTTAGCAGCTAAAACATCCCTTGTCCAGCAGTTCACAGTTTACAGATTTATAGTGAGAAGAAATACCATCTGTTTTCAAATTTGGCTCCTACTACTTCATACTGTTCTGCCCCTGTCTGGACGTTGTTCTGGAAGGAACAGTGAGCCATCTAACCCTATACAGCCTCTCTGCATTTCTCATGAGTCGGTAGCCCTCTTGCTGCATCCTCCTTCAGTCATCTCTTTTCCAGACAGAAGAGCCTGGTGTTCCCCAGACAGAAGACATTCCATACCTTTTGGATCATTCCTGCTGCCCTTCTCTCAAATATGTTCAAGTCCACTAAAGCTTTTGTGCATGGAAAAAGAATGCATTCTGTAGAAAAACATATTTAAATAACCTGTGCCTAAATGTTAGCAGGTTCTTAACTGACCATGGTCTACCACCTTAGCCTTCACAACTATCTTTAATTTGAAAGGCTTTGGATTATTGCACATATCCTGCAATTTCCAACTTAACGGGATATCTAACCTTTTTAGTCCAAAGTCCAAATGATTTGCAAATATAGGTAACAGCTTGTGTGTGTTAGGTGTTCCTTGATGAGTAAGGATGAGAAATCACTTGAGCTCATTTCAGTGCAATGCTGAGTTTCATGGAAACATGTTACCTTAAATGTTTGATGTGTTTTGTCAGTGACAACATGTAGATTTCTATGTGGCTGGATGGGATCAGGGCATGGGGTCTGTATGAGAAACTTGAGACTTGTTAGGCAAGTGTATGGAAAAAGATTCTAGGCTGAACAAGAGACCCTCCAAATATTTCATGTATTTTTTGCTAAATATGTATTTTTTGCTAAAAATACAGACATATTTTTTGCTAAAAGGTAGAGATCACTTGGCTAAGTCTTCCAATTCTGCTGGTAATATTCCTGCTTTACATACGTCTGACTAGTTTTGTAGCCTTCAGCAGTTCATTAATTTCTGTCTCTCTCTTGTTCCTTCTATAACATTAGATTATTACCTGGCTGCCTTTGTTTCTTGAGTATTAGGTAATGCTTACATGATTTAAGTTATAACTGCTATAAATGCCATTTTTTATCAGCTGGTTTGTAACACAACAAATCCTTGTGCAGGTAGTGTGTACTGTCTCCAGCGTTATTTTCAGTCTTTCCAAGATAACTGTTCTAGTTAATAAATATTAGAAATTCTTTTCATTGTGCATTCTTTGAATACCAAAGTGGCTACTTCAAGAATGCAAACAAATGGGTATTTATTTTAAGTTTGGAAACAATGTTTGTACAAGCGCATGTGCATTTCCAACATTCTTTTTAATTTTTAAAACACATTTTTTTCAATTTATAATGAATACCAAATCTCTGTTTAATTTATTGGCAAAATTTATACTGACCTCACCAGGTCAGGATCTACTCTGTGAATTTAGTTCTTAAGGGACAAAAACAAACTTAGAAAACACTTTTCCACTTTGTGTCTCTGTTCCCTCTCTGTTTAATGGGAATGATGAAACAGACTTAACTCACAGCACGTTATAAAGAGAAGTCTGTCCATGTCTGAAATACTCAGTGACTGCTACAGATGGAAGAGGGAGCGAGATGTGAGGCCATCTACCCTTTGCCTGTGTCCTCGGCCAGCAGGGCTGGCACTGGCAGCTCCACTGCTGCTGCATCCTGGGGTGTTCCGGTGTAACGGCATCCTGCTGGGGAGGGAACAGCATCGGAATAAATGAAAGTTAGCACTGAAAGCATTTTTTCCTGTTTAGAAATGAAGTGAACTTGCTTGTTTAAACATATTTTTATGCAGATACTCTTTGAGTTGCTGTAGAGTTCATTGGAGTCTCTGATTTTTCATAGAGTAGGCAATAAATCCATGGTCTTTATTTATACTCTTTCCATCTATGGATGTATTTGCTAATATGTAAGTACAATATTTACAGAAACTGTTTTTTTTTCTTTACTATCAGAGGAAAAATAACTCTTTTTCATATAAATAATATCCACAATAAAGAGACAAAAAGTCTTTGATTGCATTTAATCCATCTTTTTTCTTGCTTTCTTGCTTTCTTGCTTTGCTGCACTGCAGTACACACTATACAAGTTGCTCAGGGGTAAACTGGACTTTCCAGAAATAAATTTTCTTCGCTTCAGATATCTGAAATTATTTTATATTTTGAATTTTAAGTAAGAAAAAACAGATTTTTGAACAGGAAGTGCCTTCAGTAGGCCAGTATAATTCACTTCCAGCAAACCCCTTATGGGCTGGTTTTTTTCACTTCCAGGTGAAGCAGAAAGAAATGTAAGCACCACGTACATGTCTGGGTTTATAAATTCCTTCAGAACAGTAATCCCTTGCACACTGTGGTTCTTACTGACCATACCAGATGTGACTAAAGTTTTTGTGGCATAATCTGCCTTCTAGTATTTTGAGTAAAGGGAAACTGCTCATAAGAATTGCTGGCAAAGCCCAGAAATGTTTCAGGTGTTGTAAGTGCTGCTTTTCTTAGCTGCTATTTTGGACATAGTTACAAAACCTTGTTGAGTTCCATAAATGGGACATATATGTCAGTTTATGCATAAGTTCAAAAATAATCAAATCCATGAAGGTAAATATTCTATCCTCCCCACCTGTCCAGGCAAGTTTCCACAAAGGGGTATAATATATATCTATATAATGTAATGTATATATATAATGTAAAATTCTCAATACATTATCTGTTGTTCGGAGTGGGGTGGGGCATGTGACCTTACAGTCACTGGTGTAGTCCAGGATCCTTCATGAAAAGGTTTATTTTATGGCTATGACCACAAGCTTGAATTTCACTAGTATCTAAAGTGTTTGAAAGAGTCATGTGTAAACTTTTTTTAATCATCAACCTTTAATGACCCACTAAATACATAACTTCATTGTTCCACTTACATAGTTTGCCAGCAGTGTTGGAGATAGATACCCAGTAAGTTTGGAGAGTGTGACTCCAGGTGTTTTCTGGTAATTGTGTCAAATTCATTCACAAAAATTGGGGTAGAGAACTTCGGTGTTTTAAAATAAATTGGATAAATGTGGCTTCAGAAATTTATTTAGTCATTACTGTAACATTTGCCAATGGTAAAAATTATGTAGAAAAAGTCTTTGAATTTAGAAGTATAGTTATTATAATAATTTGAAATAAAATTGCCATACTGTGCAAAATAGCTCTTTATATTCATAAAGTCAGTATTTCCAAATAGAGTTTAAGGCTTTGCATTTTGCTGAAGTAAAATCTAGATTATGAGTCTTTCCACTCTCACTGCATTATTATTTTATGTCATTTCAGCATGCATACACAACTACAGCCATAAATGGGACAAATTTTTGTACATCAGCAAAGGATGCTGTCTGTATTTTGGCAAGGAACTCTGCTAAACTTGCATCCATTAGTTGTTTAGGAGATTTTCTCCTGTTTTTAGGAAAGGTAAGAGTAAATAAGATAACTGTTCTATAAAAATGAAGTGAAAAATCAGGTTTGATTGTCTTTCATTTATCTAAAGTAAATAAAGTTTATCTTTGTTAACAACACTTTGTTCAGTGTTGTTAATGCTACAAAATAAGTTTGGGAGAGAAGAATATTTAAGGCATTTAACTTTGCAGTGTTATTTAGTTGTATTATAGCAGCATCCTTGGTGCCACTCTGGCAGTTCCAGTTGCAACAAGTCTTTGGTAAATACATGGCAAATGGTTTCCTCTGCCCTATGGAATTTACACATGGAATTGAACACAAAGTGTCACAACTGTGTGATGCTGGAAACTGCCTAGCTATCTCCCAGATGAGATGAGCTCTTTAAATACTGGCTGTGATGTATTTGCCTCAGGGTTTGGGCGGATTGGTTTTTTTATGAGAAACATTTCTATATGATTAATGAGGCTGCACTGGTCTCTTGCTGCCCTTTACAGGTGTTCGTTGTATGCTTTACTTTTTTTGGAGGATTGATGGCATTTAACTACCACCGGGAGTTGCAAGCTTGGGTAGTTCCTTTGTTGCTGGTTGGATTTTTTGCCTACGTGATGTCCCATAGCTTTTTGTCTGTGTTTGAAGTCACAGCAGATGCCATGTTCCTTTGCTTTGCTATTGATATGGAAACAAATGACGGAACTGCAGAGAAGCCATACTTTGTGGATCAGGAGCTGCTGGTAAACCCCACTGATTACAGCAAAGATACTTGAGGCATTCTAAGCTTTTAAGAACTTTTTCTTTCCCCAACCCCAACCCCTGAACCCACAACCCATGCTATTTCCTTTCCAACACCTTAGAACAGGATGGACTCAGGAATACAAGTACATGAATTTATAAACTGAAGTAAATGGCTCCCTCTGACTCCTGTGTGCTAGCTACAACCTGTTGCCTTCTTTTAGGTCATATTCTGTAAGTAATGGCTGACTAGGCCTAATTAGATATATTGTTGGTAATTTAAAAATATAAATAAATAGATGAGCCAGGTGCAGAAATTGATCCATGGAGGTGCCCTAAGATTAATGATTATATTTCTTGTGACTCACTGTACAGTGATGAGAAAAAATAAACAACAAGTAGCAGCTCAGGGATCTATTCCACATCCTACAGATGCTGTAGTTCTGAACAAACTTCATGCATATCTGAGTTGCTCTGCTTCATACCTTTACAGATTCTTTTGCCAAAACACTGTCTTCTATCTCTTGATTAAACTCTTCTGCCTCTGGACAGGTTGTTCTGTGTCTTTACCCTTGTAATTACTGTATTATATTACCTTCAGTTCTTAGCTAATAGTGATGTAGTGCTGTAACTAAAGCATTTGAATATATATGTGCCATCCCTTTCTAAACAAGAGAATATCTGAAGATGCAGATATTAGTTTCCTTTTGTGCTAGTTTTGACAATTCTGTCTGTTTCTTCACAAACCATGCAACAGAGAAAAGCCTAGTGATCCATGAAGACAAATACCCAGCAGCCAGAGTAGCTCATATGACACAAATGTTCTGGATGGATTTCTTCAGGACAATGTCAGAAGAACTGGTTTTGGGTTCTGGTTTTTATTTATTTTTTTAATGCTGCTGTTAGAGCTTCTGTAATATTCATAGAATTTTGTTGAGAACAACAACAAACAATAAAACAATGAAAAGGCAACCTAAAGATAGGCTTAACCCTTTGTACAAAAGAAAGCAGATACATATTCTTTGGCTTTGGTTCAGAATAGTACTTAAGTACATTGCCTGGATAGGAATATGAAACCGAATGGAAAGCTCTGAAGCCTTGACCTCTGTTCTTCCCTCTCTGTTTTGCCAAATGCTAAAATACTTCTTAAGCCAATTTTCCTTCATGAAGCAGAGGCTTTCCTTCTCCACTTCCAAACTTTGTGGTAGTTTCTCTTTAACTCTGGTCTTAATTCTATGTAATTAGCCATGCCCTAGAGCTGTGGGTGAAGAGAGGATTTCCCACAGGGACAAGGAGTCTTCCAAGCAGGACAGGTTCTGTACCCTTGTATGGAAAAACCATGCGCAGCACATCCAAACTCCTCCTCATTGTAAGATCAAGAGTAAGTTTGCTCACACAGACAAGAATTTGGAGTTTCCCAACACATGAAGGCATTTGACTCGTCTGTGTTACAATAAGGTTACAAACATCCCTGGGGGTGGAAGGGAGGCTTTGTGGCCCTCAGGACAATATGCAGCAGTGGGCAGAGAGACATGGGAGGGATTTCATACAGCTGGAGTCCTCATTCCTGCAGTAGGAGATATAACAGAAATTCTTGATTCATCCCTCTCAGTTGCATTCATCACTTCTGCTGCCTCTGCAGTCCCTCCCGGTATCACTCAGTGTCATCCAGCCAGGAACCAGCACAGTTTCTTAGCCCTGGGCTAATTATCTTCCTCTACCAGGTATTTTTATTTGCATAATTGTTTCCTTTCACAAACGATCTTACCCTAGTTTTTGCTTGTAGACCTTTGTGAGTCAGAGTAACAAGTTAACAGAAGGGCAAAACCACAGAAGCACAACACCATTCCAGGATAATGAAGATGGGACAGAGCTCCAACCTATGGTGAGACAGAAGCATGGGATATGTATTTATCTGCCAGCTAATGTGTTTGCCTTTATTTTCCAAGAAGAAAGGATGGAGGTTATCAAGTATCTCCTGACATCTCACAGCAACCAGTATGCTGTACCCAGTATCCTATTTTTTTCTTCTATTGCTTTCCCTCCTCAGGAAACCCTCTGCTATTGCAAAATGGATAGGTCAAATATTTCTTCTTTCTTCACATTCCACATTTTGCCCAGCAGAGAAAGAGAAAGTTTGGCCTGTGGCAAGGGGGTGGAGGATAAATGCTATTCAGATAGTCTTTCACATGCCTGCTGTAGCAGTCAGAAGAGTGGTAGGCTGCTTTATTTCATGCCAGACCTGCTGAAGTTCCAGACCTCTAAGATCAGAGTTTAGAAGCCTTTCCTCTTCCCCCAGCCTCGCCTCGCCTCTCCTCTCCTCTTCCTCTCCTCTCCTCTCCTCTTCCTCTCCTCTCCTCTCCTCTCCGCCCCTCCTCTCCCCTCCCCTCTCCTTTCTTATCAGTATATACATTTATTTACTCTGTTTTATGATGGGGTAACAAACCTGAGGTGCCAGAAGGGAGTGTTTCCCCACACCCAGGCTTGAGAAAGTCCTCAGGGTCAATACTTCACTCACTGACATCTGAAAAAATACTGCAAATTGCCCAACCTGAGAAGCTGTCCCAGCAAGTTCAGAATCAGGACTGATTTTCCCCAAGCATTGTGGGGGCCAAGCTAGGCCTGCTAGAGGAAGATTCTGCAGGAACAGCTCCTCTGGCACCCACACTTGCTGGACACTACTCCACGTCCTCTGCTGTCTCAGCTACTTACACAAGTGTAACAGATGTCAGTGATTTTTCTTGATCTGCTTTCAAAAGGTACCAGGCTCTAGCAAGCTCTCACACAATCCTGTGGGCATTCTGCTACAGGCAGAGCACTCCTCCAGTTTATTACTACAGTGAGGGATAGTTATACGAAATTTTTTCATTTTTGGGTCTGTTATTGCATTCTTCAGTAATTTTTTGCCAAGAACAGAAACCAGAAGCTGGGTGGGTATTATTCCCTGCAAGACTGTGAATTTGAGATACAAAAGAACCTTGATTGTTTTCCCAGTTTACTCTTATGACATTTAAATGCAGAAACAGAATGAGTGCTACACATTATTTGACTCTGTTTTTCTCTCTTTGTAGACTTGAATGTGGTGTACACCAGGAAGTGTGGAAGTAGAGCAGCAATAGCAAAAATGGTCATAGAAGTAAAGGTTACCAATACCCCAAGACAAAGTATTAGTTCTCTAAATCTGTTGTATCTTCTGCACTGGTAAAATGACACACAATCTGTTTGTATGAATAAAATATTTTGTGTGTCATCACATCTGATTTTTATTACTACACTTGTTATGATGGTCTGAAAGTTGTTAATAAACTCACTCTTTGTAATTTCTATGTTGTCAGACTAAAACTAGTAAGTCAAAAAGGTTATGGAGCTGTTCTTTTGGTGTGTCTGCTAACATGATTTTTTCAGGCTTCTCTGGGTATGCTGTGTCAGTCATCCCTGGATCAGTAAATGCAGAAACATTTGTAGAGGAGGTACTCTGAGATGACTGTGTCCTGATTTATTCTGCATATCTGAACAGCCAATTAAGGAACAGACTGAGCTCACTGATGGAAATTACCCTTGATAGAAATTCTCTGTAGTCAAGATAATTAGCGGTTATGAGGTAGGTGTCTTTCTTTTAATTATACTCTTTTGGGAGTAGTTTTTACAAGTTCGTATCATAAACTGTCCAGGTCCTCTCCAAAAGGCAGATGAGGAACAGTCCTTCCTTCCTTCCCTCTGCAATTAAAAAGATGAAGCAGAAGAATTTGTATCTGGATTTAGAGCTTGACAAAGTAGCAGATGACAGAGATAGAAGAACAGGACAGACATGAGATAAAAGGATGTTATAAATAATACTATATAGAAATGTTACCTGTAACATGGGTGTGAAATACACCATGGAGGAATGTAGCAACTGTCAGGGCTCTAGGCAGAAGAGGAACATAAGTGCAGACACTTTTAAAAAAACTAACTTGGTAACAGTCTGCCAGCATTTTCTTGTGAGCAGTTTTAAAGCTTGTTTAAACTTTGTACCTGGATCCTGATTGTAATACACTTTGGGGACTCCACCTTGTTCTGCGTATGGAGTAGTTTTAGATTTTACTTGGTGGCACATTTTATTCTCTTTGTTCAAACGCTCCTTTAAATTTTGTTTAAAATTTAAAAACAGGAGAGGTTTGAGGTGGGAAAATGATGCCAACCAGGGATTTCAGTAAATTATCTATACAGGAAGTGAGACATCACTGAGGGTAAGTGACTCAGAACTGTCTTAATGAATATATTGATAAACCCTTGATTAGTCACAGCTTGGAAATGACGTACAGAAAAGCTCATTGATGGCCTGAATAAGAAATCTGTTTCATTTAAATACTGTTTCTGGTCTCCTGCTGTTGAAAGGAGACTAGTAATCTGCTACGGAATGCTAAGAAATACTTGCTTTTTATCCATCATTTAATTAACTTCAGTCTACTTTAATATGAGCCACTTCAAGAAGTTGTGGAATATAGGATAAACGATGAAAAAGGGAAAGAAACAGATTAATTACTTTCTGCCTGGCAGGTGAAGCTGATAATGTACTGGCTGTGACTCACCGCCTCTCCTTAGCTAAATCTGTACCCTTGGATACTGTTGGTGCTCGGCTTGTGGATGCTTTGGGAACTTCTGAAAAGTCCTGAATAAGCAATAGCTCTCTAACCCTGAGGAAGTGTGCAGATACAGTACTTACAAAGGGGCAAAACTTTTCCTCTGCCATGGGTTTGCCAAGATTGCTTCAGAGCAGAAGTGTCTTCACAATGTAAACACAATATTTACCAATTTACAAAGCATAAGAGGTTTGCTTTGAAGTTAAAAACCCCCCAGTTCTTATTACACATTTGGGGTTTTTTTTCCTGTTTGTATTTGATACTCACACTGCATGTTTTGGCCTTTGACTCGGGAACTTTGGTGGAAAAAAGGGAAGGAAATTTTTATCTAATCCCTAGATGACCTTCAGAGGTTCCTTCCAATCTCAACAACTCTATGGTTCTGCTCATTGCAATTATGATGCAGTGTCATTTGCCTTCACTGCAGCTCCAGAGTGGAGAAAGGACTCTTACAGACACTTCCTACAAATTCTGGGTTAACTTTCAAAGAAGGGAGGTCCTGAAAAATGCTGGTTAAGCTGTATTTGAGTGTATTCTGTTTAAGGAATACTCTATTGTCACTAGTCCAGAAATTACATTATAAAATAAGTTTTGAGAACTGTGTGTATTTTTATAGAAGATTTCCAAACACATAGCTTTTCATTAAATTTGTACAGAAAGCATAGCATTATAGCTTTCAGTTACAACTCAAGACCTCCCAGTCTTACATACATTGCACTAGCAATTGTGTCAACAACCTCCAGCTGCAGTATTCCTGTGTGGCAGGAGTTCCTCACCTGACTCAGAGGGATAAGGCACGCCTACAGAAGCCGATGCTACTTAATGCTTGTTTCTCAGTGCTACCTTTCCCTGTAGAGTACTGTAGTCAGGCAGCTGCAAAGGAGGCTGTATGTAGGCACAGCTCTTGGGAATACGGTTCCTGCTGGTTCTGAGGGTGGGCTAAGCCACTTCCAATAATTTGAGGTCTGCCCTGCAATGCAGCCCAGTAAGTGTGGACTTGTTTTTCCTGCAGCTATGGAAGATTAGATTCAGCAGAATGAAAGGTACTTTTATAACTATATTCCTTAAAAATAGGAGATAGGGACTACTGGTGTCTGTTTACCAGAAAATGGCTAATTATTGCAGCCTATGGTTTTAAGCAAGGCAGCTTGATTTTGGTCTTGCTTGGTGTCTACTTCAAACTCTCAATTCAGTTATGATTCCACTGGATACCTCTGTGGATGAAAGAAAACATGCATACTGACAACAGTTTGTGTGTTGTTTGTTTCTTCTGTTCAAGTACATAATAAGGGTGAGCAAGTAGTTTAAAGCCTAAGTTTTGGATTCAGAAGGAGTAGGAAGGAGGGCATGGTCAGGCTTCAGAAAAGAGGTTGCTTTCACCCAAACTATAAAAACAACAAAGCTTTTGCTATTGATTTTAGAACTGCTTTTCAGCATTCAATACAACAGTTCTAAATAGTTAAATACTGTTATTTTGAAGGGGGAGAAATAGTGTCAGTCAGGAAAAGCAGGTCTTAACAGATGTGTTGCTAATAATTCTCTTGCCTCAGCTGCAGGGCTTGGACCAGTGACCTCTACAGAGCCTTTCTAATTTAAATTCTGTGAAATAAATAAGCTTAAGACTTACACAACAAATAGGTCAGCTGAAAGTCAGATCACCACATCACATTCAAAGATGATAGAAACTAATGTAGCACACACAAACAATTTCCAGTCTGGAAGGGAAGATCCTTCATAAACCCAGAACGTGCAAATATAAAACATTTCACATGTGAATGTAGTATGTTTAAACTGCAGTGAACACTTTTAAGACAACCTTGAATTATTTTACAGAAGTCAGAAACTGCAACATTGCCCCCCCATTGATACATGCTCTTTTTTCTCTCCTTTTAAAAACAGTGCAGGTAAATTAGTATAGCCTCTCTGCACTCCATGGTGAGGAAGAAAGCATCCTCCATTTAGGAATAAAGCTCTACTGTCAGTAACTGGGATTGCAGACCGGCAGGCACAAAGATTGGGTGTCTCTCTACATAATCTAAAGCAAGGGTGTTTTGAGTTCTCCAAGTGATGGTATAAAGGCAACAGGCTGAAGCAGAGGCAGCAATAAACATGTGTGATCCTTTTTTGCCTTGAGAAAACAGCAGGGATTTAGTGAACAGCTAAGGATCTCCGGTCATAACCTCAGAGTCATGAAGAAGGAAAGTGAACCTGGCTGTGAAGGACGTACATTCCTCCCCTCTTAAGTCAGTGTCACTCATTCCTGAGAGGTTTTTACAAAATTGTTAGATTAAATCCCATGGAAAAGAATGAACCTGAACTGCAACAGACCAGAGTTCTACATTACCCTTAACACAGGCAAAGGTGATGCTTATTTGGGAATAATTCTTGTGACATCTAATCTTTAAGACAGATAGCATAACAAATGAGACAAGATTGTCTACATACCTTTAAGAAAAAAATATTTATTTATAAAAATACAATGGGATCAGTTTGAGAAGTGTGGCAATAAATACAGTTCAAGGAAGAAAAAAAGCATTTCTACATGGATATATTATGGCACAATAAAAGGTAAATGCACCATCAATCATGGAACTTCTGTTGGCTCAAGACTTTGTACAAGCTCCCTTTTTAGTAAGACAACTATTTCTAAGTTTGGTCAGTGTTGATAATGGAATGAATACACAATCACAAATGCAGGACTTACCATTAGCAAACAATACCTTAAGAAACATAACAATGATATTAAATCACTAATGAGATATCTTAAATTTAATTGGCAAAGACCACATGTAACCTTAAGCATGAGATTCTTTTATCTCCTCTGGAGAAAAGCTGTAAATATGTAAAATGAAGGCTTAACTTGGTATGTAAAGACCTACTTAAGTAGAGGTTGTGAGAATGCATAGCTCCTTATTAAACAACCTGGCTGTACGAGAGCACTCCCCCTTTCACAGTATTCCTTTTACTTCATATGCAGTTATTGTTTATGCTGTAGACTACAACTGTTACAGCACTAAAGGCAACTAGACAGGGAAAGGGCAGAGAAAGGAAAAAGGAATGTATGTAAGGCAGTATTTCTTTAGGTACATTAAGCATAGTGTAGGGAAGACAAGTAACAATTCCACAAGGCTAGTTTCGTTCTTACTGAATAAAATAATGGACTAATACTGAACTTTTGATGCAAAGCTAGTAATCAATGCCCTGGTCACTGTACTGACCATGGTAATCTCTTTGATAGTCATCTTGGTACTCTCCGTGATAGTCATCTGGGTATTCTGCCTGATAATCACTATCGCTGATTTCTGACCCATTAGTTCCTGTTCCTTGGCTGCCATTATGAATGACAGGTTCTGTGGGTGCAGCACAGTACTTGGGGTCATACACTTGCCGTCCAAGCCCGTACACACTCATTCCCTTCTGTGAAGCTACTTTGTTGGTACCCATTTGTAACGAAATAGTTGAGTTATCCACAGGTTGTAATATGTGCTTCTGATCGTAGATGTCTCTCCTGGTACCTGGTGCCAGCATACCAGCCTAATAAAACAGGATTGTAGAGGTTCAGTAAGAAGGTCAAGAGCTGTGATTACTGGATTTATGATTTCAACTAGTATGCCTCACTGAAAGTGCTGAAAATTAGGAATTAAAGTATAACAAAGCACAGCACAGCAGCATGTGTTCACTAGTAGGTAAGTCACAGATTAAAGTCCTTGCAAAAAGGTCCAATTTATGTTCCTCTTTGGAAAGAATATACGAGTACTCTGACTAAGATGGTGCCAGTAAGCAATTTCTTTTTTGCCTTTGTCTAGTTAATACTTAAAATGAAGTTACTGTTTTCTTCTGCCATAACACTGCCAGCAGGAAATTCTAGAAGAACCAGGTCAATTTTATGCCTTAAGACACTCAGCACAGACACACTGGTTAAGGTAAGAGATTCAAATTCCTCAATTACTGAATAAGAGCACAGCTGAACTATACCCACTCACTGCTGCCTGTTAGACTCTGCTACTGGGCACCACTCCAGGCTCTCCTGTCCCAGTAGGCTGAGAGCTGTGTCCACCCTGCACATGTCACACACAGTCCTGCTTACCTGACTGGCTCCTTTGTTAGTGCCCATCTGTAGGCTAATCGTCGTCTGGTCAAATGGCTTATCAGTTTGCATTTTTGGATCATAGAGGTGTCTTCTAGTTCCATAAGCAGTCATGCCTGCCTGACTGGCACACTTGTTGGTGCCCATCTTTATTGGGGAAAGGAAGAGGTGGACAGAAGAAATTATTTTTATTTGTACATTAAGAACAGTCTAAGGAAACAAATATGGTTGGTAACTGTGATGGCTGATAAAAAGAAGTAATTTCAGTGCATGTTTCCCTCATGTAGTTTGACCACTACCTGTAATAAATTACCTGTTCTCCTTACTGAGTTTCAAAAGGAAAAATAAAGGCAACTGTCATCCTAAGGCATTTCAGTGACTGGCATTTGCCCAACTGCATTGCAATTGGAATGGATGTATGCCTCAAAATGTAATAAGTAACTTTTACCTTGGACAGTAATGAGTCATTTATACTGCCACGACTTCTCTACCACAGGAATTTTAAGACTTTATTTTGGCTTTTATGATTACTAAGGAAAGAGAAGAGAATAAAAAGTTTCTACCATACAAGGAACTTCAGCTATCCAAAGACAAGGATGATGCTGCTAATACTAGCTGTTCCTTTCCTCCTTATCACTCTTACAGAAGATTTAAAACAAACAAACCAACCTTCCAGGCAGTGACTTGAGCTTATAAAGCCAATCAACTGCTTACAAGAATTAAAACCTTATTCCTCCTTCCAAGATAAGAATATAGTGTTATTCTGCACCTGGTTTTGCGTAAACAATGTATCAGTTAATCAAAGCAAGGAAGTTGTTCTCAAATGTAAAAAATTAACTGCAAACTTGAATTTCATACTTACCTGCAGGCCAATTACACTTTGACCAGCTTTTAGTTTTCCTGCATCAAAACTTCGTGCTTGTTTCTCTGCATATTTGACACCAATATCAATTGTAGTATGAAAACCTTTAGTTTTTGCCTATGTAGGGAGAGGGAAAATAGAATATTCAGTGTTTGAAGTGTATTTTCTGTCTCCACACCCTGAGCCTGGGCTCTCAAATGATGCCACAAGCAGGTCTATTTCCATGAGACTGTGTGTCAGGGCTGAGAGAAGGTACCAGTTTCCTATGCCATTTGAAGGTGGCACTCCAGAGCTACCTGAGTCAAAAGGATATTCTGCAGGGATTAGTGTTCTCCTGTGAGCCTCCTCTGTTCTGTGTAAGCACATGGAAGCAGTCAGGAACCCTCACTCTGAACTAAGCCTTCCCTGGGGCATGTGGGAGCACACAGCCCTCTGAAGTGCAACCTCTGCAGTATCTCAGACTCTCAGTACTGTCTGTCCTCTCCTGACAGGCTGGACACTCTTTTTTGTATTTACATGGGTTGGAAGGGTGCATCTGAACTGGCCTGTGGATTTGGGCCAACTCCAGGAATACAAATACTTACCAGACCTGCCAGTGCCACTAGAGTAGTCTGTACTTGAGTCATATTTCCATTTTCAAAAAGATCATTTGCTTCAAAAATATCATGTGGCTTCATGCCGTAGACTTGGATGGCTTTGATAAAATTCCCAATGTTCTCCAGCTAAACAGAAACAAAAAAGCCAGTTTTCTACACAGTGTTTCAAATCAGAAACTAAGTAATTTTAAGCCTTCTGGTGTTGGTTGGTTTGTTTGCTTGTTTTACTCAAGTTCTTTACCTTGTGCAAACTGGACAAAACAGTTGGCATGGTTAAGAGTGACTGGTGGGAAGTCTGGGATTATTTTTTGTTAGTTTTAATACTGATTTCAGAAATCAGACTAAAAGGTTATCCAGCCTGGCATTCCTCCATCAGTGAGTACCATATACTTTGTTAGAGTGGGCTTTGATAAGAAAACTTGTCTCAACTGTCTGTCCCTTCCAAGAGAAATTCTAATCTAAAACCTGCTTCAAAATTAGAAAATTTTACATAATGTCCATGCTATTTGACTTCAAGAACTGATAATTTTGAATAAAATAAAAACATAACTATGTGGATGGGGTCCTTCTATGGACTGAAGGCATTATCTTGCTCACCTACTGGGACAAATAAGCTTTGGGGTTTGTTAGCACATTTTAGCACTATGTGCTGTAGAAATTGGGAGGCAATATGGAATACAAAGAGTAAGGACCAAATCTCGTCTTTCCTTCTGAAGTTTTAAGAGGTATTAAAACTTAAAAAAAAAATCCTCGCCCATATTTAGAAGTGTTCAATGCCAAGAAAACAAGGACGCTGACATAACAGTATTAAGCTAGACCCAGCAACAGCAAAGGCAGCAACCCTAGGCAGCAACCCTTCCAATGCTTGTTCCAAGTGCATGTTGCATCCTCTCCAGACACATTCTGAAGAAGATGCTTCATACAGAGATGTCTGGGTACAGGCAAGCTGTTGACCTAATACCTTGCAGCACTGCCTGGATGGAAAACTCAGTTGCGATTTAATAAAATGTAAACATCTTGGTTTTTTAACTGGGAAAAGGCCTTGCTATAGGGCTCTAAGTTGTTCTTCCATCTGACACTTCCCTGAGCAGCTAAAGTGCTGCTATTAAATACAGGTACTCAACTGCCATTGATGAACCACCTCAGCTGTAGCTGCATTCTGTTAAACACTGTTCATGTCTGCAGCATCCTCAACTCTTGGATATGTATCATATGTAAACTTGGTGCTACTAAGATTTAAGATGTACCACTTTCACAGCAAATTTGTTAATACAGAACAAAATAATTGTTTGGGGGTTAAGGGGGTTAGAGGTGTAGTTCTGAGGTTGGGGTTTTTTTTGTTTTACCTGGTGCCAATTTAGTTTTGATTGATTAATTTTCTTCACTGATCCTGGCTGCAGCTTATTTATAAGCCTGGGGAGGTGAAAAAGAGGGAAATGCTTAAACAATAAATCTCATCCTTATACCATCTGTGCAGGCATTATATAATACTTTTACTCATGCTTTATTAGTTGCATTAGTTTCATCAAAATGGTCAATTTCTTGGTTCATACAGTGGATTAGCTCAGTTCTCAGGTCTCACAAGTCTAATAGAGTAACAATTTTTGTGTGCCATTTGATTACTATAGAAATGAGTTATGCCATTAAATTTAGAAACACTTAGAAATCTTAGCTGCAATATAAAGGAGATTTAAGTGTTCATTTTTCCAACAGTTTCAAAGAAGTTGTCTCCTGTCCTACAGTCAGCTATGTTTGACTGTTATTGTTGATGTCTTTTGAAAGGGAATCTTCAGAAAGTCCCTTCTTAGTTCCTTGAAAGTAGAAAGCTCCTAAGAATAAGGTTACTTAATAAATGCTTACTCGCATAAGATTATGCCATCTTTTAATCCCAGTTGAAAGTTTGCACCAATACTCAGCCCTGTAACCTCTTCTATCCAGTTACGCAGATCTTCTTCTATCTGGGGGTCATATTTCAGGGCAATCTGTAACACAAGCAGTTATAAAGTTACTTCAGGAGAGAAATCTCCAACTCTTCCCCACCCCAATTCCATTTCAGAGTATGCTATAGCTGTTATCCAATAATTTTACTGCTGGATTTTTAAACGGTATTTTATGCATCAGAGTACAGATGTAAGCACTTTATCCCTCTAACTATAATTTTCATGGCTTTACTAAAGGTCTATTTGCAAAAAGCACTTTGAAGCATGTAGCAGTTTTTCCTAGGGTAAGAATTCCTGGAGATCCTGGAAAGTCTTTTGACAGCTGCAGAGGAATGATTTTTGAAAAAATATTTGATTCAAGCTGTACTTTGGCAGGAAGTAAGGAAGGGAAATAGTATATTATGAACACAAGTATTCTGAATTGCCATGCCATCAAGTACTACTGCTCACATGTAGATTTCACTACATGAAAAATTTTATGTAATAGATTTGAAGTTATTCACCTGAAGATTATAGTGGGTTTTCTTTTACAGCTAGTTTATGATTAATGGAGATGACCTAATAAATTTTCTCCTTGTTGCTACAACATTAAGAGTTATCTTGCTGGGGTTTCTGGGGGCTGCGTGTGTGTTTTGGTTTATCATTAACCTTTAGTATCCCTGCTATTTCTTTTCTCTTCGATCTTCCTGGAAGACTCTTTTGGAATAAACTGTGATCTCATATTTTAATTGCAAAGAAAGAAAACCTGCAATAATCTTTGAAGTTAAAGGCATCAAGCAGAGACCCAGAGCTGTTAGCAAGATGACTTAAAAACTCATTTTCCAGATGTTCAGACTTCACTACTCTGTAAGTTTATGCTTCAGTCACTAGAAATCAATCCATGTGAAAGGAATGCTTAAAACCAGTGAACTTCAACAGCACCAGCTGTCAACAGCATCCGTGTTCCTTCACTCTGCCCTTTGTTCCCCTCCCCTGAAGGCACCAAAAAGCAGCTCCAACTTCCTTCAGGTTAAACCTGCCACCTTTGCAATCCTTTTCGCTATTGGCAAGTTGGACAAAATGGATTCTGTCACTTGAATCATCACTACTTTTTCTGCAAACAAAACAAGTTATCTGAGCACAAGATTGTGTGGGATAAATAACCTCCACTGGTGCAGAGGTTGGCAACACTTCCACCTTCATTAATTGTCCTGCATGGGTCAGTAAGCAAGGTGGGAAGTGAGGTTACCTTGAGAAACCTGACAGGCAAGCACAGAATGTACCTGCAGTATTTCTAACACGTAGAAAATCAGCTCAGCTACACCAGTTGCTTACAAACTCCTAACAAGAAACTCATGTACAGCCTATCACATTTAGATCAAAATGTACATTTGAGACTTTATACATATAGTTTTAAGACTTCAGCCAAGAAAAGCCAGCTATTAGCAGCTATATTTATACTGCAGGAGATTATAATTCCAACATATCTGAATTACTTGGATAGAGGCAATTGCTACATTTTGGCTAGCATTAGTAATCCCTGACTCCAAACTGACCAAACTACAAATTACAGTACTCTTTTCTCTATGTTTCTTCTAAGGGGAATGGAAAATTCCTGTATCTCTGGCTTTACTTCAAAAACTTGTCTGAGTAATACTTATTTTCCTTAGACTATTTGTAATAGTAGTGCTATGGTGCCTTAGTTACAGATGAGGATAATGGACTAACCCATTCCTACATTCAGATCTTGATTAAGGTGTAAAATTTTGGTCATTATTTTGTACAAGATGACAAGGAAAATTTCATAACTTTATTTTTTAATCATACCTTTTGGATATTAGCTAAGACTAGAAGCAGACTAGGAAAGCTAACTGAAGGTCACAGCTTCAGACATGGCTGTGGTCTCCCCTCTTGAGTGGCAAATAGCCCCTCTTGCACTTCCCTTAAGTTTAGCACCAGCAGCAGCACAACCACATTCATATACAGTGATGGTAGTAATAGCAGGGGTGGGTAACATCTTGAAAATGGTGTATGAAGAAGTCAGCTGTCATCTTTCTCCTTCCTAACCTGGTGATTAGCTTACAAATGACTTTTCATGGATCTTTTTATTTCCTGTGGAAGCAAAGCTTATGTGATCACAGCCTTAATTTGTCTCCCCAGTAACATCTGGCAGAACCCAACTGGCTTGTTCAAAATTATAGAAGAGAAGCAGTCTTGGACAGAATTGAGTCAGTTTAGATTTTGTGTGAAAATAAATATATGTGCAAGAGAGAAAGATTCCAAAACATCCCCCCCCAAAAGACTGAAATGTAGCATTGTACTCTTCTTACAAATTAGAGACCTATTAAAATCTTGCAAAAGTGACCTCACCCACAAAACCTTAAGTTACGTTTACAGGCAAGACGTGTAGTGTATAATTTATTTCTGTACCCCACTTCAAATGAAGGAACAGGATTTATAGAAAAGCCAGAACTTTCTATTCTGATGCCCCAGTCAGAAGACAGCAGATAATTTGGGCTGGTCATTCATATGCTGACAGTTCATATTGTGATAAAATCACCATTCCAGCATGCATGTGGGTACAAAACAGGGGTTGAGCTAATCTCCTCCACAATTCTTTAGTTACATATATAAAGAACATTGTGCTTTCTGAAAATTCAGGCAGTTTCAGTGTAGCTTAAAGACAGTGCTAGTCATCCTGCAGTTGAAATTTTCTGGAATAGAACTAGATTGTTTCTACCGCTTTTATTTTTAAACACTAGCAATATTTTTTTTTCCTTCAAAAAAAAAGGAAATTTAGTTTGTGATCATACCACCAAGACACACAGTTTGAAGATTAAACTTTTCTCTCCCAATATTAAAAAAAAAGTAAATATGGAAGCCAGTAGGAGTGAGAACCCTAAAGACTTCTGGAAGTGGGGCTTTTTTAATCTTTCTTGGCAAGCATCTAAAAGAAAAAACATGGCAGAAATTTTCCTCATTTAATACTAAGTGCATTCCATATGTGAGATTACAACTGAACTGAATATTAAATTGCTGACCCCATTGCTTGGGAACCTTAGAAATAATCAGGTGGAATTTTATCACTTCTGAAAAACATATACTTTATGTTGGAGTACTTTTACCATGTGTTCAAATCTTGAGCTTTTCAAGAGGATTTGTTTTGGGATATCACTACAGTGGTTATCTAGAGATAGGAAGTAAAAAATGCTTATACACATGAGACTTTTCTTATTGCCACTAAAAGCGTTACTATTAAATCTCCTAGTTTTCAAAGTTGTCTTCACCTACTGCAATGTTTGACTTAAATATGATAACATTTTTGTTCTGATTTTTGAGCTAGTGGGAAACTAAGTTACAAAAAGTAAAAATTGGTGTTATTTTCTCTGCAAATTATATTCAATCTACCTGAAAGCTAGTGATGTGAAATCTTTAGAATCAGGCTTTAAACATGTGAGAAGAAGGGATTAAACAGGGAGAGTGACAGGTCAGATACTACCAGAAGCAAGGCATTATGCTTACTCTAAATTCTTAGCTCTTCTATTCCCAATGGCACAACCAGAAGTTACGTAACACTCTTAGTGAATATTTCATATTTTCCATATGTGGATATCAGAGTTGTTCCAGTTTTCCTTTGATTGCTATCTATGAGGTGAAGACAGAGGCTTTGATATAAATGTAAAAAATTATGTCTTTTTCCATTACTACTCATCAACGTGCCAACATTTGATCCTTTATAAATACTTCATGGAAGATACTTAAATCTTACAAGTCTACAGCAAAAGAAACCATTGTCTACTGAAGATGAAAGCAGTAGCTAAGTAGCTTCATTCAAAGTACCATCAGTGCCATGAAAAAAAAAGCTACAGTTTCAGAATACTGTAGAAATTATTCAATTGTAGCAATGGATATAAGATTTTACAGAAGTTTAATATAAGATAGCAGGAAGCCAACTGTTAATTTTTTTCCTTTCTTCTGAAAAATATATAAAGTTGTAAATGTTGCTCTTTTTGTTGACACTTCAAAGATACAGGTTTAATAGTTAGAAATATCTTCGAAAGGAAACTAATGTTTATACAAGTGGTCAAAATTATAGGTGATCCAAGGTTGTGGAAGGAAAAGACTGGGTGTTACTTGCCTATTACAAACTGATATACATGTGTTTATGCCAATGTATGTATGCCTCAGGCTGGAATCCTTGGGTTAAACTTGATTCCTTTGGCAACTTCACACCTGATCCTCACACCTAGTTCTGTTCAGGTAGGACTTTCCGGTTTGGGACATGTTGGAGGGTAAAAGCCCTCCCTCAATGTGTAGTACAGGGACAGTAATAATCATCACTGTTTTTATCAAGCTCATGAATTCCTGGAAGCTAGCGAAGTTCTGCTGGCCAACTTTAATGATCTGTCTGTGTCCCTTGAAGTTACTCAGTGTGCCTGTAGCATGTTTAGTTTGAGTGATGATGTTAACCAGTACTTCACACCATAACTGATATCACATGGACTTTCAGTTGTCCTTTTATACTAATCTTTTCCAAATTACACAGTACACACTGTACGCTAAGGGCAAGGCGTCTGCCAAATCTCCAGTTTAAGAGTTCAGCTGGCTATATTGCTGCTACTCTGGAAAAATACTGTAACAGGATCTCAAGAAAGAGTTTAAGCACACTGCACTTCTTTTTACACTGGGACTAGCAAACACAAATCTTACTAAGTTAAAAAGCAGGTATAAAAGACAAAACTTTCAAAGTTAAACATCGTGTCATAACAGCTTGCACTTCTTTGTTCTGATGAAATTTCTGATTAAAGCTGCAGGCTTCCTGCCCTCCCCAGCAGGAGTCGAAGGTTTAATGTACAGCATGCTAAATTTAAAGTACTAGTAGGCATTTGAAAAAACTGCTCTCTAGTCATCAGTTTTGACAAGAAAAGCCTGTACTTGTCAAAGTGCATCAACAATTCTATCATAGGAACTGTGTTTGTCAATAAAACTTAAGATGTATGTACATATAAAACTGCAGCAAAGTAGGTTGTACATTTTGGTTTTCCAAGGTAAATAAAGTACAGGGCCATGTACAGCAAGAGAAATAACCAGGACTTTACTCCAAGATAAGATAGCATATGGAAGAGGTTACATATATGCTTTTTCACCAAAGTGAACAGAAAAATACATAGAGCCCTAAGTTTTGGATTTTAATGTTCTTCATAGGACGAAGTTTGGTATGGCCCATATTCTTGCTTAAAGTAACACAAAATTACTATCTTTTTAATTAAAAAACAAGATTGAGTAGAGAAGGCTTACTGAATTTCTAATAAGTATAGGAGCATATTCATCTTGTACTGAATTTAATTAATGTCTAGCCAGGGGATTAATATTAATTTTACACATTTAGATCATAAACTACTGAAAGCAAATAAAAACAACAAATGGAAAACTCCAGGCTTTAAGGCCTAAGGTTGTACAGTTTCAGTTTTAAGTAGCAATTTGTTCCTGTATCAACTTTTCAATCCTTATTAATTTGGAACTATCTGAGTGAAACTGAATTGCTGTGGTTTCAGTGCTGCCTTTGCAAACATCCTTTGCATTGAAATAAGCACTACCTTCAGCAGTGATTTGTCCTGCTGAGGCCAAAGACAGCAATGATGATACTTCTTTTTTTCTTTGCTTGGCACTAGTTTGTGATGAAATCTTTTTCCTACCCCTTTTAAGGCTTTATGATGGGGTATGGGGAAAGATGAAAGCGAAATTCTCTCCTGGTATCAAGACAGAAATAGCTCTTGAAAGTCCTTACTGCTCAGAAGTGGGGAGTCAGGCAGACCACAGCCAGTCCCAAGTTGTTATCCAGAATTCCTGTTGATCACCTGGTGTTCCAGAACACACTTTTGCATCACCTATCTAAAATTTACACAGCAAAATATCTGGGGAAGAAAAGTGTTAAGAGCATACTGGCTATGTGAGTAACCAAGAAAAAGGCACAGGAGAGTAAACTCTTCTCATTAAAGGAGAGGGAGAATGACTTTCTAATTTTTTTCTTTTTAATTTTACAAGCAAGCTAAAACTTTCCTTTAAAATTCTATGGTGTGAATAGATTACTATACATATCTAATCTTCAGCTTCAGAGGTGACAGAGAGTGGCAAGGACATAATCATTGATTATTTAGTCATAGCGTAAATAAATAGCACACCCTGTAAGTTGAGACAGAGAACACAAGAGTGGAAAAATATAAAGTTTGATTTTTACTGAAAGTGGATAAGAAGAGGAAGTGACAGGGTACCAAGGTGATTGTCAAGGGGAGCTTCTTGCCATATCAACCCAATGCGCTTTCATCATAAGGACAAATTAAAATTCCCTGTTAATTTCATGTATGTTCACCTGGATTGCATGCAAAAGCAAACGTCAGAGGAGGCATATTTGTGCACTAGAAACCCAAATGTAAAGGGAATGTGACAATCCAGATGAAAACCAAAGGGGAAAGTACTTCAAAAACTCAAAACCACCATTCAGTATGCCCTGGTATTTGAACATGCTTTTTTTTTCTGTCATTATGGACTATTGTACAGAAAGGCAGAGAACACTGCATTAACACTGAAAGATCTCACTATATCCCAATATGCTACTTAGAACAAAAACTTTACAGATGTATCCATTTTGGTTAATATTCAACAGTAATTTTTTTTTTTTATGTGTAGCATAACTGATACCCTGCCAACATCTCACTGTTTTCTCTGTAAATCAAAATTTAGGCTACAATCTTTAAAGAAGAGAGGGATGAGCATTAATCCAAAATTCTTGGCACTCTTCTCATAGGCACAAGTTTAAACTCTGAAGTGAGAACAAACCATGCCTCAAAGTTTCCAAGTCATCTTACAAGTACAGATACCTGTAGTCATGCATGGTGCTTGTTGCCAGATCAGCTGGCTAGAAGAACAGTGTTCTACCCCCTGGCTGTCCAGTAGGACTTCATGACATTTTGCAAGCTATTCAAGAAGCCAGTGATACCATCTCTTCCCCCAGAGTGCACCAACACTTGGGACACACGCCTGTCCTTGGACTGAATGCTGGCTCCCTCTTGTTCTCAAGCAGCTATTGCAATGCCCTCACTTATTCAAACGTTCTCAGTTTTTCTTGCACTTCTTGCTCTTATCATGTTTTGTCATAGTCACAATTTTCTGGCTTTTAACTCCAATTCTCCTTAGTCATCAGCTTCCACTGTCAACTGTAGCACCTTGTGGTCATGCCACCATACATTATACTTCTTGGTGTTGAGTTCCTTTGCTCTGTTTATTTAGTCTGTATATTGCTGAACTATTTATATTTCTTCACAGAACATGGTTCCAGTAGTATTCACTACCTATTATTCTGAATCACTGCTGGTTTTTTGTTTCAAAAAACCACTGGGATATGAAATTTCTTCTCAGCTAAAACACAGCTGGTCCAACCCAATGAACAAAAGCCTGTTAGTCCCTGATGGGAACTTAATTCTCCTTGCTCTGAAATCCACCACCAGTATGACTGATATGACACAGCAAATCTGGGCAGGCTCTGACATCACAAGCAGCACTGTCTCCTGAAACAACACACTGAGTGCTGCACGGAAAATCCTGGTAACCTGACAGACCTCAGTGATGCCTAGTTAATCTTCTTTTGTGGGGGAAAGGAAAAAAAATCATACAGAAAAATCTGGTGCATAAACAGAAAAAAACTCCAAAGCATGTGAAAACAATTTAGTTTTTCCAGTAGCAACCCTGGAAACATCTCCTGAGACAATTGTTACTGTAACTCTGGTGGAACAGTAGTTCTCAAAGCCTAGATGGAACCTGCAAACAGAAACAGTAACATCAATCATCACTCAGTCTTTCTCAGAATACTTTTTTAATCTATTGCTACTACAGAAACCCAGGAAATTATATATTCTTTCAAGCTTATTCACTTTTCTCCCCAGTAGAATGCCTTCTAAATATGTAATTTTATAAGTGAACTGTATTGTGACTTGGTAGCCCTTCCCCAAGGCCCAACTATGCTGACAAGTCTTTCAAATTTACCTTCCAAATAGGACTACAGAATCTGATTATTTCAGTCTGAGTCTCTCTCCATGCCTTTTTTTTTCTCTTCAAACCCTCTTCACTTACCAAAACCAGAGTAATTATGTTCTACAGCAGCAAGCAGGTAACTGGTAACTCAAACACACCTCTCAGAAAAGTTGGCTAAAGAAAGTGCTGTAAAATTTACTCAAAATGCACATTCCTTCTGCCTCTCAAGCTTAGGCACTGTCTGTGCTGCATTTTCTCAGCACTTTTTCCAAAGGTAAACCTCAAGACTCTGCTCTTATTGCTCTAATTTGCCTGCACCCAGTAAGCTCAGGTACTTGATTCCTTGCTGCCAGCTGTGATGCCAGGCATAGGCTTGACTGGGAAATGAACAGATGACACGGCAGGTCCTGAGGCAACAGGCATTTCCCACCCGACTGCAGTGACACTACTTGGTTGCCTGTCAGCCTGCACCAATTTAACTCCATGAACTCACATTAGCTGAACAGGCTCACTGAGGTGCCTGTGATAGGTATTCATACAGAAAACACAGTTTCCTCTCATTCTTACTGCCATTTCATCCTTGCACATAACAATTCAATTTTGTAATTTAGGTGAAAGACATGATTTCTTGAGAACTTCCTTTAGCTGCTTCTGGTAGTAAGAGCTGCCTAGATTTATCTTTCATAAAGGTAGTAGATCAAAATCTTTCAATTCATGCATAGCATGTTTTTCTGGTGGACGTAATTTTCCCCATTGCTAGTTTTCTTAGCAGAAGCACAAGAAATGCAGGTTTCACACCCTAAGCTTTAGAAGACTTTGTCTATCAACAGCTTCATACTCTGGTTTTGCTTTACTGCCAGCAAAAATATTGCAAGAATGAACTTGGCACAAAGAATGAAAGACAATGATAATCTGCTGCTCCTGGTCCTCCACCTCACCCCCTCCTGGGTATATCTCTGACCAATTTAAGTTCAGTAGGTGATGCATAAGGCTGATTATAATCCAGGAAACATTCAAAAATATTTTGGATTTGGCAACCCAGACAAGTTGTGCTTTAACCACATAAAAAGTGTTTTAATGATTTTTTTTTAAAAAAGGTTGATGGCCACAAACACGTTAGAAAATGTTTATTTAATTTTCTAATAATATACATCTTTAAGAAGAAAGTCTAAGAAAAGTAAGACAAAGTGACAAAATTTATGATTACATGAACTTCTAGCTCAACTTTTTATTTAATGAAAATATAGTTTTAGTAACGTACAAATCAAGCCATAAGCCCACTACACTGGAGTTTATGAGTAAAGAAGAAAGTACAAGTGTGAAAGCAGAAAAGACAGTCAAACTCCAAAGTAACAGGTTCTGATTCAATACCCTGTAGAAACTTTCAAAGCAGTGTTTTTCAGCAATTCAACACAAGCAGAAAGAACAGCTGGCACTGCTGGGGGTGGGTAGGAGATGCACATACACACTGCGTCCAAAACTCAGGATGCCACAAGGCAAGCTGTGGTGTCATTATGCTGCACACCTGAACTGACAGTAGGTTTGAAATACCCACCCAGCAGAATGGGGGCAATGCTGTGCTGCAAATGACTGCGAGATGTCTCAATCCTCAATTATTAAAGGTTCCATAATTGTTCTGTAGAAGAAAATGCTCAGGTGCACTGGCCGACTAACTTTGTTAGTTATGTTTTGTTCCCATACTGTTCCATTCATTCAAAGACCAGTGTTTTATCTCTGATATTTAATCTCACAATCTTTGTTTACTTTTTTATTAAAACCATCTAGATTCTTTCAAATAGAAGTAGCTTTCCATATCAAAGACATTTTCATACCATCATTTATTAATGATAAAGGCTGCTATCAAGACAGACCATAGTAAGAAGGCATTAGTCTTTTTTTTCTTCAACAGTTATTTGTACTTTTTACTTGTATAGGGCCTGATTAATACAACAATGTCAGCAAGGTAAGGGAACTTGCAAGGTAAGCTTCTTGCAAAATTAAGCAAAGAGCATTTAGTCTTAGCACACCAGATACGTGCCTGAACTACACATTCATGAACTACATCTTCATTGACTTAACACTGTATTGCCTTCCAATTACAATATATAATGGAACTTCTAATTGATCTCCCGCAGTGTTATGAAGTGAACCAAAGCAGTGGCAGCTCAGGCTGGTCACACAGCGGGAATCACAACAGGAGCTGCAGTACAGGTCCTGCTCCAACACATCCTTCTGCTTGGTGTGTACTGGCCTGAGCTCTGACTTTGTGTTCTGCCCATGCTCAACACAGAAGGAAAATACTCCGGTGGGGTCCATGTCAGCAGCAAGGCAGGAGCTGCTTTTCACCATGAACTCTTAACTATAACCAAATCCCTTCCCAAATGCATGTGTATTTTATGCCTCACCTTTTTCTGTGAAGACTTCTAGTATTTAGTCAACTGATTAGGGACAACAGAAAAATACTTTTTAATTAAATTATTCATATTCAAGCAAAATCAGGGATACTAAGATAATGCTGTCTGTAAATAAGAGGCTGTAGCAGTGGAAATATCAGCAGGAAAGCAATATAACAGGAGAGCTTTCTTAGCAGGAAAGCAAAGTAAGGTTTTTACAATAGTGACATCCAGTTTTATCCTGGGAAGAGCTATGGTACAAATATGCGAAGCAGGACAAGATTTGTTTAGAATCCATCTATAATTCAGCCAGCTAGGATTTTCAGGAGATCAGATTCCATCTTCATGCAAGCGTTTCAGAACAGCAAGAAAGCGCAGAAATATTTCGGTTTTGCCCAAACCTAGGAAACCACTTGGTGTTCAGATCCTGTGTGTATGCACAAGCTACATATTGTTTCACTTCACTGTACCTCTTAAGGATTACTTGGTATAAAGGTCTGCCTAAATAAAGTCCTCAAGAAAAATCCTGTGTTGACCCCAGAAGACAAGGTTGTGTCTTGGAAGGGAAGCAGCAAAGGCACTGAATGGTTTAAGTCTGGTTTCCGTGAGCGAATGAGTATCAGTGACCAGGGCAAGCTCAGGCTCCCAAGGCTTAAAGCCTGCTTGGCCCAGCTGCTGGGACTGGGCAAGGCGCTGGGGAGAGTCCAAGCAGGGCACTAGACCGTGGCTGTGACAGCAGCACTTCATCCTCGCTTCAGTGGCCTCCCCATACTGCCAGCTCCTCCAGGGGCACCAGTGCCTGCCAGCCTTTGCCAGTTATACATCCAGAATAGCGTCCACTTCGGGTAAAAGAGATTGTATAAGCAGCAAGAAGTTTAATTAGGTTCCCCCTCTAAATATCTACTAAAATCTGAACAGGTTTGAGGAGGAGGAGGGGGAAAAAAGCGGGGGGAGGAGGGAAGGGTTACTGTGGCTTAAAAAAAAAAGTCCCAAACATGGAACCACCCACCTGAAGAAAGTCAAAACAGTTTTTGAGAAAAACACTGTAATTCAACCCCACTAAATAGAAACAATGATATAAGTTACTGTGAGACACTACTGCAGAACCAAATGTATTTACTCAAAAGAGAGTATTTGCTGCTGAACATAGTTAACAGTTGTTTAGAATCAGATACTTACAAAAAGCATTTTTAAGCAAAAGTCTCTCTTAAAGAAAAAAAGAAAGATTTTCACATGATCTCACTTAGAAAAAATCTGTTTCAAATTGCCCTACGTGTCCTGGCCTCAAGCCCATTTTTACTGAAGGCCTTTCCTGTACAGTTCCATAGGGGATGGGAATCTCTACAAAGTTTGCCTTAAAAGGACGTGTCAGATGCCCAGTGTATACCACGTTATGCAGCTACAGAAGCTAACAATTCTGAGTACAAAGAAGTGTCTATCCTTTATTCTCCAAGGCAAATTATAAACTATTTGCAGGCAAGAAAAAGCATCCAAATTAATGTTCTGTCAAAAAAAGACAAGGTGAGACAAAAATCAGTGATGTGCTGCTCTCCCACAAGAATGTGTGCATTCATCTGTTTTATGGGTATTGACTCAGCAACAGGACTATAATCAGTATTTTTCTCTAAATTTTAAGCTAAGTCTAACTCTGAAACCACATAAAGACCACATTCATTTGTAAATTTTAAACAAGCAAGCATTACTGTAATGCAAATCATAGTTTTTATTTTCTGAGGCCGCTAATCCCATTTAATTGTTGTGACTGTCAAGCTCTATTTGCTTTCTTCAGAAGTGTTCTAGTCATAAGAGGTACACTGTGAGCTTGCATTCAAACGATGCACAATACTTATCTCCTTAAAAAATAACCTTAGCAAGTTTTATGATTTTCTACCACCAGTGTAAGATTTACTAGAAGGTTATTAATCCACCATAAACAAGGTCACTGTAATACACTTTATACAGGCACAGAAAATGCTTTAAATTTTAAAGTGCAGACACAGTGTGCTTACTAAGGTTAAACATAACAAAAGTTTCAGCCAACATCCTCACTGTTCATTTACTTGTGCCCCATGCTGGTGCAGCACTGGCAGTTCTGTCTGTGCTGTCCCCACACACAGGAGCAGACCCGTGTGGTGCTCCACCTCTGCCTTGAGGTTCATGAGGCAGCAGGAGCTAATCCTGGCTATGCCATGCCATTCATCACCTTCCTCCTAGAAAAAATGGTGTAAGATGAGAGGCAGAACTGGAAATTACACCCCTCACTCAGGGCTTAAGACGGGCAGTGACACCTGCCCTGCAGTTCAAGCACGGCCTGCGCTGCTCCATGCCTCAGGTCTGAGGACTCCAAAAGATAACTGCCAACTTTGCAATGAAGTGTCAAAATTTTCTGGGGATTTAAACCACTGGGCAAAGGAAGTTAACTCCTGTGTCAGTGGTTTACAGCAATAGATGTTCCCGGGGCAGCCACTTTCATATATCTGTTTAATCTACTCTGGGGCTCCCGAGCTGTGACACTGGGTACAGGGCATATCTACCAGGCAGGGTTGTGCGAGGGCTCCCAAAGGCAAGTCTCGTTTGTGGGCTTGGGCAAGTGTGCAGAACAGGCATGAGTGCTAACATCCAAGCTGCTGGCAAGAGAAGTGTTTCCATGGCAAATCACTTGCTTCTGCTCATTGTAAAAAGAGATGTATCCCTGCTATGAACTCTCAACCCAATGCTACTTAGGCTCCATCGCCATTAGTCTGTACCTCTTTTTAGTGCTGTAGTATTAATACTTCTATTGAAGTAGCCACAGAATTGGAAACCTGCACTTGATCATGCCTAAGAGAACAGACCTGTCCCGAGATTGTAATAGTGAAAGTGGAAAATGGATTAGACACATCAAGGTAGAGTAGACACACTGAGAGAGTAAAGGATGAAGATGAGTGGAAAGATTGTAGGTAAGATTCTCCACTGCTGGCTTATCTTGCTTGTCTAAAAACAACAAAAAAATCTAATTAATCTGCATTAATACCAGTTCTCAGTCAGTATGAGAAGCCTTCACACACAGGATTTAACACCAGGAGATAGGTTACTACAGCTTAATAAAGCCAGTGTATAGGTGCTGAAGAGGCAAGCAGGGAAATTTTCTACCTTTTACAGTCTCCTATGAAAGTCTCTGTTCTCGTGCGAACTAGCTGAGAGACGGTTTCCTATTTTGTAAACTACTTACAGGTGCAGAGTGTTGTGAGAATTCAGTAGATATTGTTTTGGTTCATTGAGAATAATATTTTGAGAATGGGAACTATTTCTCTCAACCAATCATTTTGGTGGGAGGTTAATCAATAGGCCAATCATGTAATTTCTCTATTGCGAATCATGCTATAAAAAGACGGGTTTTTGGCATTAAAGAGTCAGCCTTGACCATCTTCTCTGACCTGAATTTGTGTCGTTCTTCATGCCATGCCTGCGGACAACAGTGACACCAGTGATTCACTGGGTTTCAAAGAAAAAAAAAATCCTCTGCAAAATTTCCAGCAAGAGACTAAACTCATGTTTCAGCAGCTGAGGTGCAAACACGTTCTCAGAAGTGCAAGAGGCATCTGCCCAGAAAAGGAACACAGCATGCTTTGGAAGTGGAGGGCAGCAGGACCATGCTCAAGTAAGTGTTGTTGAATGCAAGTAACTGAAATTTAACATTGTCAGTCAAAGTAAAACTAAGCATCAGAAACAAGTAACCAGCAGAGAAATTGTAAACAAATAGGAGATTTCTCATACATTTTTTTAATGTATCAACAACCACTTTATCTTAAGACTAACTGACAAATAGATGGTTTCATTTTTTCATTTTTTATATCACCAACATGTTTTTAAGCGATGCACGTAGTTATTGTGCCAAATATTGATTGATGGTAAGTTTAACTATGGAATTATTCTACTGTCATATTTATGTTTCATGGACAGTTTTGCTGTTGACTCAATTATCAAAACTGTACCATTAAGTACAAAGTTATGCAGTTTACTTGAACTGTAGATCTGTTACCAATGTCTGTATCTAGCTGGAAGAAAATCACAGTTCTTTGAAAAAAATACAAAAACTGGACACAAAGAGAAAAGTTCTAATGCTTTCCACAGTGAAACTGATATTTAGCTAGGAAATGTTAACTTCAAGAGCTATGATCTACTATCAGAAACCATGAATTAACCAGAGCAAACTGAAGTTTAATGCTTGCTCCTATAAAGTCTTCTGCCACTTTCTCTGAAATTCCATTTTCAGTATATATTTCTACTACAATATTTCTAAGAGCACTAAAATATTAGATTTTTTTATTTATTCCCCATGCAATAAAATGAAGATAATGCAGACGGTCATGCAGGCTGATTTTATTTTAAACTAAACATCTGAATTTAATTCAAAATTTGTAAATGAAATATATTAGTTTAAAAGTTACATAGCTGTCTACGTGCAAGAGAGAAGGAATGCAGAGATCTTATACTGTCACTTATGATGACAGAAGCTATTGTCCTCTGCTCTCAAAGCTTAAATTTTCACTGCCTTTATCCACTACAGTATCAATATTTATTACATCATTTCAAACAACATTAATAGAAATTTTATCAGCAGCAAACATTCTTACCTAGGGTTCATAAAATTTGGTGAGCAAATCTAAAATTTTGTTAAAGGAAAATAGTCTAGAGGAAGTATGGCATGGTAAAGCAAATGTATAGTAGGAAGAGTTGCATTTTAAGAATGGAAAAGGATATTTTTCTGTTTTGAAAGGAGGGATGAGAAAGAGGAAGAAGAGGGCCTAACAGCTGAACCACAGACAGCCAAAACTTATCTCACTATTAAATCACTAATTAAAAAATCTGAAAGTTAATTATTTTAATCTGGTTCCCAGATAAAAATATTTATTAAAAGAAAAAAAAAGTAATTTCTGGAGGACGCAATTAAATCTGTTTATTTGGTGTGTAGCAGGTAAAATAGAGGACAAGAATTTTCTTCTCAGCAGTTTCAAGAGGAACACAATAATCATACTTAGGGCTGGTTTGCATTATTCACCACAGAGTTCAATTATTTTTTGTTAATCTGTATTTGCCCTCAAGAAGGAAAGCAAGAAACACTACTGCCCTCCTGCACACTTGCAAAATAGGGAGATATTTTGTTTACAGGCTTCACTTGTCTAACAGCCTTCCCTTTAAAAAGTTTGTTTCCCTTCCTTTTCCATCTTGCTAGGGCTTGACCTTTCAGCGTGGCAGCTGCAGGGATGGGATAACTCACTTCAGTTATTCCTCTGTCTTTAAAAAGTTTGTAAAATGGTACTGCCCAGCGACAGCTTCCTAATACAGGCATGGCTCAGAAGGAAAGTCAGGGACATGCAATAAATGCTATGCAAAATTTAACTCCCCATACAAACCATACTCCTGCCCATCCTTACTTTCTTATGAAGATGAAACTGGCACTGCATCAAACATAAGAGGAGGGAGAAGATAAATGCCTGCCCCATACAAATAACATTTCCATGGGAAGGGTGGAGTCACTAGGAAGCAGCTGAATGAACTGGAACCTCTCCTCCTGCTGCCCAGTGTTCCTGTTTGTTCCACACCTTCTGCAGTGAGACAATGGAGCATAAATCAGAGACAAATATAAAAACGAGTTTGCAGCTTTATCTAATTGCATCATCATCTCATGCTATGTCAACCTCACATACTGCAGAAACTCCCCCATTGCTCAAGAAGAAAATTATTTCTTGCCTGCAGAAGAAACCATCCATTTCAATCAGTTTAAAGAGCTCCCCACTGAATATTTGTTTTGGATCAAATATCTTCTGTGATCTCAAGCAAACAGGGAATCAGCTTCAAAGGGATTACACTAGTTAAGACTACCTACACATTTCTCATGCAGACAAGTTTCCTTACAGCTGGGAACCAGTACACAAACTCCATGGTTTTTTTGTAGGAATGAGGAAAAGAGACCCCTAACAGAGACCAGACACCATATTGGTGTGAACTAAGGTAAGCAGCAAAACAAGAGAAGGGTGGAGCCTCAAAAGGAAAAGAAAAAAAAAAAAGGAAAAAAATCCCTAAACACCAAACTACACATAGATTTTAAGCTTAGAGACTGAATCCTGAACCTCAATTAAATAAAATTCTTAAAAAGTATCAGGACATGTTATATTCATCTATTCAAATACCACAGCAAACAAAAGGTCTCTCTGAACACTAATACAATGTCAAATGAGAAAATAAAAACCAAAACCTAAGGATTTTTTTATCCAGCACAGCTGGACCCTCAGGCAGCATAGCTGTGAAGCTGTCTGTTTTCTGCAGAAAAACATTGCTTGGGATCAGCACTGAAAATTTCAAACAAGGGTATCTAACACTATCATTCAAGCAGGGAGGTACTACAGCTACTTACAAACATTACCCTAAGAGCACATTAAAAAACCCATAACACAATAGTTTGCACAAAGGCCAATATTTTAGAAAGCGTGATTATAATCAGTAGCAAAAACTGATCCTCCAAGAGTTGGAAACTAATTCTTCAAATCTTCATGAGACAGAAAAATCTGGAAAAAGGCATTTCTGATCTTTACAGAGACATTATCTGCTGATCCTCTAGAATTATACAGATGAACAGACAGACACACATCTAACCCACAAACACATGCAAGATACTAGATTGGAGGTACACGATATATCTGTATATAACACAACTGCTTTGAAATTTGATCTCTTACAGTGAGAACAACATTCTAAAAGCTCAAGGCTACATCTCTTCTGGAGTTTTTGCTGTTCATTGGTGGCTTTTTTGTTTGCTTGGGTTTTTTGAAGGGAGATGAGTTCATTCCTCTTTGGTGCACTTGAATTATTTTCTATGGCACTGCTGCAATGACATTTCCAAAGAACGCAACAGAAACCTGCAAACAAGTAAACTGGAGCTGCCCCCAAACATCCATCCCTCTGCAATATTTGCATTGAAGGCAGAGAATGTGAGTGAAACAAAACTCAGCAAAATGAAGTAGAAGGCCCTTTGCATAAAGGTGTGAAATACACCAGTTTCAAACCCTCTGCTAATGCATGGGCTTGGAACAGTTCCTCAGGAGGGCCTAAGGAAGCTGATGGCAATAAGAAACTGAAAGAAAGAACAAAGAACTAACTTCTTCCCATCTTGTCCCCATTAAGGGATCACTGTTAAGCCTACATAATTTTGGCAATAATTTTTAAAGTAGAAGAGCATCTACTTTCTTCCTAATTAACATGCAATAACACACTACACGTTTTAGGCTTTTTTTTAGGTTTGGGTTGTTTTGGGGTTTTTTTTCAGTGTGTAATGGTGTAGATAAATCACTAAGTTTAGATGCTGGAAGCAACCACTCTGGAAGACATTTGGTTACATGATGTCATCAAACTTTGCAGCAGAACCCACAACCATCCTGAGAAAGCCAATAAAGAAAAAAAAAAAAAAGCAAAATGTTATTTTGTAAAGCATAAATTACAATGTTTAAAGGAACGACTTTTCTCCCTACTCTCCTTTCTACTCAGCTACAAGTAAAACAGGATTTGGGGATGCTGAAGCCTGAAACCAGGCATGCGTGAGAAACAACCGGTTATTAAATAATACCAGGTTTGGATTTTAAGCCTGTGAATACAGACACTGAGCACCAACTTATCCCCACTTGTTTAGCGGTGTAACTTTTATTGCAAAGGTTTTTCCTCTTATCAGGTAATTGTTCGCTGCAACGTAGCAGCCACTATAACAGGACAACATGAGACACCTTTTGTTCCTAAGAATATGAGAAGAACCTCAGCAAAGCCGCGCACAACTGGCGCCCGCCGCTCCGGCCGCGGGGCCCGGCTGCTGTCAGCCCTGGCTTTTCTGCCGCTTTCAACCACAGCCCCTGGCACGGCGGCGGCCGCCGGGCTCTCCGTGCTGGCTGTCCCCGCTGGCGGGGCTCCCCGCGGGGCGCGGGCCGCGGGACCCCCGCCCGCAGCCGCGCCGCCTTTGTGCGCCCCCGCGGGCGGGGCGGGGCGGGCGGACAATGCGCGTCTGTGCGGGCCCCGCGCCGATTGGCCGCGCGCCGCCCGTGCCCATGATGTCATGCGGCTGGAATGCGCCGCGCGGGGGGCCGCGAGCCGCGCAGCGCCCGCGCAGCGCCCGCACCCCCCCGCACCCCTCCGCGCATCGCCCCGCTCGGCGGGACCGCCCGCGCCCTGCCCGGCTCTGCCCCGCCGGGGCACCCTGCCCGCCGCGCCGCGCCGCTGGCTGTGGGACTGCTGCGGCCCCCGCACCGCGCCCCGCCCTGCCCCGGCGGGAGGAGAAGGGACGAGCGGGATGTCCCGTGCCAGGGCTGCCGGCGCGGGCAGGTGCAGCCCGGGCGACCGCGCGAATCGCGACTCCGCACACGGGTCCGCTCGGCGCTGACAGCTCTCCGGTGCCCGCAAGTTTCCCGAGCGCTGCCGCGAAGGACAGCGCTATCCCAGGCCGGCGGCGGGCGCATCTTGCGCGCCTGCACCGCGCGGGGCGGGCGGGACCCCCGCCGGTAGCCGGAGGCAGCGGAGCCCCGCGTCGCGTCGCGCCTCGCCTCGTCCCGTCCCGCCCCGCCGTCCCGGCGCAGACAAAGCCCGGCGAACCCCGCGCTGCCCGTACCTTGTTCTTGACCTCGGCGGAGAGCCCGTAGGAGGGCCCCTTGTTGAAGTGGGTCATGTCGGCGGTCTCCCGCGGTCCGGGGGCGCTGATCGCAGGCGCTGGCGGCTCCGGGCTGAGATGAGAGTCCGCCCGCGGCCGCGGAAAGTTCTAGTCCCTCCCCCCTGGCCCGGCCCCGCGGCCGCCGGAGCCGCCGAGCGCCAATCGGGGCGCGGGGCCGGGGCAGCCCCCCCGGCGGGCCGGGGAGGGGGCGCGGGGCCGCGGGGAGGGGCGCCCGCCCCGCCCGGGCCCGCCCCGCCCGCCGCCGCCGGGCGCCGCCCGGGGGTCCGGCCGGGGCGGGGAGCAGAGCGGAGCGGGGGGACGTCAGCGGGAAGGAATCCGCGGGCACCGAGGGCCGCCGCCGCGGAATGCGCCGCGCCGCGGATTGCTGCGGCACGCGGCGGACCCGGGGAAGTGGGGGGGGGGGGGGAAATCTCGGCGAGGGACCGGCGGCCGCGGTCCGGCGCTGCCCGGCCCTCACGGGGGCCTCCGAACTGCCGCATGCAGTGGGAAGCCCCCGCCGGACCGGGATGACGGCACTGAGGACAGGGAAGCCGGGAGGACGGCGGTGGCTCTGCGTTCGGGGCGATGCTTGCCCTCGGGCCCTTCCCGGGCAGTGCGGGACCGCCGCCGGAGAGGAGGGGTCGGGGAGCCCGGGCAGAGTGGGACCGGCCGCGGGCAGGGCTGGATGCCGGGGAAACGCTCATGCACACCTCTGTCTTGCGCTGTGCCGTGGCCTGAGCTACTTGTGAAATTCCTTGAAAGGGTTACAGAATATCAGGAAACTTGGAACAACGCTGGGAGACGGAGCAAGACGGAGGAAAGACATGCACAAGTCGTCGAAGTGAGATTGAAGTGTAGCAGGACGACGGGCTCATGCTCATCTCGATCTCATAGTTCCTCTGCACCATGTGCTCCTGGGCACGGATCCTGCGGGAGCCAGCACCTCCGGAGTTTGGTGCGGGTCACCCCCTTCCCTACGGCGTTAAGGCACGGAAAGACAGCGCTGCGCTGTGTTAGTGGCCGCTGGGGAGCCGTGGGAGTCCCGTCCCTCTGTGGAAGGCACAGGGCACACACGTGCTGGGCATACCAGCGGGATTACACCAGATCCAGCCCAGGGAGCGCTCGTTCCTGCGAGCCAGCGATGGACCTGGCTTCGGCACTGAAACCACTCTGGAAAGCGAGTACACAGTGAACACTTGGTCCATGGAGTGAAGACCCGAAAATACAGCAGTGTGTTTCCTTCAGTGTTAAAGTAGCCTTTTGAATACGGTTAAATTTTAATAAATTTGAAAATAAATATCCTAAGATGATCCACTGGTAGGACTAGTTGGATAAGACACAGCAGGCTGTAAGGCTGGCTGCTGGAGCTGTGGCCCACTTAGCCACCTACTTGGTATCCCACAGAGAGAACAGGTCTGTGCTTCAATTTCATAGCAAAATACCAGGGCTAAGTGGTCTAACTCCAGCTGAAACCAACACGCCTCTTTCAAAGGACTTGTGGTGGGGCTGTAACAGTCCTGAGGAACTTGCAGGGCAGCCCAGAGGTTGTTTCATTCGGTGGTGCTGTGGATCAGCTCAACTCAAACCGCTTCTCCACTGCACTGCCTCTAAGGAAAACAGCCAGGGCTGTTCCTAATTAAAGGAAGCAGAACTGCCTAAAGAACCCATTGGGAAAAGGAAACTGTGCAAGAGAGGCAGGAAACTGAAGAATGGGGTGAGGGAAATGGCAGTTCACATAAACATAATGAAAGTTCATTAGTTTTTAGACATTCATGTTGGGATAAACTCATCTTTCATGACCTCAGAGAACATGTGATTTAGGGCTAGATTCAACATCCTCCAAAGTCCTTGGAAATGTTTCCATTTACTTAAGTAATGTTGGATCAGGACACTGTTTGTTAATGCTCTCAGTCATTTTTGCTGCAATACACAGTGGCTTGGGAAGTTTGAGACATTTACAGTTGGTATGATTTTCTCAGCTCCATAAATTATACATTTCATCAATTTTGGAATAAAATGGTCCTGATTAGTAGCAGGCAAAAATATGGCCTGCCATTTTCTTGCTGTACAATTAAGTTTAAATTATCCTCAAATAAATCCTGTAGTTTGTGGGGGTTTTACCTCATCTGAGCAGGGCACAAATACCATTTGTTGTTTTTATGCTGATACTGAACATCTGATTAGGAAACTGCCAATCTTTTGGGGTCATTGTTGCCTTTTATTCTGTGGTCGGTAATATGCTCACACCTGGGGGAAGAGGTTGTACAATAAATATCTGAGTGTAGTTAAAAACACGTTCTCTTTTGCATCACTCTGACAACACAAAGCAAATTTAAGCCCATCAGTGCACTACAAAGCAGCTGGAGCATACTGGGCAATCTGGCTCATTATGGGTAAATCTCTTATCTTTGCCCTATTTTTCCACATTTCTTACTACTAAGGCTGTTTGTATGGAAAGAGGATTTGTACAAGAATTATTCCCCACCTGAAATCATAATCCTCTTTGTGACATTGTAATAACTTCTTCAGCCACCACATGTAATATCATAAACACGTGCTGATGACTTCAGTTGGAAATGAGAGAAAAAGAGCTCTGAAGAGACTAAGTCTGTTTTCTTGGAAACGTGGACCATAATCTTGCAAATATTCTTGCACATGAATTATTATAAGCATATGTGTAGTCCAGTTAAACTCCCTGAGTTTAAATTATCCCATGTGTAATTCCACCATAATCTATAGAATCAATGTGGCTCAATCAAACTTTCAGAAACACATTTGATTTCTGTGTTCTCCTCAATGGCTGAAGATGTGCAGGAGAGAGACTGTTGACTCCTACTGGTGGAGTCGAGCCCAGCCATCTCAGGGGTGCAGCATTGTCTCCTTCTTACCCATCTGATCCTGATAAAGGGCCTTGGTTTAAGCAGCTGGCTCAGCTGAGGAGGAGTGGGATGATTTCCCTAAAGGATAAAGGAGTTAGTTTGGGAGAGCTAAACTCCGTACAGGAAGATAATTTGCTAGGATGAGCTGTAAAGGGTGATCTATAGGGGAAGGAGGAATGCTTTGCCGAGTGGTGTGGCTGTTCTGAGGAAGAGGAATAGGGTTCTGAACGGGGGAGAATGGTGGTACCAGCCGTGGGGCTGGGTAGGAGCAGATGAAGAAATACACCACTGTGTGTGTTTGTGGTCATGGGTGTGATTTTTGCCTGGAGCAGAGGAGTAGGTTCCTGGGTGGGAAGTGGGAGCTACAGAGCTTGGAAGTACTGGAGTGCAGGGAGAAATCAAAGCAGGAGTTGTGCTGCCTTGGTACAGGCAGGAGGTGACTCAGGGGAGGAGGGGTCCCACACTGCTCTGCTGTCGATGGAGCTCGCTGGCCTGCAGGTAACCGGGGGGAGCTGGCTAAAGACAGCGCTGGCCAAGAGCCCGCTGCTTCAGGAAGGGGAAGGATACTCTAGGATTTCTGAGTTACAACTGTGTTGTCTCCTAAGGATTAAGAAAAAGGAATACTCCTGAGTGAGTGAGTGAGTGTACTGACTTGGTGAGGCCAAAGGAAGGCTGTACTGCTCACGCCCCCTTTGATGTGCCTCAGCTAAGAGGCAAGGAGCTAACTAAGCCCTTTTGCAATTCTCTTGAATTTGGGGGAGTTTTTCTCAGGCTGCCATGTCAGCGTGTTAACTGCTCCCAGTTGTGAAATGGCCCGTCCCAGGGTGGTGGTGACACCAACGCTCAGTAATGTTTTAGCCTAATTAACTTATGTGACTAAAGTTATTAAAATTGCTGTAGGATAAATACAACTTGTGACTCCAGTAAGACTTGAATCTTACTGATGGTTAGCATTAGCAACAGCACTGAAACTGCAAAATAAGAACTCTACAGAAGAGCTTTAGTACTACCCGAAGCTGTTCCTAATCTTTCATTTATTAGGATTCCTTTTCAAAATAATGCATGTCCTAGGTAAGCTGGTATAATGTTTATTCATATGTTACCTCAAATATCTACTTTACAACAATGCTGTGCTCACACTGCTAATTACTTTGGAACATTCTGGGGGTTTGCAGCATTGCCCTTGGTACTTTGATTAAACATGCCATGCTGTATGTGTGCTGTATTGCCTCTCAACTACTTTACCAGACCATTATCATCCCATGAGAGATCCTCTTGCCTTGTAGAACAATTACAGGCACTAAGAGGTGTTCATAGCCCACTCTCCTTTCCTCTGTACCAGACTGCAGAAGACAGCATTTTCTCGACAGTCATTAATTCTACCTAAAAGTAGCTTGCAAGTGTCTTAAAATCAACATCTGGAAAAACTAAGTACAGAGACTTCTTTCAAATACCACAAACTGAATCATGGGGCCAAATTCAGCCTTGATGGAATTATTATCTGATATCTGTGTTCTGTGTTTTCCCTATGTTGCTTGAGTAAATTCCCTTATATGGAGATGTTTTCTGAGATGCACATGAAGCCAAAATGCTCAGAGAATTGCATAGGACCAAACCTAAAATACTGAAGTAGAAAAAAAAAAAAAGGAAATTCAAACACAGACTTTTCTTCAAAGTGTGTTGTGGTGGAAGTCCCTCATTTGAGAAGAGATTTTAAGCATCAGTTCTGACAGTTGCAATACTGGGAGCCCAGGTCTTAACGTTGGGAAAGATTCCATTTTGTGACTATTTTTTAAGGACATATATGTTACTCATGTTTATGATAAAATAACTTGCTGAAGAGAAAGACGTATCTACATGTTTGTATTTTTAGAGATTAAGCTGTACTTAAACCAAAACAATATATTCAGTTTGTTAAAATATCTAAATGTTTGCTTCTTAGTCTATTACTTTTTCACTCATTCTAGCACTGATGTCATCTTCTGTCCCCCATACTTTTATGAGAATAGGGGGTTTTGTTACCTTGTGGTGCTAGCTGTTCATAAATAAGCTTAAGGAGACTTTTCTTTTATTTTTATTTGAGGTTCGTGACCGTCTCTTAAGCTGTGATAGCTGCATTCTTATCAGTGGGGGTATAGCTAGAAGAACAGTTGAATGCTGAAGTACATTCCGTGCTAATATAGAAAAAAAAAATCTAAAAATAATTTACCAGCAACCTGATTACTGTTGGGGGTCCTGTGTTGTCATGTGCCTCTCCCTGCCTCCTCCCTGACTGGGTGAAAGGCTTGCTGCTGGTGTTGGTTTTTAACTTGCTAAAACAAGCAGAAGGCAACAAAGGACTTCAGATTGCTTGCTGTGCAATCAAAATGCCTGACATATTTTACAATTCTGCTCCTCAAGCACGGGAACAGCAGTCTGCTGGCTTGCAGCAGGTGGATCAGAGGGCCCTTTCTCCCTCTTACTTGATGGCTCCACTTCTCCATCAGTAGGACCTAAACACTTGCAGCCAGACTGTCTCACCAGCACAGAGGTGCCGAAGTGTTTGACTCGGTGTTAACAGCCCTCAGTTTCATTTCACAGCGATGTTTGCCTACAACAGCAGTATAGCAATACACACAAAGGAAATGCCTGCAGGGACAGCATGTGCTACCAGAACTGCTCCTTGCAAGGAAGACAAGACTTGGTGTGTCTTTCTTCGCTGTTCTGTTTCACGTGTGTGAAGAAAAAACAACTCAGTTCTTGTACCTCTACTTAAGGCAGACTTTGGTAGGAAAATAACTTGGCACTGTCTCTTTGTGCTACTTGTAAACACTAGACCTGTTAAAAGGGTGGCCTTTTCCTTCTTAATTATTTTGCTTCTGATGGCTCTTCTTAAAACTTCCTACCAGTCACACTGTAGCTCCTGAAGTTCACCAGGCCACCTCCTTCGCAGCCCTGGATGAGCCAAGGCTGAGCCCAACCAGCCAGCACACACCAGAATTTGTCCTCCCTGTGGCAGAGGAATGAGCCACAAAGGATGAGCACACACACACCTACTGCCAAAACTGTTTTTGAACTGTAATTCTCTAATGACAGAGAGGAAGGCCAAGTGGTCTTCACATGAGCTGCTGCTGTTTGCAGCTTCACGGGAATTGCTGCTCTGGGAGCCGAAGGAACACCCCAGGCACAGGCACCTTTGCCCTGAGGAGAAGGGGGTGCTGCCTGACTGCCTCAAAATTATAAAGATGGAATATTAAGGAGGTGTTCCACTCTTAAACTCTGAATGCATGCAAAAGTTAATGATTATAACACATTAATTCTGATGTAGAATGACTTTAAAGCCTGAAAGATTCCTTATTTTTTAATGAAGCTTTGTAAGTCAGTTTTGCCCTCTCTTTTGGAGGGGATAGCTCTGTGAGGGAATCAGGGGAAGGGAGAAAACTGTAACTTTGTGGTATTTTGTGCTTCTGTAATTCTTGGCTTCTGGCTACCACTTTAACTTTCCATCTATACACATGAAATGTAAGTTTTCATGTATAGATATTGAAGAAGCAATTTCTGTCTCTCCAGGATGCAGAAGAAGTTATTACATTTACTATTTGGCTGATGCCTGCTCAGCATGATCTGAGATTGATTTCAACACTTTATCTCCCTTTCTGAACCTCTAAAATTGATTTTTATGCCACTTGAGCATGTTCTCCTTGCTTTTATTTCAGTGCAGCTCTTAACAGGTCTGAACAAATTCACATCTTTCAAGGACTGGTGTGATAACACCAATTTTTTTCTTCATTCTCCATTGTGTTCCCCAATAATAACATCACAAGATAATTGATTTAAAGTAGTATGTGGTAACTTTTTTCCATGCAAATTCATGCTGCATTATTCAAATTTATTTATTTGGATGCCAAACACAAAATAATTACAACAATTGACCTGTAACCAGATCAGTTATTTGATGGTTAAAGTCTTTGTGCTCACTTATTGGAACAAGACTATTCTTGAGCAGTGCTGATATTTTAAAAGGTTGGTTAATTATCCAGTAATAATAAACTTAATCCAGTCTTAATAATCAAAATCTTTACATAGAAAAAAAGGAATAAAACCCTTCTCCTTGCTGTCTAATTCCGTGACTTCTTCCAATTTTAATTATCTAGGCAGTACTTTCTAAATGAGACTAATTCCTTGTCATAAATATTTTCCACCTCTGACATGGTATCCTTACAAGCTTGAGAAAATGTGCTGGTTTTTGCCTCTCTGTTAATTTTCGTTCATTATCCTTCTGTGAAATTTCATGAAAAAGCTATACTTAGAAATTAAGATAACTTCAAGAGCAAAACAATATTTGCAAAAAAAATAGCAAGTGATCATCAGAGTGCTTTATAGGGTTTTTTGGGACTGGAATGGTGCAAAGACTGCTGAGTGTTGCACATGAATGACTGGCTGAGATACAGTGGCATTTAGCCAGACGCTGGCTACCATGGCATGGAAACTCAGTTATTACAATAGTTTGGATCCCAAATCTGTTTGAATAAGAGAGGTTTCAAATAATCCATGTCACTGTTAATGTACTTCAGTACATGTCAGAGGATGTGATTCAGACTTGGGGGAGAGAAGGGAATTAGGAATAGCTGATGCTCAGATAACTGAGACTGTACCAGAATACAGAATGCTGAGGTTTTTAGCCACTTTATCCCAGGTCATTAATCTTGTCCATTTTATGCTCACATTGCATCCCACAAAACTTCAGAATTTCCAGATGATGTTAAGTGTGGGGGTTTTTTGATGGTTTCAATTTTTTTTTTTTTGCTTGTTTATTTTGGCTTTGTGTTTTTTTGGTGCTGTGGAGAAGTATTTTTTCCCCTTCTTTTTCTTTTTTTTCCCTCCCAAACTGAAACAAAGATTTAATATTTAAAATAATTGTTTGCTTAAGTTTTAATGCAAGCAACACCTATTTTTTGAAACTCAGTGATATCAATCTGATGTACTTAGTGTGTGCTAGGTGTGCTTGCCCAGTAATAAATGCAGTGTGGGGATGGTTCAGTTCTGTATCTGCAGTTCCTGCATGTGTTGACCCAGCTCCAAAAGGGGTTGTGGGATGGAGTAGAAGGTACTGGTAATGTTTACTTGTAAACACAGAGGAAAATTCTGGTCATGGAGGTTAAAACTGTAAGTAAACAGGTACAAAATAAAGTTGTATCTGCAGTCTGTAACAAACTTTCTTCAGAGGAAAAGCTTGGCAAACGAGCATATAGAAATGTTCATTACATCATGGCACAGTGCTGAACTGTGTAAATTCAGTCTAACCAGTATAAAATCGTAACTGCTTTGTGATATATTCTGATTCTTCAATAAACCTGAAGGAACTTGAGGGGGGGCGCTGTGTTAGGGCAGCAAGGCAGCAGTAACAATTTCTTTCAGAATTACCTGTTCAATCTTTCCAAAGTAACACTTTACATGGAAGCAGCTCTGTCTGTATTTCTTCAGCCTTCCTATTCTACCCCTAGTGTTATTCAAATAAAAAGTTAGATGAAGATTTTAATGAATTCTCTCTAGTCTGGAGTTTAATGAAAAATATGTTTAGAATTGGGATGTGCTCTGAGATTTTCTTGTCAGTGGTCATCTTCTATCTGGAAGTGACAGAAGAGTGGAGATCCTTCCACCAGTAACTTTTGAAGGTATTTATTTTTCCTCTAACTCCACTGAAAAATGTGACTTAGTGTACCCTGATATGAAGTTACTTTTTAAAGGAATTATTACAAGTATTAGTGCAGAGCTGCTAAGATGTCACTTAAGTGCTTCTTTACAAATACAGCTACATTACTTTTAATATTCTGCTTTTCAGTGTGAGTATAAAAAGCACATTTAACTGTAATTCCCAGCTGTCATGCTTGCTTTTTTACAAATGGGTGCCTGCAAAAACAGGCCCTGTTTACTGCTGCTGAATAATAATTTCTGGATTTCATCTTGGCAGTGAATGCTGGGGAGATATCCTTTAAGCCACTGAATTGGAGGTTAGGACATTCATTTCAGTGTCAGCTGACATCCCAAGCTGGATCACAAATGAAAAGCAGCAGAGTTCAATTGCAGTGTTTAACAATAAAGCAGGAAACTCTAATTGCCAAGCTACTGGCAGCTGAAAGTAGAATTTACAGTAATGCTAACTGAGCAGATCTGACTGTTGATATAGCATTACAAATATCCACTCTTTCTTAAACCAAGTAGAGGGTTTTTTTGATTTTAAGAACCTACTGTGCACTGATGCATAGAAGAGGTAGGATTATGCACAGCAACTTCACTGTAGGGTCTAAAATACTTCTTAAAGCTCATCTCAATATTGAAAAAATACTATAACTTTGTTATGGACTCCTTTAAAAATTATTTGCTACATAGTGCAAGGACAATTTAATCCATCTAAGAATACTGTCTTCCTCTGAAGTTCATACAAAATCTCTTTGAGCACTTGTCTCACCCCCAACACACTTCCTCGGGGAAAAAAAAGGCACTCCAAACTGCAAATGAAACATTCTGGGTGGAATAGTGGACTAGTGTCTGTGCTACTGTTCATTAATTCATCAATTTACAATATACTTGTTTAATATGCATAATAACTGATAAAGTGTTTTAAGTTTTTTGAAACATTAAACATTCCTCAGAGAGACCCTCATTTCCCCCATTTTTGTCTCTTAAATATTGGTACTTCTACTCTGTCTCTTGTTAGAGAATAACAAACACATCAAACATCTTGTTCAGCTTTGTTCCTCAAGTACATGCAAAGGTAACACAAGTTATGTGTAAAACTCACATTATCAATCAACAAATACATCTTTTTATAGATGCATGCATGGTTAAAGCCTATCCCTGGCACAGCTAAATGTGAGATTGCTTATTTCTGTTGCATGCATATTTCTGTCTGACTAGTTAATGAATTGGATTACAAAACATGTTAAACATTTTTGGGTGAGGAAGTAAAATAGATATAAGAAATTCTAAATAGGAAATGTTACGCTCTGAAGAATAGTGACCTGAGTGTAAAGCAGTATGTCAACAAAGGTCCATCTTCATGTATCATATGCCACTTTCATTTCCTTCTCCATTGCCATTGCAGCATGAAACAGCAATGCAGAGGAAAAATGTTGTCCAAAGCTGTTACTGTGAGAGCTACTGGTTTTCTTGAATTCTTGTGCAAAATTCTGGTTGTTACCAAGCTGCTTATGCAAGATGACCTCTGCCTCTGAGTACTTCCTATTGATTTCAACAATACTGGTCATGAGACTACCATTACACTATCAGGAAGTATGGTCATTGGAAAAAGTCAAATTCAAGTTTCAGAAAGGTCTAGAGCTCAGTTTGTGCTGCGAGCAACCTGAGGGTCTGTTAGAAGCCTTCATTTCCATTAAGAAGATGTAAGAGGAACAGTAGCTAGAAAGAAATGGTGTCAGTGAGTCTTTTGTGCTGTTTGCCAAGGACTGAAGTGTGGGGCAAAAATGTCTTCAGCTGGATGGTGCCACTTGGCACTAAACAAAGTAAAGATTTTTGTGCAAGTGCCACTAACTCCCTCTGAGCTATTCTTCCCTGTAGGCATCCTACTTTCTCTCCTGTCCCAGGGAAACTGGCTGCTGCTTGGATGCAGTCTGTGATTGCACATTGGCTAAGGCACACTGATAAGCTCATCTGGAGGTGAAAATGAGGTAGGAAAAGGTGTTCACTTTGGGTCTGGATATGCTCTAGAGTCCCTTGCACAGATTTAAGAGGATCTCTTTGCTTTACAAACATGACTTGCATTTGTATGTTTAAAATTATCTATGTGCTATTTGTATACAGCCTTTTATTTCAAGGTATTAACTGTCCTTTGTTATGACAGGATGTTTTTGCATGGAAAAACAGGTATCTAAAGAATTATGTGAGTACAACTTCAGAAGTTGTTCCTGAGACTTTGACTACTGTTCCCAGAAATCCTTAATGTCTTGCAAAATGAAACAGAACAGCATAACTTTATTGGAATGGCCATGGCTGAGTTGTAGAAACTTGAATCATTGTCTGAAAGTAGATCAGTCTGTTAAGCTTTCAGATCAGTCTGTTTAGCTTTCTTCTGGTACAACATAGAAATACTCTCTTAAGCTGTTTTTATCAAGAGTCAACCTTTTTCTTACATAGTTATTTTATTTCTAACTGGTGCTCCTCTTTTACCTTCTCTTCCTCCTTTTTAGAAATAAAATTAACCTGTCTTTAATGTACATTACATACTCTCCACTAGGAGACAACCAGGTCCAAAGAGAAGCAACTCTGAATATTTAATATTTGTCAGCTAATGCATATCTAGATAAAACAATCTGATAACTAAAACTCATTTAGAATTTGGCTTTCATGCTAGGACTCAGGGAAAGAATTTCTGGATGCCTTCTGTTCTCTTTGAAAATCTTTGCCAATTTTGATGATGATATTTCCATAAAATCATATTTGCTTTCTTTAAGAATATAGTTCTTCATTTTGCTTTAAATATAAGGTATTATGGTTTCCTCTTTTGGAAATGGAGAAAAAGAGGTAATGTATTTCATATCAAACATTCCTTGTATGCAATGCAAACGTGTTTGACATAATATTAATATTTAAGAGAAAAAATGAGACATAGCAAACCCCAAGAATCTAAACTTAAGGAATCCAGTCAGCGACCTTTAAGTTGATTGCTAGACCCTGGGAGGGCTGTTTTCTGTTCTGTGCTGGGGGAGGAAGAATGCAGTTTTCCCCTAGAACAATAGACTGTTTGGTTGTACCCACCTTCTAAAAACAAAAGATAAGAAAGAGCTTCTCAATAACAAAATGCTAGTTTACTTCAGCTCCACTGTGCTTTTGGAGAGAACTAGCAGTTATTTGAGATAATCTCTTCAAGGAAAGGTCGCTCTGGTTGATAACAAAACTTCCTTTAAGAGAATTTGAGCCAGATTTTTCTGAACTGTCTCCTAAGGCTGTCATGCAGTATTTTGTTGAGGGCTTTGGTCAGAGTTAGGCTGTGATCTTCCCATTTCTGAGCTCTCCAGAGCAGTTCTACCTGCTTCAACTTTACAGACTTCTGGGTCACTTCTAATCCAAGTTTTCACTTGCTAGAACTAATTATAAACAGCTGAAAAGTAAATGCCCTTAACTCAAGTAGGCACTTGAGCCAGTAAGGAAAATAGCAGTACCAGGGAATAGGTAGTGTCCCACACTCTCATAGCCAACAATCTGAATTTGAAACCACTTTATATGTGCTATTTTAACCTGTGTTTCCCACGTTGACCAGAGCAAAGAATGTGCTGTTGGGGGAACACAGGCTGAGATACTCTTAGCTTTGCTCTCCCAGAAGGCTGGCAGTGAAGAGAAGTGGGAAAAGTCTTCCCAAATCCTTGAAAATGAGACTCTTCTACATCAGTTGGCCTGGAGCAATTCAGATTTTCAGGACAGCCTCTTGTAAAGAAATCCACTGTTACCTTCAGAGTGTTTACATGGGAGGTGACAAGTCTGAACAGGCAAGTTCTTTCTTTTAGCAGTAGTCATTGCCATGCAGGTGACAGGTGAAAGAAAATTCCTGGAACTCCACAGCGTTCAAAGGCAGACTCACAAAGTTTATGAACCCGCAGTTGGAAAGCACACCAAAACCCCAAATCCTGCCCTGGGCAGGGCTCTGAGGGAGTAACAGAGCAGCCAGAGATGCTTTCGCTGCGGTAGGAATCCCGAGCAGGGTGCGGGCGGGTGCCCCTGCCCTGCTCCGAGCAGGGGCAGCGCGGGCGGTGCTGGCGCCGAGGCGCGGCCGGGCCGGGCTGCTGAGCGCGGGAGGAGCGGGAGCGCATCCACCGCCCTGCTCCTCCCTGCTTCTCCCGGCCGCGGGGCACTGATCCTGCGCCGTCACCCCGCACCCGCAGCAGAGCAAGAGGCTGCCTCTGTCCTCTTCCCCTCTACTCTAGTTCCCTTGCAAAACAGAAAGCAAGATTCAGGAGAGAAAGCACTGATGTAAAACAAATTACCAGTCGCCATAATAAAGTCCAGTGTATCTCCAACTTATCAAGCTATCTGCAACTGTGCAGAAAGTCATAAGATAGTCCTCACTCTGATTCAGGGGGAAAAAAAGCCCTTGGACACATCAGATTTACTTCAACCAAGTCATTTTCAAGGACCTCAGTATGTGCTGCACAAAGTCCTTCTCACATAGCCTTAACCTATTAACGGCTCTCTAATTTCAGACATAATCTTGGTTAAAACCCACAAAAACTCCCTGTTCTGAACTCACATGTGACCACATCAAGGGCCTCTGCTTATGCTGAGGATTATTAAGCCTGTTGGACAGGTTATAACAGCTGGCTTCCCCACAGGCCCACACAGGGCCTTGCAATATCTTGACGGTAGTTTTCTGCACAATGTTTTCTGATGATTTAGAATGATTTTCTGCATAAAGCAGCCTATTCCTCTGGACTCTTGTTTCCTAACAGCAGGAACCATTGTTTCTGCTGAGCTAAATTCCATCCCCATTCCCTACCAGAATAGCTGCTGCAATGTTTTGACATCTGACGCTGAGGAAAAGGCTTCCGAGAGTCTCCTCCAGCGGCAGCGTGAGGAGCTGCTCTTGGCTTCACCAGAGTCAGGCTGTGCACTCTCGAGGGCGTTTCTACTCCTCTTTGAGCTTTTTTCTTTGTTTATGTTTCTGTAGCCAGCCACATAGCTCTGTGTGTGTACAGATGACAGATGTGTTTATATTGCTTTATAGGTGGGATAGTTGTAGAATTACATTTTGCCAGATGAATGTGAAATGCTGGAGTATGCTTTCACACACTTACTGCCAACAAAATACCTTTTAAAAGTTGTTCCAATGTACAGGATACCATTTTTCATGGCAAAGTCTTAAGTGTATATTGTACTGTTGAAAGTAAGGTCCTTGAAATGAGAAAACAGGATATACTGAAAGTCAAATTCACTGTATCAGAAAAAGAGGGAAACTCTGTTCCTTCCCTTATTACTGATTTTTTTTCTCTATTTTAGAGCTTGAACCAGTTCAATTTCCCCAGATGACAGTTTTGCTCTGATGTAGATTTGGTATGGCTTTTTGTACATAAGCTTTGAAGAAACTACCTCTTAAATTGGTAAGTATTGTGCCTGTAGCATGACACTTGCCACTCTTTTATTTATCTTAAGAAGTGAGCAACAATTTTCAAAAGGTGCACAACAGATCATAAGGACAGCTTTGACAAGACCAGAGGAAAAATAATACCAGTTAAATGCTCTGCGGGTTTTGGAAGACTACAAAGTACAAACTGTCATGAAGCCAACTTAATATAACTGTTTCCTTTATACTCGAAGGATTCACAAGGGACTTCACTGCTAGCATAAAGGAAATAAAGCCTGTTGTGCTAGAAAAGACTTTGTTGCTTACAATTTTTTAAATGACACAAAGTTTCCTTACAGGAAATGCTACATTCATACAAATTCCCATATTTATTTGTAGACAAAAATTACCATTCATATAGCAGGAAAACTAGATGAAAACAGAGGCAGCATAGACTTAGAGCCACTATGGGTTATTGGTGAACACACCTACATGATAGCAATAAATACAACTACACAAAAATTTTACTGAAATGTAGAGAAATCTTTATTGTCTCATTTTTCAGTACCAGCCTAATTTTGTAACAGGAATTCTTGAAAATAAATTACTACAGGAATGTGAGTGAGGAGCTTACAGAGTCTATTTTAGGTAAAGCTTAGCTTTTCTTCTGTTGTTACACTATTCTACCAAGATACACTGACTTGGGATATTTTTTCTTTAGATCAGGCCACTGAACAATGAAATAATCTGAAAAGTAGTAAAGAATCTTTCCAGACAGGGATAAAGTTTCCACACGGCAGATGCTCTCTACATACACAATGATTGTTCTCTTCATTCGTAGAAGGCCAAGAAGAAAAGCAGATAAACAGACAGGAACACATGTTCCTGGTCCATTGCACAATATCTGAAAGAAATGAAACACATTACAAAAGTAAATAATGAGTATTTTCATAAAGTAAAAAATTAGAAGTGTGTATATTCATTTAAAATTACACAAAAAATATATTTCAAAAACGGCAATGGCAGGTGAATTTGAAAAAATGGGGGAGGGACAAACAAAAGATATTATTTCAAAGTAGCTGTCAAAAATACCTTATTTCTTTACATGTCATGAAGGAGGAAAAGAGCTCTGAGATGGCATGGTTATTTCTATGAAGGAAAAGTTTACAGTTCCTTGACTCATGGTTATATAACCAAAACAGCTCCCACTCTCAGTCACAGCTTTGTGTTGTATCAGTATCAGCCATGAAATCTGTGCACATAATAAAGCCAAAGAAATTGAATTAGGATTAAACCTGGGATCCACTTACAAACCTCTTAAACCTTGGCTTAAGTCAGCAGAACACTTCAGAGTTGATCAAAAATGGGCTGATGTATTAGGACCTTCACAAGAATCTATTAGCTGATAGGTGTGACTGGGTTTTATTTTTTATTTTTAATAAACACTAGGAGACAGTTACAAGCATACAGGAGGAAGGTGTTTTGGCAAAAACATGTCATGTCCTTGGAGCAGAGGATCTCAAATTCATGTATAAATGTTAACAACAAAACAATGTACTCTTAATTTTAGACATTGTTCAACTGAAAAACAGACTGCTTAAAAGTAAAAGGTTTAAACCAGGGTATATTAGGCACTCCACTTGGTATCAAAATTAATTTCAGGCAAGAAATTTCTCACTAAACTTAAATACTACCATGTAATCAGTACTTTTCTGCACAGCTGGGGTTACATGGCAATAAAGAGTTCTTTTATAAAAGCATGGCCCTATACCCCTTTTTTTTTTTGTTCCAAGTTCACCAGCTTGTAAAAGATACACTGGTGAGGGAAAAAAATCTGAGTTTCTGCTTCAGGGCTATAACAATCAGTTCAGAACATTTCCTTTCCTGCTTCATGGCAAGATCCCACTGATAAAGGGGAAGCCTCACTTAAAAGCAACAGCTTTGGAGCTACAGAGTTCCAAATTCTCTCACCCATGCTTTGCCTTGATCACAGCCCCAGAAATCAGGCTTGGGGATGTGATAATTGCAATGCTGTGTTTTCTTACCACAATCAACAGACTGTAATACTGTTTCTAAAAATGTTCTGTGTTGCAGTGGGGATCCTGCAACACGCATATACCAAACCAGGAGTCCCATGGAAAGGAAATATATACGGACAGACAGATTCTTGATAGCTGTTTCAGAGAGATGTTTATTTCTCCAGCCGCATGGCCGGGGCTCTGCTCAGGAACTGTTCCAGTCACAGGACCAAGGGTCCTTCTGCCCGCGCAGGGAACACAAACCAACCAATGGGAACGAGGCTGAGCAGGGGCAGGGAAACCCCGTGTCTGTGCCCTCAGGGCCCCTCTCCCAGGGCTACATGGCAGGGGAGGGACCCCAACAGTTCTGATTTTATTGTTGATCTTAATTGAACTATTTATTAATGCACAACTTTGCTGATGTTTTCTCAAAGTCCCTTACAAGTAACATGCTGCATGCAGTTTTAATCTTGAAAGTTTAGGGTATCAACTTCACAGATACTTGAATTTGGAACTTGCAATGGTGTACTTATTTTGTATTATTTTTGTATTCTATAGCTCAGAAGCTGAACGCATCAACTTTGCATACCTGAATTTTGAAATCAGAGCAATATACTGTGGTTTCAAACCTCCTGCTGAACCTGAGTTCAAGCACATCCACACTGGGACTTTAAATCCTACTTTACAATCTACTGAGAATGAAGATCTGTTTTTTATATGTTTGGCTTGGTGAGTAAGGACATAAAACAACCACACATGCTGCCTTTTTGCATTTCAAAGAAACTTTTCCATATCTGTGAACTAAATGATGCATTTTGTCTTATTTTCTGGAAAGTTTAATTAATTTGCAGGAATGTTGACTGCAATACTGGTACACGACTACATGACATGTAACTTAAGGCATGTTTAGGTATGTCTATTTGTAATAACATTTGTTACTGTAGTGAAAATAAAGGCATAGGAAACAATGTGTTCTCCTGTGTCTGCAGGCAAAACCCACCAGCATCCCTGCAGAAGCTGGGCTGTTTCAGACAAGTGCATAAGAAGCACCTAAAGCCCCAATAAATTATTTACTACTTACTATTTTTGTGAGTTGAATGTACAGTATAACTACTGATCTCCTATTCAAAATCCAGCTTTAAGTGAACAGACAAAAATGTGCACCACTGCTGAACAGGAACTCCACTTCCCCTTTGCTTTAGTAGAGCTACCTGGAGTACACATACTGTCTTATCTTCACTGCTCCCTGAGCCCTTTCTCTTCTATTGCCACCTGTTCTATTGCCATTTCTGTTCTATTGCCATTTCTGTTCTATTGCCATCCTCTCTCCTGTCCTTTCCTCACTGCCATTGTTTTCCATCAATCTGTCTGCACTCTACCCAATCCTCCGAGATGTCTCCCACCCATCCTCTTCCCTAGTTTTCTTTGTGATCACTGGTGTTCATCTCTCTTTGCAACCCTCTTCTCAGGCACCCTTCCAGCTGTCTTCCTTCTTAAATGGCTCTGCATTCTTTTAGCCTCCATCTACTATGAAAGCTCAAGCATTGGTCCTTTACTTTCCACTGTCTGACACAAAAAACACCAGTTGTGGATATGATTTAGATCAGGTAGCCATCCTAACATTCTACTGAGCCCAGAAGTTGAGAATTGTATAACAGGTTTTATAAAAAGCTGAATTTTTACAATCATGGTCTCCCTCAAGCCATACACTTCATCGTACTTCTCCCCTTTATTAAGCCTGGCCAGCAGCTCCAGTCCTTTCAGTATTTGGTATCCTTGTGTCTAGATGCACACACAGAGGTAATTGCCATAACGAATTCCAAACTAAGTGTACTCACAAAACATCATGTAATGAAATAACACTAAATGGGTCTATTTGTGAACCTCTATGTAGCTCTAAACGCCACACTGAGCTGCTGTTACTACTTTGCTGAGGTACAAAACAGGCAACAATCAAAATCATAATAAAATACCTCTCCTATATTCAGGTTTTGATATGATGTACTCAGTTTATAGCTTCTACTGACTGTTTATCATTTGTAAGCTGCTTCTCAGATGCCCTTTGATCCATGGAAAAGCACTTGCATGCAGGAAAAAGGACCAGGAAAATTATAGACTTGGCATCTTTAAAAAAAACCATGATCCGATCATAACTCATGTCTTCTGCTCTTTCCCCTTTCACACATGTGAATTCAAACAAGACAAAGCAGATGTGGCTCTATAGGATTTCTGTATGCAAAATCCTCATAATACTCTGACTATAGGTGTTCCTATCCCAAAATGCTTAGATTCAGGAACTGGCCCCTGAAAGAGACTGTTATAAACCTGCTGAAGCCCACAAACAAATAGATCACTATCTGAACTGGGGCCTGTGATCTGTAAATCAGAACTGAAGATTAACCTTCAGTTAATCTTCAGTGCGTGTCTGCAGACATGTCCTACCTAGAACTGGTGCAGTTGCAATTGCAGCGGCAATTCCCCTCCAAAAATCTGGTCTGACCAGTCCTACTTACTCCCTCTCACACTGCCAGCAGGAAGAGAGACCAGTGGTCCTTCTGCTTGGAGTCCAACATCATACACTCTTCAAGGAATACAGGGGAAAATTCTGAGAAAACAAATATGTACGTTATAAAGAAGAGGAATCATTTGGGAATGTGCAAACTAGAAATGCTGCTGTTCAGCTCCTGCCAGCACACAAACCAGAAAGGATGATGGAAAGGAACTGAATCATCTACAGCCTTCCTTAAAGATGAGAAGATGAGCACTCCTACTAGTGAATTTCAAAACACTATTCAAAAGTAAATTTTGGAGAATGATTGATGTCTTACACCTCAAAAAGACCAAGGCTTTTGCTTTTCCCCACCAGCAGAATACCAGTATCTCCTACTGAACCCCATGGCAATCATCAGTATGCTGTGGGAAGAGGCAGGAATCTATTGGACCAGAGGGGACCAGGGCCTCTACAAGGTCAAACAGCTATTGAGGGTGTTTCCCTCAAATATCTATTTACAATTATCTACTTCCCTCAGTATCTACTTACTTTAGCTACAAGGCTGCCTGTAGAATATACATCTCTGAAAATCTCTGAGTTCAGCCTTCCTTAATGAGGCAGCAGAAAGGGGGAAAGAGGCGGCAAAGACAATTTCTGTGTCACTTTTGTGACCTCTTGAGCTGCAATTGTCCAAGGTCTTTCCAGGTCACTGGGGGTTCCAACTTTGTTGCCAAGAAGCTGTAAGGGATTGTCCCAGAAGCCAGTGCTCCAGGTCTCTCTACACCATTTATATGCACCTCTAATGCAAAGAAATGCCCGGCTTACTGTTAAATTGGCTCACTGGCTGCCTGGGCTCGCAGTCAGGTCTATAACCTAAGTCCTACATACTAAAATTCACTTCCAATTCAATCAAACCAAACTTTAAACAGGACAATAAACTAATCAAGCTGTATATTACTGGAAGTTTAGAAGTAAAGGATCAGAATACAACATTTACCTTCAGCAACTCTATAAATCTAATTTCCTATTAATCACTTCTATATAAAAATGGAATAGCTCTTGCCTTTGTGTTTCAGATATTTTCCACAGCTGTTGAAAGAAAATAAGCTAAGCCAGCAGTCTGGGAACTGCTGGGAACACTGGCACATGGCACCACTGCTGATAAAAGCTACTTTAGAGTTGGTGAATGCAGCACTGTAGCAGAGTGACATTTACCAGTGAAAACACTGAAAGCAGAGCTTGCAGCTTCACTGGGATTAAATGTCACTGGTTAGACCAAAAATGCTTTGCAGTTCTTCTTGTTAGTACATAAACATACAATTGCTGTGTATCTTTTAAAGAACAAGTGTTTAAGTACTACTTATGTTCTCAAATTATAACAATCAAAAGGAGCACAACGTAAGTCCCCCTAAACTTAGTAGAAAGTGGAAAACTAATTTGTGTTTTGCTTTGCATAGGAAACTGGCAACACCTGCTGTTCTCCTTAATGTCTTCTGCAGAGATTGGCCTTTTGTCACCTGGTCAAGAGCAGAAAAATTGCCCTGCTCCCTGGGGCTGGGGCTGGTGGGAGTGTGGCAATGCTGTTTGCTGCTGGGATGTGCATGTGTGAACTGAAGACTGTGCTGCTTACCAGGCATGGAGTGACCTCCTGGAGGACCTTTAGGACACTGCTTGGACCTCCTTCATTCTGGCGTTGTTCCCTACTCCACAGCGCTGAACAACTGGAGATAGGACTAAGGGAATAGGAGGTGGTGCTGATAGACAACTACTAAGAGAGGCAAAGGCAAGTGGAGTGATACAAAACGGACCAAAGCTGAGTTAACTGAATGATATAGAAATATATATATCTATGCAAGTCCTACTTTTTAAACTGCTATGCAATATACCTACTTTTTAACAATGTAGGAAAAAAACCCCATTAGGTATTTCTATGTTATAGGAATAATGAATGTTTTCATTTGTGTGGTTTTTGTTTTGATGGGGGAGGTGGTTGTTTCTGTGGCACAAGAAGAGAATCTGCAATGAATTGATTTGTATTCTGCTGTGTAAATTACAGCATCTCATGAGCTCACCAGCACTTGCTTGGTTTTAATACTATATTATTGTCTAAAAAACTTCACACTCAAATACTTAAGCATGTTGAGAGAGAGTGTTGTTATTGAAGCTTTTGCTAGTCCTGCTCTTTAGTATGTCTGAAAATTCAAGTTTTGAACCTTAAGAAAAATTAACTTAGAACTGTTAATATGTTTTACGGTTTAAAAAAAGCAGGAACCTTTTTCAACAGTTCCTTATTATTGCTAATGATGGGGAGAAAGAAGAATTTCAGGTTCTGTTTCAACAATAGAAAGGTTGTTAAATACCTACTGGTTTATTCTTTCTGAAGAGTGAAGATCTTATCCAGTTCACTTTCCTCCACCACCTGCATATAAAACCAGCTAAAACTTCACACCCTATTTGCTGTTTGAACTTACCTGCAGAATGCAAGGTAGGACAAAAAAATGCCAAAAAACTAGCTGTGTAGTCTGATGTAAATCAGGCAATTAAGGTAGAATGAATTATACCTGACTACACTTTTATCTTCTACTGTCTAAATCACTTGAATCATCAGGGGTGCAAGAAGGAAGTTACAGTGTCCTACAGCAACAGCTTGTGTTCGGGCTGGTCAGCAGCTGAGCTTGTAGCACTGCCATGAAAACCTTTCTTCTTCACCTCTGGATCTCACTGGTACAGTAGCTCTTGTTATTGTACAATACACCCAGTAAATGAGGTGCTCTTCAAAACAAGCAGAGACATGTGTGGTCCTACAGGCAGATTACCTAACCAGGATAAATAAGATTAGTGAATGCCAGAGTGGGGAAGTGGAAGAGCAAGGACTTAAATCAGTACACTACACAGCTGGAGTTCTATTTGTTTCTGAGTATTACTTTCATCATAGAATGAAATAGATTGGGAAGCATCATCTTTTATGCAGCTCTCACTTTCTAAAGGTTTGGGGAGAGAGAGAAAGGAAAATCCTACCTAGTGGATTTTTCTATAGGAGAAAAGGAGAGCTTCTGCAAAAGCACTAGGAACTAGATGTAAGGATTTAATCATAACAGCATTAGGCATTGTCACTTCTGCCTTCTAGGCCTGACCCAGAGTTACCAACCCATTGTCCTCAGGGGCAAGAGACAAGGGAAGAGGCTCAGCTGATGTGATTTGCATCAGCATCCACATACAAAGTAGTGAGGGAAGCTCCTGGATTCCAGCAGAGCACAGGAGCTTAGCTGTGCATGTGGCTATTTGACACTGTAAAGACTTAAAACAGCTCAGGTCTGCTTGTGGGTATGCCCAAGGGCTTTACTGATGAAAATAAAAGATATGACTGGGGTCATTAAGAGTGTCAGAAGTTAGGCAACGGCTTAGTGAGGAAGGTTTGAGAATCTTCATTTGGATGTCTAAAGAAACATGCAAGCTTTAATTTTTTCTAAGGAGTCTAACCTTAGGCACCTTACCTAACTGCCCCTGTATGCCAGGTGACAGGTCTGTCATTGGGATTAAAAGGTCTTTGGAGTGGTAGTTTCCATCAGCATACTTCCCAGCCTAGCTGCCAAACGTAAAATGAGAAACACAGAATGTTCAATTAAAAATAATAATAAATGACAGCTGTGAGACTGGTACTAAGGCTCAAGTCTGTGAAAATGTTAGTGTTGGTTATCAAAACATTACAAGAAAACCCAGGCTGTCAGTGGGACCAACAAAACAACTACTGAGTCTTTTGAGAAACCGTGGGAGATGGGTAGAAGGTTGGTTAAGAAAGAACAAGATTACCAAAGCAGATACAGGGTGGAGAATAAACTAACTCCCTGCCTATGTTACTATGGAGTGGGTATGTGGTTTATTGCTGCTGACAAATTAGTAGGAAGTAGAGGAAATTTGACTTAGTGTAGATGAAAAAGTTGGTCATAAAAGACTTCAGTAAAAGGCCTTTGCCAAGCAAATTAAATGGTAGCTACTAAACTACATCTCTAGCTACAACACTAGGTACTATCTGGCTTTCAGCAACATCACCTTGGCTGAATCTGAACCTGACTACATCATCTTGGTCACCATGAGAAATACCATCCAACCTTTTAGAGCCTCTTTACAAATAATTTTTACATACTGCTTATTCTAGTAGCCTGCTTCTACTTGAAAGGAGAAATTAAATCCAAGGACTTTCAAATATACTCATGTATGTTACTAATAGCAGCCTAAAATGAGCCTTTTATTGCAAAGCTCAGTGTGTCTTTCATTAATCGGGCATTCGTTTAACTTCAATTTGAAAGCAGTATTTTAGGTTAACTACACACGACATTTAAATGTACATAAAACATCTCCGAGCTACTGCCTAATCACTGAAGCTGGTATAGCAGGAATGTGCACCAAATACCTGCCTGAAATACCTTCTAAGTAAGTGTAAAACCTAGGGGTGTTGGCAGTCTGTATCTGCATACCAGTGGTTAGATTTAGCAAGACTGTTATGCTTTATAACATATGTGGAAGTGTGACCAGGGTGTTCATTAGGTTCATAATGAGCCTGATACTTGATGAGTTAAGACTCTTAGGTCTAAAAATGCCTCCTTAAATCTAAGCTAAGATCTCAGTTCATCTTTACTGCTACTTCTGTCCTCCCTCTGAAAAGGAGTGTCTATAGGCACATCTAATGAGCAGTCACAGAAAGGGCAGAAAGGGCAGAGCTACAATTCGGCTTTGAACCAGCTGATTGGAATAGCTTTAGATGTTTATCTGTGCTCAGCACAGGGTAATTCTGCATTGTGGCTGCAGGGTAGCTGTACACAAGGTAGGAGGGGTGAATAAGACTCATTTTCATCAACACTGAGAAGTTAAACACAAATTTCGATGCTTTCCCTTTGGTTTCTTTTTAGGTGAAACGATTTGTATCACTGGAGGTCTTAATCCAGTGTTCTTACTCTTGCTTATTTTGACTGTTGTGATCCTAGAAACACAAGAGTAGATCAGACATACTGTCAATCTGGTCGAAAAGAATTATAAACACTGGGGAAAGCTTCAGCATACAAAAGAATGCAGCAGTTAGTCCTAATACTGCATTATACAAAGTTCACTTGTTAAAAAATGAATAGAGAAAAAAACGCCACCACCCAGATTTTGTAGCTTTCCACAAAGTTCCAATTAGAACCGTGATATAAGGGACAATAACTTACTATTTGTCACAGTAATTTGTGAGAGTGTTATGAACTTAAGATATTTTGGGCAGGGCACAAAGAATGGAAAATCTTAGCTCAATGAAATAATGATCTCCTTTCATTTAGCTTACTGTGTGAACACTTCTGTAACCAGAAGCCGCCTCAGTCAGTTTAACCAGTCAGGGGACCAGGCATGTGTGATGTGCAGTCATAAAAGAATAGGTAGATTGCTACAAGCATGGTGAGCTGTGCAGCTTTCAGGCTTCTAGAAAGAAGTTTAAAAAGGAGAGACTCATTCAACTGACAGCTGGTGGGGAGGGAGCAACAGCAGAGCACGTACTTGCTGTGCAAAAGTAAACTTACTACAGACTTCCCACAGGAAGGAGGCCCTAATGTGGGAGGACCGTCTTCTTAGCCTGATTTAACCCAGGTTTTTCCAAGTAGCAGTCATCTGAAAATATCTACTTATTTCAGGCTCTGTACTGCCCTGAGGCAGTAGGAACTGTTGAGAAGTGTCCCCAGAAAAGGAAAAAAAGTGTGGTCCTAAGGGTCCAGAATGTGCAATCTACTATGGAACTTTATGCAACATTTCTGCACAATTCTAGGTGAAATTTAATTATATTAAAGGATAGCAAATCACTGACCCAGTTACATAACCCATCTATGGCTTGGATACATCTATGGCTATGGATAGAATATTTTGCAGCTTCTGCTGTGTGGCCGGTGCACATCCTTTGTTTTCAGTTTGGCTTTCAGGTATGCCAGAATGACCAGGATAATCATGACCCAGACAAAAGGCTAGATCACCTGAAAACCTAGCTTCAGGGTTGGCAAACTAGCCCAAGGACAATGGTTCAGTAAGCAGCAAGAGAAGAGAAGGCCAGCTTCCTTTGAACTTGTATCTACTGACTGACCTCAAGCATATTATAAGAAAGATGTAACTTTAGTTTTGTCCTTCTTGTATATCAAACAATCTGTGTAAGATGCAGTAATTTTCTTTATCTTTGGAAAAAATATCTGTGCAGCTTGTCTAATTTTTCTGTAAATACGAAGGATTTGCATCCTTTCCTAGATAACAGATCTTATAACATCTTGTTTTCTGGTTTTATGTTTCTTCTTAGCCTTTCTCTCAACGAAGACAATAAAAGTCTCTTTTCTCTGACCAGCTGCCTGTTTTCATGGTAGGAATTTGCAATCTTTGAGACTGCATGTTAAGTCTGGCTGCAGCTGACAAATGCTTTTAAAAGCTTTTCTGGGGGAAGGTAGGTGTAGGCAATGTGTGCTGGCACAAGCCTTTTCTTCCCTGGAATTTTAGGTCTCTGTATAGGAAGCCTATCTAAGGCAGATAGATGATGTAAAAACTGCCCACCACACATTCACCTGCAAAACACTCTGACACATTAGTTCTGTAATTCTTGGCTACAGAAGCCAAGTCATGTCAGATGACTTCTGACATCTTAATTGTTACTTGGCTTAATGTCTCTAAAGGGACTTAACTTTGCAGAGCGCAGATGCTTGTAACTCAGAAATGGGCCTCCTGAAGATGATCTCAAGCTGAACAACTAAGCTAACTTTTATATTTCTAAAACTCTCTGGAGGCCCACTTCAAGTGTGGGTCAAGTCCTGCAAGAAAGCAAAGATCTCCAGGAAGTCGTTCTGTTCTTTCTGAACTTACTGTCTTGAAGAAAGGTTAGATGGAACTGATTTCTCATGGAAAGTAAACCAAGAAGCTTTGCCAGATCAGTGTGAGATACAAAAGTGCTCATCAAGTAAAGCATACATCAAGTAACTCCTGTGCAGCTGGGTTTGCTGTTTCCCTTTTGCAGCTATTTGCACTCCACAGATAGGCTTAGGTTGGCATAACTAGCATATCTGTTCCAAATCTTGCCTTTGTGCACCTAATGGTTTTGGGCTCCCTTTGCAGTACTTCTCTTTTCCTGCATTTCTTGACAACTGCAACATTTCTGTGTTTCTCTAGATTTTGGGTACCTAGAGAAGACTTCAGTCATTCCTTTATAAACATATTTCTGACAAGCCTGAAATCACAGGTAAGGATTTGGGCATCACTCATACATACAAATGACTAAGAAGCAACTCAAAGTTGTCTTTCACTCCTGCAGTTAAATAAAACCAGTGTCTAGACTGAAAATGTACAGCACCCTCTGTAAGCTCTGCTGTTTAAAAATACAAAGCTCTCAGCATGATGTAATATGGTGCTTGTTTCTAAACTCGGTTGTTGACTTCCATGCCAAAAGTTATAGATGAGTCCTGTGAATGCCAGCATTTGTCCCAGCCTTTCTAGTTCTTTACATTACTAAGCATTGCATTTTGCCAAGAGTAGAGTGAGTTTCAATTCACTGCAAACATTTTTGTTGAAAGGCAATTAAATACTACCAGTTGCTTCACATACCATACAGTCTTTTCACTGGCAATGTGAGGCATTTTAATCCCTGAATCAGTCTCCTCAAATAAGCGTTTTAAAATCTTTGCAGCTCTCTGAGTTATTATATTTTACAGAACTCTTAAACTAAGATATGCACACAAGTAGTAGTATGTAAGCAGCTTTCAACTGGTACACGATTTGCCACAATGCCAGAGATGCTTCTGCCAGCTGCTATTGTGGTTGATAATTGCACCTGACAAAAAGTAGTTGGGGTTGCCTTCCCCTGCAGCTCTTTAACTACGGATGAAGACTCTTTGGATCTCATTTTGAGACAGGGGTTACTTTAAACACTGCAAAGGGCTTAAAGACCTTGCTAAAATGTATCCTTAATTTTACAAGGGCAAGTGTTCTTCAAAAACGTTAGTCTTCTGATAGCTTGTCACAGTTCACAACTCCAACACCATTTCTAATAATTCTATGTGTAAATCTCACTGTCACTTTAAATTCCTTTGGTAAACAGAGAAAATGTAGAATTAGATTAGTAACTTCCTGCTTCCTATAATAAGCTACACAGTGATATTTTTCCAGTCAATTTCTTTTGTAATAAGTAAAAAAATAAATATACATTAACCTAACACAATGGTGTAGCAAAGTGATTATTATGTTACTCACATTCTTCTGTTTGCTCATGTAAACAAACTTGACTATCACCTCTGCGCCAATCAAAATCACTGCAGAAAGAATATGCCACCTTCTCCCCTCTCCCAATTTTATCTCCAGTTTTCGAAATAGGCTTGAAAAACAGTAACTGCAGAAAAAGCTACTTTTGTTGTTCTGCACACTAAACTGCTTTGAAAACTCCAGCAAGCAAGCAGCTTTTGATCTGACAGGAACTGACCAGTACTATTGAAGCAAATGAGATCAAATTACTCACAGCAGCCTCTCTAAACATTCAAAATATCACAAACATTAAAAAGCCTCTTTAGAATTAGTTACACAGTTCACATAGGGATTTTTAAGAAGTCTCTTTACAAGTATCCTCTGTGCATGTATGGATGCGACTACAAAACTATGAAAAATACCTTGTAACTGCACTAGTTTTTACATGCTTCATTAAAATATTTTAAAACTCATAAAATATGAATTTGAAGTTCTGCTAACATAATGCTTTTTAAAAAGCCTTCAAGTTTAGATTACTAACTCCTTAAGATGACACCAACTCTAGTGAGAAGCCAGCTGTAACCAAATTTTTTCTTACAGAATTTTAAGACTTAAATCTAGGAGACCAGTGCACTACCTTTTATGTTAACACAAAACTTTATGGATTGAATATCTCCATTGTAGTTCTACCATCTGACAATCCTGAATGCTTCTGCCTTGTTTAAATGTGTGGAATATTTTAAAATAAATGTAATTAGCATGAGAGTGCAGTTTTCTGAACAGCTTGAAAAAGCTACTAAAGTGCTGAGGAGTTGCTACTTCAGCAGTGATGCTTTTTGTCATTAGATGAGATAATTAATGTCAGTCAGCCAAAGACTAAATAAATATGCATTGTAGCTCAAAAGTCCATGTAAGCACAAGAACTGAATCTGTATATATTTGTGCTGGTCTGAACCTGTCTGTGCCAGACTGGTCATACCATTTTAGAAGCAAGTCCAGCCAACAGGATAACCAGGCTTTCAGGCATAGTTTGTGCTGCTGCAATCCTGAAGAGATATTATCAGGAAGGAGCAATCTTGTTTTTGCTAGCTCTACCAGCATAACAAGGGAGTGACTCTCTGATGTTACTTGCAAACTTCGAGAGGGAAAACTGGTATTTGCTATTCTAATTCATCAGCAGTGCAACCTGTTCTTTCTTGATGTATTGCTGCACTATTTAATTTAACATTAAAAATAGTTTTCCTGTGAATTGCAAATCTAAGCATACATATGAGATGCAGTCTGCAATGTGTTTGTTGATATTCCAAGTGTTTTTATGATGGGGATTAGCAAGTTCTCAATAAATTACAATTTTCTTTACCTACCAAATCTGGTTTCCGTTTGTAGGTCAGAGGAAGAGAGTAAAGTATGGAGTATAGTGTTGTTACCACAGAGGAGATCCAAGACTGTCTAACCTCACGGCTTCTGGGAATGCGATCAAGGGTGAACTGGAAAAGAGCACGAGGAGAGGAGCTGTTACTTTTCTGAGAATGCTGTGGCTCCTTCTTTCTAAATCTGTCTGTAGCAACCTTTTCTTAATTTTTTTTTTACTCTAGTTTGGAGACGTTTGTGTATAAAAAGCATACAGTAAAGTATAAAAAGTACAGAGAAATACCAGAACTGTGTAGCTATTGTTTAGTCCCGTCTCAGGTTACTCCAAGCCACTGGCAAGTCCCCGCAGTTGTGCCGGGAGTGTTGGGCGAGTGCGGCACCTCGTGGGCACCAGCGGCGCTCGGAGCCGCACTGCGGCCTCCGGCCCCTGAAACTCCCGGGGGGCTGCGCTGCGGGAAATGCAGCGGCTTTTCCCAGCTGATGTCCGCGGAGTGCTATTAAAAACGGAAAAGCAACTCTCACCATCCTTTAAAGGAGTACTCAGTGAGTATTCAAAAGATATGCATGATGCATGTTCAAAACGCAAAATATTTGCCTAAAGAAACAGGAAAGAACATCTTACCATTAAATAAAAAAGAGGTAAAGCAGTAACTTTCTTGGTTCTTTTCCTAAGTGAAGATGATTCACTGTGTGTAAAAAGTACCAAATTAATAAAGCAAGGATGTTGTCTTTTTGTCTTGAAACTCTGGGAGCAGGGAGCAGTTGTTGGGCTGCCTGCCCTCCTCGCAGGTGGCTTTACCTCGATGCAGAGGAGCTGCCCCTAGGAATTACTGCTATGTCAGAAGGCACTCCTCCTGACAGACACTGTTGACAGATTAAATGAAACAACTGTAGTGGCTGCAGTGCAGTGTTCAGTGATGCTGACATGTGGACAGTAGTTGTTATCTCAGTTCACATGGGACACCAGATCACTACTACTCAGGAAGAACTTACATTGGGTGTGAGAAACTCTAAATACTGAAAATTGCCCAGTTACTTCAAATGCACATTGCTAATTGTCAGAGCTTAGTCCTGGTGATTTGTGCCCCTGAGAGATGACAAAAGCTGTACAGTAAGTACAAACTGTAAGTACAAATCTGTTTTGAATAGCAATAACTGGGACTTTTTTTTAATATATAAGGTGGAAAGAATAAAAAAACTCCTAACACTTGTAAATGCAGAATGTTAATTTTCTTGACAGAAATGATCCTGTTTCACTGTGATATGTTTCTTTAATAGCTGGAAAGCATTAACAGGTGTTACAAACTGATTTTTTAATGTTTTATTTGTAGGTGTTGAAACTCTGATTGCATTACTCTGACAACAGAATATGGAAAAATAAACATCCCCCCTGCTCCCTATTCAACAGGTTTCTGGTTATCACTGCCTCTGTTTCTTAAAGCTTTGGAAGAGTTCAGGTAATAAAAAGAAATGCTGTAAGTGGAGTTTAGACCCTTGCGTAGTACTCAGCCCTGCAAGAAATATGGGTATGGTAAGGTGGTTTTAGGCAGATCACGGCTCAGTGGAACTATTCAGATGAACCTTCACTGTAAGAATGGTGTTAAAGAGTATTTGACAAAAAAACTGTACATTATTTTCTCCATCATTAAAAAACCCAAATAATTTCAGCAAAACTTGGCAGGAACTCCAAACAGTATCAAAGTAGAAATTTACTCGTATAATTCAAGTAAAAATCAGGCCGATTTTATCTATACTTTGCAAAAAACATGCTGAAAACTTTGCACATCAGTGTTTATGTCATGTTAGGACTTCAATCCACACATCAAACAACTCCTAAATAATAAGAAGAAAAAACAAAACTGGGGGGGGGGGGGGGGGGGGGGGGGGGGGGGTTGTTGTTGTTTGTTTGTTTAAAAGCCACTGCCAGATGCTTCTGTAATCCCAGACTCTCACCTCATGAAGTCCTGCCAATGTTCCAGACAAAGGTACATCCTGTCTATTTTGCTGGAATACTGCATAATATGTCTGATACCAGAAAAAGATTTCTCCTCTATCTATTATGGTGTCATATTGTTGCATTTTTTTTCTTTACATCTTTGTAAGTGATGAATTTTTTTTTTTCTTTGAAAACAAATGTTCCAAACTGGCAAGTCCATAATGTAATTTCAAAACCAGTGATGTAGTCCTTTACCTAGTAAATATTGTTGTTTTGCAAGGATGCAAGGAAAAGCTGGTGGGAAACTGCAACTGCTGTGAATTATTATAATATGCTTAGCTGAATATTCTGCAAAGAAACTGGGTTTACTTAATTCTTTTTTATGCTGAGAAAAAATATTTCTTAGCATAGTACCTCTCATGAAACATAAAATGGAAAAGAACATATGGTCAGAAGAGGTTTATGTAAAGGTTAGTTAATCTGGTTGCTCATCTCAGACATGAGCAATGGGGGTATAGGAATTCGTGTTCTTCAGTCAACAAATCTAAGTTGTCTCTCTGCTGCTAGAGGATGTTGACAGCAGCTAAAACAGGTTCTGTAGGAGCACAGAAGGTTCCCTGAGTAACAGCTCTGGGGGCATCCATGTGGAATAGCTGTGGTTAAAGGTGGGGGGCAACAAAAAGGTCAGTGATAGCAGAACCAGAGACTTTTCATAGGAGGCATTTTTGATTTCTTTTTCAAGAGACTGAGTGGGTCAAGGTGCAGCATTTTTCTTCTTGTAAGCAAGATGCCCATTCTGGCTTTCTTTCCTTCTCCCTGAATAGCTGTTAGAATGGAGCTAGACCACAGATGAAAAAGAAAAATACTTGGGGAGGTGTGTGTGTTTAATTTTCTCTTACATCACTGATTTTCTGTTACATCATCATTGTAATTTGTCTTCCATCTGGTCCTTAGTTCTGAAAAATTTTACTTCCTTAACAAGATGAGGAAGAGAATGACCATATGTTGAAGCATTCAGACTTCTCCCTTTCATTTATGCAAAGCTGTAAGAAGCTAAGACATAATTTTTAAATGTTTGGTGATCTCCGGTGTCCCCAATAACAAAACACACACGGTGTATGAGTGTGTGAAAGCACACTCTGAAAGTTAGCAAATATATGTTACAGGCATGTGATCTTTACTTTCCAAAATTTATCTTTCATTTTCACTCTAAAAAGTTTTTCTCAGTAGAAAGAGAATGGTCAAAGGATCATCAGCATCTGTTATCCAGACATCAAACCCACATGCAGCCAAAAGCGTTCCTCTGGCTTTCAACGCTGAGGGGAAATATAACTACAGGATCTGTTAGTAGTTGGAGGGTTTATAAAAGGGAAGCTGCTTAGCAAAAACAAGTGAACTATGAAAACCACATAACCTTTTAATATTGAAAATATGTATCTTCAAGAAATTTAATAATTTAGGGTTGGAAATTTTTCAGGTAAGCAAACATGACTGCGTGAATGGCTATTTACCCAGCAAGATTTCTCTGGACAGGAAATACCTCTGGTCACTTTATTAAGCATCCATCCTTGGTGCACAATGAGAGGTGAAAGCTGGGGTGAACAAACTTAAAAATGTCATTCCTAAGTGAGCCTGTTCTCCACCTTAGCAGCAGTTGCCTTATATTAAAAGGGTTTATTCTGAAAATCATTGGTACTGAGTCCGACAGTCTTTTGTCCCAATAGGGCTGCTGACGACAATGGAAGTGCACCATGTGAAATCAACACCATGTAAATAATTAATTTACTGTGTGTTGTACTATTTGCTCAAAAGAACTTACAATTTCTGTAGTCAGAACATTCATTTCCACTGTACTTATTCCACTAATACTCTCTACTAATCTCACTGGATGTCAGATCCCACTTTAGGTCAGCAGTTACGCTGCTGTCTGTTAATCATACAGCAAACTAGTTGAAAGCAAGCAAACATCTGAGAAAAAGATAAACAAGATATTTTAATGATTTTTTCAGGATTTTTAGGAGTTCAGCATTTGCTCAGGTTATCAGTCAGAAAGCTGACATTTAGAGGCCTTGCATCCCTTTTAAACACACGTTTAATAATTTATTTTATAAATACAACCAAGACACAGTCTAGAAACACACAAAGCCAATACAATTTAAATTATGGTTTTCTTAGATAAAATATTTTTATATATAATTTCTTTCAAAAAAAATACTATGTGTCACTGAGGGAAATGCCAAATTAAAAAAAAATCCCCTCTGCCATATTTTTGACCCCAGTACTCTTATAGCTACAAGTAACACTTTAATGGCTAGCTGATTTACAAAATTATGAGACTTCTTTTCAGCATGTTTTTCTTGAGCAAGGGAGAGCCTTCCTTGTACAGTCACTTTCACTACAATTACATTCTCTCATCATTTTAAGTGGATTAACATGTTAAACAAGAGGTAAAGGCTATTAAGAGAAAGTAAGGAAGGTGGTAATGCAAACTAGGAGCAAGAATGGCATTTGCTATTTTTAGGTATATTTACTTTGCATTTTCAGTGTCTCTTTAGTACAGCATTAATTAGTAGTGTTTATTTATTTTATTTCTAGAACCAGTTTGCATAGAATGGCACCCTTAGCTGAGCTTTAGTGCAAGTGATCATCAATACCTAGAAAATCAAACGCACTTGTTGATTATATAAATATCCTTCCAAAGAACCACTTCCAAACTGCCTTGAATTAGAATGTCATGTTAAGATTTTTCTTACATGAGTATATTTAACAAGTTACCTGGGAGTTGGAGTATGTTTCAGCTCTTTTTTGTTCAAAAGAACGTATTTTAGCTTCACTCATCTTATCTGAGTCCGCCAAAACATAATGTCTAGGAGAGTATGACTCTGACAAACAGCTAAGTAACCTCAGGATTTCTGTTGTGTGCCCACCTGTTAAACAAAAGCTGCAATTAGTATGTGAAAAATTTCGTAGCTTTCCATTTCTTCAGCTGAATCAGTCACTTTTCATTTTAAAGCATATTGGTACTACTACTACAAGTGAGAGTATCTTCTGGGAGTAAAGGCTTCAGTTAGAGAACGGTAACATGGAAAGAACTCAGCTCCCACTGAAGTGGTATTGATGGATGTTTTCCAGTGAAATGGGATTGAATCAGGGTCACACAGGCATCTGACATTTGTGTTTAATCTCCTGTACACAGTGCAGAACACCGGGCAAAGAGTGACACTGTAATCTGTACTCAAAGGCCACCCCATGGTGCGATGGTCAAAATGAAGCTGGACGGGATCTGGCTCAGAGCTGCACCTTGGAAGCAGAACTGTCACTGACCCTGCCCTGTGCTGTGACCTGCCAGAGCAGGGGCTGCACTATCCCAGCTCATCACACCGAACCAGCCAGGCAGCAGCACCACCCTGCAGCCACAGCGGTGCCACCCTGCAGCCACAGCGGTGCAGCCGCAGCGGTGTCACCCTGCAGCCACAGCGGTGCAGCCACAGCGGTGCCACCCTGCAGCCACAGCGGTGTCACCCTGCAGCCACAGCGGTGCAGCCACAGCAGCGTCACCCTGCAGCCACAGCGGTGTCACCCTGCAGCCACAGCGGTGCAGCCACAGCGGTGCCACCCTGCAGCCACAGCGGTGTCACCCTGCAGCCACAGCGGTGCAGCCACAGCAGCGTCACCCTGCAGCCACAGCAGTGTCACCCTGCAGCCACAGCGGTGTCACCCTGCAGCCACAGCGGTGCAGCCGCTGGGTGCTGACAGAACAAGCTGTCCTTCTCCAGCTGCTGCTCTGACCACTGCCCTTGAACAGGCCTTCACAACCTTCTCCTGCAGGGTCACTCTGTCCCGGAGCTAAACTGGCACTAAACCAGAGAGAAGGGGAGGGTGTACTTACTGTGCTTTTTGGGAGCTGGGTTAATTTTTTTTTTTTTTGGTCATTTGAGTTTCCTGAAAAGCAGTTAGAGATCAGACCAACATGAAACCGCACCCATAAGTGTTTACTGGATGTGTTACTTTTCTGCTGGAAGTTGCAGATCAAAACAGTAAACTAAATGTATTCCTATTACCTCCTGCTGTTCGGCATCTCTAGGCTCCCAAGAGACCTTTGCTGCACAGGTTAAGCACTTGTAGCTGGTGAAGAACTGACAAGCAATGTTGCAGCATTGCACCAGACTTGGCCACCTTTCTGTACAATTTCACGACGGTATTTTTCAAATTCATTTGGAGATATTTTCTCCGGAGTGGTGTTTGTTAAAGGTTTCACAAATTTTAATGCAATTATCTGAGCACTCACAGAAGAACAGGAGATTTCTACTTAAAAGTCTCACAGAATAAGCTTGAACATTACATGAATCTTAACTGACATGCATTATTTGACCTGGTAAGCTTATATATAGTGGAAGTATTCTTTTAATACAGACAAACTAGATTCCAAAGGACTGAAGGAAAGCACACACATTTCCAGCCCTAGTGGAAGTAAAGATGACCTCAAGAATTATAAAACTGCCAGTCAAACTCAGATTGCAGAAAGATTTTGGGATTATTACTCAATTCATTGGTGTGCAAAAACCAAAGGGATACTGAGGTGCTGAAATCACAGCTGGCTTGTATTTGTCAACTGCAAATTTAAAAAAAAAATTTTTTGGGGTAAATTAATTGCCCTTCAACTCTGGAGGGGTAACAAGGAGTAGTATACCCCCTTGTGAGCGTGGGGTGACATTCCTGCCTCTAATGGATTCACGTGTGACTCTTGTAAGTAAATCACAGCAAGATGGTTTGGGTAAATTGCAAAATGCCACGTATGTAAGGGACGTGCCAATCTTTGGAAAGCCGTGCCCTCAGTAATCCATCACCATCAGTGATTTTCAGTCAGAAGACCGAGAAGCTGCACGTGTCAGTCCTGCACCAGTTTATCGATGCCTTCGCGCGTCACTTTGTGAAATGCACGTGCTGTTGGAGGGAAAGGTTCTGAAACTGAACTGCCGGACATAAACACGGACGAAAATGCCCAAGACGAGTATGTCGCATAACAATGACTCCAATCGAGAACCAAAACAGGCAAAGACAGGCGGCGGCCCCGAGGACACCCGGCCCGGCCGGACCGCGGGAGCTACCATGGCGGGGCCCCGGCCCGGCTGCTGACACGTGCCGCCGCGACTACAACTCCCGGCACACACCAAGGCACATCGGCGACGGCACCGCGCTGGCTGCGCGCCGCGCTGCATGCCGGGACTCGTAGTTCCCGGCACCTGGAGTGGCAGCTCTGCGCCGCCACCCGCTCCCGTCGGCGCCAACCCCCACTCACCAGAGCCGGCCACCACCAGGAGACTGAACGGAGGCGTCCACCGGCCGCGGCGCCTCTTATCCAGGAGCACGAGGGGGACAAGCAGTAAGGAGAGGAGGAGGAGCAGGACGACGACGACAGGCAGCTCCTCCATCCGCCGCCAGGGCCACCCCGCGCGGAAGCGACAGTGGCACCTCCCCGTACGGCGGCCGGCGCGGTTCAAGTCTCCCTTCAAAGCGCGCTGTGAGCGCGGTGGTGGCGCCGGGGGCGGTGGGGGCCGCGGGCGGGGCTCGGCGGGCGCGGTGATGCGGCATGAGGGGCTCCCCGTGTGCCCGCCCTGGGTTCCCCGCACCTCCGAGCAGCGCTGGCACCCGCGCGTCCCGGGGCTCCGAAATACCCCTGTAAGCACGGGGGGAACGAGAGCCGGCGCTTTCAGGGCCCGCGGGCCGAGGCTGCCGCTGTGCGCGGGCTGCAGGAGCTGAGAGGGACCTGCCTGCTGTAGGACAGCGCAGCGGGGCTCCGCTGCCGCGCACAGGTACGGACCCAGGTACGTCTGCTCACATGCGACTGAAAGGTTACACGGCCTGCAGGAATGCATAAAATAAAGAATATTAACATTTCACTCCTTGTCGTGGTTCTTGTTTTCATTCATGGTAGTACTTAAGCTTTTTATTTCAGTAAGAAGCGTGGAGCAACAGATCAGCACTCTTTCTGTCTCCGTCAGCATCCGGTCTTTGTTGGGAGATGGCGATGATTCAGCCATCGGACTAATCTCAGATGAGACGTGTGTTTGCTAGAAAGAGTAAGATATTGCATTTTATGATTAGGAAAGAGTTTGTTCATCATTGTCCTTAAATTATGTGCCAGGGAGCAAGGCGCTCCTCTTGGCCAGTGAATCAGGAGCGATGAACTCTGGAGCTTTATGGAGAGGTTTGACGCTACTGCTTTATGGGGTGAGTTGTCAAACATAAAACGTGACAGCTGTGCACTTGTACCTCAAGTGCACAAACACAATAGATCAAACACATTGCAATTCTGCATCTGTCTGCCATGGTTTCTCCGGCTGTTTTTTTGCCTCTTACTCATTCTGAACAAATTGGACT